>NW_028288889.1:2011348-2681797 GCF_059628265.1 Tinamus guttatus | reverse complement strand
CCCAGACTTAGTGCAACCACAAATCATCTAGAAATTTCTCTGTGAACATCTGTACACTTGCTCTGAAGTTGGGCTAGATGATTACAATGAGTCTTTCTGACATTAACATTTGTAAATCTAGAAAGCTCCCTTCTAGAAAATTCTACAGACTTCATAGGTTTCCTTGCCTCAACATGCTGTCCTTTGTGCATCTGCCTCTTTTTTACATATGTGAATCATTGGGAAAGTTAGAGGCTCTGCTGTGATCAGTTGGTCTCGTATAGTAAGGCTCTGGACCTGATTTATGCCTGAGTGGGAGAATGCCTTTTAGGAAAACTTTTTACCTTGGCTTTAAGTGTCACGGAAGAACAAAGCTCAGTCCACAAGCCTATATCCCAGGCTTGTCTTTGCCGAAGTGGGGTGTGGATGCTTTCTGCAACAACTACAAGTCAGCTAACAAGCTCAAAACCAAGAAGGGACAAGGAAATTGTTTATGAAGTTTCTTGTGCTCCCCACTTTTCAGAGTAAATACATCTTTCTGGTCATGGGCAGTAACTTTAAGCTGCATAGTGCATATGCTAGTCATATATTTCCATTCTGTCACATAACTTTTTTTGCAACAGTTTAAAGCACATCCATACCCTTCCATAAGCGATGGAAGAAGTTAGAGGCTGCCTTGATGCTGCTGAAGGCTGCAGTAAAATAACTATAGATGTATGCGAAAGCAACCACAGAGGGAAATCAAAGGAATACTCTGCTTGAGCTTTTTTCTTTCATGCCTTTTTAAAATAAGTCCTTGATATCTCCATATTTAGATATGCGATTAATTTTTAATAAGATCACATGATTATTTTTCTAAGTAGTTAAGAATAGGAACTATTCTCTATATAGAAAACATTTATTTGGCAGTAGCAATATGTAGGCTGTTTCTTTGAGAAAACAGCATTTTAATCTACAAAACAAAGATAATGTTTATTGATTTGAATTCCTTATCCCTTAACTTTGCTTGTTTCTGAACATAACTTGTAAGCAATACTTACGCGTTAGCGTAGCAGTTTTTCATAGTGTATTTAATTATTGTCATTGTAACTAGAGTCTACTTTTACATCTTGCAGAGATATAAAGAGAAGAAGAATACAAATGTCAGCGCTTTTTCTGTGTGACAACTAAAGCATATATTACAGAGATTATAATTCCAGGCTGGAAGAAATGTTAGATAAAGAGTCAGAGATATATAACCCTAAAATATCAGGCCTTGAAGGTTAATGGATATTTCCTAGGTACTGTTAAGATTAGGTTTAACCATAACACAGTCACTCCTGGTATATGCAAATATATATCACAAATTATAATTGTTCATGTTCTTTTCCATTGTCCCTCTACAGAATATTCAGTTAACACTGAAGAATAGGAAACAAGTAGTGAAGTTGCCTACTGTGACCACATTTGGGCTAGTGAAAAGAGGAAATAAGTGGAAGTGTTATAAAAATTTAACTTCCCTCTTTTCTAGCACTTGGGGTTCAGTTTTTAATACATAGGTAAAATATTCAACTTCTTAGGTCCATTTTCTGTTTTGAAAAAAAAAAAAGAAATTAAGAGTAAAGAAATTAGAATCTAAATTCACTGCTCAGCGGAGAACATCTGTGTGTGCATCAGAAAAATTTAGAGCGCCCAAGTGAGATTCGTAAGTGCTTTGTATTTACCCGATGTAAAGTCCCCTATGTGTCCAGGGCAGAGCAGCAGCTGTTCAAAAATATGCATCTCAGGCATTGGTTAGTTAAAGTAGCACATTTGCACTAGCACAAAGAGCTCACTTGTGTGATGGACAGGATGGATCCCGTAACATGTTAAGTCATTTTTTTCCAGCCTTTAAGCTCCTCTTTTCAGGGGAGAGAGAGAGAGAGATAGCACTTGTCAGCTTGTGAGTTACTTTATCAGTATATGTGAGTGCACTCTTGCTAGCTACCAAGAAATCTTTAAGATAAAAACATCATGGGGAAATGATAATCATAAACACATTTTTTATGGTTTTGCTTTGATATCCAGCTTAAAGGCACCACAGCTACAAAAACCAATAGAGCTTAGCATCAGGGAACCTTCAGGCTTAGACAAATCAAAAGATGAGCCACAAATTTCCAGGATTTATAACAAATTTTGGAAGTGAAAATTAAAGAAGTGTCAGCAAAATGCAGCCACATAGCTCAAAACTAATGAGTTTAGCATATTTTCTTTCCTATTTGTTCTGTGAGGAGAGATATGTGCCTAGTTTAGGGTATCCTTCTTGGTCCATTGATACTGTTGGGTTAACAACATGTGTGTGAAAGGCAGCTGGGCGTTCACCATTTGCAGTTTCTCTCCCTCTCTCCCCTAATCATTCTGGCTTCACAGCCTTTCCACTTTGCCCTGGTGCCTCTTTTAAGGCAACCAGCACACAAATATGAAGAAGTTATTTATGCCTCCGGCATTCCTGCTGTTTTTTTCTTATCTATTCCGGCATCTTTAATTTATTGTTATTTTTTTTTTCTGGGAACAGAAGATATAAGTCTGAAAGAAATGCCCCAGTAAAGCTGGGCTAGAAAGAAGTATCATCCCCTAATGGTCCTTAATGTGGTATAGCTTAATACTAATTGCTCATTACTCAAGAGTCTGCACTCCATTCAGTGCACGAATTAATTTCCATTACTTGTGTGCTCTAAAGGCACAACACTACAGGCATTAAGATTTAAAGGTTTTTTTCCCTCTTTCTTCGTTTGGTCTTTTCATAGACATATAAAAGGGTCCAATAAGTTTAATGAGTTACAAGCAATTGGAACAGATAATTGCATTTCTTCTGCACTTCTTCCTCTTCCAGCTAAAGTTGGTTTTGGAATCCTATCCACACGGATCAGATTTCAGGCCTTACATTAAGTCCTCATTTTATTCTGCAAAATAAGTGCATTTCAGATGCAATTGTGCTTATATAATTACCTTTTCAATAAAGTTTATTTTCTAACAATCTAAGAAGAACTTTATTTTGAAGACTTTAACCCTTGTTAAATTTGGATGAATTTAGTCAACAGGTTAAGAAGTTGTTGAGATCTTGCTAATAAAATAATGTATCAAACCCAGGAAGCCTCTGCTCCTTTAAAACAGGACAAAAAAGTGTTGACTCCTCAGCTGAAATTAAAAGAAATATTGGCTTAACATAAAATATAATGCTCAATTTGCAATTTCCATACATTTTGAAGAAAAAAGAATGAAAGAAGGGGAATATATAGGAAAGGGGCTGAAGGATCAGTTGATGCTTTGCTGATAATGCTAATTTATTAAGATAAATAAATTTATTAAGATTAAGATATAAAGAACTTTTATAATAATGAGGAACTGGAGAATGAAAATAGCACTTAGAATTCTACGTAAGTGAATATAAAAAATAAAACTCAAAAATAAAACACAAAAAAATGCTTTAAACTGTGTATATATAGTGATAGAGCGTGAACTAAACATTTCTATTTTAGGAAAAAAGAATTAGGAAACATGCTCAGTGCTCTGCAGAGATCAGCAAACCAAACTGAATCACAAAAAGTGAAGAGAAAACAAAATAATTATATTCTACCACTCTTGAAACAGAAGGTGAATCTGCACCTTGCATGCTGTTTGCTCTTCCAAATGCTCCAAGCAGTGATGATAAGGATGGTCAAGTGGATGGATGGGCTTCGGTGTAAGGAGATTACACTTAAACCTGGAACAAAGATGGTTAAGAAAAGAATAAGAGAAAATCTATAGGATCCTCAGGATGTGAAGAAATTAGGAGACTTTTAAACTACTCCTTCCTAAATTAGAACTACATGAAATTAGTTCAAGATGAGTATTTCTTTCTAGAAAATATTGCCTTTGACATATAACATTGCTGATTCTAAAATTTTACATGGACGATAAAAAACAGTTGAATAAACTCAGAGGAGATAAAATATTTAGAAGCTAATAAATTCAAACATACCATCTCTAGTAGCTAGAGATGTATTTGGAAAGTATTGCTACTGTCCTTATATCTGTCCCTGACATCTGCTATTGTCTGCTATCATGGAGTTTATAGCAGACTGACTGTTTTTTTCTGATCCATCAAGATCATTTTTATGTTTCTCCTCCTTCATCTTTAAACATTTCTGCAGTAACTCTCTGTGTCCTTAGCCCTGTATTGACATCTTTCTTTAGGGACAAAATTTTTATCCCCACATAATCACTAAAGGCATAAAATTAAAGTTGCTCTCAGCACCACAAAACCAATATTAAAGATGACTTTGATACACCATAAATATTTATATATCAGTAATCATACAGATCTCTACCAAGGTGGTCCCAATTTTTAGCTGACAATAAGAAAAAATGTGTAATTTATATCTGAAGCTTGTGAAATATATGGATTCAGCTCTTGGTTTCCCGGAAAGCCAAGCGCTATTCAAGGGCCTGAGGGATATTTTAGCAGAAAATGTTTGGCATATAACTAGGTGTGTACGATATGAATTTCCCTATGAGTCACTAATGGGGCAATGAAACTCCTTACCAGGCAGAACCTTTCTTTTCTTGCTGCTCCTATAGTGCAATCAACATATAGGGCAGGTGCATTGTGTTGTATACTCTACTGTCTGGGTCCTGAAATCATCTGGACTGGGAAAACTCCTGGAAAGTGCTGTTACTCTCTTCTTGCCCATGGGCCATGTGTCCTGCCTTTGGAAATCGTCTGAAGGGGGCGGCAGGAGGAGAGGTGTGAGCGCTGTTAGCCCAAGTTCAGCTCACAGCCCTTCCCCGTCTCATGTGTGTATGTGTGTGGATATCGATGTAGCCCAAATCCTTGGAGAAAAATATCTTTTTAGGTAGTGGATGTTATATTAAGTGGTCTTACAGTGGTCTCACAACTTAATCAGCTAAGGTAATCAGCCAAAGGGATGTAGTATGATAGTCCTCCTGCTGGAGGCTGATACAAAGCCTATCAAAAACAAGGGCCATCAAGCCCAAAGAGAATTGCTCCTTTTCAAGATTACTGGGTTTTCCAGGCTCATAATGTGAAGGAAAAGGAGGATGGGGACAATATTCTTCACAGAGTAGAATAAAACATTTCTTATAGCCTGTTTTCTTATGAAACTCTTCTCCAAATAGCCAATATGAGCTCAAATATAAGCTTTAATTCATGCTCTATGTAGTATCATCTTGTTTCTTTCCTGGGGCGTTTCTCCTAAAAATAGGCAAAGAATAGCTTACACAGCTCAAGGTGATTTCAGCCCCATAAAAATCAAAGACCAGAAAATTCAGAGCATGAGAAATAATGCTTTGGTAAAGAAAGCAGGAAACAATCACACCCACAATGACTTTTTATTTTCAAAGAGCTGTAATTTGTTAATGTATTTTGCAACAGATATAAAATTCCTTTTCCTGTCCTGTTGACATTTCTATAAGCTCATTTCTATGTACTATTTGGAAACAAAGTCTAATTTTTTATACAAGGAGACATACAATAAATCTTTCTTTTACTTTTAAAACCCCTTCACTTTGTTGTATTTAGAAAACCAACACTGAGCTCTGACTGAAATCAATGGGAGTTTTACCATTTACTTAGAGGAAAGCTGGATTAGGTCCTTATTGATTCAGTGTGGTTAATATGTATGATACTTTGGGAGCTGGTGCATTTTCTTCAGACTTGTTTCTGTAACTGGCTGTAGGAATAGAACAACACAGATCTGCATCTCGTTGCACAGCACTCAATAAACACAGCTCTCATCAAACTCTTCTTTTCCACTGTCAGATCTAAACAGAGCTCTTTTGATATGAGATTATTGATGCTGACATTGGCTGATCATTTATAAAAATGACCTCAACATATCAAATGTACCTCCAAAAAGAGAAAACAGTACATTAATTTCGAATTGAAAAATAACTATTCTGTTTTATCTGTATGCCAGGAAGTACACTACCAACCTGTGTTCCCTAGAGGGAATTTGGTGATGTGTGTTGTTGCCCTGAAGTCTGTTTTCACATATAGTACAGTTCTGACTATGAAGTGTTGTACAAAAATATTTAGTTATGTGGTGCCTTAGGGGCCTTGCTTTTAATGGAGACTGTAGGGAATGTTCTGCATTTCTCCATAAAAAAGGCATGGTTCCTCTGAGTTTATAAATAGCCGTGAATCGCTTTTATTAAACATATATTTACCATGGAAACATGGATTTCTGTGCTTTTGAAATTCTTTCAGGCTTAGATATTCCTGATTCACCCAGTCTCTATATCATTCTCTTTTGTGATTTTAATTATATCTCACTGTTATTAAAGTAGCATAGATGAAATCATATGGCTCGGTACAGAAAAACAATATTACTGATTTTTAAATTTATAAAGCATTTCTGAGTGATTCAGTAATCTTTTGTTTGGTTATTCCATGCATTTCTCCCTTAAAATGAAATTCTCTTGAACCTGAAAAGGTTCATGACTTCAGGAAAGCACTCTGGATTTTCACCCTTTAATGTACTTAACAGCTCTTCTGAGACTAAACTGAACCACTTTGGTGGTTTCATAAACCACTGTTGGTGTTTCACCCTTAAAAAGCTTAAATAAAATATGGCAAGAAGGGTTTTAGTTAATTTTTAGTTAATTCGATTTAGTTAATTTAATGAAGTTAAAGAAATACATGAAGACAGAAGCTAATTCAGATGGAAACAGGTAAGTGCAACTTTTTATAGTAGTATCACAGAACAAGTGGTAGCAGGGGGTGAGTGACACAAAGAACTTCACTCGTGTGAAAGAATTAGTAATAGGTTTTATTGATAAAGACAATGGTTTAAGATTCTATGGCAAGGTCACTTTTCATTTACTGCATGGGGTACCAGATATACACAGAATTACCAAGGAGACCCTCCCATTGAGTCATGGGGTTCAGATTAGACTCTGTTGCTTTCCAGACTCCTTCTGGAGTTTGGGTGATGCTGGATCCAATCCTAGTCCCTGACCTGGTGAACAGTTTATGGCTAAAGAATTTTGTGCACAGTTATGTCACTGAAAACTGGGAATAAACCTCTCAACACCAATGTAGTATTAAGAAGCAGGCATTCACTTTATTGCAGTGCTGGATGCATGGGGGATAGCTCCACCCATAGTGCACCCTCTGTCCCTTTGGCGGTCTCTGGCGGTCTTTTGAGACCCTTGGTGGTCATCTCACTGTGTACACTTGATGATTACCCGGAACTCACTTCCATATTTGGCCCCGTTCTGGCTCAGAGGCCCTGTTTTGGTCCTACTGCTCAGTTCCAGATAGTTCTTTGAAGATACAATGGTCCTTATCTTCATCTTCAGCTGGTCTTTGCTCTTTTTGTCCATATCGTCTCATGATGCCCCATGAACATCTGCTGTTTTGTCTGTATTTTCTGGAGACAACAGCGATACCATGTCCTTGGGTGCATTCTCTTCTGGGGTTTCTCATAACAGTTTTGTCAGTAAACTTCACAGGTTCATAACATGTGCTATAGTCATTTAGCACAGATCTACTGTGGCAAGGATCTCTTAACCCTAAGGAGTATCCTTGAAAGATGTCCCTGCTCAAGGGGAGATCCTGGTATGGAGCCCAGGACCATGCAAGGAGAGGTCAGTGGGCTCTTGGGCTGGCCCCCTATTTATGGGATAACATGATTGACTTATAGTCCTCTTTTTTTTCATTTCAGCTGAATTTTGGCTGGTTTATGCTCAATTAGCTCTTATTTCCCCATCAGAATGCAACCATCAGGGTTGTTATTGATGGTTATTGTCTAAATAGGGGAAGAAATCAGGTAGGCAGCCACCAGGATCAGATAATGTCACTGGTGATTAACACCTGAATAGGGCAGGGCTACTGTGCCTGAAAAGTCAGGCTGGATTGGGGAAGGAGCACACCCAACACAAGCAGCCTGGAATTCAGTATGCTCAAGGTACTTAGTACTATTATTTGTTATTATGGAGCTCAAATCTTCATTAGGGCATTTTTTTTTCCTATAGAAAAGCAATGCTGAAACCAACACAGGTAGCCTTCTTTGAGCATGAGTCAGTATAGTCGTGTTGTTTAAGGGAAATGCAGAATCAGATCTAATTCTGCCCTGGTTTGTAGTCCCATCTGACTCTGTTAGGCTTTTTTCTGACTTTGATTCTAATCTAATAGATATTGCTGGTGAACGAGTGACCCCATTATCTTCAGGTTGCCCTGTTTTGGGGCCACAAAATGGAAATCTGCTAGGCACGACTTCCAGTATTGCTGCATCACTATAGATACAACAAGATGTCTGTTGGGAAGAGTTGATTTTTTTTCATTAAAAATGCCTCTAATAACACTGACTACAGTTACTAACTAAGCTTCTGGGTAGTGTGAACAAGTAGTGCTCTCAGTCTGCTCTAGATATATGCTAACACCCCATGGACCAGACTGCAGTAACTTTGTCAATGCTGAGGAGACACCACTTCTGCACATGCTCTTCATTCACTGGAGCTTACTCCACAGTAAGCTCCACAGGTAATGCCAGAATGTAATGTGGCCTGTGTGTAGCACTGTGAGGTCAGGCCTTTTTCCTGGAATTTAGCTTTTTGGATAGCTCTACGAAGAATGATACATTTCACTACTGTATTCCTTTGACTCTGCCATTATCACTTTCCCTGTCTCCTAAGAAGCTTTACACAGGATTTGAGTAGCTGGTCATAAGATGAAAAACCCTGCCTGCCTACCTATTTCTTAAGGGTGAATGTATCTGCTACCTTTCTATGAGTATATACTACTTACCTGTGTGGTAAATTTGTTTTGCTTTTGAGTTTTTTCCTTGAACTGTCTTCTGTCAGACACCACTGTGTACTTTCTAATGTTACTTTTGAGGTTTCTCAGGCTCACATTGTGTATTTTCTTTTTATGTAAGGAATAAAAATAGGAAGTTAGTAGAATATTGTTTTAAGTTTATTAATATGTATGGTGCTCTTTCTTACCTTTCTTTTTCCATTCCTTGAATTTACTTTTGCAGTTATTTTTTGTCAGGCAATAGAAAGGGATGGCACGGTTACCAAATCTTTAGAGCAGGAACAAAGAATAGGAGAGAATGGTAATGTGCAAAATTCAGGTATAGAGTCATGATATCTGAGAGAGCAAAAATAAATAATATAGAGAAAGTTATTAAATGTCTGTTGATCCTTGCTGGTGCTATTGGAATAGAAAGTGAAACATGTAAGGAAATTTGAGAAACTGAACTATGAAAGATGGTACTAAATAGCTGCTAGGGGAAAATAGCTTGTAATTTTGAGACTGGAAAAGGCTACAGAATGCAGCATTATGAAATGGAGAACATAATATGAGATGCAGCTTTTCTCCTCTGAGAAAATAAAGATTAAGGAACTGACATAGGTAAGATCAGGGAAGTGCAGTGAATATGTCTCATCAATAGAAGGATTACAGGGCAAACAGGTAGACTTCATTTCATGTGACAGGGGATAGAACACAATATGAAATAGTGTGTTCTAAGCTGAGGGAGATATATTACCAGGACAGTAAAATTAAGGCTATGATCTTAACCTTACTTGGAGCGATTACAAAAACCTTGAAAGTATTTTATTCTATAAAGAAATGATGAATGTAAAGCAGGAAACAAAGCCTGAAAATAACGTACTGGGATTACACACACTGGAACAGAACCACGAGATGAAAAGAGCAAAATATTACACAATTTGTACTGGATTTACAAGTTGAAGCATAGACTGATTAATCTCAATTCATGCCAAATAAATAAACTTCAGTGCCTTTGGGAATCAAACACAGTATGACTACATTCCTAAATCAAAAATTAAAAATCAGTGAAGAAATAATTTCAGTAAATTGGCATGGGCCAATGTGAGGCATGGGAAAAAGTTTATAGTCTGAAGTATCCTATCAATAAACATGAGTGCGACAGAGCGCAACAGGGTGACAGAGCACTGGAACAGGCTGCCCAGAGAGGTTGTGGAGTCTCCTTCTCTGGAGATCCTCAAAACCCGCTTGGATGCCACCCTGTGCCACATACTCTAGGTGACCCTGTGTGTGCAGGGGGGTTGGACTAGATGACCTCTAGAGGTCCCTTCCAATCTTAAGCATTCTATGATTCTATGATGAAAAACTGACACAATCCAAATAATGAGCCTCTGTTAATACTGTGCTTCTACGACAAATATTAAAACCAAGCACTTGATATCTAACCATGTTACTAAATAACTCTTCTTAATATAATCTACTATTATTAAGTAAGGTTGACCTAGGTCATAGCCAAAACCACCATTGATCTAAGAGGACTGAGTAGGAGTATTTACAGACAGTGTAGTCTATTTTTGAAGAACAGTCTAGAAGAAAAGAAATAACAAATTTAGTTACAGACTATATCTTCTATAAAATAACAGGACAACTCTGTTGGAGTCAGTTGCAAATTCCTATTTATACCTTTGCTGTGTGTCTTGGTGTACTGGAAATGATGGTTACTAATACTGCGAGTAAATCTAAATGTACTGTATGGTATTCTCTGCCAGGATATGAACTGGCTTTTGTTATAACTCTTGCATCACTGGTAATATAAATGTCGAAATATGTAATGAAAATGGTCTTCATTTGAGTCATAAAAAGCATGAACACCAATGAAAGTTATCAACTGACAGATATTAGCATAGACAGGATCTTCTTGAAATACTTAGTGCTAAATGGCATCTCTAAGGGAAGGAGATACTAAAAGAGCTATAAACATAGCCCCACAAATGTTCTGCCCAAACTTCATTTCCTCCCTTTCATTCTTCCTTCCCTGGAAGATATACACTTGCCACTATAAATGATCTTTCATGCCACCTGCATAAAGACAGGGAATTAACATGGGAGATCAGTCTTCCCAAAAATACCTTGCAAAGATCCTTGACTGCTTCCTTCTCCCCTCTGCTGGAGATTACTGCTTCCCAAGGAGAACAAGGTGTAAGCTTGTGCCTTAGCCATAGGGTGCATGGTCAGTTATCTGTCTTAAAACCACCCCCATCTGCTATTTATGCTAAGTTGCTGGATGGTATACAGGGGCATGTGGGGTACGAGGATGAAATCCTTATGGCTGGCTCTGCTGTAGAGAAAATAATTTCTGAGAGAAGGGGCCAGAAGACAGCTCAGGTTGCATCAGTGCTTTTCTGTCTACAGCCCTTCATAATATGCTAGAGTAGTTATTAAGTCATCCTCACCTTCTTAGTGATCAAAATAGCTTGGAAAGCAGTATAAGCTATTACAAGGTGATATTCAATGGCTATGACATTTATTAATTTGCAAAACAAATGATGTACCTCTTACAGCTTTGCATCACTTCATTCATCGGCTGCATGCTAAAAGTTTCTGTCAACTGCAGTATGGTAAACTGGCAAATCAAATTTTTACCTATATGGAACAAACAAGACAACATTTGTCCTTGCCTTTAGTGACAAAGTCATTGCTTTGAGCTTACATCTATCATTACCATCAGTTAATTAGAATGAAGAAAAGCTTTAAATGCCCTCATCCTAATTTATCATTCATGATGTCTTCCTGTATTAACACAACTGTCAATCATTTCAGTCCTTCAAAAATATTTATTGAAAAATGTATGTTTTTATGAAAAATGTATGAAATATTATAAATGTATTTTCCATTGTGGTCAACAACAGGAGGTATAAATGCCCTTTTTGTGTTTTGAAATTTGAGCTTTATCTCAAAATCACTTTCCTATGCTCCTTCTAATCTCATCTATGCTATTGAAATAAAGTCATCTTTCTCTTCAAATGGCACTTCTTTACCACCTCAGTTACAGATATTCCTAAAAAATTCTGACAAATTCAGTAATAAAAGTATAAAAATACTTTAGCTTAAACAATGATTTTTAAAGTGTGTTAGTAAAACAGCTGGGTTATTTAACACAATGGAGTAATACTGATATTTGTATAAATAAGCGGAACTTAAAAATTTTTACACTTGAAGTTTAGAAATCATAACTTTGGATTGGTGAAGTCCAAAGATATAAAACACGAAGTTTCTCCAGTCCCAAGAGAACACAGCACACATGTAGTGGCATTTTTTACCACCTCTGATTTATCATGGGTGAATATTTGCTTCCTCTTGGGAACTAAAAGTGGTCTGCTAAAAGAGTAGGATGCGATAGCAAAATATTGGAGAGTGTAACAGCAACCAGCTGTGGAAATGCTAATGCCTGAGAAGAGGCAGGTACCATACAAAATTAATTCTCTTTCTACACAGCCCAGAAATCATCTCTGGAAATTACATCTTGTGTGTAAACTATGGGTATTCACACATATGCATAAAATTGAGCAAACAAGACACCTGCTTATAAATGCCAAACCATCCTACTGTAGCCTTAGTGTTTTATAAATAAATGCTTGATTATAATTCTGGAGTGAATTTCTGACAGCACTTCTAGCTGCTTTAAATAATCTTTATCTTCTATTGGTAGCATTCCAAAAATGAAATATCCTAGACATCAACGTCAAACACACCACTTCAACAGGAACCCACCTTACCATAAAATCTGTCATAAAAATCTTTGATTTTTTTGGAATATTTTGTTTCCATGTAAACAATATGGAATAACTGTGTTTTGCCATAGAGGTATTGTAGCAATGATAGTATATAAAGAAAGCCAGAGTTTTATAAAGTAGTGGTATCCTTTATTAGACCCATGACTGTAGCTGGAAGGAAAAAGGGACAAAGTGGCAGGCACATAAACCCTCCTTCAGCTCAGATATAGAAACAACATACTTCAAAATGAGTACAAGCTGGGAATAATTACTGTCAGTTTAACCTAGTTATTTAACCAATAAGAAATCCAAGAGAAAAAAAAGTAGATGTTCAGCACTTATGAAACACAGGGTCACAGCAGCAAAGGGAAGAAAGAGTGTCTGGAATCCTGTGGGGCAGAGACACACACAGCAAGAATTCCTTTATGCCATGAAACCAGTGTTTCTGTTAAATCCATTATTTTTGGTATCTAGTAGAATAAAGGACCATAGTTCCCAGGATGTCCCTATAAAGTTGAAGCTGTTTTAATTTACTGCTCTCCCTTGAAGATCAGGACACAGAGGTCAGAGGTGGTATAGTGGTTTGGTGGAATGATCCTTATGCTCACAGGATATTTCTGACCTTTATTGTCTTTATTCTACTTTGTAGGAGCTGTTTGATTTCATCCACAAAAGATATTTGATGCATCAGATAAAGTGTTTCTAATTGGGACCACAGAGCTTCTGATGTTTCTTTTAAGGCTAGGGTAGACACTTCAGTGGAACTAGGTATGTGTTGAAATAAGCTAAGACAAAAAACTTCTGTTTTGCAGCCTGCTGGTATGAAGTTCAAAATAACATTCACAAATTACTCAAGTCCAAAACCTCTCACTCTTTCCCACAATCAGTAGTATTTCACTCCTTACGTATTTCTGCAAATAGAGAAGACAAACTTTGAATACCTATTTTCATTTAATTTGTGTGGTACTTTGCTTCTGGTGCAATGTTCTGTATTCAGACTGAATATGCCTTCAGCATTTTCTCCATTTTTTTTTGTATATAACATTAAATTTTAAGGAAATGCTTGATATTTACTGAGCAGTAAAGCCAAAGGGAGACTGAATTATCATCACTGATGTTAAAGTATTTTTATAAATGGGGTGATTCTTCATCAGGAATGCCACAGCCAGCACTTTTCTCGAAAGATCAATTAGGATAAAAAACGTTGTAATTCTACATTTATAAATACTAAAAAATAAAAGGCTTGCTGCACAAGAACTTTCTGATTGCTGTGCTAAGCCAAATAAGTGCCATTTTCTCTTTCACCATCATATTTCATGATGAATATTAAACAGTTATAACAATACTTGAGAAGGCATAACATAAATGTGTGTGAAGAGCTATTTAAATGCAGCAAAACAGGTAATGGTGCTCTCAAGTAAATGAAAGACAGAAACACAATATTTCCTAAAAATATATATTGTCTAATCATATTGGCCCAGTAGTTAAATCAATATAGCAATTGAACTTCTTTCCAAGAGAACTGAAGAGGAGACCTGAAAAAGCAGTGTTGCAAAGCAGAATTTGGGGAGATTATTTTGACAGGCAAATCCACTCTGTTGCAAAAGAGAATACTGTATGATCCAGGAGGTAACCTTCATTACTGTTTTTCTCATTAAGTAAACATGATAGGTGAGATTCTGCTTGCTGAAAGATAAATATCTACATCTGAGTTTATCAACCAGGGCCACTTTATATTCAGTGGATAGCGAAGGGTGTTTTTGTAGTGAGATTCACTTGAGGTATTTTAGCTGTCTTTTTCAGGACAAGATTAATTGTGCCTTAAAAGTGCCCATTTTTTCCTTTGAATGTGAAGGTAGGATAGGATGAGTAGCTCAGCAGAAGAGGTATACTATATCTGTATGCTCTTACATATACTATACAGACCTATACAGTTTATCTTTTTGGCCAAAAATTAGATCATATATTTCCATCTTTGGCAAAACTCATCAAGAAAATGTCAGACTTTGAAACAAGTATGGGAAAGAATATGGATTCAGAGCCTTCTTATGTCCTTGATTCCCTTTCACCTGAGTTTTCTCTCTAGTGAAAGTGCAGAAGCATCTTCCTGAGCCAAATTCTCAAGATGTTTGATGTATTCAACATTCCTGTTGTGAGAAGCTAGTGCCTTACCCTGACAGCATCTTACTCCTCAACTCTTCCATTATACTGTCTGTTCTCATAAAGCGATGTTTGATTTAATATTACTAAGGGTGACACAACTTGGCCCTTTTTATTCATGTCCATTTCGTGGTTTGAGTAACCATATGGTTTGAGATGGCTCCAAAGAGCCATCCACTTCTGTTATAGCAACATGCTTGTGCAGTATCTTGATTTCCTCAAATGATCCAAAACAAACTTTATAAAGTATTAATTCTCTGTAAGAATAATTTGTAAACTTTTGTGACATTTCTTGTTGAAAGTGTCAAGCAGAGAAAGGTCAACTTCCAAATATTGCCAATAAAAATCACTTCAGAAGATTAAACTGAATAATTTACAACAAAACCCTGCAATCTTTTATTGTATTTTAAATGTCATCAACACAGGCAAGAAATTTGCCCCAGCAATTCCATTGTGTAAATCAAGTAACACCTGCAATGTCTCTTATCTTCATTACCAAATACAAATTTCACTCAAGGAATAAATGTGCAGCTAGCAAATTTTGGAACGTCATAAACACATTCATGAGTTCTACTCTAAATATTTTAGTACACCATAAAGGGTATAGATACACCTCTTATCCATAAAGTGTAGATTTATGTCTCAGGAAAAAAACAGTTTTATAACCCTACTAATAATATTTTAAATCCAAGCTGGGCTACAATACATAATAAATTGTTAGTTGTGCCATTGGTTCGTGCCAGCTGCAACACTGTGTTAAGACCCATTAAGAGATGACTGTAATTAGTATAATTTAAACACGTTAGGTAAAAAGACTAATAAATATCTTTAAAAGTTAGGCATTTGACATTTTTACCTTAACTGGTACAAATGCACCATGTAGATATGTGTATTTGTATTATTAGTGCACTTGGTTTAAATTTTTCCATTCCAGAAAATATAATTAAGACCATTATCCACCACTATTTTATAAAGTTACCCTCAAACTCTTCTGAATATGTTCATATCTATGTGCAGACCCATCACACACATACCTTGAGCTTGAGTTAAGGGGCAATCTGCAAAGGCAGATAAGGAAATGAGTGTATACATCATTTCTGAACAGGATTCATGGGATAGTCTTCAACAATTCTGTGAGATGATTAACAAGCTACCAAGCACTCTGAGCAGAATGTACCATACGGATATTGCCACTGGTACCCTGCCAAAACTGCATGCACTAAACAAAGTCCCATTAGCACAGAGAAATGAAATAAAAACTCAACTTTTCTAGATGGTTAAAAAAGAGCATTCTGAGTAAATTCAGAGACCAGCTGACTGGTGTAACTGTGTGGCTGCTGTTATAAAACTATATCTTCTTCAGGATTAGAATAAAATCATCAAATTTGGTCTCAGTTAAAAGAAAATATCCGTACCTCATCCATGTGTATATTTTTTTATATATGAATCTTCCTTTTTTATATGAATGAAGAATTCTAGCATGCACAGTTCTGCACAAAGTTTTTTGCAGTTCATTTGCAGGAACACTAGTAATAGTCTTTTTTTTTTTTTTTTTTTGCTTTCTTTTGTTTTGGTTTATTTTATTTTATTTTGGTCATCTGATGGTGATTAGGATTCTAACAACTACTATCTGCTGAGAGTAAATTAGAGAACCATGGCATTAGAGAACCAAGTCGTATAATCTGCTTGGCCCTTAGTAACATGAAGTGTCTACCAGTTGGAGACCCTGCTGAAATTCCTCTGTCAGGACAACGAATGAGTGAGGAATGGTCAAGGAGATGCTTCTAATGGTGTTGTGTTTTATCTTACATCCAGGAGGCTCCTTTCGTTGACTGTGAAGCAAAGATGCTATAAGGAGTATGTGAGACTAGTCTGAAAGATCTGCTAAATACTTCCATGTCAGAGAAGAATCTAATATCACAACCAGACATTTCTGTTCTAACTTCTCATTTTGAGCTAGGGCATTCTAAGTATCATATCTACAATAAATCTCAGAAAATCTCACCAAATTTATCCCTAAAGGGTGAAGACAGCTTTTTTTTTATTTAAAGGGTATCCTAAATTTACAGTGAGATGGACCATAGATTCAATATTAAGAGATCACTTCTAATTTTCTAAGGAGAAAAAAAAAAAAAAAGCATTTATGTTTTTTAGCCTGGTTTCATGTTAAAGCACATAGTTTTAGGATGGTACCCATCCAATTGTCATTGCTGTCTTTTCTACAGTTAGAGTATTAAGAATTTCCTCTACTTTATATACAATGGAAAGGCACTGCATTTTTAGCAGCCCCTAGGACAGATCTGTGCTTATTAGGCAGGTGAAGCAATTCTGCTAGATTCATATATCCTGAGTGAAAACTAGCGAGACGCACGACAATAGCAATTCCCCACAGCATTGAGACTCACCTTCAAAAAATTCCATTTTAAGCAAGATAAATCTTTATTTGATACTTGATAAGCCATACTGCACAAGACAAAATATCCACATTATTTTATTTTGACATTTATACCTACACAAATCATCAAAAGGCACAGAAACAAGAGAAGCTGTAGTAATCTTTGTAATTGTTCTCAAAGTTAATGTTGTGTCATTAAGAATTAAACTGAAATTGCTGAAATATGTGGAGGTACTTAAAGTTTCATTACTTCTTTTCTGTTTTAGCCAATGTTTTCAAGCATTCTTCTACTGTAAAGTGTAAATTATCTATCAGAAATTTGTCATATAAACTCTCCCAATTGTGATATAATAATGGCCATGTATAACTTTAAAAATGAAGCTAATATTTTTATGACACCATTAATATCATTTCAACAAAATGATTACTCAATAATTTTGCTGTTACCATGCAAATGATTACAGGTGCTTTTGTACAACTTCAGTATTACAAGATCATATTGTCAAATTGATTTGAAAATACTTATTCTCTAGTATTGTGATAACTCGTGTAAAAATAACTCAAAATAATTCAAACAAAAGTGAAGCTGCTGCCACTCTGTCCTTAGGGCAAAGGGAGTCACAGTTTTATTTAAAGTAAACATATTTACTTAAAGTGAATATATATTTTGTCTTATATTTGGATGATCTTGGTTTAAGATGTTCTTCTTCTTGACTGAGCAACTTGAGAGAAAAAGAATGATCAGCACTAATGTAGTTGGACCAGGCATCAAGAGGTAACAGGTTGTTAGAGCTGTCTGAGAGAGAAAATGTGTAGTCAGCAGGTGTGACAGAGAGGTGAGTGGGGACTGAAGTCACCATCATCAGTGCCCTCTGGAACAGGACCATTAACATCTATAAATGCAACATAAGTTTATCTGCAGATACGGACTGTACCAAATACCCTTGTGGGAAGTATGTACATGAGATCATACAGCCTCTGCGCACCCGATGATTGAATACGACACAAGCAGTCAATAAAATGCGGCCACTGTCCTGTCAGGGCAGTGTTTTTCACAAACAACCACTGACCTGCCAGTCCCGACCCTCAGGGAGTCTACAAAATGCTTCCACAAGAGGCACTGGAAACTAAAAGTCATAACTCCAAGGGGTACTAAAATTTATGGGCTCAGAAGACACTGCTGTTTTATAGCATACTCTTCTTCTCCTCCCAACCTGGAGTCAACCTGAGGCTTCTCAGCATAGGTAAAATGTAGTTTTATCATCCCAGGATGAGGGATCATGTCCAGAGTAGCCTGATCCTTCTGTAGATGCAGGAAGAAAGGTGAATGGAAGGGACAAACCTGTGACAGGTAAAGAAGTGGGATCCAAAAAAAGAATCTGCAAAGAAAGTCAAATGTACTGGGATGTATTAGCAAACACATAGTCAGAGGGTAAGAAAAATCATTCTTCCCAGAAGACTGGCTCTTATGAGAGTGCATCTGGGCTTCTTCTTCCATGAAGAAGCAGCTCTTATGAGAGTGCATCTGGAGTTCTGGTCCTGCTTTTGAACTGTGCAATACAAGAAAGATAGCAACATAGTGGAGTGAGTCCTGTAGAGGGCTGCCGAGATGGCTAGGGGTGGAGCACTAATGTACAAGGAGAAGAAGGAAGAGCTGTGTTTGTGTAAGAACCAAAAGACAAGAGGCATTTTTTTTCATTGTCTTCATCTACCTAATGGGAGGGTATAAAGAAGTGGGAACAAGATTCTGCTCAGAGATGCTCCATGAAATGATGAGACACAATGAATACAAGGTGGAATGTGGGAAATTCTGATTAAAATAAGAAAGAACTTTTTCAGTATAAGGACAGTTAGAAGAGGGTGCTCATAGGTTGTGGCACTTCCGTCCTTTAAAATACTCAGAACAAGACTGGACAAAATTCTGAAAACTTCATCCATCTGGAAGAAAACTTCATCTGCTGCTTTAAGCAGCAGATCCAACTAGATGCTCTTCCCAACATAAATTATTTTATGTTTCTATGATTCTTAGGAACTGAGGATAGTGATCCAATTGATTTTGAAGAAAAGGAAGCACTAGAGCTTCATTAGAGACCTCCTTAACTTCTGGGATCAGGAATCTGTCAGCTCTTTTCCACCCACATCCCTCTCTGCTTCAAAGGCGCTAAATGATATTTCTCTTCCAGATTGCTGGGCGGTCCTAGTTACAGTTAAATCAAAACCAGTGATCTCTTCTTTCCATGGTGCTAGAGGGTTGCTAATATGTCAAAACTCATGAAAAGAATGTTTCTGAAAGCTTTTGTGCATTTCCAACTATACAAGTTGCTCAAAGAAAATACTGCCTCCCTGTAAACCTTCCTTCTCTTATTTCTTAGTTCTTTGGGATTTTAGTAAGATTTCTGCTGTTTAAAATATTAGTAATTGAATAATAGAATTATTAAGTGCAGAGTTTTGCAAAAATATAAGCATGAGTAGATACATATATGCATATTTGTAAGGCATTTTCACATCAGGAGATTGAAAGTGTATTTATACTGTAGCAGATATTGTTGAATTAGTATTTGTAAATTTTATCTTGCCCAGATGAAAGGTGATCCTCTTTAAAAACAGTGTTTAACTTAGACACCTTATGATTGTTTTTGTAGTGCTTTACCTAAAATTTCACAGCATAATGATAACGCAGATTTCCAATAGCCAACCTCTCTAAACTATGGTTATCCATATGTTCTGCTTTAAAATGAAGTGAAATTGAAGCTTTGAGCTCAATACAGTAAGATGTTCCATAGAGAATGGGTGAAAGACAGAGGCAAAGTGTTGCTAGAGCCCCAGCAGTAGAGACAATAGCTACTTTCTTCAGTGACCACAGATAACATTTAGATAATATAATTCCTGGTTATTCACAGGATTAAGAGAAAGTATGCAGTTTCACAGTTTTAATATCAAATAGGGATCTTGCCATAATGCTCTCATAGTGATTTTACTATAAGTCATGTTGGGATATTTTTGTATTAGTTTTTGAGCATTTAGGGTGCTGAATTTTGTGTGGAGTGGAACCTACATAGTGAATAGTCTGGGAGAGCTGCCAACAATAAATTGCAGTAATCCAACCTTGTTGTTACAAAGGCATGAATCAAAAGCTCAGCATCTTGCTGACACAGCAATCGTCTTAACCTTGTTATACTCCTGAGATGTTAATATGAAGTCTTATCAATATTGTTGATATGGCTCTCTGAGGAAAGCTGAGGGTCAAAAGTGCCTGAAATTTATCACAAAGAATGTTCCTTTGTAGGATGTCCAGCAGCAGAGCTGTGAATTCATATTAAATTGTCACTGAAATGAGAAAGATATAGCTGCTTGCCTGTGGAAGCACAGCAGTACGTAGGCAACTCAAAATAAAAGACAAAAGGAAACAAAAACAAGCAAACAAAAAAAAAAACAAAAGAAAAACTACATGAAATGAAATAAAACGTGATATTTGCATTTTCCCTGACACTTGCCTGATCTTATGGTTGCCCTATAGGCTTTTGCAGACCACATATAATTCCCTAGTGTGTTTCACATTCTCTGAAATAGAAAGTTTCCAGGAAGCCCATATCTATTTTTATGGTTAGCTTATCTATAAGCTATATACCTATTTATTTCTTAAATCACAGACCATAGTAAATCAGATACTATTTTCAGTAGAAGAATGATATCCAAATCAAGACTATTTTTTTAAATTTGCATATTGCTTTCATTACTGTAACTTAAAGAAGCACTAATTCTAACGAACCTTAGTCTCCGACACCACATTTTTGTACTTACATATTTTAAGGCATAGCTGCTGTATCCCTGCAAATACTATTTTTCCACAGATTTTTGTATTAACTCACTCCTGCAGGTCAGGTGTGAGTTTACCTCAGCTAAAACTGATTTTAGTTTTTCCTGTGACTAATTGTATTGTCTGCTAGTGAAGCCGAATATTTTCTTTTCCTGTAGTTCTCTGTGGTAAAGGGCTAGTGAATCCAAATAGTCACTGTATAACAAATACTGCCCATAAATACATTCCCATATCGAAGTCCTGACTCGGTGAAAAATTTCTGACAGTCCTTTGTGCAATGTTTTCGGGCTTTATGATTCATGGTAATGTTTACATTTATCTAGATGTTTCTTACTGTATATATTCTGATTGTTGCTTCTGTAAGCAAAAGAACATATAAAATATCTGGAGAAACAACTCTCTTTCGAGGCGGTAGAATCTGACTCCAACATTCCAAGTCAAAATAAAGGAAAATAAAAAATTATTTTTAGATAAACTCTTCCAAGAATCTGTGACAGCCAGTGGGTTGAAATCGTTATGATATAAGATCTATAAATGCTTTTTCAGGAAGGCAATTTTCATTGTAGTTACTGTTAAAGCCAAAATCTCCTTGTTATCAAATTGCCCAGGGAGCATGCATTGATGAGAATACTTTTTGTTGTATGATCACAAGTTTGTTTTGAAAAGCATTAAGGTCCATTGCTGGAATAAGACCAAAGGTCTGTGCCAAATCAGGTCTAAGTACCAATGGTTCTCAGGGTGGTTTTTGATCATGTTATCTTTTTATAAAAATACTACAGCTATTCATTTGATTTTTTCCTTTTTACATCTTCATAGTATAGGCTAAAATATGAAGGCTAAAAAGGTTATAAAGTTTCATCCAGTTCATCTTACCTTCATGGCAGCAGGGGCAAATGGGAGCCCATGAGTTCTCAGCTTAATTTCCTCAGTCACTTCATAAAATATTCCAGGTGTGCTGATTCTTTGACACATGGCCACTATGAATGATATGGAGCTGTCTGGGGAGAATATTTATGGTTAAAGGATCCCCTTTAGGTCCCCTTTACTGACCTCAATTCTCCTGGGTTTCAGAGCACAGTGGAGTCAAAGCTTGGAAGCTTCCAGTTTGTGCTATTCTGTGATAAATTAGTTCCATTGAGAGGTGAGATACTGGGTGACATCTGTATTTAGGAGGTGACTGGACATTTATATTTTGAGCTTGACTATTTGCAGAGCGGTTGTTTATCCTGCTTCTCATTTTCTATAAAAATGTTAGTGTTGCAAGAGGTCTGGTAGATACCCTTTCTTTGAGAGCAGTGGTATGGTCTCACCAGACTGGAATAGATGTGCTCCCTGCAGGCCAGCTTCATCCAGGTTCTGCAGCAGACAAGCCAAAGGGAAACTAGTGAGGAAAAAATGATGCTGGAAAGAGACCTGACCTTGGCACTGGTCATGGCACAGGCATATCACTTTCGACTTATATTGTGGAGACCTTCCACCATGATCAGGTAACAGATGTTGCTTGTAAACTTAAAACATAAGAAAATGGCACAACTCCCTTTGTGAAACAGGTTCAGTAGTCATTAGTGTTACATTTCAACTCACTATTTTAATGAAAAGGCATCTGTTATACTCTTTGTAACCACTACCTAAATGTTTTCTTCTCCTCTCCTCTCCTCTCCTCTCCTCTCCTCTCCTCTCCTCTCCTCTCCTCTCCTCTCCTCTCCTCTCCTCTCCTCTCTCTCCTCCTCTCCTCTCCTCTCCTCTCCTCTCCTCTCCTCTTCCTCTTCCTCTTCCTCTTCCTCTTCCTCTTCCTCTTTCCTCCCCTTCCCCTCTTCCTCTTCCTCTTCCTCTTCCTCTTCCTTTTCCTCTTCCTCTTCCTCTTCCTTTTCCTCTTCCTCTTCCTCTTCCTTTTCCTCTTCCTCTTCCTCTTCCTTTCTTCTCCTTTCTTTTCTCCAAAGGAGAACTGAACACTGCTGAGTGCCTTTCAAGGGATTTCTTCAGGATGGGAAAGATACAGAAAAAATATGTAAGGCTCAGAAAATGTTTCCTGACTAGTACTACCTGCCCCTGGGCCATGTTGTGAGAAAGCCACCGGATCTCTGTCAGTAGAGGGAAGGAGATGAGTTTTCATTTAGCAGTAACAACTTCCCTCAGGGCAACACTTCTCTCTACAGCTATCCCTCACCTCCACCCTACCAGTGTCTCCACTGATCTACTTTAGTCCATGGATATCAGAACTCCTTCCTAAAGAGGAGGTGGTTTTCACTGGTTAAGAAGTTCATAACAGAAACTAAGTAATAAGAAGTCATAAGAAACAAAATTGAATTCAGGCACTAAAATCAAGGTTTCCACTGCTTGTGGAAGTCACATTATAGAGAGTCTACATATAGGACTTTATGTGAAAATAAAGTTCTTTCAGAAATTTCTTTTTTGAGAGAAGGTGGTAAGTTTGTCCTGAATACAAGAGTATATAAATAATTTATTTCATACCACTTTCTGGGAACGTTTGAAATATTTGTGTGTATCTTTTGATTTAAAATGGAAAGGCATGCTGGTTTTAGATACATTTAGTTTTTTAAAGGAATAGTTTTTTGTAATCTTTAGTTCATAAACAGATACTTTTTATCAAGTCCTTGTGTTTTTTAGTGAATACAAGTGACCCAAGCATTTATATTGCATGGTTATTTGTTGTTAAATAGTATACATAGTCTCTTGAACAAAGCCTGAAACCTATCTGTTCCCCTATATGAGAGAGATGGAGTGAAGGAAGTAATAGGTACTTTAAAATCTTAACAATTTTTGAAAAAAAAAAACCATGAATATGCATGGTAATGAAAAAGAGCTGCATTTTGTAGAACAGAACGAACAATGAACTCTTTATTTTATTGTATTTTATTGCACTTGTGTTTTAAGTCTTCTATCAGATGAACTATTGGATGTGCAAGCAGAAGGGTAAATAAAAAGCCCAGAACAAAAATATGTTATAAGTTACTTATTAAACATAAGGGCTATCTACTTTTTTTCATTGCTCCTTTATAGGAACAATAAAACAGATCACTTAGATCCAATACTTGTATTAGATTGTTTCATGTTATGTCTTTTGACTAATGGTGGTATAGAAGTAAATGGCAAGTTTGCAGCCCAGTATTTCTTTTATTTTGTACTGGGAAGTGGGAGAAGAAGAAGAATGGAAAGGTAATGCAGAACTACCTGTGCACTAAAGACATCTGTTTTTTTTTTTAATAATGGATAAAATATACAATCTTTTAGATTCTGTGATGACAGTAAATAGCCTGGTAATTCTCACGCCCTGCATGTGCTAGAGCAGCACAATGTCCCCAGATAACAGCTGGAAAACCAAACTACAATTATTTAGCAAGCAATGAAACTGCCGAGATACCATGCAGCATTCCCTCCATATCTTTTTTTGTGTGTGTGTGTATGTTAATTTAATAATGACTATGACAGAAGTATAGCCTGGTTAAAAGCTACCTAGGTTTTGCTTCTTGTCCCTTAATCTGGAACATACTCATAAAACAGTGCCTCTTCTAAAATTGTATTCTACCAATCAGTTGTTTGCTTCCATTAAAATCAGGGTTTCCTATAGGTATTAACAATTGCAAGCAAGAAACCTGTGCTCCACACATGTGGGTTGTATACCATCTTTGCTTTGTACTGCGAGGAGAACATCTAGTAGTCAATATTGGACTAATTAGGTTGCCAATCTTTCCTGATATTCACTGGATAGTATCTCAGTAGCAAAGGCCTCTTTCACATTCAGAAAGTACAGAACAAGGCAAGCACTGGAAATAATTTCTGGATGAGTTTACTAAGGCTGTGTTTCTATGATGTTAAATATTTAAGTAAGCTGATATATATTTATCAAATGTTTGTACAGTATTTTTCATTAAAATCGTCTCTATTTTGCAGTGGTTCTCCATTTGAAAAGGATATTAATAACAGGTTTACAATGTTGCTGTAGGATCAGAGAGAATAAAGAAGAGCATATGTGCTCCTGGAAATATCTGGTAGCGTTGTGCACTTTTTGCAGAAGAAAGAAAAGCAATATTACATGAAACTCAAGGTACTTTACCTATTAGCAAATAATTCATCTGAATAGCTAGTTAAGGAGTCTGCAGATGCGTTTGTTAAACCTGATTTGATGCTTAAGACCTTTGTTTCTCCTGCTTTTGATCAAGCTAGATTTCAGACTCAAGTTATGATTTGTGGTTTTCCTCTTTAAGGGGGGAGGGGGTCCGCCCTTCCTTTTATTCTTAGCTTGAAATATAAATCTTTTCGTTCTGTGGAGTCTTGGGCTTTAGCACTTTGACGGTTTCAGCGTTATAGAATATTTCTTATGAGAGATGCTGTTGGCTCACTGAAAGCAGCCTACATTTACCCACTTGGCAATCTGGAGCTTCTTGTGCCCAGCAGCTCCTGTGCGCCTTGCAGCTCTGAGAGTGGATCAAGGCATGTTTCCACTCTGTGAAACATGTTTTTCTCCTCATTTCTGTATAACCTTCCTTTCAGCGCAGGAACAAACCTCTTCTTCACTAATTGATTTGAGGTCACTTCTGGGAGAATCAACTGAGCAGCTTTAGAAGCGCGGCCGACAGCGTATTTTCCTAACCTGTTCTGTGCTGTCCTACAGAACATGTAGGCAACCTCTGCTATAGCAAGGCAGTTTTGCCTCCTCTAGACCTCCCTTTCAGCTGGCACAAAGGTACACAGAACCCTTAAAATTAATTAAATTTGGATTGACTTACACAACCGAGAATTTGGCTGCCTGCTGAATTTGCAATGACTTCCACAGTTTTGTGTCACACTAATGACTGCCTGTGATCTAACAAGTTGCTGCTCTTTGTACAGCAGTTTGGAGTGATGAGCCTCTGCTGACAGGCAGCTTCCCTCGCCAGGCTCCAGAGGTGAGGGGCAGCTGCGGACCCAGCCCTCCCTGCCTGTCCCCGGCTTCCCATCCCCTTCGCTGCTCCTGCTGTGGGGTCAGCAAAGCCTCAGGGCAGTGACAACCAGCAAAGGAGGAGTGTGAAAGTCATAGAAGGGCTGGGGAGAGAATCAATTCCCCCCAGAGAGAACAAGCGGCACTGATAACCAAGGTGCTGAGATGTTATATAGATAACAGATCTCCTTTTCTTCCAGCTAGCCACTAGATAATTATGGCACAACCATACTTTTTCCTCGAATCACAGGGTTTTTTCTGTGGATTCAGAAAGCAGAGGATGAAGATGGAGACCAACAGCTAGAAGATATGTCAACACAAAATAGAGCTGCTACTTCTGTTCCTCTTTGAACATTTTGCCGGTATAAGAAATGTGTGCTCTGTGCTGAAGATAGATTATAATCTGGTTCTTCATTTTACAGCACTCTGAGTGCATTTTGGCATGAAGAACACTCAAGGTGTTATTGCCAATTTCTCTGTGCCACTTCCCAGCAAGTGACATTTCCTTCAACTGGTCTCTGGTTAAAATTCACACCAGTCAATGGTTTCCAAAGAGCAGTGCTCTGCTCTACATTGACTTCATGAGAAACAGATTTCCCACATAGACTGGCAGAACAGATGATCCCTGCAGAAGACAACATTTAAGACTGTAGCTACAGACACCTTCAAGTATATATCCTACTGCTTTGAAGAATCAGGCCTGCTGTTTGATCCTAATGTGGCTGAAGTGAATAGGAGTCTTTCAAACGCAGACTTTGGCTGGGAGCTTCTTGGCAAACTTTGTCTTCTCGTACAGATGTAGAAAGCTAACAAAACAGTGGGACAGTTGGCATATTCAAACCTCCCCAGGCAGAATTTGGCCTGTAACATGAAGGTATATGTATATTTGTTGTTAGAAACAAACAAACAACAGATTTGATTTGTTGTTTTGCAGAGGTAAACAAGCTACATAGATTTGAAGAAAAACAGTGCATGCGTGTAAGCATGTTTCTCTGTTTTTTTTTTTTTTTTTAACCAACAGTAAAATTTTAAGAATAAACTTTCATCCTTGAAGATTTCCTCTATGGTAGCAGTACTGCTGTATTAGGAAATAAGAGAATTTTATGGAAAAAGATCACAATTGTATATTTTTCTTTATTGCTAATAAAAATAACTTTTACTTTCATATCCACTGCACAGTTGTATTTCTGTGATGACTTTATGTATTCCTTCAGGAACCCTAGACAGCAAATCAGTCCCTTTCCAAATTATCACAGTGCTGTTAATAAAGAATATATAGAAGGCCATTTCTATGATTCTTTTAACTTTCTTTCTCATATCTGTTTTCAAATAGTCTAATGACAATTAGCAAAATTAAAGAGACTAGAATTCAAAAGTATCAAATATCATTTCGTGTTTTTAATTTTCTTATTTTTTTCCAGTTTTTATAGCAGTATTAGATTCATTCCATAATTCACTGTCTTCGTATGGGGTTCCTTGTGTGCTCAAAGTTATGTACAGTTATGTGCTGCAAAATTAGGAAATTATTATAGGGCCTTGTCATGTTAGCAGATGCTAAAGTTTTTGTTGTAAGTAATTTAGTGAAAGCCTTTTTTACCCTTGCACACCTGATTCACATACGTAAACACAAAGCAACAATTTCTTAATTCTGTAAAAGAATAAAAAGCAAGATATTCCAAAAGGTAATACTTCAGGTCCTAGGAAAGAAACACTGTCTGTTATTCAGTGCCCACATTTCTTTGCTGCATTGTCTCCACCTGGGAGGAAAGCTGATATGGAAACCTAATGTCAGTTCTACCTCACTGCTGAAATCCCTATGCGTTTTGGATGTTTTCTGTATATCTTAAGATAGTGACTAAATAAATTACCATGTAACTGAGGATTGAAATGCATACATTTACAAGGTAAAACAGACACTTCTGCTGCTAAGAACTACAAACTTTCTGATCATTCTGAGGAGCTGAAGTAGGAATGATAGGCTATACATTAGGTTTTGACACTATAATATTTCATATTTAATTTCCTGTAACATTTATTTCTGCTCTTGGCTGCGTAGACTGACATTGAAATGAAGTACAAAGGCCTTGGATATAATATACTGCTCCTGTAGTCCTGGAGTGGTCTCTGCAGGCTCCAGGTAAGTGCCAAAACTCACCAGGACATCAGCTATATCACAATTAATTTATTCCATATTGCTCCTTTTAATGATCCTTTAGCAGTACCAAACCGATTTCATTTCTACAGCTACTGTTCTTCCCTATCCTGTCTTCATTCTCCCTCTCAGCTTGAATTAAATAACAGAGACGAAAGATTTATTTTTGATAGCTCTTTGTTACAAAGGAGATAGCTCTGTGGCATTGTATAATATAGAAAACCTCATTACATAGATATATTTGAGTGCATTCTTCTCAAAGGAAAATCAAATAGTTGAATTAACTCTTGGTATACTGCTTACTGAGATTATATCTCAGTAAGTACCGCTGAATTGTAACAGAGAGAAAATTTGCCAGACATTTCAAAAAGGTAGAAGTTTATAAGCTTGCTTCCCATGGTCCTCCCAACATACTGTAATAAAATTCAACAGCCCTAGCTGAGATTTATATTTGAGTGACCATACAGTCACACAAAGACTTTTCAATATGCAACCACTTGACCACACACTGAATTCACATTGTGAATGCTTGCGTGTTGTGTCCTGCAGAGCTTTTGACTCAGAGGTGCCAGAAAATCACTGCTAGACCTTTAAACTTGCTGGATCTTTTCTGATGCCATCTTCAAAGAAGGAGAGACTGGTTTTGGAAAGCTGTAGGCAGTAGTTTCTTTTTGGTAGAGTAGATGGATCCAGATAGCTAAGGAGTTGCATTTCTTCAGATAAAACTTTGATTAAGTGGTGCGTATATGCCCAAAGCCTAATTAAAATTCTAATTATGTACAATCAATAAGTACTCGGTGTACATTCTACTCATTACATTGAATTACTAATAGCTTTGGGCTAATGTACGCCCAGTAGAGCGGAGATGTATATATACGGATAGGAGAACTCAGGGAAGGTACTCCTGCAAAGGCCAGGAGAAGTTATAACTAAAATTCATGCTTCTCCCCAGCAGCACAGATTGCTGTGAAGGGTGGCATTACACTGACAGCAAAGGTGGGAAATGACTTACTGCTTTTCATATCGAGCACAAGCTGCACTGTCACTGCTCAGCCCGTAGCGCTAATCCCACTTTGCTCTGCAGGAGGCATGGTATCTTCAGCACTGTGTCCCCGGGAGCTCCTGACAAGGTAGCATGGTATTAGCACTTTGTATTTCCTATCCTGAAATGCTCTTTAAAACTGCAATATAGTCCTTTAGTAGGTTTTAGTTGGAGCCAAAACTTCCTGAGTGCTAGTTTCTGTTACTATATTAATTTATATTACTGTTACTATATTAATTTATATCACAACACCCAGAAGCTGGTACAAAACATTGTATAAACAGAATGTATAAAAGTGTAGCAATCAACCCTATTTCAAATATGTTGCAACTGAAATTCAACATGAGATTCAGCTGATGAATACCTACAGGTATGGGGTAATACAAAGCACTGATCCCAGATAAGCTGTTGCCCATTTTTCTTTCTAGATACTACCAAAGTAGTTTAGTTTAAATTTAACTAAGAAGGTTTAAAGGAGAATTTGGGAAAAACAATGAAAGGTCTTCTTGATAGCTCCTTCCATATGTGAACAGAAACGAGTAAATTCACGTAAATACCTGTTTCAAACAGTAGCAAAATTGACAACTTTAGCTAGTCAGGCGGGGGAGACAAGGCTGCTCTATCAAATAAGAATTGATAGGGTGAGTGAACAGCAAAAAGGACTTTGCCAGTGAGGGCTATCAGTTTGCAAGTGACATGAAGAAGAGCAGCTAATGGCAGGACTCAAAAGGAAAGATGCCTTTGTAAATGATCTCGGTAGTGACATTTAGAAAGAGTATGAGCTGCATGGCAGGCTGAGTAGCCTTGTAGAGAAGACTGATCACAGAGATGAAAGAGTGTGTAAGGATTAGAATCTGAAAGCTGCCAGTAAAGCTGGAGTCAAAGAATATAGATCTGAGTGGCAGGCAGAAGAACAGCCTTGTGCAACAAACCTGCAAAAACAGGAAGACTAAAATTTCTGCCAGAGGTAAATCTCAATATAGGAGCAGGAAGGAAGGAAGGTGACCCACATCTACAATTACCAGAACAAATGTTACAGAAGAGAGAAGCGAAAGAGCCAAGGGGGCCGCTGAAGACCGAATGGAGACAACAACTGTGTCTGTGGACAGGAGAGCAGAAGATGAGAAATCAGTGGTGCTGGAAGGTTTGAGGTCAGAGAACATAATGTGATAGGGCATGAAGGCAGGGAATGATGCATCAATAGGAGAGTTGCAATGAACATAAAAAAAAAAAAAAAAAAAGAAGAAGAAGGAGAGAAGATAGTGCTTGTAGAAGAGCCAGGGAACAACCTTTACTGTGAATAGGAGAACTGCAAGCTGAATAATGAGATTAGATTGAGAGAAATGCAGTTTAGGGCTGAAACAGTTTATTGAACAAAGTCACCAAAGATAGCACTGAAGGAGTGGAAATAGAAACCCAAGGTTCCTACCCCAAAGCATGGTTTCAAACTGTTTTTAAGCCAAAACTCTTTTAAATATAAAATGAATACATAATTCAGGGATCTGTGCCAGGAATTCCTACTTTGGCCTTTCATGATTTGACTACAATGACTGTTCTTTTTGAAGTTTTTCAGGAGATTCACTTATCCCACCTAAGCTGAAATCACTACTGATCTTTAGGCCTTGTTATACCCAAAATAGGTATTCATGCACATGGTTGTACAAAGATAATTAGACTAAATAGAAAATTATCTAAATAATTTAGCTGTCTGAAAAATGTAGCAGTCCCAGAAAGCAGGCAACTAAACAAATTATGCAGATGGCTAAACCTGGATCCCATTCAAAGTATTTGATGTGCTATTCTGTTCACGTGTGTGTGATAATAAAGTATTCACCAGTGAGGCCATTATACATGTGATCTAAGATTTTTTTTTGCAAGACTCATTATTTTAAAAAGTTATATAGTGGGATTTTGAAAGTTTCTGATTCATGTATTTTCACTGTTAGTTTCTAATTATTTAAACAGAGAAAGAAAAGGATCATTGCCATAGAACTGCTCAAGCTAGGAAGGTAGTGCAATGTAATTAAACTTTATAGTTTATAATGTAAGTAGATTGCTTGTGAGGAGCAGGAAGATTTCTCCCTTCTATTTTTCTGAACATTATATATTGGCTGCTGCCCAAGAAAGGATACTAGGCAAGACAGGACGGCAGCTTGATCTGATACGTCAAATGCAGGATTCTTTCAAAGGAGAAAGCTCTAATCTGTATTTCACATCTCCCATAAATACACAGATTCATCTACTTAAGTATTGAACCACTATTTTTCTCCTCGTGTGTCTAGGGTACGGCATCCTTTTGGCATTTTGTTGGAATATTTAAATCAAAATGGTTGTCATTACATATCTGGTACACCCTGCAGCACAGAGGGAGGTGCATTTTTTTCTGATGTGACAAAGCTGTTAAAGAATCTCTTTTTAGTTTAAGTGTATTTAGCCATATGGCACATCAAATAAAGTTTTAAAAATGCCCTGAGTCTTTATCCAAGTGAACATGAAGCAGGATACTCAGTAAACAGATTGATCAGGTATATATAGTAATAGATCAGCTGAAGCCATGACAGGATTTTTTTTTTTTTTTCTGAAAACTGTCTAGAAGAATGGGATTTTTGTTTCACTCCAGGGAAAACTGAAATAACTATGATGCTTCAACACATTCTTAAACCTATCTCAGTCCATTTCTTAAACTGATTTTCTAATTTTCCCCTTGCCACTTCCTTTTTGTTATCTTGTAAAATTATATACATTATCTCTCCTGATAAGGACTATCAGCTTACCATCTCCTATTCACTTATGCTATGATCTTTATTACTTCATGATGTTTAGATTATATTTGCAAAGGAAAGGAACAAGTATCATAAATTCTGTTTTCATTTTTTTCTTCACAGTTTCTATATCTTCTCCAAATTTTTTAAACTTGAAGAGAAGTGATACAAAAAGTAGTCTTAATCTGCAGTTATATTATTAATATGTGCAATATAACATTGTAAAGTTGTCACTACTTAACCTAAAGTATTTTCATAATTTAAAAGAATACATTAGATATGGGTACATTCATCAACAGCTTCACTTTTTCTTTCTTTTATTTATTAGAACTTCAAATTATGTTACTTCCCCAGAAAATAAAGCCATGCTATTTTTTTTTACTCAAAAATAAAGCCTATTCATAAATGTAAATAGGATTTTTTTTCTTAAATTTATTTTATATTGCCCTCACCCACATATAGATCCTCCCTAGCTTACTTCCATAGACTGCTGGCTCCTACTGTTTAAAACAAGAGTAGTTTCATGTATGTTTCTCCTCTCACTGAGACATTGTGTTTAATCTAGGAATTACTTCCTAATAATTGCTTCCCTCCCCTCCAGTGTACAGGCAAACGCCAATATTTTTAGTGAAAAGTAGTAACTTGTGCCAAATGTAAAATGACATAGTTTTTTTTCACGGCAGACTAAACAACAAGTTAGTGTTGTTCATACACAAGTGAACAACTGCAGTATTTTGATAGCTCTATAGCTGTATCGTGAAGATGAACCACTTCAGATAAAAAGCATCTTCAGGAGGGACTACAGGAAATATGGAAGTGGTCTTGTTTTCTATAGTACCTAACCATTATTGGTTAATCAAATTTAGCGTGGATTTATATCCTGGCTTGGGTAGTTTATCTTTTCACTTGATACAATAAAACAAATTCCCTATAAAGGGAATTTTTGAATTAGACAGTTGCAAAATGATCCTCTTTTTCCCAATACAAGCATATGTATAATGCCAAAATAGCTGACCTTGTTTGCTGAAGCAGAAAAATAAATAAATCACCTTTTATTCTGAGAACACAGCTGAACTGTAACCTACTTGTGAAGCTGAGCCTATGTGTATATATTTCTTTGCTTGTGTGTAGAATTCAACTCATTCTCAATTACAGCATTCGCTATCTGTTAGAAGTAATAGTTTAACAGTAACAGTTTTCCTGTTTATCTTTCAAGGAGGAAGGCGCTTGTGGGGCAATGCAGATTCTTATTGGCAGAGGAAAAGGAAGAATTTCTTAAACAAGGAAAAGCAATGCTTCAGGCTTTATCATGTCATCTTGTCAAAATCTGTTATGCTACAAAGAAATGTGTGTGATATTCCCAGCGATGGTGCCAAGTGTTTGTACATGGGCAGATTACTCCCTAGTGTACTCTGAAGATGATATTGGCAACAGGGAATTAAGCTTTTTTTTTTTTTTTTTTTTTTTTCTTTTTTTAAGCATTCGTTTAAGCATCAGTCAATGTTAACTTCTGCCCTTTGAGTTCAATGAATCAAAATTGAATGCTGATAATTACTGTATTTGGAATCCCAAAGGCTTTGCCGCCCTTGAGAGAGAACAGTAGCTTTCAATTAAAGAGGACTGAACCTCAGAGTTCTGCCTTGTTAATTGGCCCAAGTATTACTCAGATAATGAAATGTTTTTAAGGTTTCTGTAAGCTCATGGGATGTCTGAGAGTTATTGTCGCTACAGAATCTATTAAGAAGGGGAGAATCTTTATCAATACCCAAAAAGACAAATATTCTAAGTTAAAAGGCCGACACATTCACAGCATGGAAATGATTGCAGCCTTTTTTTGACTCTCTCTCTTTTTTTTTTTTTTCTCTCTGTATCTTCACAACTCTTCTTATGTCCCCTTCTTTGATAATGTAATGCAATAAAGCGAGTGGCAGCTAAGTCTTCTCAAGCTGGGGTGAAATAAATGTTTGTGGACCCTGACACAGTCAACTCCCAGCATTACATGCAGACACCATATTGTCACTGTCAATAGGTGAATGATTGAACTGAGTAAAGTTCTTCAGCATCATTCTTTAAAACTTCGACTTCAGCAACTCAGGGTCTTGGAATGATCATTTGGTTTCCAAGAAGCAGAGGAAGTAAAATGGAAGATTTGTCAAGGGAGATAGATACAGAAGATGTTGCTTTTAGTTAATAGGAAAGCATAGCACAACAAGGAGAAGATTTAACAAGAGTCAAAGCTTGAAGAAGGTGGCTTATTTTGTGCTCTTTTCTGCACTGTGTTTGAAAAAAGCTAACAATACAGAAACAGCTAAATAACCCCTGGTGTTAACCATCTAATGTTATTTCCATTTACCCTTATGTTGGGCACAAAGAGAAAGCCCACCTGCAGATACTTAGAATATATTGCCCAGTTTAACTCTAATATCCATTTCTCATGAATCACACCATTGGGAGGTACAAAACTTCATCTGAGTTTAATAAAAAAAAATCCTTTCCTAGCTGGATATATTTTTGGAGTGCATAAAACGCTCTAGTTCACATTTACAGTAAGTGCCAATTGCTACAGACAAACAAATCAAACTGGTCATCTCTTACAGTACTTTGCCTGGAGAGTAGCTGTAGCAATACACTTTGAAGGAAAGCATAAAACCCTTGTAAACCACCTTACTAAATGCCCACTTTTTAAACCTTTGCTTATCATTTGGCTAAAGGATGGCATGCGGTAGAAATTTGAGACTGGCTGTCATTGCAGTTGTAGTTTTGTATCCTCACTGGTCACAGATTTCTGGTCACACAATCTTATTTTGTAGGATTTGTATGCATACAATAAAATGCACATAATGCAGGCAGTATGTAGGATATTCCAAAGTCTTTGGTGTCACTCAGTTTTGCTCCCATGAAAATCAATTGTAAAATTCCTATTGCCTTTGCTTGGTCGTAGAGCTAATCCATCATCGAACACTTCTAAAAATCCCATCTCTGATGCTTTGAAATCTCATTATACCAGTGGAGGCCAGAGGTAATTGCTCAAAGTATAAAGCAAAGTTAAAAATGATCTGTAAGAAAATATTAAATAGCAAAAATGTGGAACACAGTCAAAATATTGTTTAGAAAAAAAGATGGAACTACTCTGTGAGTTAGCAATGCAAGTTTCAGGTTTCTATGAGACCTGGAATGAATGGACTTATACCTGGAATCAGCATAACAATTGAAAAGACAAAATAAAACAAAACAAAAATAAACCTCATCAAAATCAACCTGTAAGCAATTAAAAGTTTTGTATTTAGCTTGATTTTTTAAAACAACATTATTTCAAACTTTGTATATTTGTGCTTGTGACGAGCATTCATATAGAATAATGAAACACTTTGAAATGCAATTAAAATCAATGTCATTGACTCAGGCCCATTATATACATTGCTTGTAGTTTCTCTTAAAAACACAGTATTTTCCGAGGGGCCTCAAAGAAGTTTCTGAATGCAATGAATTTTTTTTTATATATCCTAATGGTTGTTCTACCTACTACAGAAGAAGATATTTGAGCAGTGGGGCAATTCTTATATATTTTTTCGTGTTTATTTTATTATATTTTAATTATTCAATTTTATTTCACAGCTTCCTGTGTAGATTCTTAGTTCATATTATTATCTATTTAACAAACTGTCTAGCTTACTGTTCAGTGTAAAACATTATTCAGTATGAATACTGGTATCTCACTGCCTCTTAAGAGAATAGGGCTTATTTTTGTTCTACTGGTTTGCAATGCAGGCTCTTCTGGATTGAATGCGATTTAACTTGTCTGGGCAGAACCGCCACTTTTGAAGGCCACTTTTTACAATATGATTTTTAAATTTTGTAGAAAATTGTACCTTCCTGGATAGGTACTTGTACATCAGATCTGAATCCACAGGAAGCAAATTCAACAAAGAATCCAAAATTACGTAGATTTAAGAGAAATGGCACTTAGTAAAGTTGGAATCATATCCCCCCACCATAAACCATGTGGCTGACCTCTAGTCCAAATGGAAAAGACTAATCTAGATAGGCACAAACTGTGCAGTTGCACTGTAGAAGAAAATGCTTATATTGCTTAGCTTCAGCATCTCAGTCAGCCAACCTGTCACCTCATCAAAGTCTTTTACAAAACTGTCAGCATCGCAGTCTGCTTGAATGTTAACTTATTCCAGCCATTTTGGGATGGGATGTGTCCTCCTGTGTCACACACTCTAGCTTCCTTCACACTTCATGTTTCTATCCTGTTAGCACTTGTGATGGACTCCTGATATTTTTGGTTTGCCATTTTGATCTGAAAGTCACTTCTCTAATTTCTGCTGCGTGTTGGGATCTTCTCCTGCAAATCTTTCAGTTTAATGCTTGAATTACATCCATGGAACAAGAGGCTGGGTTCCAGAGGCCCAATCTATAGCGTCAAGGGGTCAGTACTGCATGTGTCAATGGGCAAGGGACAAACGCTGGCTTTCCTTTTGCAGGAACAGTTTGTTCCTATCTCATCTAATATACTCTGACATCTGTATCCTCCCCCACCCCCTTTTTTTTTTCTTTTTTTTTAATTCCTTTTTTCAGAGTATGGATATTCTTATTATTGCATCGAAGCTTTGAGTCATTTTAATATTTTCACCTCCTTTCTAGCTTGACATCTTAATCTGCTATTCTTTTAAAGATCTCATTTTAAGCCTTAATCATTTGTGTTCCTGGGTTTTTGAAATCTTTTATTTCATTGCTCCTCATAGAAGTACTGAATATCTAAGATAGTATGCAATTAGTATTTGCTCTTTGTTTCATTCATTGAGACTCATTAGAAAGTGTGATCCGACAAAAGAACACACACATACCCATTATAACAAAGAGTTAATAAATCAGTAAGAATTTTGCCCTGGCACTGTGTTTGGAAATGCAAAGTTTTGTTATCATTAAAGCAGTAAAATTTGACAGCCTTTCAAAAAACAGCAGTAGATGTAATTTGCTTCCTCCCTCCCTCCCTCTCTCTACTTACATTTATGAGATGTTTGCTAAGGTTTATGAGACAGTTGTTTGTGATGGGGATATATTTTAACTTTTCTCTCTAAGTCTCTAAGGAGGAGATATTCCACTCACTGTGAATTGGAGGACTTTTAGCTATTTCTAAAAAACAACAACAACAACAACAACAACAACAAAATAAATAAAAGAAAACTTCAGTTGAATAATTAGATCATCAAAAAAATCTAAGCTTTTCAGCTCCAAAAAAGCAGAATTAATATTTATTTATACTTACAGGAGATCTAATCCTTGTTGAGTTGAAGCAGAGACTGGAGGAAAAAAAAAACAGATTGGGCTATTGTTGCTTGACAAAATATGTCGTGATCAGCAGCATCTTAAGTAGATGAAAGACAGTCTACTAGTGAGTGAAGAAATTTCAGGGACATTTCTTAAGAGAACAAGTGAAACAGAAACACCCTTTAACAAAAGACGGATATTTCTAGGATCAGAAAGTGGTTTATGCAGTAAAAAGAGCAAAACAACAACTGAAACAGATATTGTAAAAAATGAAGAGGCAAATGCAGCCACTCAGGAGTGCACTGAAAAGGTAGAGGACAGAGGGACAAAAGGCAAACCTGCTTTTTTCCCCTGTCAGAGAAAGACCTGGTGATTTAGTGGAGGTGGCAGAAATTACAAACACTGACAATAAAGTTAAGGAAAAAAACAAGAAGTGAAGAAGGAAGAGGTCTCTCAAACAAGAGCAAAGACCTATGAGGTGGCAGTAACTTCTGTGGATGATGGTAACTGGAATCAATTTTAGCACCTCTGAGCATCTCACTGTATGCGAAATATCATTAATGCTCCTCTGGATGCTAAGAAATGATATGGTGTGAGCGATTTCCCCTTGTTCACTTTGTAACAGCTCTTTTCTTTCCCAGGATCCTTCTGGGAACTGACAGACGTTTCTGGCAGCCTTTCAGCTGCTGTGTGCAGCAGGGGTAACATGCTTGTGTTCTAGGCCATTACCCAAGCTCATGGAGTTGTGGAGGAAAACTGCTGTTTTGTGTGTGCATATTTCACCCCAGCTTCCTCGGCAATAATTTAATTCTGCTGATTTTCAAAAGTGGAAATCAGTGATTTCTAATGGAAAATCTTTCCTGCCAATCCAATCAACTAAATCAAAGTACCCATTTAATTTAAAATTGCCTTTGCAGAGTACTGCTTTTTTTGCCATCATATCTATTTAAATTTGCCAAGGGCAAGAACCTTAAACCTTGTGTTCACAGCAAAATTTAGGCAAAAGTGTTACAGAGACTTTAGAGTCTGAAATACCCAAGTTTGAAATATCAGACTTAGTGTGTGTGCATTATGGGGCATCAGGGAGGGGAAAGACTGGCAAGCAAAAGAGAAAGATCCTCCTCAATACCCACATGCTTACATATAACCTGACTTACACCAGCTACACAGAAGTTTGTAGTAGAACAGTAGTTCACAGCAGTGATTTGACACAGGAGTCGTGGTTAGCTCTGCACCTGGGTAGTATGCTTGATTCCCCATTCCTTCCCAGTGCTGCCTTTTTGAAAGAAAGGATGTTTGGAATGGAGCGTGCGGAGGCAGGATGCTCTCCAAGCCTGCTTGCTGCTTGGGCCTCTCCTTTATTGCCATAGAGTGTGAGGAAGAGTAGAATTCAAGTCAGCTCTGTTTCGACTGTTTAACTGACATATTTGGCATAGTTTTTGGTCCTGGAGGGCCTTGAAAGGTATCTAGAATCGTTTTTTTTTAGGTGTATTCAACAGTGGCAAGTTTTACCTGAACCAGTGAGTTACTTTTTTCTCTAACAAAGCCTGTCACTAATCCTGTCTGATATGTTAAGGCCAGATTCTTTAATTGGTTATTATTTATTACCTTTGCTTGACTACAGCCTTTTGCTAGTTACATGCATTTTGATATTTTCTTTCTCTTGTACCAAGAATCCTCAGATTTCAGCTGGTGCTGAGTAAACATGTGTATCAGTGCAAAACCTAGTTCGTGATCTGACCAAAAGCCTATTTTTGTTATAGAGGAAAAATATATCTTTAAACCATTTTCCTACCTCCAGTTGGTTGCTGGGGCAAAGTAGGCTGCATCTGGCTGGATAACTGTTTTAACTCCATGGCAGTGTTCACAGACTTAGTTTTAAGCTCAAATTCACAGATTCAGACCAGCGATTCCTCTTCTTCCTCTTCCTTATGTTCGCCTTACTCCCAGTCCTAGATTTTTTAACTGAAGGATTCACTAGATCTGGCACGAGGTCCTTGCCACCTCTCTGGACTCTCAGACACCAATGTACAGTGCATCCAGAATTTCTCTACCCCAGATTTTCTTGGAAGATTGGTTGCAAAGAAAAAATCCAACTCAAAGGCTAAAAGAGTAGCAAAGTACTGCCTGGAGGGAGGGTACCTTGATAGTTGGGGTATAGCTAATTATGCAGTACATTATCCAGTGTGGTTACAGAAAAATTCTGTATAGACACATTGAGTCTGTGGGCCAGACAAAAATAGTGGGCCAGACAAAAATAGCCTATGTAGGGCACTAAACAGCTTTAGGAGAGTTGTGGAAGCAGCTTGCTTGGTGCTGAACTCCAGCCACCAGCAGAGCTGTTGATGCTCTCTGAACCATTTTCTAAGAGCTGGTGTTTGAGATAGGTGAACAAAGCTCTTCTGGGGTCAACCTGAGCTTCTATGAAGTCTGGGAGGGACAACAAATGAGGAGGTTAATGTGTTCTCCAGGGGACAGCAAGTTCTCAGCACTGAGTGAAGAAATAGCAGGGAAGAATTTCTCACTTGTTTGTGTGTACAGTTCTCCTCTCTTTGCACAGCTCAACCTTTATTCTGTTTGGGAAACATGGCTGGTCTTTGTTCTACAGTGACCGTCACTTTCATTGCTGAGTTTGTTCTTTCCCTTCTTATAACAATTCTAATTCAGGAAACTAATGACATTTTATGGCTTTAAGACAGGCTACATAACATAACTAAAGGAAACAAAGGAGGGAAAAAAGTTTATTAACCAGCAGTTACTAATAAAAAAAGAGCAAAAAAGCATCCTTTCTATTTAACAGGCTGAGTAAGGAATAACACAGGTGCTGATAAAAAGCGGCTCATCTAGAAAACAATTAGTCACTGTCACTGACAACGCTAGAGGAATAGGGGTAGCTGGACAATTGAAAAATAAAACTAAGATGAAATTCTCTTTATCTATTTCCTTCTAACTTGAACTCTGGCATGTATGCACATTCTAAATGGTGGGTGCCTATCCTCCTATTTTGTAGAGCAATGGGAGTGTTTCTTTGACACAGCCTGAAAGGGATGCCTATATATTCTTAACACATGATGTCTTCTTAGGCTGTACACCAAAGAAGAAGAGCAGCTGAATTAGACCACCTGAAGCAGAGAAATAAGAAAGAGGGACATATCTGGCACAGATATGACACATTCATTACATAGACTCTCAATGGAGAGAAGCAGGCACTTTTAAAACTATTCTGTCTTCATATTGATATGTAAAACAGTTTGAGTTGTATTGTAGATAGATCTGTTTCTTACTGTTAACCATATAGGGAGCTTAAGTGAACTGTAGCTGTATTTACACTAAGATATATCAGATATACTAACTTAAGTAAAAATAATCTTACCTCTTCCACCTTAAAGAAAAAATAGGCATGAGGGCCCCTGGGAGATTTCACCTGAGCAATTCTGGATCCAAGACTGGGAAATCAGCTTGGTTTGGCATGCTGTTAATGCAAAGATTGTGCAGGGGAAAACAGCAAGATACTCAGGGCAAAGCAAATGAGTGTAGAGAAAGCAAAGTAAGTGTAGAGAAAGATTTAAAAGACTGCATATATATGCATGGGACAGCTACCAAGGTGTGCTATAGAAACCTGCGGCTTTGAGGATAGTGTTTCTGCTGTGGGAGACTGGAAACCACCTGCAAAGAGAGGCTACCATTAGTAGGAGACTCACTGAATGGCATATTGGATTCAGTGTTGATGGGAAAGAGAAACTGAAGGCTAGGAAGGCTTCATGATGGGGAATGAAGATGTATGGGATAAAGATGAGCCTGAATTTACCTCTGCCCAACTCAGAAATACAGAAAAAATCAGAAATATACACATAGCCATAGTCATAATTAAGTTTTCCTAAAGCTTTGTTTAGGATCTAAAAGTTGCTTAATTTTTTTTAAAAAACTTCCGGTCAATGGAGTATCATCAGATGGCTTAGGATGCTTTTCTTCAAAGTCTGCTTGCATTTTTTTATATAGCCTCATCTGTTTCAGAAGTTGTGTGGCCTCATTTTGTTCACTTAGAATAGTTTGCTCTTTTCCTCTAGCAGCAAATAAAATTAGTCATTGTCTTAATAAAAATTGTTTTAAGAATAGATTCAGATGCTGCAGAAGCTTCATGAATGACCAATATTCTAAAATGTGTTTTAAGTGATCAGGTTTACATCTCTGAGAAAGGTATCCATGGCAGAATGAGCCATGGATAAAACTGTTTAAAATATTAAATTGTTTAAAAAATTATTCAGGCAAAAAAAATCTTGGCAAGTGTTGTAGAGGAAAAAAAAGTAAGTTATTGAATGTGTACAATCTGAGTGGTTTCAGAAGCCCAGAGGTCTAGTAATGCTAGTCTGTAAATGAGATTAGCAGTTGTCTGGGAGAGGAAAACTGAAGCGGGAATAGGACAAGTGAGGTAACTCACCTACAATATTTTATCCTATCCTTACACTGTAAATACCAGTGACTGCTGGGTTGCATACTTTAGAGTGGTCACTGCTCTAGTCTTGTCAAAATGTTGTATGTCATTTTGAACTGTGCTGTAATAAAATTAATTATACAAATTTGATCTTTTAGGTTGAGAAATTTAGTACTTTTTACACAAATAAAGTGCTCTCCCTTACCATTTAGTCAAAGGCTCATTTTGTTTTACTTTGCCTGAATTCTCTGTAGGGAAGATGAAAAACATATTCAAAGGCTGTCTACAGGCTAGTTGCAATCCCTGGAGGAGACGTTTTATAAATGTGGTACAGAGATTTAGTACTGCCCATCATGACTCACTCCAGGTCTAATTCTAGCCTAATTTATACCTCTGACACAGATGAAAACATCTCAAAAATGACATCTTCCATGGGTCAAGTTTGGATGCTGTGCTCTATTTTAGTCTTAGAGATGATGCTCACAACTAAATTAAAGCAGCCACTGGCACCTGAGAGAAAAGCAGCCTCTGTTTTGCTGTAGGGATGGACATTCTTATGCTCTAGAACTACATTTTCTTTTTGCAGTAGGGAACACAAGAAACTTCGCCCTCACCTTAAGGCCAGAGTGTTTCACACAAGGAACACATATAGCAGTCACGAACATATAATACATTAACATTTGTATTCTTTTCAGCACATGGAGAAACCATGTTTTTCCACCATGTTAAACGCAGTGATATTTACGCTTTCTCTGATTGCTTGTAAGTTTGTCTAAGCAGTACAAATGTAGTTGTAGACATGTTTATTCATATATTGTTATACCCTTGAGAGTATTTCAAGAAAAACTGCATTCAAATAGGCTATTTATTTGTTTTAAGAACTTTTTTAAAAACAACAATTAAATAGTCCATCTGTTCCCCAAACACTTCTAGTTACACATTTGACTACCCACTTTTTAAAAGGCAATTTTGCCAAATGAACACGGTGTTGCATGACCATATATCCTTGACTGCTAGAGGCAAGCAAAAATTGAAGACAAAAGCTTGGGTTGACTATATTAAAATATAGTGTAAATCACTGGAGTTATGCCCACTTAGAGCATGTTGGTTTGTTCTTCTTAGAAATGTATGTATGTATGTATTTATATGTATGTATACATATGTATGTATGTATGTATTTACTTATTATTTAACAAGCAAGCTGAAAATATTCTATTCTGAAGTCTGGGTTAATCTTACAGTTAAACATCACAAAAAATTACTGTAAATCCCTGAGAGATTTTTGCTCAACTTTCAGCATGCATGTGCGGAAATCATTTTTCAAAGTGTTTGGGTTTTTATCCTATAGAATTATTTTTCCTGCGTTTTAGTGTTGGGCAAGACCTGGCTGGTACTGCTGCTAGAATGGGATATGGAACAGGACTGCACTGTAAAATCAGAACTAAGACTTGCTAATGTTATAAATGCATGCAGACCAAAAATGTATGATTAAAGATAATTTATAGTTTTCATTAAATGAACCTACATTATTCTCAAAATGAACTGCTGTATTATTAATGGCAATTCATAATTGTTATTAATTGCATATTTTTTAAAATACTTTCATTTTTAACCTGTCATCCATTTCCCATAGCAAAATTACATGTTCTAACTTTGAACATTTTGAACTTTATTTTGCTCTTAAATTGCGTCAAGATTTTCCTCTGGGCAATGGGGTTTTTGGCAAGCATTTCTTCCACTTAACACTAACTGTCTTTTCAGTGTTCATCTTACAACTTCAAACTACTCCTTTTAACCTGCTTTATTCTTCTAAAGGTAGAAATATCTTGGGAATACTGAAGCAAATTATAATTTCTTGTTTCATTGCCTCTAATTAGTATTGGGTGTTTATTTGTTGAATGGTGCAATTGGGAATATTAGCTGAAGTTAACAGCCTTGTATTTTTTATGCAAATTAATACTATTTATTAAGGGGCTTTCTTATTTCTTTTTATTTATTTATTCCATGGGCTGGCAGCAATTCAAGAAATAATTTCTTGAATGTTTTTCATTGTATTTGACTCATCAGAATATGTTTCAGAATAAAGAAATCAATCTGTATATGCAAAACAGACAGAGGCTGAACCACTTTGTAACTGCAGATGGCAGGGCAGATGTTACAAATGTATTACAGTTACAGAGAAAACATCAGCACTCTGAAGAATGGATACATTATCTTCAACATATCCTGAAGATATCAAATAGAATTGCAGGAGATAAAACAAATTCTGTTTTACTGCTATCTTAGAATTATTTCATGGGCATGACTATGAACACTATTTATCTGTATCTTTCTTTGAAATCAAATTCAGAAATTATAAAATACATCAATCTAATGAAAAAAGCAGGAATATTTAGTGCAAAGCTGTTGAAATCTCAGTGTAGTTCTTACCAAATTTTTCTAGTTTCATATTTCTTTTTATTTTTGTATTTTTACCTCTCCTTTTTGTTGAATATACTCTTTTTTTTTTTTTTTTTCTGGAATGCTGCCTCTTGACTTCTCATCTGATTAGGACTTCAGGATTTATTTGTCTTAAGCTGGGCTGGAATTCTTTTGCAAACAAGTAACTGAGCAATTTTATTTCCTTTCTGCTTTCCAGTCTGCTTGCCTGACTGCCCTCCTTCTTTTCTTTCTCTCTTTCTCTTTCTCTCTATCTCTTTCACCTCTCTCTCTTTCTTATTCTATTTCCCATCCTCTTTCTCATTCACCTTCCTTTCCCTCCTGATACTTTCTACACCATATTCTGTAAAGCTGTGTTTTCTGATTTGTCTAACTTTTTATTTATTTTAAAATCCAGGCATTCATTCAAATACTCATCTGCCACTTCCCTCCCAGTTTAGGAATGCTAATTTCTGGATAACTCACTTTTGTAGCTTTTGATGGGTCTTGTTCAGAGTAGGATACTGGGTGGTGAATGGAAGTTGATGATCGAAAGTGACTGCAAAAGATCAAGAGGAAGCCAGTCAACTTAGTGCAAAAGAAAAAGAGAGTTCAATCCAAGGACTGGGGAGGTATGTAACTGGCAAAGCGCTGTGCAGAAGAGGAGATAAAGGGGAAAAAAAAAAGAAGGAATAGCAAGTCATTTTTGAAAAGGACAATAGAAGGGTCTGAAAGCTGGGCGTTTGGCAGTGGAAAAATTGAAGAGCTACATAGTGAGGTCAAAGGGTTGGAAATTCAAAATGAACTGATGGGCAAAAGGGGATAATATCATGGCCGACACTGCAGGGTAGAGCAATGGCTCTCTGTGGTAGTGATGGGAGAGTTTAAAGTGGAGACAAGATAATTTAAATTTAGGTGGAGGCCCGGGAAAGAAGGCATGCATTTTATAAAGTCTATAAAGAAATAAAAAGTGCTTCTTTTTCAGCAGTAGCAGGAGTATATCGACCGTTGCCAAATAGAAAGAGCCAGATAGCTTTGAAAAGTCAGTCTCTTGCTTCTTTTGCTTCACCACAATGGTGGTACCAGAGTTACACCTAAATACCAAACCAAATCAGACCCCAAATCACAGTGAAATACTTGACAATAGGTAAACCCATGAAATAAAAATAGGGACATATTCTGATTCCTTGCATAACCTACCTTTATCTACCCATTATATTTTATTGTTATATATTTCTTTATTATTAGTTAGAGAGTTCCCCAAAGTGCTATATGGAACAGAAGAAAAGTATAAGGTTTCTCCCTGGAGAAATTTGCAGCCCTGATTCAGATGTGATTCAGCAAGGTAAAGAGGCAAAAGAAGTGAGATGAAGAAAGGGAAAAGTTAACCAATATTCATCAAGCTGCATTTTGCTCTCTGAAAGCCACCCTACCCTTTGCACCATCCTTGAACTTCTATTTGGGCTATTTTGGAACAACACAGGGGCTCAAGTTTTCCAGTCTTATGCCACTGCTAGGATCTTCTCACCAACAGACCTCTTCTATGCTATTTGTGAGGGCATTTTTGTTCTTACAGCAAAAGAAGAGAAGCGTTCTCTCAGATGTGCAAACTAGAGGATGTTCTAAGCTCTAAATGTAGTCTCCAAGAACTGTAGCTAGGCCAGCTCCCATAGTGATGAACAGTAAGAGCATATTCATCAAAATACAACATAACTCTGAGTGTAAAAATAAGATTTTGCTTGGGCTTTTGGTCCAATTGGTCAGAGAAGAAGATGGGTGCCGGTCACTCTAAAGTCTGCTAGCTGTTATATAAGAAGCACATAAATGCAAGTAAGTATAAACATATAAACATCTTATTCTGTTTTTTTATTTATTTATTTTTTCTTTTTTTCATTAGCAAAAAAATAGTTAAACAGAATGGTATCAGAAAAATGTAAGGGAAAGAAAAAAAGAAAGAAAGAAAGAGAGGAGTGTTTCAGAAAGAGGTTTCTGCTCAAAAAATATTCTGCCAAAGTGAGATTGCCACTGCTGCATACAGACAAGCTTTATATTAATTATCTGTGTTCATAAAGTAAGAATGATTACATCAATAAAGGGTGACTCATAGTTAAATGGTGCCTTTCAACCATACGACATCTATTGAGAACAAACACTGTGCTCCAGACTGAAGCCAACTAATGCACTAACAACATAATTACAATGATTGCAGCTGTGACAAGGGATATGAGTGGTTTTCACCCACAGCATATAACAGCTTACAAGAAATGTATTTCTGCTACTTAAATATGCTGTAGTTTTGAATATGAGAGCAACTAGAATAGAATTGGACCTCTTGGTTTAAACTAGACACTGTAGAAACTGATAAGAGTGGAAGCTATTAAAATATATGAAAAAAAATCTGTCTAAAACCAGGATAGCATTCTGCTATTACTTTTATGATATTGCTATGCTGTCTATGAGTACTTATATACACAGAGTAAGAGAATTGTTTCTGTTTTCAAATGTTCATCCTTGAGAAAGGAGATAAGGGAATGGGATTCTTTTCACTGAACCTTTGCACCTGAGCTAGTGACTCTAGACTCCTTCTGTGGCTGGTTACTGGTAATAAACAGGCAGTGTTGGAGTGTGATTCATTTTACCATATTTTAAACTTCGATTTTTGGGTAAGATTTCTTTTGATGTAGCTGATTTAGCCTCATTGAAGAAAGGAAACCACTGTGACTTGCTCACATATGCACATATACCTTGTAGAAGTTTATATTTGACCAGAGGGAATGTGTATTGGATGAATACAGACATATGAAGAAGTGCTAAGACAAAAAAGACTGCAAATCATATTCGTATTCATAATGTCCCAAGATAGAATAGCTTATGTGTATCATTCCAAAAGTGAGCTTTAAGAAAGACAAACCTGGTGAACATTTAAATATATTTCCTGGAAAAAAAAAAAAAAAGGAAGAAAAAAAAAAGAAAAAGAAACAACACAAGAAAAGAGTGTGAAAATATTCCTTGAAATATTCATGTATTGTGGGTATTTTGTGAATGGATGAACACTATAAATGCTTTAGAAGAAAAGGAAAATGTGATGCTATTTGAGTTTACAGAAAGATTACTGATCTATAAATGCAAGAGGAGTATTTTTCCTAAAAGTCAGGATTCTGAAGTATGTGATCACATACATCTGTGCAGTTTGACATGACTTGTGTATGTCTCCAGATCTACCCAGAAAAAAAATCCACAGTCTTTGAAATTGTTGCTTCTGATGAGGCAGTTCACACACAATCTGACATCTTCATTCCACTCCATATACTGCAACAACACCATGCAGGCTCAATAATAATGACAATAATAAAAAAAAAAGACAACATTTATAAGCAAAACTTCAAGTCAGATATTTCATGAAAGAGCATGGAATAGCTTAGATAAAGCATTTTTTTTTTCTGCTCCTTTTGTTTATTCTTTAGAATTGCTTCTTTAGAGTTCAAAGAACACCCTCTTCCCTCTCTCCTTCCGGCATTCAACCCCACCAGACCCCAGTGGTTTACTCAGTTAAGAACTGTGTTGGCAACAAATACTAGTAGGTATGCCCTTTATTGACCTCTTCTTTAATTAATTCTACACCTTCAGTGTTCATGATGAATCCTCCTTCCTTTCTCTCTTATCCCTTTATTCTAATATCTGCTGGAAGTACTGTTCAATCTAAATAGAGCATTGATAGCTTATTGAGTAGCAGAGACAAAATTTAACTTTTCTGTTTAAAGCACTTCCTGTGTAATAACAGTCTGAAGCCTTTCCAGTCTTCTATAAATTGTGTTTCATAATAAGTTTTAGATACACACATGTTTGATCACGTTCATAATCTTTATTGCAATCTTTATTGCTGCTTTATTGCAGCCCTAGAATTGGTAGGGACTACCCATCACCACACATTACTGCCAGGCTCAAGGAGTCTTTTGTCCAAACCATTTGGCAGCAAGTGTCACCAGAAGAAGGAAAAAGCTTCTATGCAGAAGCTGAAGAAACTAAGAATTTTGAGACAGGGGAAGAAACAACCAAATATCAATAAAATAGAAATCTATACAATGGGAGAATTTGTTCAATAATTACCACAATGCAAGAAAAGGATGGCATTGGTTGAAATTATCGTGTAGCATCTTTAAAACACAGCTAAGCTGAATTTGATAAGTACTTTCCTTACCTTTGGAGCTGTTTGCAAGTAACAATTTTTTATTGGAAGCAAGTTGATATTTTATTGCTTATGGAGGTGTACATTCTGGAAGTTCATTATGGAGTTGTTCATTATGGAGTTAGTCATTCTGTTCATTCATTGGAGGCCTGTGGCCTGTGGTGTCTCCCAGGGGTCAGTACTGGGCTCGGTGCTCTTATGCTTGTTCATCAATGACTTGGACAAGGACACAGGGTGCACCCGCAGCAAGTTTGCAGATGACACCAAACTGGGAGGAGTGGCTGACGCTCCTGAGGGCTGTGTTGCCATTCAGGGAGACTTAGACAGGGTGGAGAGTTGGGCAGAGAGGAACCTTATGAGGTCAACAAGGACAAGTGCAGGGTCCTCCACCTGGGGAGGAATAACCCCAGTCACCAGTACAGATTAGGGCTTGACCTGCTGGAAAGCAGCTCTGTGGAGAGAGATTTGGGAGTCCTGGTTGACAACAAGTTAACCATGAGTCAGCAATGTGCCTTCGTGGCCAAGAAGGCCAGTGGAATCCTGGCCTGCATTAGAAGGAGTGTTGCCAGACGGTCGAGGGAGGTGATCCTCCTCCTCTACACAGCTCTGGTGAGGCTGCACCTGGAATATTGTGTGCAGTCCTGGGCTCTCCAGTAGAAGAAGGACATTTTGCTTCTGGAGAGGGTCCAGCAGAGAGCCACAAAGATGATTAAGGTACTGGAGCATTTGTTGTATGAGGAAAGACTAAGTAAGTGAGCTGGGCCTGTTTAGTTTGGAGAAAAGAAGGCTGACAGGATATTTGATTAACATGTTCAAGCACCTGAGGGGTGATTATAGGGAGGATGGGGCCAGGCTCTTCTCTGTGGTGGCTGGTGACAGGACCAGGGGTAACAGGTGTGAGTTGAAACACAGAAAGTTCCACCTCCATATGAGGAAGAACTTTTCTGTTAGGATGACAGAGCCCTGGAACAGGCTGCCCAGAGAGGTTGTGGAGTCTCCTTCTCTGGAGATCTTCCAAAACCACCTGGATGCCACCCCGTGCCATGTGCTCTATGTGTCCCTGCTGGAACACGGGGGTTGGACTAGATGATCTCTAGAAGTCTCTTCCAATCTTAAGCGTTCTGTGATTCTTTTACCTGAATTTATAAGAAACATTTTGGTCACGTGACTTGTAAAACTGATTTGTTCATAATCTCTGTATGAATTAGACCAGGTGTCTGTGTGCCAGAAAAGAATTTAAACGTCAGTTCCCAAATGCAGTCATCTTCTGCAAAACTGCAGACATTCTGGGTCAGAGAATGAAATTCCATACTTCTCATCCCAAATAAAACTGCTTCCAAAAAAAAAATCACCTCTACTGGAGGATGTCAATGACTCACCAGAGCCTGTATTAAGCGAAGGAACAATTTGCTGGACCTCTTGGTGTGCAATAATACCAATATACCATGTCTTAATTCAGAGAAGTGGCGAGGCAATCCTTGTCAGCTACAATCAGGTGAACCTCAGTGGGTTAAAGAGTTTCATTCAGATAAGCTTGGTAACATTTGGATCCTTACCTGAAGATCATTCCCCTTCCCCCTCCCCCTCTTTTTAGATTGAATTATTTGTTAAAATGAGGAGTAGAAGTAAGGCAATATGAATACTTTTATATTCTGAAACTGCAGGAGGCCTAGAGAATGGCACCGAGAGTTGAAAAATGAGAACTAATTCTTTTCCATTTAAGAATGGCTTTGTGCTTTTTGAATTACATTCATTTTTTGTTATTAAAACTTGAAGGAGGCTACGGCTGTCCTCAGAGCCCTTGGCCAATAGCAAGCATTCTGATAATGTGGTTTTGCTTCACATTTATTATAAAAAATAACTGCAGAGTCTCTGATACAATTAACTTCATTGGAACAGCTGGCAAATTCTAGTTTTTAAAAAGTGGACTCCTGTTGAGCGTTCCAGTTGCAAAGTGGATATAAATTATAATAAAAATTGATGGCATATATCAGACAGGATATATATGATCAGTAGTTGCATACAAAGTGACAGATCATACTTTTCACTGTCCTTCATCAATGCTAATACATATACATTTTCATCTATCTTCATTAAGGAAAGCTCTTAAGGATATACTTAAGCTTAAGTTGAAGTTAACATGCTAGCTTGCTGAGATCTCCTTGATCACATACAAACCACTCATATAAAAGATGAGAAGTATGAACAGGGTTTTACTTCTGCCTTTCAACAGACATATTTGAAACTCAAATTCTTAGCAGAAATAGTCTTATTAGGATTTGATCTGATGCATTTTCACAGAAAACTTACTTGCTGTGTTAGAGCAGAAATCTAGGCAGAATTCTCCTTATGTCTTTCAATGAGAAAAGATAGATATTGAGAATGGTAGAACTATGCTGATTTTGAAAAGTGGAATGCTTGTTCTGCTCTACTTCAAATTCTGTTCAGTTTTTGTGAAAGCCTTGAATTCAATATTCTCTAGGGCAGGGAATAGTCTTTAAGAAGTTACATGTGACATCTCCCTAAGAGGGTAGTATTTTCCTGAAAATCTGAGTTCTGTGAATATTAGAAGGACTTGGCTTCCTGAGAAGGAAAGAACAGCCCCAGTCCCTAAACTGCTTTGGGTACCAAAAACTAAGAGGGACATGGAGCTACTGGAGAGAGTCCAGCATACAGCTACGATGATGATAAGGGGACTGGAGCATCTCTTTTGTGAGAAGAGGCTGAGAGAGCTAGGCCTGTTCAGCCTAAAGAAGAGAAGGGCTAAGAGGGACCTCCTCAACATGTGTAAATACCTTAAGGGAGGGTATTAAGAGGATGAGACTAGACTCTCTTCAGTGGTGGCCAGTGATATAACAAGAAGCAATGAATATAAACTGAAGCACAGTAAGTTCCACCTGAATTTGGAGAAAACCGTGTGAGGGTGACAGAGCACTGGAACAGGCTGCCCAGAGATGTTATGGATATATCTCCTTCTCTGGAGATATTCAAAAGTTGGCTGGACATGATCCTGTGCAACATGGTCCAGGTGACTCTACTTCTGCAAGGGGATTGAACTGGATGGTCTCTAAAACGGATGTTCTCTAAAAGTCCCTTCCAGTCCCTTCTAGTCTTAATTCTGGTAAAGAATCTGCTGCTCTATGACCTTAGAGGCTGATCCTGAGAATAGGAGAAGCTGAGAGATGCCCATTCCCATCACTTGGCTGCCTGACACCTATGGAGAGCTTCTGCGTAGATCCTAGAGAAGAGAAGGAGGAATCAGGAATATTCACTGTCATGCCTTTTATCAGGGAAGAGATGTTTTGCAAGAGAAGGAATGCTGTGCTATTGCATGTTTATGTAGCTCCAGGTAAACAGCCCCAGCAAATGACTGAGACCCTCAGAATGGGTTCTGCGTTTCTGGGTGACAAGAAAGTCTTTCAAATCCTCCCCAGAATTTGTGGAATCCCAGAGATCATGGACTGCAAGATAGGAAATACTATTTGCTAACACTGAAAGGAAGGAGCAGTTGGGATACTCCACTGATCCTCAGTGGTGATGGCACCAGTAATACATAAAAGCAGCAATCTCAACCAAAACAAAATGTATAGAAAGGTGTAGCATCAACAATATGGTTATACTGTTTTCTCTTAGCGTGCAGTCAATATAGGGCTGGTCCTTGAGAGTGAAACATGTGGGAAAGAGAGACAGTGAGAGGCATCAAGCGCTGGCCTCCTCCTCTCCAACAACAGAGAAAATTCTCAAGAGGTAACTCTAGGAGATAATTCTAGGTGGAGGAAAATGGATTGTTGTGCCTCAGAGGCAAATAAAAATGAAAACTCAAACCTAGGGAAAGTGTCCTTCTGGCTCCCATCAATTTCCGTTTGTTGGACAACCTTTGATTTGGGTAAAAATTACATAAAGAATACACTCAGGGATATGTGCTTCGGTGGAAAATTTCTTTCTTACTTGGCAGGTCATGCGCCAAGTGACTTGGGCTCCATCAGAACACTCTGTTAATGTAGAATTGCCAATTTTATAAACTTTCTGAGGCAATACAGGGAATTCAATTCTTCCTATCATCCAAGAAAGAAATCAAAATGTCTATGTACGCATACACCCATGGGACCGCTATGATGAGCCAAATGATTCCCAGACACATAGAAGCTGAAAAATATTAAAGGGTACAAGAACACTGAGCCCACTAGATCACTTGATAAAGCTGTTACAATGTTAAATTGCCTCACATCTCACAAATTGTTTTTTTTGCTGCAAGACTGAAATTGTCTGACTTTTTCAACTCTAATCTGCTGATCTGTGTATGACTTTGTCAGCAAGGTGGAAAAAGTTCCCATCCCTGAAGGTTTATCTTATGCAAGTACAATCATCTGGCCATGCCTCAACTGGCTTATTGTTAAGCATTTGAGTTCTTCTCTCCTCACATTTAAAGTCTTGGTTTCCTGCTTGGGCCATGTTTGTATCTCTCTTTTAACTCTTCCTTATTCATTCAACATGAAGATCACTGTTACAACAGTGCTGCTTTGTAGGCCGAGAATGGGATTAGATCCATTTTTAGTTTTCTGCAGTACTCTTTGAGCTGTGCTGTGTTTTGGGGGTCATCTTACACGGGGCATGGCCCAGACAGGATGCTGATATCAGGAGGCTGGTGTCTTTTCTCCGCTCCGTCTCATACACATGTAAAGAAAAGTTTCCACAGAAGTCTGAGTGCACCTACTAAACTGAAGAGAAGGATATGGCTCAATCAGCCACAACAAGAGGAAGCACTGCTGACTCGTGCTCTGAGGATGGCTCCAAGTACCAGTGGCTGGGACACAAGCAATCTGGAAATGTGGTGTCATGAGCAGCTGCAGATCCATCCATGATTTGAAGAGCTGGTTAGGTGAACTGGACCAAATCACCTCCATCACAGTACTGCATATGCTTCCTTTTTATTTTCTTTTTCTTTTCTTTTTCTTCCTTTTTTTTTTATATTCAAGGTCTCTCCAGCTTTTTTCTTTTGACAACATTACATTCAGATCTCATGCTGAGATGGTGATGTGATAGCTCTAACTTTTCAGTCACAATTTTCTAAAACAGAGGAAATTTCTTATCTAGATACTTCCAGTCTTAATGTCGACTCTATTAAAACTCAATGGGCTATAACAAAAATCGAGGGAATATGTCAATTTACAACACTAGAGTGAGTGGCTTCCTCATTATTTACCGTCCCACCATATTTTGTGTAATTTGTAAAATTTATCACAAAAGATTATACCTTATCCTTAAGCTTTCATATCTGCTGCATTTTATAGCATAATGCAAGCTTAGGCCCATATTCTGTGGCAGGTTATATGAAGGCATTTCTTTAGGTTACTTCAAAAAATATTTTGATGGCTGTCACCATCAATGGAAAAGAAAGAACAAACAATGCAATAAAAATACAAAACTTGAAATCTGCTCCGAACTTGCCAATCAGTTTTTCACTTCTGTGAAAGCCAAGGTACTATGCAATTTTCTTTTGGGCTCGTAACTTCTTCAAGAAATGAGGGAGTATAGCTCTGAGCATTATGCTACCTTTCAGATCAGCCAGTGCGGGCCTCTTTCAGACAGCTGAGGTCAAAGTTCAAGACTGCTCTGCTATAAGCACTTACTTATTAAAACAGGTAGCATTTAGTCTGAGCGCTTCTGCCACTCTATGTGGCAGGAATGAGCTCACTCTAGCTTCCTTGAGCAAGGGTGAAGGGCCACGAGCACAGGAAGCGCCTCTCGAGCAGAAACTCTAATGATCATTTCTTTAAGAGAGGTTATGATTTCCATGCAAAAGAAATTGCTGACAATTCAGAAATGCTGTAGCATTTCCAGAACGGCCCATGTAGTGACCCTCTGCTGTCATAGAAATGGATTTGGAACAGCATATTAAATTACTGCAAAAAGCAAAATTCCCTGTAAAACCAACTAAGATATACCAGATTATCTGGCATCTCTGAGCCTTCTATCAGTTGAAATAGCATATATACATTTTTTTTTTTAATTTTGCCACTGAATAGTTCTCCTTATTCAAAATGCCCAAGGCATATCCTTTTAAATCTCTACATCTTTTATGCTGTGTAGCTGTTGGAGTTAACCAGGCTTAGATAGAAGATTTGTCCCCAGTCCAGAAAATTTCTTACTTCCTGTTTTATTAATTAATGGCCACTTAAAAGTCATGAGCCATCAGCTATACTATCAAAGGACAAAGAGACGTAAGAGCCACTGTCCATCTGGCACTCAGTCTCCTCTGATGTTCAAGGACTTCAGTTGCATAGACAGGTATGTTGGATAGCTATTTTGATATGCAGAATGTTTTATTCCAAATAGTGTTCATTTTTTAAATATGACTGCACCACTGAGGATTTTAAATGATGTGTATCACTGTTGTATTGAAAAATAATAAGTAAAAATGTAAGATAAATAAGAAAGCTTACTTCAAGACTGTTGATCAGTTAGCTTGATAGCTTACTATACTGAATAGCCAAACATTTTTTGTTCCCTGACATTATCCCCTAGTGTAACTTGAAACATACTATATATCCTTGAAGATAATATTTATACAGTGTTAAACAGTAACCTACATTATATGGCTACAGTGAGTTGTTATGAGATTGAGAAGGAACAGTGGTGGATGCCATCTATCTCCAGATATAAACTACAAAATTAGAGTTAAATTTATGCTAATTTGCCTACCACTTGGGTGCCATTAGGAAAATAATTTATTTGAATATACTGTGTTGAGTACTTTGAAAAAATATTTTATATGTTGAAGAAGTATTTTCTCTAAAAGCCTTTATTCTGATAAGAAGTCACCCTGCTGACCAAAACTCAGATTAAGAAGATTGTAATTCTTCGTTAGAAACCTTTTACTCTATGACCTTGTAGCTACACACGGTCAAATTTCTGTATTCATGGGGAAGCCCCCGGCTCCGTTTGTCGAAGGGTTTGTCGTCACGGATTCAGTAGCAAGAATCGATGCTTCCTAGAGGGACACGTTTCTAGATGGAAGTCAGAGCCTGATCTTGCAACCGTTATTTGTGTGCTTGTTCCACTTACTGCCCTAATGGGACTCCTGGCATGATTAAGGATTAATCAATGGAATAAAAATTTGCTGGGTCAAGTCTCAATTCTGGAACACGATTAATTCTTTGCTTGCAATAGCATGCTGTGATTTTCAAAATTATAAAAAAAGTAATAAATAAACAAGGCTGATGCAGCTCTGTGGTTGGTTGAGGATTAATCATGAATTCCAGTTTCTGAATTAGAACTGGCAGGCTGTGCAAGAGTTTCAAATATAGTGCAATGGATCCCCTGGGAGCTATTTCCAGCTTTTCTTGTTATGCAGCAGCGCTGATCTTGATTGTGTAAGAAGTCAACAGACTTGAGAGGAAAAGAACAGAGGGGACAGTAAATCAGAAAGTTATTCCATTTTATTGAAAATATCTGGGAACATGACTGGGAATCTCTAGCCTGTGGAATTTAACTACTAGCCATCTAATTATTATAATATGTGATTATCCCCTTTGCTTTAAGGAAAAATCAATAAATAATACAAGCTATTAAACATTTTTAGACCCTTTCCTAACTTTCATGAAACAGACATTTTTCTGAACATGTATTAATTTATACCGATACAGTACTTTTATCTTATTAAGTTTGGCTACATTTACCCAATTAAAGCCATCCTTAGTTGAAATCAATACATATTCCATAATAATAGGTTGGTTTTTCCATTTAAAATGGCACCCACTGCCATTTAGAGGCAAACTGCTAAGAAATGCAGGTGTTCAGTAAAAGAAGAGAGTTAAGGTGTTCAGAGAACTGTCTCCGCTTGATGGCTCGATCACTAGAGGGAGCTCCAGGTGCATGGGAAGTGATGGCTTTGTTCTCAAACATCGTGTGCGACAAGGAAACAGGAAAATAATATCTTTCCCAGCAGACAATGATTGTAAAATGTTTAAAATGCGAAAGAAAATCTTTTCTTCTTCTTAATTAGACTATTTTCTGTGCATTTGTTTGCCAACAATACAAGCCTCACAAGCTAAAAACTGCAGCATTTAAAGGCTGGTGACGAATAGTGTCCAGTTAAAACACTTGCAAATAGGAAACTTGAAAAATGCATAATACAAATGCCTGAGAGCCCTTTTAAGCAATAGCAATCAAAATACATGGCTTTTTTTTTGAGTAGCTGGTTTGTCAGAACTGAGTGGATACATATTCAGTAAATTGGGAATAAACCTTTTCCTTTGATGCAATGTGATGATTCTAAACCAGCACAAAGTCTCCTTAAGCCCACTCATACAAGGTCTGACATTCGTATATAACAATAGGACTTAAGGTACTAAAAGAAGGGCCATTTTTGGTGAGCGCAGGAACATTCTCTGGGCAAAACAAAAAGTGGAATATAAAATAAAGTGATCAGATTCAGTGTTTGTGTTTACTGCATTGCTTTTAGGGCCAGCAGTTATGATGGAATTTGGGGATTGCCTAGGTTTATTTTCATTTTGATTTATTTGTAATGTTTTAAAGTATACATAATATCTTCATAGCACTTTACACAATGACAAACCATCAAATGGTCTAATAGGCAGTGCCTATGTTTCCATTATACAAATTAAGATTTTTACAAAGGAGCACTATCGTTTTGCAACAGAATTAATAGTTTCTTATAGGGCAGTGCTTTCATACTTCCATACCAGGCCTTCTATGTTTGCATTTAAAGCACAGGCCATATTTATGTATAGAATTCATGGGCATTTTCAGAAACAAATTCGGACATTTACTGGGCGAGATGCAGATCACTTCAATGGCAGATGAACCTTATAGTCTGAAAAGCATTTTTTATGCTCATAACTAGAATATTTTTCCTGCCTAATTGTTCAAAGAAGACTTATTGGGTTTGTAGGTCTTAACTTCTGCACAGTGAACATAATACCGAGACCCTATCTTTCAGTTTGGAAACAAAGAAAGAAACTCCAGCTTTATCTGCAAATTCACATCCATGTTATTATTTTTTTTGCCCTTAGTAATTTGAATTAAGTCATTGGAAGTACAATAAATGCACAAATGTGCGTAAACAGCTCAAAGATGGAGAGTATCTTTAGAGCTAAGGAGCTGTCACTGAAGTCATTCTACTCTAAGTTTGCCTAGACTTAAGTCTAAGAGCAGACATTTTATATCAACTATACATAATTGTTTTCCTAGTAGAGATTTTTTTATGTGCTATTCTTTCCTGGAGATGTATTCCCACAGATTAAGTAATCTTTTTCAAAAGTGCATATCTTAGAAATGGCACATTTCACATTATTCTTTTATGTAAATAGAAATAACATAGAGTGTCATAAGGATTGAATGGAATCCTAGCAAATACACTGGTAGAATGATAGAACTTTTAATCTTTTTACATGTACTTTATATACTATATTTAATATAGATTTCAATAAAATATTGTTTCAAAATCACTCAGGAGTGAGATGCATGAAATGTTCCATCCAAATTCAGTGTAGCCAGGAAGCAACTTCGCATTGATTTAGAATCACCCTGGTTTTGCTGTTTCATGTGGCCTCCTGCTGGAGGCCACTGGTGTAGAGTGCAAAAGGAGACAGAAAACAACTGTGTATTGTCATGCAGTGATTGATGATACAGAAATATAAGGCTCATTTGTAAAAAATATAGAAATACTAGTCTTTCACTTTCAGGGCATTCACACAGTATTCACTGATACTATAAGGGGAATGGGTTTACAATGTTGTTGTACAATGAACATTGGTTTATGTTTACATGCATTGTTATACGATGGTCAATATGTTTATTGGATGGCAGTGTAGGTATACTGTAGGTATACTGTAGGTATACTGTAGGTATACAGAAATATAAGGCTCATTTGTAAAAAATATAGAAATACTAGTCTTTCACTTTCAGGGCATTCACACAGTATTCACTGATACTATAAGGGGAATGGGCTTACAATGTTGTTGTACAATGAACATTGGTTTATGTTTACATGCATTGTTATACGATGGTCAATATGTTTATTGGATGGCAGTGTAGGTATACTGAAGCAGTGAACAGCTTTACAGACCCTTACTGGACTACCTCTAATGAGGTACAATTTTTAGTTCTCATTTTCTGCATGGTTTTGGTTAAAGGAAGCTTGCTTATACTTCAAGGACATTTTAATCTGATAACATTCTTGTTCGTGTTTGAAAATTGCAGGAAAACTGAAAGAAACTTTCTCCCCTTCCTTTTTTTCCACAGACTAGATATTAAAAAGACTGTTTTTCTTTCCTCTCTACAATATTGGTAATGGAAAAGGAATATGAAACACTGAAAAGCATTTCTTGTTAGAGTTTTGCATACAGGTTGCAGAACAATCTATTTAAAGATACTCAACATGTGTTAAGGGCAACAGGATCAGTCCAATAGAGAGAATCAGATAAAACAAGTGGGAGCAAATGCCACAAAATCTTTTGTGCAGCATTAAGATGGATTTTCTATAATTTCGAATACAGCAAAAATTTCTCTTTTCTTATCTGCTGTAGTCCAAATGTTTATTCAAAGAAACATAATTCAACAAAAATAAAACCCTCTGGGCTTAGGGCCACGTGGTTTTCTTAACAAGACTAGGAAAAAAAGGTTGTGATGCACGTTTTATGAAACTCTGGGGAAGCTCAAATGGGGATTAAGCTCACGTTATTCTGTGGTATTCAGGTTCTTGAGAAAGATTGTTTTTATTAGCCCTGGTTTTACTTTTACCGTATCTTTCTGAAGTGCATTTTACAGATGGGATAATTTATATAGTGCAGTTACTCCTTAAATTTTCTCTGTCAGACGAAACAAGGCTGTTCAGCAAATCAAGTAGTAAATTATAACCCAATTTTAGCCAGAATTTGGAAGGAGGTATCCATGCTGAGGAGGTATCCATCTTTCTTTGTCATACCTATGGAATCAGGAGGATTCGCAGCTTTGCTATGTAGGTTACTATATAGTTCCGTTGTAGCTCTCAGTGCTTTACATTTTACAACCACTGTCCAAATGTTAACTGGTCGTCATGACACTTTGGTGAGGTAGATAAGGATTATTAACTCCATTTTACAGCTGGTGAGACTGAACTAAGGAGAAACTAAGGAAGAAGTGAATTGTGCCAGGTCATATAGCAAAGTGGTGACAAAATTTCTTTCAGAACTGAGGAATCCCTGGATCAGTTCCACTAAACACAATGTCTTACGCTCAAAACCCACAAAAATCAAGCTGTAACATTTTTACCGTACAAACTGCAGTAAACAGGATAATTAATACAGGTCAAGTGTAGAATGCCCAGCTGTAACAAAGCTGTCATAAAATAAATTTTATTATCTCTAAATACACTGCAAGTTCAAGAAATTGTAATTATCCCTCGCTAATATTTTTGTGGGCATCTTGATCAGTAGCACATTATAAAGTTGACTTGACAAGTTGGAGAAATGTTTTCTTTTACAAAAACAAATATACTGAACTCATAGTTATGTCCAATGTGTCTAGACAACAGGGCAATTATATGGAAAATTACATTTTAATTTCTTTTGTAAACTGACTTGTTTGCAAGCAATATTGTGCAATCTGCTCAATATTTCCTTGCCACTTCATTTTGACCAGCAATTCTTTTCTTTAAAGAAGGTCGAAAAAGCTCTATTCAATGTTACTCTCTGCTGTATCTATAATGTAGGTAATAATAATCATAATTCTCTACTATTGTGCAAATTGAAATGATCTTTCTTTTATAGTGGAGCTAGCTGGTATTTTAGTACATAGTGGTTTACTTTTAGTGCATGTGCACTTTATTTCAATGTATTTCATCATGCCTTTTTTTTTTTTTTTTTTTTGCTTTAATGAAGGAAGTAGCCTTTTGTCAAGCTGTTCTTTCCCAAAATAAAACAATGCCTTGTGTTGAAACAGTCTCCTCACTTCCATCTCTTGCCCTTTTTCTAGCTTTGGGGCTCAGATCCCTTGGATAGTTGTCATTAGGCTCCTCAGTAATTGTGCTTACAGTTTACTATTTGTTTTGGTAGCAGGTGGTAAGACACCGAAAAGAATCATAATCTCACTCTAAAAGAATATAAAACAAAGCTATTCACTTATCTCAGGGAACCAAAACAGGAAGTAGTGCTAATTTAAGCTCTGTTTTGGAACCAAACGAGGAATTCAGAAGGAATTGCATGCCATAATTGAGGAGGAAAGTCAAGGGCAGCTTCATTACAGAGGTTAGGTGAGACAAGGTTTTGCCTGGAGTGGTCAGATAGGCCATGGATACTGTCAGCTCCTACCTCCGCCAGGGAGATCCTTGTTACATTTGACACCACTAATGGCTCATTCATTTCTGAAAGCCTCTTATTTCTATCACATGCATTGCCATGCTGGGATAGGGAAGTAAGCCCTCTCTACCTTGAGGAGAAAAAGATGGAGGTGGCTAAGTAGAAGCCTGTGCCATGCGGTTTATCTGTACTTCAAAACTAGCTCAGCAGAGAAGATGGCAGCCAGGCTCTAGAGCAATGAGAAGAGCATCTTTTCCATCATACTGTCACCTCCTGTGGCCATCCTTGTTGCAGATGCTGGAAGGAAATGGAAGGCCAGAGAGGAAAAATGGGGGATTTTTTTGTCTTGCTTTTTAGTGCTGTTGGGTAGTGTCCTGAGGAGTCTCTCCAAGTTGTCATTCTGATCATGGAGTTCATTAAAACAAAAAGTTCTAAAAGTCTGCACATCTTTTGATTTTTTTTTGTAATGATTTTTCCTCCCTCTAATGATGGTGCCTGATGCTACAGTTTGAGTTTATTCTTACAAAAAAATGATAGCTCTTTTATGCAACGGTACTGTTGCCTGTTGTGAGTTTATACTCCCATGGAAAACTCGGTATCCCTTAAGGCTGTCTCTGGCTGTTCAGAGGCCTGTGACCCAAGATCCAGTTGCTGTGTAGAAAAAAAAAAATCCCTAATCTTCAGCTTCAAGAGAGTATTTAAGCTAAAGCCTTGAAAGATAAGAAGACACAGACTGAAGTGAGATTGTTGAGAGGCTACTAGGTGGTACTTCAAGGATTTGAAAAAAAGCTGACACAATTTGGTTATAAAACACAAGAAAAAAATTAGCAACAAGCCATAAGTTTTGCATAGAGCTTACAAGGCCTCAGGGATGAGTATTGCCAGACCTGCTCCGCCTGATGCTTTCTTGACCTGCCAGCAGCTCTGTTTTACTTGGTTCAGCTGTGGCAGCAATTTTTCCATGACCAGGTGTCTGTGGCTCATTTGTTTTACTTGTGTTTATCTTTGTGCAGTACAACCACAGTTTTATATACATAGCAAGCCTCTAACAAGCAGTTATCCTACATAGAATGGGACATTTACAACTCTAGCACAATCACATAGTGTAGAGAAATACAGGAGAGCAGAGGCCTTGGGAAGCGGAGAACCAGGAGGTGGTGCAGGGGAGCACAAGCAAGGGATAATAAAAGATGAAGCTCAGGGCTGGCACTGGGACTTCATAGCTATAAACTACTCATCAAAGATCAGTTAAAGAAATATATATCTGGAGCTGAACAAAGCAGATTTTAGAGGCAACAAGGAGAAAAAAAAACAAGCAAACAAAAAAACAAACAAAAAAGAGGTAGTATCTGAAGTATGTAAAAGGCACCATAAATGTGGATACAACCAGGAGCTGCAGACCAGTGAAGAAAGAGAAAGGTGTAAATGCATGATAGCAAACACATAAAAATGGCCCAAAAATGGTAGGGGAAAGAAGAAACCATCAGCATTTCTCCTGCTTGGATGCTGAGGATCTTCTGTAATGCCTGCCTAACACTAGAATGAAACCATCAACCTTAGGACTTGGAGGAGCAGAAGCAAAAAAGTGGTAGAAACTAACAAGTGTTGTGGCAATCTTAATTGTGTTATTACTATTATTGTGGGTTTTTTTTCTGCATACAAATACTTTAGATATGTTATTATTCTTTATTTTTCTGTAGAGACAGAGTGGTGATGATTCTTGACTTATGCTGTTAAGATTTCCATAACACTAACAATCATAGAATCATAGAATCACAGAATGCTTAATGCTGGAAGGGACCTCTAGAGGTCATCTAGTCCAACCCCCCTGCACACGCAGGGTCACCTAGAGCACGTGGCACAGGACTGCGTCCAAGCGGGTTTGGAAGATCTCCAGAGAAGGAGACTCCACAACCTCTCTGGGCAGCCTGTTCCAGTGCTCAGGCATTCAGCAACTCTGCTTTTTCTCTGTTATTCGTAACCAGGGTACACACCCCATTCACCAGTGGACCCATGTTTTCCCTGATCTTCCTTTTGCTGTTAATATATTTGAAGAAGTTTTTCTTGTTATTTTTAACATCCCTTGCCAGATTGTGTTCCAAACGTGCCTTAGCTTTCCTTGTTGCATCTCTGCATTCCCTGACTATGTTCCTGTATTTCTCCCAGGGGGCCTGTCCTTTTTTCCACATTCTGTATACAGCCTTCTTCTGCTTGAGCATTGCCACAAGCTCCTTGCTCATCCACACAGCTCTCCTGCCCCCTCTGCCTGACTTCTTACACACAGGGATGCCCTGTTGCTGGGCGTGGAGGAAGTGCCGCTTGAAAACTAAACAGCTCCATTGGGCCCTGCTTCCTTCTGGAGCTCTAGCCCATGGGATTCTTCTGAGGAGGTGTCTGAAGAAGCTAAATTTGACCCTCCTGAAGTCCATGGTTGCAAGGCTACTTACAGCCCTGCCTCCTCCTCATGGTATCCTGAACTCCACCAACTTATGGTCACTGCAGCCGAGGCTACCCCCCACCTCAACATCTCCTACAAGTCCCTCTCTATTTGTTAGGATGAGGTCCAGTAGCCCACCTCTCCTCGTTGGCTCCTCCACAACCCAGGTCAAAAGTTATCGTCAGCGCTCTGCAGGAACCTCCAGGACTGTTTGTGCCTGGCTGTGTTATCCTTCCAGTTGATGTCAGGGTAGTTGAAGTCCCCCATGAGAACTAGGGCCTGTGACTGTGAGGCAACATGCAGTTGAACAATAATTATTGGTTTACATATATATGAACATATATAAAATATAAATAGGCTAGTATGATGGAAACAATAAGCAGAGAATAACCAGCCTTCAATACAGTCTAGACATACCAGCCTATCACACAATGTTTCACATATGAATTAACATTTTCACTGGGCTGCAGTCCTTTCTCCTGTGTTTATTTCCAGTATAAGATGAATAAATGTATTAAAGAGCAGGATATGGTACTCTGTTGGTGAATTCTGCTTTCCTACATACTCCTATTTCCCCTTGTGTTCACATCTTCTTGACTATCTGCAAAAAGAGTGAAAAGTAGCCACAATAGCCATAAGAGATGATCAGCTATTTCCTCATCTTTTCTCCTCCAACTGTGGAGGAGAGAGAAAGAAAAAAGATAAATTTGCTCTCCAGGACCAAATCTAAGTCCCAGCTGCTAAGAGAAGGCTCTGTATTCAAATATGAATCTAAATCTACATCTTAATGGTTTGGGAACTGTATTTTAAGAAATAGAAATGGTGCCTTTGAATTCTCTCTGACTGGGGAAAGAATTGCACCCCATATGTCTTACTAGGAGGTAATGTAAGTCATATCATCATGATGAAGTCACCAACATAATTGTCTTTAAGTGCCCCTACCTTTAGACGTCCTTATGTTGTGTACTGTAAAGATGATTTGTAAATGCCTAACTCCCATGTAATATATAATGAACTTTATCTTAATAGCCATAGAATGAATGACATCAGCACTTCTGGAGATGAGTCCTGTTGTGACACTGCAATGTTGACCATCAAAGCACTGATGTCCCCACGCAGCTCTGGCATACAAGCTTGTGTACAAGCATTTTCTTCCAAGATTTTTCCCACCTCAGGCCAATTTCTTCCACTTTTGCATAAGCTTGCAAACTTAACATTATTTTTTTCTAAATTCTTACAACAACTAATAATAGCCTTTTTAAAAAAGCTTAGTTGTGACATAAAAAATGAAAAGTTGCCTGTAAGTGAATAAAAATGAGCAAATGACCACTGCAGAAAATAGGAGAACAGTGGGCAGGCAATGATTCAGAATGTCAATTATGCAAACAAATAATAATGTAAACTACTTAGAAAGCATTTTACCAGTGAAAATTGTTAGCATTGTCAACAGTTTCTTGAAATCACAAGCTGTTTGCTGAATTTCTGAATTGTTCCTACTAGTGTGCATATTTCTATGTAAATGAGTGCCATTAAACAAATGCTCCTGCGGTGATGACACAAGTTTCTCTCTGCATTATCACAAGTTCTTTCCCTAGGCATGCTGCAGGGAGAAAAAATAAAAAGCTATTCAGATTATTCAATGTCCTATTTGTGTCTAAAATACAACAGATTTCAAAAACAATGTACATTTGCGGGTGGGTGTATATAATTTTTCTACTGGGCATGCTGTCTTTTCCAAATTGTTAGAAAATCTGGGAAAGTGAAATGCCTGCATCTGTGCTGATTCTTCTCAACTTTGTTATATAGACCCCTGTGCTTGTTTTGTGCCATATACTGCATGGCCTGTGTTACCCCTCACATTAACCTGGATATGCAAAGATATGATTCTGAATATTTAAGATTTTTTTTAAAATCACATTAGACATTAAACAGAGCTTAAATTTCTATTTAAGGTTTTCTTCTACCGTTTAAAACCCAGCAGTGTTAGTTTAGGAATTCTTGAAACAGAATTATAGGCAATTAAAATTGGGCAAAGAGCAATTAGTTATGCTATTGTTAGGCTGTGATTTTGTCTTGTTCGAACACTGCTAATCAAGTAGAAATCTACTGTTTCCAGGAAATCCCTGATTTGCCTGTAGGTAACCAATTCCAGGATTTTGAATGTTGCATGTTCTTACAAATACTTCTGAAAGTTAGTAATGGAACTATGGACTTGCTCATTTTGAGCAGAACATTACTGAGCTTGGGAGAAAGCAAGACCAGGGATAGGCAGCAGAACAAGTGCTAGAAGAAATGTTCTTGGTGTTCTCCACAAAGATCAATGCTCTCTGTAAGAATGGATACCTTGCCCACATCAGCAACCACATAATTTCTTTATGCTTCCTTTTGACTGAAAGAATCACAAAAATTTACCAAGTTTTTGATTAAGGAAAACTTACACTTTTTACTGAAACAAAGTTCTTTAAAAAAAAAAAAAAGTTGATTACCTCAAATATGTTATAAAATAGTTTAGCTTAATCGGAATTAAGCAGACATCTCTGGAGACTTGTTACAATGTACAATATTTGGTATTTTACAAAGTTATTTTCAAAGTTTCTTTTGATTGAGTGAATGCAAAGCCTAAAATAGTAACACAAGGAATAAAAAGAACTGTTAGATAATCAAAGATTGTCCAAATTTCCACAGTGTATCTGAGAACTTGCAGCAAATGTGGAGTTTTCTATTACATATGAGTAGCATTTGGTAAAATGAAAGCACATAATAAAAGTGAGTTAAAATCTGTTCCAATGGAGAAATTTCTTAAAAGGATGGTGATAACATGGTAGTATGATTATTTAATTAGTATTCAGTGACATGTATTGAACAATTAGAAGCCAAATAAACATTTTTACTGAGAACTGGTCCCATGCAGGAATTTCGTGTTAGAATAATTTCTTTATATTTTGTTGCCTTTTCTATTTTTATTCCTAGAAAGCACTAAGATCTCAAGCAATGTGTCACATACGTATATTTTTAAGAGAATTGGTGAAAGAGTGGCTTTTCTATTTGCATGCCATATCCTGTTCTTTTCACCCTGTATTATCTTGCCAGAAGCAGTGAGACTTCATTTGTTTTATGTATTAATAGGTATCTACAGGAGTATCTGATAGTAGAAGGAAGAAAAGCATATATACATTCTCCATCAATTTTGCAGCATAATAGATTTTTAGAGGTTTCTCTTCCCAGATCTCCTGAAGTTTTTAGAATAGTTTCTCAGCAGGAATTGCACGGGTCTGAAAACTCAGTGTAAATGGCTATAGTGAAGAAGTTTCTAGTGAAGGTGTAAAGGCCACATAAATAAAAGAAACAGAGAAAGACAGAAAAAGAAATGGTTCTCCTGTAAGGATACTGGAATTTGAAGGTGTAGAATTCTGGTCTTTACTCAATTTTTCTTAGACTTATTCAGGGTACATGAACTACATTTTTCAAAAAATGTCATTATGTAATTGTTTCTTCGGAAATACAGATGGAGATTTATAAAAACTGATGAACTGAGGTAGGTTCTATCTTTAAGTACAAATAGACCTTTCCACCTGTTGTAGTGAGCCAATGCTTAAAAATGGAAAGGCAACAAATCATTGCTTATGCATTTTCCTTTTTAGTTGTGCATTAAGCAAATGCATTCTTTATGCTAGTGAGATATATGCAAAATTCAGGAAAGGGATAAATAAGGTACTACCTAGATAATTGTTTTCCTTCATTTGGTTCTTCATTATTTAAGCTGTGGTCCATTTCTGTTTTTATCCTAGCAATAAATGAATTGTTTCTCATGAAAGACTAGGAATCAAAGAGTATTGTAACCTTGAATTTAGCCCCAGATTTAAATATGATGAAAAGGTAGATTTAATTAAATCTAACATTCATAGGAAATATTTCATACTTAAAAATGACTTGAACCACCCTATGTTACTAGTAACAAATATGCAACATCAAGAATATGACTTAAAATGGATCAACTTAAATGGATCAAATTAAACCAAATTAAACCAAACACAAACTTATTCTTTCTTTTCACCGTCTACTAGAAACAGTATATAAAATTTAAATCAATATTAAATAAAAATAAAAAAATATATTTTCTCATCTTTAAAGATCAATGATAATAGCAGATGTGTATATTGGTTTACAATATATATTTTTAAATTGATGATATACTTTCAGTTATTCTGCAAAAAATCTGGCAGCTGTTCCATGTTTGGTTCTAAATATAATCAATAGGAGAAAGTGTGAATCATAAAGGCGAGGAAATATGTGACTCTTGCCAAAACCTATTGATTGAGAAAAACATTAAGAAGCCTAGTTGGCTTGCCTTCTTTAATGAAGACCTGCCTCTGTTCAAGCATCAAAAAATACCTCTTCTCTTGGAGGTACTATTGCCTGCTGATAAAGTGTCATTTTTTCTCACACACTCAACATATTTCTAATAGCCTTTTTTTGCTGTGCTTAGTTATATAAATACTGCAGACATATTTTATTTATCTTCATTTCCATTCAAGCTCATTAACAATTAGCATGATTTTCACTGTTTCACTAAACAAAATTTTCACTATTCTGATGACACTGAAAAATAGGTACAAAATGTCTCTGTCTAGTATTTTTGTGTCATTGAATCTGAGACATCTTGCAGGGAAGGAAGGAGAGATCCACAATACTGAACATGAGATGGATAAGTGCTATGAAAAAACTCCTGGTTGCTGATTAGCCAACCAGGTAAGCAGAGGGGCTGGGAACAGAAGTGAAATCAATTCAGAACTGGAAGTGAAGTCAAAGATAGTCTTTTGGATTTTTTACACAAGCAGCTGATGCTCTCAACTGTGATAAAAAGTCAGTTGATCCACTGCACTGACATAGCTGCTTATCTCAAAAAAAGGGCCAAACTCTGGGTATCTGTGTTGAGATAACTCAGCTTTCTGGGCAGCAGCTGTGGTCAGTCACACGCTATATTCCTCCCTGAGATCCAGGGGTGCCTTACCCTTGCCCACCTCCTCTAAGCCTTCTTCTTTTTTGTTTTGTTGTTGTTTTTGTTGTTTTTCTTGTTTGTTTGTTTTTTGTTTTTGTGGGCGTTTTTCTTCTTTCTTTCTGGAATAGCAGCGGGAAGTTCTGGCCCACCACCTTTCATAGCTTCTGTGACCTGTTCCTAGAACTATACGATCAAAAATATTCAGGTTAAAAACATGCATCTGGTGTGCAGATTCTGGCATAAAAAATACCCTGTCTGAAGATGGCAGGGAAATCTTTGGGCTATGTCCATGAGGTTTGATATAGCAACTCTGTGATAGATACTTTGAGCTTGAAGATACGTTCATTAAAGAAGGTGAAAATATGTCTATGTTGGGTCCACACAATCGATGAAATTATGAGATCATGTAGTCATTTTTTTTCTCAAAAAGATATAAAGAGTGCAGGCTGAATAGAATGAATACTAAATTATTGAATGAATTATTAAGATAACATGGACAATTTAATCAGCCTGGAGGGGGACTGTCAGATGATTTGCTTGCAAACAAAACCAAAACCAACCCATTTCATTGCTGAAGAACTTTGCATATCAGATATATTGAATGTAGCCTTTTAATTATGATATGGTTTATTTTTGCCTGGCAACTACAGGCATCCTGTATTTACAATATTTCCTTTCAAAACAGCTTCTAATGATTGGCTTTAATATCTAATTAGCCCACGATCACAATACATATTCAGAAGTATGAAATATGCAACAATAAAAATTCTACCTTGAAAATGGTGAGAATTATGAAGTAATAAGAATGAAATAGAAGTGATATATATTTTTAATTTGCTCATTGAAATTGAGAGTATGAAGGTCACAAGATGTTGTCTTTTTTCTTTCTGAGTGATCATTCAGACCAGAACTCTGAAGGGGCTGAAAGTCTTGGCCCTAAATTGTCATATTTTAAATAGTAAGAGGCAAGGGATGAATCTCAAGCTTGAAAAAAATCACAGAAAACTTTGCTATATTTATTCTACCAACCCCATGTGAACCCACAGATGATGTCAAATTCACTGAAGTCATAAGAGTCCTTGCTGACTTAAACATGCTCAGGAACAAGACTACCTGAGGAAATTTATGAACCAAGTTCTCTGTTCCATATTCTAGAGATATAAAGGGGGAAACTGGCTCCTTGGTTCCAATCGCTTCATGAGAGTATGTGGGATCTGTTTCATTTTTAATAATGTGTACTCTGGAATATGATATGTGCATATTTCCTGTCCTTTAGGAAGTGCATTTTTATATCTCATAGTAATTCTGCTCATGCCTCCCATAATATGATTTTCCAAAGAAGCTTCTACAGGGAGAGCCATTGTCAAAAGGTCCTGAGTAGCACACAGTAAAGAAACCCTTTTGTTTGGATGCTCTTCTTGTTCTTGGCACTCTACTTTCACCTACTTGAAGGCAAGGTGTTCCCCTCCTGTGTATAGCTTCAGCATAACCTTGCTAAGTCAGCAGGAGCTACAAATTCAAAATAGGCTTCTTTGAATACTTAGTGTTGTGCTTCTGTGTGTGTTTCTTTCTTTCTGCTTTATACACCACGAATGCATTTTGCTCCAAATTCTGAGTCACATGCTAAAAGGAGAAAGAAGTTGTCTCTAAGTTGATGTCATCAGCAGAGTGACATCTGAAGACTAATTTAGAGTGGGAATGACCATAAAGACAATTAACATTGGATTAATACAACTTTCAAATATGTATCATATTTTTGTCTCTTTGTTGCCTGTTCTGTCATGATAAGGAGACAAAGAAACTGAAGTGTCGGGAGTAGGTTAACTTGCTTATTGAGTTTTTCCCTTATACTACAGTTATAATTGCAATAACTGTCACCTAACCAAAGCTAATGTTACTGGATTCACAGTCACAGGTAGATATATAGGCTTGTGTTAGGATTTTTGCTCTTTTAATAAAATTTAATATTGGTTGTGATCTAAACAGTGATAACTCCAAGTTACAGGCCAAGCTTGTGACTAAGTTTTTCACTGACGAATGTAAAAATTTAATAGTATGGGGCTTGTTCCTAAAAATCATGTTTTGATCCTGTAGAGGCCAAAGATCTTTGCTGTTTATACTCATATTATATGCTTTTTGTAAGCCCGAAATGAGGAAACTCATTTGAATCTCTGGGCCAAAGACTACAGAGTCTTTCACTGGTGTAAATCTTCTGTATTCCCTGGACATCTCCACTTGGATTCAGAATTTAGGCAGTCTACACTGCTTTCTGAAGGTGCTTACCTATTTCCATTCATCACAGGGAGAGCTTAAAATGTCTAAATTGTTCCTTGTTTGTATCACATAGGTATAATTAGCTTACATGAATTAGAAGTTTAGCATACACTGCAAGTTTATTCTCCAATCTCTCCAGTCTACTTGAAATCAGGCCAGTTTTTGCTGGGATCTTGGATGTTGCTGATCATATGGGTACTTCAAAAGGTCAGCCATTCATGGGTATGAATCTTGTTCTCCAGCACAGTGATCAGCTTGTGTCTGGAAAATAAGAAGATCTGGCTTCTGGCAGGAAGGAAAACTTGCTGTTGGGGCCTTAGTACTTTTATAAGATTGTAAGGAACTGAGGTAATGGGATTCAAAGGTTACCCAGGGCAGAAGAACATGTTTGTGGGCAGTCCCAGGGGGACTGGACCGGCCAGACGGACGCCCAGTAGAGCTAGCAACGGAGCACCGAGCAGAGTGCCAATCAGCTGTGAGCTTGTAGCCCGACCAATGAGAATGCTGCTTCTTAGTGCATGCCCACATGTTCTGGTATAAAGCTCTGTTGCAGATGACAGCAGAGTGAGTTGAGCCTGCTTCATATTGAAGGGTTGTTCACTCTGTCTTGTGGGGTGGGCCTCGGCATCTGGTGACCCAGACGTGATCGTGGGTAAAGTGGAGCCAAGAACGTGAGGGATCCTGCAGCCACCGGAGAAGTAGCTGGGCGCCCGAAGAAAGGCGGATTGTGGCCACGGCTGACCTAGTGAGTCAGGACTGACCTGGTGAGTCAGGGAGCAGGATGGGAATTGCTGCATCAGCAACTAGAATGGAAATTGCTGCATCAGCAACGGAGCGTGCTACTATAGAATGTTTATTAAAGCTCGCTCAAAAGACTGAGACTGAGATCTCAAAAGCCGATTTAATCGACTTACTGCTGTTTTGTAAGCAGAAAAGACTCATAGAGGAAACTTCTGAGGTATATAAGCTCGAGTCATGGGAGCGAGTGGGAAAGGAACTGTGGGATGGTGTGCAAATAGGTTCAGAGGAAGCTCAGCAACTTGCAAAAATATATCGTCCTGTACGGCTAATGTTTGAACGGTTGCACGGGGAGGCTCAAGTCACTGCCGCTTTGTGGGAAGCACTGCACGGAGGAAGAGGGAAGGAGAATGGTTCTGGAAGCTCCGAGTGGACTGAAATTACTGAGCCAAGTCCATGCGAGGAAATGGACGATAAGGAAAAAGGGGCTTCATCTCGGCAGGCGTGTCCAGTAACTTTAGCTGAATGTGAAGTATGGGGAGGAGTGGATGAGTATCTTCCACTGTGGGAGGAGGAGGAGTGACCACCCCCCACAGCGCCCGAGATGGACGTGGATCCTATTAAAGCACCGATCCCGGATGGATCGGACGACGATGACGCCATTGTCCAAGGAATGCGACGAGAACTTCGGGAGCAAGCGGAGAGGATGACGGAGTTATTGGAACAGATGCGGCGGTTAGACAGCGGGTCCAAGGCAAGAGATGTGAAGGCAGCATATAAGGCTGCCCATAGGGCTATAGTAGAGGGGTTGGAGAATGTGGATAAACAATTGGGGCAGTGGGAGGCGCGAAAAGGTACTTCTAGCTTTAAGGCGGGTGAAGAGGTTTTGAAACAGAGTGGGTACTGCAGATGGTCAAAGAAGGGAGTATGACACTTGATAAAGCAAAAAATTATCTGCAGGCAAAGTTTGGCCTGGAGGGCTGCCTTTTGGGCAGGGAGGTCGAGGAGTTATGGGAGATTCAAAAGAAAGGGGAAGCAGCTGGAGGAAGCGATCCAGCTGAAGAGGGATTGTTGTCGTGGCTCTGAGCCACTGCAGGTGGAAGTAATGATGGGGGAAAGTGTAATGCCACCTGTTGATCCAACTTTTAATGTGGGAGCACGGTATAAGGGGTTGATAGAGAATGCTCGGTTACAGGGGGAATTTATATTAACTCCACTAGCAGCCCCCGCAGTAGTGGGAGCCCAGGGCCCCAGGTGGGAACCTTTAGACTGGAAATTGGTGCAAGGTTTACAAAAAAATAGTGATGCAATATGGACATGATAATAAGTTAGTTCGAAACCAAATCTCTGCTTTGTTTAAATATTCTAATATGGTTCCTGCGAACAGCAGGGCTATAATGGAACTTCTGCTTTCCTCCACTACTTATATGCTCTGGCTAGCAAAGTGGCAAAAAAGGTTGGAAGAAAAGCAATTGGAAAATTTAAATTGTAGTATGGATGATCCATTAAGGATCGCCACTCTCAACCAACTGATGGGAAATGGGCGTTATTGGGGACCCGAGGCCCAAGCAGCGCTTCATCTTAGAGTATTACAACAGTCCAAAAATGCAGCTTTAGCAACCTTTCTTGCCCTGCCACAGATAGGAACACCTCAATTACCATATACCAAAATAGTACAAAAGCCAAATGAGCTTTTTATTTTTTTGGCTTTGTCGACCAGCTAAAAGATGCCTTGGATATGGCACCTAATGTGCCTCCAGAGATGAAAGCGATATTGGCTATAGAATTGGCAATTCAAAACGTGAACCAATCCTGTAAACAACTACTGGCTACTCTGCCACCAGGGGCCTCAATTGTTCAAATAGTAGAAGTATGTTCTCGAGCACCAATGGTTGAGGAAGAGCAGAAGGCTAAAATACATGCCGTGGCTTTGGCTGCAGCAGTCAAAGAGAGGAGAATGTCTGGAAAGGGGAATAAAGGATTTCACGGAGCGTATTTTCAATGTGGCTAACTAGGACATGTGAAAAAGAAGTGTCCTAACAAATTTAGGATTGAAGGTGTGGGCCCTAAAGGATTTAATGGGAACTGTGCAAGATGCCAAAAGTTTGGGCACAAGGCAGCGGAGTGTTGGTCACAATTTTGTAAGAACGGTACACCGTTGCAGGGAAACGGGAGCTGCTACGTTGAGGGACGCGGCGAACAAACGATGGCTGCCTCTGTGAACTCTCCTCCGCAACTTGCGGAAGTACAGGAGTCGATCTGGCCGTGGCAAAATCCACAATAATTAGAGAATTCTGATGTGCACATATTAGAGTCTACGTGCACTGGTCCCCTGGGGAGGGGTCTATCTGCTTTGGTCATTGGCTGTTCCTCAGTTTCAAAAAATGGGCATTTTTGTTCTACCAGGATGTATTGATGCTGATTACTCTGGAAATATTGATATAATGATAATTTTTTTTCAACCCTCCTATTACTATTCCAGCATTGAGCAGGATAGTCCAATGGATTTGTTTTCTAGCCGGATGGTTATACTTGTGTTTGTAGCTATGTTGCTTTGTTTTTGTCAATGTCTGCAATGTTTATTGCTATTTCTCTTTTTTGAAAAAAGAGGGGGAAATGCTGGGGCCTTAGTACTTTTATAAGATTGTAAGGAACTGAGGTAATGGGATGCAAAGGTTGCCCAGGGCAGAAGAACGTGTTCGTGGGCAGTCCCATGGGGACTGGACCGGCCAGACGGACGCCCGGGAGAGCTAGCAACGGAGCACCCAGCAGAGTGCCAATCAGCTGTGAGCTTGTAGCCCGACCAGTGAGAATGCTGCTTCTTAGTGCATGCCCACGTGTGCTGGTATAAAGCTCTATTGCAGATGACAGCAGAGCGAGTTGAGCCTGCTTCATATTGAAGGGTCGTTCACTCCGTCTCGCGGGGTGGGCCTCGGCAACTTGCACTATTAATTTCAGACAATTATAATTCTCCTACAAAAGTGGATTGTATAAAACTGTTTTTTAAGAAAGCAAACAAACACTTTCCCTGTCCAACTTCTTTCAGAATTTATTTTCCTACCCTCCTGTTTTAAACTCCTACTTACCCTGACCACAATACACACAAGGGGTTGAAGCACTAAATTTTGCCAAAGCCTGAAAGATCATCCAATCAGGCAACATTTGCAAATACATACACACCAAGATGAAAAACAAATATGTTATATACTTATATGTTATATACTTATATTCTTTGTTACAAACTTTCCAAAGTAAAATAGCATCCATCTTCCCTCTGTAGGAGAACTGTAAGAGCTAGTACTGGCTTCTGAATTAACAATGAGTGGTATAGCAACATCTGGAAAGATAACTGTGCTCTGATTCCAGACACTCCTTTGGCACTTTTCCCTTCTAGAGCTGAAGATGGAAATTAAAGCTGCTTTCCTGACAAAACTAGAGTTGGTTTCTTTCCTCATGTGACAGACCTTATTAGCACGGAGAAATGCAGTTTACACCTTGTTGTGCCAGGAGGAGAGATTCTAGCACATAGAATAAGTAATATTCCTTTCTCTAGACAGCTTATAAGCTACTGCATTTGGAAGGCTATTGAGTGACGCTTGTGTTCAAATAGCAGAAAAGCAAGAACACCGTAATGGTCATGCTCATTTCTTTCTTGTTTCTTTTATGTTACAAGGCAATCTTTTATGTCCTTTCAGAGAGATGATACCTTTAAACTAATGCCTGTCCTGATGAATTCATTTTAAACACAGCAGCAACAACAGTTAGTTGCAGTTAGTAGCAACAACACCCTGTTTCACGTAGGCACAAATGATGCCACGGGGAAACTGAGGGATATCAAGCATGACTTCAGAGCCCTAGGGAAGTCAAAGCTATGGGAGCCCAGGTAGTGTTCTCCTCTATCCTACCAACGAGGGGAATGGATTCAAGGAGGAGAAGGCGGATATGGCAGATTAACAACTGGCTGTGCCGCTGGGCTTGGCGACAAGGTTTTGGCTTCTATGACCATGGGACTCTGTTTGATGACCACCAGCTATTGGGGAATGATGGGAACCATCTCAGAAAGAGGGGCACATGTCTCTGCCAAAAGGCTGGCCAACCTGGTTAGGAGGGCTTTAAACTAGACGAGAAGGGGAAAGGGGAGTGTCACACAGACACGGCGATCAGTACCACACAGCCAAGGTCAGATGGCATCCAGCGGGAGTATGGTAGTGGGGAAGTGAGGATAGGAAATGATCACAGAGGGTCCTCTTTCACCCCTCCTGGGAAACCTGCAGGCTCGGTTACTTCCCCGAAATGCCTGTACACCAATGCGTGAAGCATGGGGAATAAGCAGGACAAACCGGAGATCCAGCAGCACCAGACTGTGCGGTCCCAGCATCATGATCTCATTGGAATCACAGAGACGTGGTGGGATAGCTCACATGACTGGAGCGCTGCCATGGAAGGCTATGTGCTCTTTAGGAAGGACAGGCTGGGAAGGCGAGGTGGTGGAGTTGCTCTTTATGTGAGAGAGGAACTGGAATGCATGGAGCTCAACCTGGGGGTGGAGGATGAGCGAGCTGAGAGCTTGTGGGTAAGGGTTAAAGGGCAGGCTAATGTGGGAGACACTGTGGTGGGTGTCTGCTACAGGCCATCTGACCAGGACGAGGAAGTTGATGAGACCTTCTATAGTCAGCAGGATATTGCCTCATGGTCACAGGCCCTGGTTCTCATGGGGGACTTCAACTACCCTGACATCAACTGGAAGGACAACACAGCCAGGCACAAACAGTCCTGGAGGTTCCTGCAGAGCCCTGATGATAACTTTTTGACGCAGGTTGTGGAGGAGCTGATGAGGAGAGGTGGACTACTGGACCTCATCCTAACAAATAGAAAAGGACTTGTAGGAGATGTGAAGGTAGATGGGGTAGCCTCGGCTGCAGTGACCATGAGTTGGTGGAGTTCAGGATCCAACGAGGAGGAGGCAGGGCTGTAAGTAGCCTTGCAACCATGGACTTCAGGAGGGCCAACTTCGGCATCTTCAAAGACCTCCTCAGAAGAATCCCATGGGCTAGAGCTCTAGAAGGCAGGGGGGGCCAAGAGAGCTGGTTAGTTTTCAAGCGGCACTTCCTCCATGCCCAGCAACAGGGCATCCCTGTGTGTAGGAAGTCAGGCAGAGGGGGCAGGAGACCTGCGCGGATGAGCAGGGAGCTTGTGGCAATGCTCAAGCAGAAGAAGGCGATATACAGAATGTGGAAAAAAGGACAGGCCCCCAGGGAGAAATACAGGAACGTAGTCAGGGAATGCAGAGATGCGACAAGGAAAGCTAAGGCACGTTTGGAACGCAATCTGGCAAGGGATGTTAAAAATAACAAGAAAAATGTCTTCGAATATATTAACAGCAAAAGGAAGATCAGGGAAAACGTGGGTCCGCTGGTGAATGGGGTGGGCACCCTGGTTACGAATAACAGAGAAAAAGCAGATTTGCTGAATGCCTTCTTTGCTTTGGTGTTTACAAGGGCAGCCCTTTAGAGCCCCAGGCCCGAGGGACAAGAGAAGAAGCCGGGGGAGAGGAAGATCTGCCCTGGGTAGAGGAAGATTGGGTCAGAGAGCACCTAAGGAACCTCAATACCCACAAATCCATGGACCTTGATGGGATGCACTCCAGAGTTCTGCATGAGCTGGCGGATGTCATAGCTAAGCCACTCTCCATCATCTTTGAAAGATCCTAGAGAACGGGGGAGGTGCCGGAGGACTGATAGAAGGCCTATGTCACGCCAGTCTTCAAAAAAGGCAAGAAGGAGGACCCAGGCCAGTGAGCCTCACCTCCGTCCCCGGAAAAGTGATGGAACGGCTCATACTGGCCGTTGTCTCCAGGCACATAGAGGACAAGAAGGTGCTCAAGAGTAGTCAGCACGGATTCACCAGGGGGAAATCATGCTTGACTAACCTGATAGCCTTCTATGATGGAATGACCGGCTGGATAGATGAGGGGAGAGCGGTGGATGTCGTCTATCTCGACTTCACCAAGGCTTTTGACACCGTCCCTCACAACATCCTCCTGGGCAAGCTCCGGAAGTGTGGGATAGATGAGGTGGACACAGTGAGGTGGATTAGGAACTGGCTGGATGGCAGAGCTCAGAGGGTGGTGATCAGCAGTGCAGAGTCTAGCTGGAGGCCTGTAGCTAGCGGGGTCCCCCAGAGGTCAGTCCTTGGTCCAGTCCTGTTCAATGTATTCATCAGTGACCTGGATGAAGGCACAGAGTGCTCCCTCAGCAAGTTTGCTGATGATACCAAACTGGGAGGAGTAGCTGATACCCCAGAGGGCTGCGCTGCCATCCAGAGGGACCTGGACAACTGGGCGGTGAAAAACCTCATGAAATTCAACAAGGCCAAGTGCAAGGTCCTGCACCTGGGGAGGAATAACCCCAGACACCAGTACAGGCTGGGGACCGACCTTCTGGAGAGCAGCTCTGCGGAGAAAGACCTGGGTGTCATGGCCGGACGACAAGTTGACCATGAGGCAGCAGTGTGCCCTCGTGGCCAAGAAGGCCAATGGAATCCTGGAGTATGTTAAGAAGAGTGTCTCCAGCAGGTCGAGGGAGGTGATCCTGCCCCTCTACTCAGCCCTGGTGAGGCGACATTTGGAGTATTGTGTCCAGTTCTGGGCTCCACAGTACAAGAGGGATGTGGAGCTGCTGGAGAGAGTCCAGCGCAGGGCCACAAGGATGATCAGGGGCCTGGAACATCTGCCCTATGAGGAGAGGCTGAGGGAGCTGGGCCTGTTCAGCCTGGAGAGGAGAAGGCTGAGAGGGGATCTAATCAGTGTCTATAAGTACCTCAAGGGAGGGCGTGAGGAGGATGGTGCTGGCCTCTTTTCGTTGGTGGCCACCAACAGAACTAGAGGAAACAGCCAGAAACTGAAACACCAAAAGTTCCACAGGAACTTAAGTAAAAATTTCTTATCAGTGAGGGTGACAGAGCACTGGAACACGTTGCCCAGAGAGGTTGTGGAGTCTCCTTCTCTGGAGATCTTCAAAACCCGCTTGGACGCAGTCCTGTGCCACGTGCTCTAGGTGACCCTGCGTGTGCAGGGGAGTTGGACTAGATGGTCTCTAGAGGTCCCTTCCAACCTTAAGCATTCTATGATTCTATGAGGAAGGTACAATTTCTATGTGGCTGTGCTTGTTACACAGGTTTTACATAAGCTACTGTGCAAAATCTAGGGAAGGGCAGATATTACAACAAACAAAAGACTTATATGAACTCTATTCAAGAGATAGTAGGCATAACAGATTCTCAGTGATTGAGATGATCTTTTCCTACTGCTCTCTTGTACACTCACTCAATTCAGAAATATATACTTAGAGTCCAACTAAATTGTTCTCTAGAAATCTTCAGTTTGTTTGTCTATCCCTTTCAGATGTATTGGGAAGATTACTTAGTAAGGCCCTAGACTAGAACCCCCAAATTTAAGTGTGCTTCTCAAGGTCTCACCTTTATTCATCCTTTCCTCTTATTTTAGCATATTTTTATTGAGAAGGCACGAGCAGAACTAACAGCAATATTCTAGAGGACAGGCAACTGGCTCCTATGCTGTTGTATAACTATGTACTAATATTTTTTGCTCTGCATACCACCTAACCTTTCTTTAGCCAAAGCTGAAAATTGACTTGATCTTTTTCACTGGGCTGTTCATAATGATGGCAGGGTTCTTTTTTTGGTGTATTGCATCTAATTTAGAGACTTATCATGTATGAGCAGTTCACACTTTATCCCTTTGCAGTGTGCAATACCTTGTATTTGTTAGGAATTGAAACCCAACTATCAAGCTTTTCTGTGTTGCCATACCATAAAATAATATTGGCGATCTGTGTGTATGAAAACCAGAGCTTTGAAACTCAAAAGATTTTCTCTTCAGTTTATTTGGAACAGGAATGTTGCTTTGGACATAGAACACTTTTCTGCATGAATAATCACCACATTTTAGCTATGGAGGCACACAATTATGGAGAAAGTAAGCAATACTTTTCTAAACCAGTTCAAAAATTAAATCTCTAATGGGATATTCTTCAAGCAAATTCAGGGGATGGTGCATATCTTGATCCCTAATTCTATTAAATCCTCATCTTCTGGATTTTCATTACACTTACAGGTTTCTGTGCCCTTCTTTGACATGGAAACATTCAGAAATTATTATTTTTTCCATTAAAACACATAAACAAATCATTTCAATCTTCTTTCAGCTGTATATAAGAACTGTCTTGCCCCTGGGGCTCGACATTAGGAAAATATTACTGACCTTTGTTACTTTGTTTGTCTGTAGTATCAAGTGTATTTCTAATTGGATCTGCTTAGGAATCACCCACTGGTGTTCAAATGTGTTATTTCCACAATATCTTGAAGGTCTATAGTGAATACTCAGGAACAGGAGCCATGTATATGAATTTTAAAGTCACCTTTAATTTAATTGTTTCTCTCAAGCTGAAGATTTTTCAGATATTTCATTCTTTTTATATATATGTATGTATGTATGCAAATATAAATATTGCTCTTTTCATTTTTGATTGGTAGACTTTTTTCTTTTTCCTTTTAAAAATATGTAAAAGGATTTGCATGATTTTATAGCTCTTCTGAAAAGATATGAAAGAGTTTTATGAATTATTCTTTAAAACAAAACAAATTATTTAAGTGGTTGTGAATATGTATTTAAATTTGAGTTATATTGCTTTGCAAGTGATGATGATTTTAAGCTCTCTTGGATTAGTCAGGAAGATTTCAAGTTTTCTTTGTGAATTAATGAATTTATCAATTTTCTCTTCCCTGAAGCAGTAGTTGATCTTTACTACATAACCTGCCTAGCACCTTGGAACCGTGAGAAAATTCAATTGATCTTGGAAGGTAAAAAAAATTACCGTCCTTTATTCTAATTCCTCTCAACACTCACTTTAATTTTCACCCAAGGGCAAACCATTTTTATTTAATTCCACTTGTCTTTTCTAATAAATGGGTATGTTAACAATGTCCACTAATAGAGATGATAATTTTTCCATTTTAATCTTAAAAGTTTCTTGCCAATTCATGATTTAATTTAAATACATTTAAATAGACCATGCAGCAATTTCTGTGGAAGCCAGGTTGTTTCCTTTTACCTCAAGGCAATAAATATTTGTATTCTACTACCAGCAATACCTGGTGAAGAACAAACACTGTAGAATTCAAGGTGAAGCACACATTTTTAATGTCATTCTTCCTCATAAGAATAGTTATAAGTTATAACATTTTTGCAGATAGTTTCTGAAAATTTTCAATACTAATAATTCATGATTTTTCTCCCTGGCTGTAAGTGGAGATGGAGCTCTCTTTTCCCCTTAGCTGAATATCACTACTATATATGATGTTTTAAGCTGCTTGAAAAAAAGCTCTCCCACAATACCTTTACCTTCTGGAGCATGGATTGCTCACCATGGAGATGATGATGATGTGACAGCCCATATAAAGCCTCACATGTGAAAGCACATCTCATTTTTACTTCCACTGTTTATGCTTGTTTATGAGTGACATGCTAGCACCAGGTACCCAAACATCTGTTGATCAGACAACAATCAGCCTTGATATGGGTGGAATGATGTTTTCTTAGTCCTTTGTGGTGGCTACTCTGGAAAAATACCCTGAACGATTCATCATCTGTCTTTCTGGAGATCTTTTTGACTTACAAAGAAGATGACTTCTGATAGGTTTCAGTTTTATGACAGCTTTGGCCCTTGTAAGGCAGAGATTGTGTGCCCAGAAGCTCACCCCAGGCCATCAAGACTGCACTTTGGGAGATGGGACAACTGGCAATGGGCTGATATCAGAGGATCAGCATCAAGGCACAATGACTTGCCAGATGAAATTTCAGGATGCCACACGTGTGTGCCAGAGAGTGTCTAATGCCTTTTGGAACCTCTTGACTCTAACTCATCAATGACTAGCATGTCTGGGATGAACTTGTGTGTCCCAAACAAATTGTTGCTGTTGTTTACAAGACTGCCCACCAAACCCTTACATTTGGAAAGCATAAGTGATATATGCTGAAAAGCGCATCTGGACTTTCATAGTTTGAAGCTTCTGTATTGTAGGGACTCTAATGGGGTGCAGGCTCCAGATGAATATCTGGTTGTGGGACAGCAACATCTGTGTAACAAACTACACCGGACCATTGTCAATACCCTCCAGACTAGAGGTGCCAGTTGAAGAGGGGACATCCAGGGGCAACCTGAGGGTGTGTGAGTAAATGTGCAGAGTGGGTAAACATAATGACACGTTGATGATTTCTGCAGTGAGCCAAATCACATGTGATGTGATAAAAAGTGATAGATTTCCAATAGCTGTCCGTGTCATCAATCTAATCCTCTCCTTACATTCAGTCACACACATCATCGCTTTTGGGCAAGCATGATTACTCCAGCTATGTTTTGCCTTGTCCTCTATGCTCTTTTTGACCTTTTCTGTACCTTGTAACTCTGTCTGCTGGCTCAGCAGCCTCCAGGGTACTGAGAGGCCCTTGGTCTTGGTGCTTAACTATGGAAAAATATAGCTGACGAGTAGCAGCACTATTCTGCTAGGAGAAGGTGGGAAAAAAGAGAAAGGAATTTGTTTGATCTCTGCTTTGCTGGAGGGAAGAGACAGAAACATAATATTGTTTGTGTCAGTAGCTACTGTGGCTCAGGTGTAACCTCTCCTTGCTGGTCACTTCGTCTGACATCTTTAGCTGGGCACTAAGAGATTGCATGAACTGAATACACACAGCTTAAGCAGAAAATAGTAATTAATTGCTTAATACATGCAGAAGATAGCTAGGATTAATGAGCTACTAGGATTAATGAGGTCAAGGGGTTTGTCTTTGCTGCTTCCTGGAAATGTGCCTTGAAATTGCCGAGTTGCTGTCTTCTGACTCCCTGACTGTCCCTTTAGGATGCAGTACTTTTCCATGTTGCAGTTACATCTCCTGGCTCTCTTATTGCTCTTTCTCATAGCTTAGCAATTTCTTCAGCAGTCTGAGCTACTGTCATGAAAGTGGGCCATATGAGAGTCCGGCTTAGGCCTGCTGGGTCTCAGACAGCTATAACCATAGTAGGGGACAGTGAGTCTTCTAGGGAAGCCTTGCAGAGTGCGAAGGTGCCCAGGTACACTCTTGTCACAGAAAAATTCCCCTTTCTCTTCCACAAGAAGACAAGAACATTTGTCCCATTTAGTTTCATTTTAACCCTCCCCACTCCATCTGCTCTTGCTTTTCACCTTTAAGTAAAGGCCAAAAATCCAAGTGAAAGCACCAACTTCAGTTAAACAGAAATGGGCTAAGCAAAGATGTTCAGACAATAGAACTTCATTCCTCAAGAGCATGTATATGACCCGTAACGTAAAAAGGGTGTCAGCTGTAGCAGGGAAACAGAGAAGGGTGAGTGCCAGTGTGACAAAAATCTCCCGCATTCCCTTGTGTGACAACTCTACTGCTGAGGACTAACAATGACAAAAGTTGCCAGATTCCTCTAACTAGCGGGGATGGATGTCTGCTCATGGCTCTTAACACAATCCATTTACTTGCGCTTTGTTCTTTAGTTAGCAATTCGATGTTACATTCACTATAAACAGTCTCTTTTACATATACTGTATACTGGAATTTTGTTCTCTTTGTTAGCCCTAAAATTGAATTTCCTCAGTTCCCAATGTTGTCTTCAGTCGACTGACTTGATAAACCACTTATGATTTTTATTTATAGCTCTGGGACCTCTGATTTCTTTCTGAGTCTGCACTTTCAAAGCCACTATCATTCTTTTTGCCTGTATTTTTAGGGTCTATTTTTACAATCCCCTGTTTTTCTTCTACGAGCTGTGTTTTTCTCATGACGTAAATAAATCATATATCCTTGTCTGAAGGTCATTAACGCTTCACATTCCAAATTCAGTGATAATCTAGATGCTCATGTATATATGGGGAGTGGTATTATTCTGGTAAACCTTTGTTACATTCTCCCTCAGTTATGATGATATTACTAGTACTTTACTAAAATTGCCCTACAAGAATATAAGTGGTGGAATGCTGAGTTTGTTAATCCTATTAAGAATCTGCGTGCTTTAGATGTCAGCTGACCTGATTTTTGAGTGCTAGAAACAAAAAAACTTCAGGTGCCTGAGAAACTTCCATCCCGGAAATAGATTAGGAAATTAATTGAGGGAAAGGCCTTGGGACTGAAACTTCTGGGTTTAAATGTTTCATCCCTGCCTATATCCCTTTCTGTATCTGATTCAAAGAATATATATATAAAAAAAAGCTATTGGAAGTAAAATAGTGAATTGATCTCTCCAGATCTGCATGTTTCTTCCATAATGAGTGAATTTTCCTTCCTTACCAAAGTTTAGGCATTACAAATCTAAGCACAAACTCTCCAAACAGAAAGATAAGAACAGAAAGAAATACCAGACAGCATCTTCCCTTCTTCCTACACATCTTTAGGTTTGCCAGTTTTTCTATACATACAAAACTACAAAAGAAGATGTGATTTTTAGCTTACGGTAAAGCTGCAGTGTGTTTAGACAATGGCAAAAGCAAAGGTCATCATTCTTGAGGCACTGTACGACCTTCTGCATGTTGGATCAAGATTTTTTAGATTTTGATGAACTTAGAAAATAGAAGGTATGATAAAGCATCACAGTGTATCAGAAAGACAATACACTAGGGGTCAGTGGTATCTTGTTGCTATGAGGACCACTGCCTTTGGAGACAACTTACTCTATGGTGGTTGCAATAACTTATCTGGTAAAGTAGTTTCCGAGTTTCTGAAGGCATCTCCAACTATTTTTCTAAGAAGTAGATGTCGGTCTAGTTAAAAAGAAGTGAAGAATGCTAAGTCACTTTGCTGTGAGCAATGTCTGTCTATGAAAAGCTTGCATATGTACATTTGCTTTACTTTTCCACTTTGTGGAATGCCAGTGGTGAACTTCTCCTTCACTCCATGACTTATACACTCCTGCTGGGTATCTATTTTTAATGGTTTTGCTCTGCATTTACAGGATTCTGGTGGGAAACAAAATGAACAACAGTGAGTCACGTTGTCAGAAGTTTATGTACATGTACAATTTCTGCAGGTATGCTCCACAGTTTTGAAGGAAAAAAATATGCGAGAGTCTGGCCAGATTCTGAATGTGCAGGTGCGGAAGACAGTACAGACTTCCTTTGTTTCCTATCAGTAGGTTATATCCCTGTAACAAAATGTCTGCCTTCCTTAAAAAAATGTGTGATATAATCGACAATCTCTCAAAATGTCAAACACTCCAGCCAAAGACACACAGGATAGGATTAGAGGCAGAGAACAAAATATCATCTGCTTATAAGGCTCTTCCAAACATCCCATCTATCGCGTGACCTCCCTTGATCACTTCAGGAATTATAAGACATGCTCTCAAGCCTGCCAGTACTTCTGTTTCAGGAATTGATAAAGATGAAATGAAGCATCCATACCTCATTCTGCTTTGTTATGGAAAATAAGCACAACGAGAATTGAAATCTCTGGCCCATCCTTTATGATAGAAGTGATTCACAGTAGTGAAACTGGTCATTAAGTTTCAAGATTTTTTTTCCTGATATGGTAAAATTATTGCTTTTACCTAAGACTGTAAGATAAGAGTCACCTTTTCTGGGTTAATAAGCAGTAATTTCATAATTATTTCTATTCTGTAGGCATGAAAAGATAATTCAAAAAACATTTTTCAATTGTCATGACCTATGCTTCTCAATTATCTGGATATACGTCAGATGTTACCCTTCTTTCCGTGTATTTTTTGTGACTAATTTAAAATTTCTACAAAATCATAAAATTGTTCTAATAAAAATTGTATCAGACCCTTACACTTAATCAGATGAATATTCTGCCCATACTTATATAGGATAAGATTGAGCTTTGGCAAGTCTGTTATAGCCTTTTGGCTTGTAAATACTTTTATAGATACATACAGATAGATGTACATAGATAGAGAGCATATATAGCTATTTATTGTGTAAGGAACAAAAATCCTTGAAAAACATGAAAAAAAAGGGTTTGCAAGATTTGAATTAAAATACTGAACTTTTAAAAGAATACGTGGGAAACTGTTTAGTCATTTCGTGGTACACATCCTCTAATACAATTCAATTGAACCCGAATGAATAAAAAGCAGAAATATCTCTAATAGAAAATTCATAAACAAACTAATAGGCAAAGATATGTATCAAGGATTTTTATAATGACTGTCTGTTTAGTATTAAAGTGGTAGGTAGCAGAGTAAATCTCTTAAAAAGCCAAGTGGAGACTTCCTAAATTACTCTACTTACTAGTCCCTAGTTTGGAGGTTTGTATATGAATGATACAGAACAGTGAAAGACAGGAAAAATGCTTTAACAGTCCTTGCTGTATAGTGGAAAGAAAGGACAGATATTGCAAACCCAGGGTGGGTTCTGCTTCATTGCATGCAGAGGCTAAGAGATAATAGGACATGTGCCCTTTTTGTGATACATTTTCTTAGCAGTAACTCTGTTTTTCAGCTTTTCCCTGTATTTTAGTCCTCAGAACATTCTCAAAATTCATCTTTAAATGTTAAAGTCAGTGCATCCATTTATCCTAGTAGAGAATTTGTCTTCTTTCATATTCAGCAGTTTAATCTGTTGATATTATGTAGTTTATATAGAAATTAATTCATTTATAAATTAGTTTGAATAGAGTTTATATGAGAAATACAGCATGTGGGCTCACATTCACATCTGCAGTCTCTACAATGCTTCAGCACTTAGGCCTACACTTTTAATACTCTCTTTTTCTGACTTTTTGCTGTCCATCAGTTTACCTGTAATGATAACAACAAATGGAGGCTTTCCACTCCGTTTACTGTTTACTGGGAAGCTATTAAATTTTCTGAGCTGAAACTTTGATACTTTCAGGATAAGGTCAACTTCAGGAAAGATACAGCTAATTCCCCAAGGCACCATCCTTCTCTCACTCGGCAGATTTCCATATGGAAATTCAAGCAGTGACTTGAAGAGATTACTTAGCCTTGGTACTTTATGGCAGTGTCATCCTCTGTTTGGAGGAGTATCTTCTGGTTTGGTAGAGGTGACTTTACCTTATACAGTTTCCCCCTTGCAAAGAACATAATGACGTTAACTATATCCTATGCTACTGGATGTGCCACCAAAGGAAGAGTTTGCTGAGTTGATGTGGGTAGGTGGAGATTGGAACCTTTTACTTTGTAATGATTTGCAATTCTGATTACTTCTCTCAACTGAGTAATTACTTAGATGTTACAATAATATACTATAGCAATATTACACAGAGCAAATACATATTCATAGTTATCTAAACATAATATATTTCCATACAACTGAGCTGAGAAGGACCATATCCAGAGGCTTTAAAGACATCTTATTTCTTTATGCAATCACAGATAGAAGAGTCTATACCACAAAAGTGATGTACAAAAATAAAATCCTGCTGTTGCTATGCTTTCTAGCAGTTGCTAGGAGATGGATCACAATGGTTTGTGATTTAGGAAAAATAAGTAACCCATTAGGGAAACCCGGATTGATTTTTAAACTCTACTATGAAGTTTGTTGTCCAGATACAGTTTGAGCTACTAAACCTCTCAAATGATATATGTAGACATATGTACAGTGACCATATTTTAAAACTTGCATTTCTCAGAGATTTTGGAGCTTTTGAAATCTTTCTTTCTTTTTTTTTTTTTCCTTTTTCTTTCAGATAAGCTTTTAGGAATAGCAGAATTAGTAACAGCAGGAGGACCTAGAAGCATTAGGAACAGGTTATTTGACATTTCAGTTCAAGTGAACCATAAAGATTTTTTACATCAGATTCTATTTCTTTTCTCTTTGGCACACCCTTTCCCTTTCATTTTCTTTTCATTCCCATGAGTTTTTCATTTTCTCACCCATATGAAACATTAGACCACTACACTACGTAAAAGAAATGAAATATTTAAGGGATATTGAACATTGAGGTCTCACTGTGGATCAGAAAAAAACATTTGTCATAACTCTCTCAGTAATGTGATACATCTAAATTTAATGTCTTTGAAACTCATACTACTATTTGCATGATGGCTGAGACTAGCAGCACCATACTGAGCTCTAAATTAAATGTGAAGGATTAATGATTTGCTCAAGACTTTGAGAATTTTCTATTACTCTGACTGGATTTTCAGTTTATCTAAATGTGATTCTGCCCTCACAGGGAAAAAATATTAAATCAGTCAAAGGGTTTTCTGAGGTCCACTTTAAACCGCAATAACTTAATTCCATTAATATATTGGATTTCTATGTTTCAGACATTTCCTTAAATCCCACTTATTCCAATGAACATCAGATGTGGCTATGCATTCATAATGCAGTTGACCAAAGGACTTTAAGCATCAGTTACATGTTTTCTTTTTTTTTTTTTCTTTTTTTCCTAACAGAGTTAATGCTTTAATTACAGTTTTTTTTTTTAAATATTGAAATAGAAACTTTTTGTTGTTGTAAAATAACCTGAAAAAGAACACAATGTTAATGCTAAATTCATTAACTCTGTTGATCTAGGAAAAGAGGAGATAACTAAATGGTTGTAAGAGTCCCTGCTGAGTACTTAGGCTATCTGAAATCAGAATATTCCTGGCAAGAGGTTTTAGAGTGCTTTGTTCATCTACACACATTTTATCTTAGCAGTCAGAGAGAAGAGAAAAAGTAGAGAACTTGACTTGAGCCTAAGTAGGTCCTTTTAGTGCAATTTGATCAGATTATACTTAAATTTTAATATATTTTGTAAAGGTTATGTATTTGTACTCCTGAGCTTTTCCAAAATACCTTCTCCTGTTATTCTGAACCAAAATGCATAGTTTGGGTTCTTCTGTCCATTGCTCCTCTTTATGAGCAGCTTTGGCTTTCCAGCTAATGACCTGGCACTTTTACAGGTGAGTGAACCCCATACATTTCCATGGGATCTGAATATTGGATGATTCCAATCATCTTTTTTGAAAAGAAAACAGTGTTCATAGGGATACTCATAACACAAGGTCAAGATGCTGGAATTTTGTCATAATACTGAAATCGCCTCTAATACTGGAGAATCTTTAAGATGACAGGTAACTGGAATTTATTATACTAAAGCTGATTATTTAACAGATGCAGATAAAGGTTATAATAGCATGAATACTCAATTAGAGGGCTGAATTTGGTTTCAAGGGAAGCTATCAGTCTCCAAAGCCGAGGCAACCCTCAGGCTAATCCATGTGTCTTCCAGAGCTGGGATTCAACTTTCATCACAAGCCTTTTCTCTAGATGTTGCTTTTCTTGAAAAGGAACATGATTTGATTTCTGAAACCTTCCTTCCATGCCTTTTCTCACTAGTTTTTCTGCTGAGAGTGACTTCATGCGTAGGCATGCCACTCTGATGTCTGTCTCTGGATATCGCCTGTGTCTCCGTTCTCACAGTCTGCTTCTGTCATTGTCACAGTCGCTGTTGAAGAAGGAAACCTTCACAGTGCAGTCTCACAGTGCTAAACCATGAAGAGCTCACAAAAAGAGTGTGATTGTTCAAAAGTCCATTCGATAAACACAAGTGTTCTCTCCTGGAAGTCAGTACCTGAAGGAGCCTTATACCATCTTGAGTTTGTAGATGTAGTTTCTGGAGCACCTAAGTAGGGCTAATCCTTACTCCAAATATTAGTGAGAATAAAGAATGTACCTTGTTACTAGCTTTTGATAGAGACTAGGTATCTGGTCATATTTTCTATTTAAAACATGATACATGTCTGCAGGGTTTTACATTGAACTGTGTGTGTTTATAAATGGAGCACTCAGACTTTCCTCATGGTGGCTTATATGACATAATCACTTAATTTCATTGTTCCTGTGTTTAATATTTCTGCTTTAGAAGCTTCATTCAGGAAGAATACAAGGATCAATCATACACACACACACACAAATATTTACACATTCATGAGAAGAAACAATCAAATTTAAGACTGAGATTATTTAAGTCTCAATAAATACCTTTATAAGATGGCTGATAGTTGCTTTGCTCCCCTAGCCAAAGATATTACAATTAAGAATGAATTTTTCTCCCTTGCCATTAAAAGGCAATTGTAAAGTTTGAGAAATCTGAAGAAAGCATCTGTGGAGCATTATTCAGTGTAATGCTTTGTACTAACATGTAATGAACCACATTTACATTTTTTCCATTAGCTACAGTTTCTGTATTTCTTCAGTGACAGCTTAATTATTCTAGGAGGATAGTGTCCAGCTTCTACATAAACTCCAACGTTGGTTCATAGCTGAAGTATTTTTTAAAGAATATTGCATTTCTATATATATATATTTTTGGAATTGTGCCCAGACAATTTCTCTGGTCTGGTAGTTTTAAGGAAAGTTGGAAGATTTGACTGTGTATTTTCTAATGTGATGGTTAGAAATCGTGTTAGAACTAAGTATAAGTAAAATGTAGTTGCCACTTAAAACTGATGCTCAGGATACAGCTCAGTTCCTTTAGTCTTTTTTTTTTTTTTGATATCTATTTGATATAAAGGTACATTTTTTAAGGCAGCTGCAGGAATTAATCAAGCATCCTCTGACTCCTCCTGTTCCTGCACTCTCCCTCCAAGCCTTTCATATTGCCATTCAGGTGGAGATAAGGACTAATGAAGAAGTTCACACTGAATGCTGAAGAAATCAGGATCATTTTTGGCCACATCTATCTGCCCATTCTGGTGTGGAAGGCATTTATCCTGCAAATATTCAATATTCTTTTTTTTTTCCCCTCTTCTTTTGTACCTTTGAAGGGAGTGGGAAGGAAGCATCCTGATTAAATGAGCCTCCTCATGGCTCAAATAAAAACTTCTGATTTCTTCATCCTGTAGTCATCAGCTAGTTGATGACTTTGCTCTGGCTGTAGCAATCACCTCTGGTTTATCTTGCAGCCCTTTAGAGGGGAAGGAGAGTTTTTCCTGTCCTAGTAACTCTGTCCTGAGGATGTGACAGTGCTTGTTGTCCCAGTGTATTTGAACCAAGTTCTCATTAGTCTGAGTAGATTAGAGTCTGCTGGTGTCTGTGAAATTATCTGAGGTACTACTGAGTGCTTACTTTTTTCTTATGTGATTTCTGAGGTGTTTACCATTGTAATGGCAAACTGCTGTACTGTGTAAATGTGTTACTGCTGTAATGTGTAAATGCATATTTACACCCTTAACTTTTTGTTTGAATTTCTTTGTACACTGGAGAGGGAAATAAGGAGAGTCCTTTCTAAAGACATTCCGGCAATTTGATTGAGGTGAGAAGAGTCCACCTGAGAACCTCTTTTTCTCTGAAGTGATCTGCAGGTGGGGGAGCTTGTAGACAAGAGGGAAAGATGGTGTTTTGTGTAGGTCTCTATGTTTCAACCAGAAGATGACGCTCTTTAGATACTCACACTATTTTCTTGTCTGTGAATATGGTTTTCTGAAGAAATCTCTCCTCTCTGTCACTTTCTCCATGTCTGTGTGCTGCTCTACATTGAATAAGGGATTCTGAGTGGTGAAGCTCCTTCTTTAGTGTTTTTGTCTTACTCTCTGCAGGATCATCTTGTACTCTGGCTGAAAGATGAATCTTTAAGAAGGGATACTCCATTAACTCTAGTTATGAAGAAATTAAGCTCTTAGGTTTTCTGCGGCCCCGGTAAGAAGCGGCTTCCTATGATATATAGTTTCTACTCTGCTGTTAGAAGTAGAAAAAGTGCTTCTAATGTAATGGGAAGCAAATATGAATGAGATAAGCACACATCCCATCAAATCTCTGAAATACCTGAGGGGATCATAAAGATATACCCCTCCTCAAAAGACAGCAGCAGATCTGTAGGCTAATGCTGGGTTGTGCATTTGGATGATAAGATTAGGAATTTGTATTTCTCTTGAAGATATCCTAAAAATATTCTTTGAAGATTCCAGGATATTTCAGAAATGCTAAGCATAAAGTTTTGTGAATGACTACAAATGTCTGGGAACAGACATTTGACTCTGAAAGGATATTTTGAATAGGATAGATTCCTATTTATATTAGCTCTTTTTGTCCCTGAAATGTATTGGGAGCATATCTTTTCCCAAATGCAAATATGATGTAAAGAGAAGTGAAATAGGGTAATCTCAATACAGGAAACAAACAAACAAGCAAGCAAAACCAAACAACAATCAATCAATCAAACAAAAGGCTAAACTTTTCCAACACACAAGCCTTCAGAAGACTGCACAGGAAACAGACTAGAGCCTAGAGCTAGAGCCTAGATCTATATCTAGGCTTTAACTTCTAACCTCATGTAGTTTTTTTTTTTTAGACTAATCTGAGATATGAGGAAGGTTTCACAGACGTAGGCATAGCTTCAAGTAGAATCCTTATGAGGAACTGTAATCTAAAATGCCCATTTCACTGCGTCCACATAGAGGGAATCTAGATAGCTAGTTTAGACATGGAAATTTATTTTTGGTCAGATGAATCCAACAGTGCTGTTCTGATGTGCTGTTAAAAGGATATACCTGTTATTCCTATCCTTTATACTCTATACCCCTTTAAATGGTGCTTGTTCCATAGTCTCCTTTGCCAGGGAATGTGCCTAGAGGAGCGTATTTACTCATCTTGGTTGCTGGGAGTTAAATATTAAGAAGTATTTCATTTTCTTTCTGAATAAATCCTCCTATGCCTAGCTACTAGGCTGAAGCTGTACTACAATCCTGTGCTTTCCTATAGTAGTCTTTTGCTGAGAGAGATTTTTTTTTCCTGGAATAAACTGTGCTACCACAATGTAATCAAGCTCTCTTCCTACATTATCATGATATAAAATATCTACCCTTTCTCAGACTACTGGGTTCAATGACTATGATAATAAATGGATATACATTTTTAATACATTTTGAGCTTAATCATTGATTTGTGCTTTGTCTATTGGTAGCTGCATTATGACCAGATGGGATTTAAGTTATAGGGCAATTTAAACATATACTTAAAAAATGACAGTTATGCTATGATGCTGTGATTAGGTACTCTGAAATTGTCTTGCCTTAAATCTACAGAGAGGGGGTGGAAGCACTGTATCTTCTTGACATGAATAATTTCAAAGCCAGATTACACTGATAGCAAGGAATAAACTAGCCATGACAGGAAGATAACTTAAGTAACCGTTAACTTTACTGTATTATATTTTTAGTTTAATTCAGGAAATGTGCCCTAGATTTTATAGAGGCATGTCCTTCTACACACTAAAATCTACTCTCTGCTGTTAGCATTTGTAATTTATCTCTAATTGGTTTTGGAAAACAAGGAATGATATAATAGCATTCCTTTCAGGTCTAGTGGATATGTTTTAGTCCCAGCACAAGGAGTGTAGTGGGGATAAATAAGCTTAGACAGAATTTTCTTGTTGAAGCTGACAGCTTAAAAGATAAGCTGCTGCAATTAAAGGGAGAGAAGATAAGATTTTATATTACAGGGTGAATATCACAGCATGAGTGAAGATTTTCAAATTTGTACTCAAGGATGAAAAGATACAAAATGACACATAACTAAGGGACCAGCTCACACCTGAGCTTAATGGCTCATACTGAAGTTGGAGCTTGAGTAACTGGAGTAACACAAACATAACAAAAATATCTGTTGTACTGGTATTCTATAATATGTGTGATTTATTGACTATTATTACACTTAAATCCTATTTTCTATGACTTTTTCCATCAGTTATATTTTTGAATATGTACTAGATCCATGGGGATGTTATACTGACTTCTTTCTTGTTTGATTTGTGTCTTGTGTCATCTAAGAGACAGTACTTTGCTTTGAATACGGGTATTGTGAAAATGTCTTTGCTTCCAATATCTGGATAAGCAGTTGCACTTGCTTGATAACAAGCATCAACCAATGCTTGAAACATTAATAAATGGCATTTTGCTACTGCCAAGTTTATTCTCATGCAGAATTATTATAGGTATCCCTATACACTGGTGGGATTTGGCGGCCCCATGGTTGCATTACCAGGAGCTAATACAAAATATCAGGTTCAGGTATTTATGTAAAGAAATTATCAAAATGCTTTGAAAAAGATAAGCTATTATTGCTCTCAGGATAGTCCTTAGAAATACACTACTGCTAATTTAACTCTTAATACCTAAGCCTAAGTCGTGTGGGCATTCATTAATTGCCAGATACTGCAATGATAGGTCACACCAACCTCAACAGCTTTCTCTGGCTTTGTTTTCAGCAATATCACTTTGCTGACAAAACGCAAGGGAAATCTCATTTCCTCTATATAATATCCCATATCAGTAATATAGCTAAAACACTTCTGGCACGTCTATGTCTATATTTTGGGACTTCCTTCTGAAGTGTTCAGTGTTACAACAACAATTAGTGGTATTTAAGTAACATTTAGCCTCAGTATTTTGGGTATTTAAACTGATTTTCTACATTTTGACATGTGAAAATCTAGAACAAGCCCCTTGGTTTGACTCCAAAAAGTGTGCAGCAGTCTCTGAATTCAAACATCTGTGTGAGCATGTGTCTCCCACAGTGCTCTACATTACACAATGAAGGACACATCCTCTTCTTGTTGTGTGTGGATTGCACAGCCAGGAAATAACTAACAACAGTTCTATATGAAGTTATTTATTCACAAAGTTAGAGCAGTTCGAATTGCTCTCACATAATTTTCAGTGGTCTGCCTTGGATGAGCTGTTTTGCCAGTAGTAAGACAACATGCCTATCTCCTGTGGAAAATGTCCATCAAAATGAAAAGCTGTGTAGCAGAGGCAACTAAAAGATAACAGAATAAAAGTTAATACTAGTGAAATTTATGGAAAGAAGAGTGGACAAAAGCTGTGGAATTCATAGGTATGAGAGGACTTTCCCAGTAATTGGGAGATGGGGTGTTACTTGACTAAAATTTACTTTTTAATCTATTTCTATTTCAAAACTGCTGACAAGATTCCTACAGCTCTGAACTGTCTAAACAAGCTAGGAAGTAGAAAAAAAAAATTGAAGCTATTTTAAGTTTTGAGCCTCTGGTTTTGTGACTGCCCCAGAACTGTTAGTATGGAGTGCCTGGTACTAAGGAGAAAGCCTTGAGTTGATTTACTCGCATGACTAGAGTGCCATTTTCAAGCTAGAAAGTTTTCAGGCTTTTCAAGCTAGGCTGCCAGTGTATATTCGGCACATTTTTTTTGTCATGGCTCCACTAGACAGGATAAACAGATCACCTAATGGCTTTACCATACTGGCATATGAGGGCTATAGGATGGCCTCTGGTTTTCTTAAACAGGCTGAAAGTACTTGCTCACAAACCCTATTAGTCACTCAAAAGACAAGCTTACCCTGCAACAGTACAAACCAAGATTAAAACACGGCTCAGGAGAAAAGAAGAAAAAGAGCATCAGAAATCAGATTAAATAAATCTGCTAGTTACTTAGTGTTTCTTTTGTTCTGCATCCTTTACTTCCTTTTGGGCAACAATGCTCCTGATTTTTGGGCTAGTAAGCCCAAGAGTTTGCTCTTTCTCTGGCAAGAGTCCAAAGAATCTGCATGTTGTTTTAATGATCTTTAAATCACCAGCATTGCTGACATCTCAGAAAAGGCTACAAACACACAGAGGGTGCAGCTCAGCTGACCAAGCAGAGATGTCTATGTCTGAGGCAGCCACACATGACTCCCTGGATAGGAAATGAAATCCAAATAGGTGCATACTGAGCATGTTCTGCCTACTTTGGGGTCTTGATTCACTTGCTTAAAAATAGGCAATTAGTGCAGTCTGGGGCTGGAAAGTCTAACATGAGACCTGTAAGATGCACAAATTCTGGAGTATCACACACAAGATCTGGAGTATCAGGCTGCAATCAGGCCTGTCTAACTGTAGTAGCTATAACCTAAAATACAGCCTTTTGTACCTACCCTGTGCAAATACAGAACTGGGACCAAACAGTCTGCTATTTAATGTCTCAGTTCTGAAAGAAAATATATTTGGAGTTTACTGATACACTAATATCAAACAACTCCGTAAATTTGGAACAGGGGAAAGGAAACAGGACTGGGGAGAGAGAGGTCTATATTCAGGCAAATAAGAGCAGGAGAAAAATTCACCACTACAACTGCAGGTAACAAGGGAACTTGAATTTCTTGGTGACTCACTGATTGCTGCCTGGGGCTTTGTGTCCCCACGTTAATCCATTAGCCTCTGTCAGCTCCAGATGTCTTTTTAGGAGTCTGCAGAGACTGGAAAGGAGCTATGAATCCTTTGGCCTTGCGAAAACTGAGGGCAGCAGAGAACATGGCATAAACCTTGTGAGTGATGGGTAACAGCTGGTTTGGGAACCATTTGTGAACCTTTACCAAATCAGACTGAATTTTCTCCAGTGTAGATAGGATTAGCTAAGTGATTAGCTACCTCCTAACTGGTTAGAAACATGTTTCTTTTTTCATTTGTTCATTTTTTTTTTTTCCCCCAAACCTAAAGCTTGAAAAAAGCACATATCTGTGTAGAGCACTGGGAAGAAAGAGGAGTTTGATATCCAGGACGCAGAGAAGGCTGCATGCCAGGCAGAGATGTAGGTAGAAGACGAGGGTTATTAATCCATTAAAGTGGATTTCATTTGTAGAATTCACTTGTGGAATACGATTTTTTTTTAATGGAGATGTTACTTGAGAAAAATGAAGAGTCTACATTCCTTCTTTTGAGTTTTCTTGCTTTTTAATGCAATGGTATTTATGACAAAAGCACAGTTAGTAGTAACAGAATAATAGAATGTCTTTTCCGTCTTTGTAACTTTAATTGCTAAAATGTTATTATTTTAATAAAAACAATAAAATAATAATTAATTCAATAGGGGCATCATAAATATATAGAATAGCACACAATAGGAAGATAAATTTTCCATAATCTGCGAATTAAACATAGTAAAACGTAGCATTATCAAGCAATATCCAAATTACTGTATTCAAAGCATGAACTGCAGATAGCAAGTATTAAAAATGTTAATTGTTCCTCCTCAGCAGAAGCTAATTTGTTTTAGAAATAAATGCTCCTTTTCCCCCTTGAGAAAATTCCTTATTAGAGTTTAAAATAGTGGTGGACCATAGGCAGTGCAAAGTCTATTTTAAGCAACAATTTCCATGCAAAATATAGCTCAGGTCTACTTAACTATGCATTTCTATGCATCTGTCACCGATGTATCTGATGCAGTTTATGCTCAATATTTCACTTTCATCGATTAGCAGAATTTAAAACAAACCTGTTGTAAACATACTACTGGGATTATTTTACATTTGGGCATAAAAATTGTTAGAATGTAAGTTCAATGGTTCTCAAAACACATCTCAAGTACTACTGTAAGTTATATTTTTGATGTACACATAAAATTTAATTTCTGTTAAGACGAAGTATTGCCTATCCAGACTATGCTTTTCACATGCCCTAATTGGGTGTAGAGCTGCTTCTGAGATCTTATGGGGGTCTTCAGTTTTCTAGAACATTCTCAAAAACACGGAAAGGGGATTTTTGTTTTGAAGGGAACTTGCCTGACTGACAGAAAGCCTGTTAAGGTAGTTTCAGCTGAAGCATGGTGTGGCTTTTGTGAGAGATGACTGTGCCAATTTCAGAAGTATCTCTAAAATTAAGCTCTAATTTTATTTGAAGACTCCTGAATGCTGGTATCATTTAGCAGATAAGGTATTTTAGGGGGTAAAGCCTTGATTTGCCTTAAAACCTTAAAAAAGTATTATTGGTAGGCCTTAAAAATAAATAAATAATTAAACAAAAACCATAAAAATCTACTATACCAAAAGAAGTCCAATGTTGTTTTGGATTATAGCTGCTCAAAGGGTGATCTTGAGATTCTTTGAGTTCTGTGTTTTGTTATGTTTTTGCTTTTGCTTAAAAAGTCAATAACTGGAAATGTTCTGACATTTTAAGTTTTCAGTCCTATGTGAGTCTTTCAAGCATCAGAGTGCCTTCTTTTCCTACCGTTTTGTATGTGTGAATTTAGAGTTAAGCTTCCAGATTGACAGCCATGCTGTTGTCAGTTCTGTATGTATGATCTGGGAAGAGGGAGCATTTGAACAGAAATAGGACACATGTTATTTAAGGGACTGTATCGTAAATCTTGAATACACTTAAATACTAGCAAACCGGCTCTCGTTATCAAAGGAAACCTGGCCTGTACCACTAAAATTCTTCCTGAGATGGCAAAACTATAATTTCATCCAAATTCAAAATGAAGTTTTACGCATTTAATTCCACTGTAATTCTTTTATATATATATTCATATATTAAGGATATTCAAGGATTCAAGGATAAAGGATTTCAAAAGGAAATATCAATCCAGAACTAACAGATCTTTTTAAATCACAATGGCAGTGTGAGGCTATCAACTGAGCGGGACAAATTGTGCACTAAGGTAGTGTCATGGCAAATGGCAACAGATTATTTACAACTTTCACGGCCATGTACAGTCATTGTTTGAAAGCATTGCACATATTGCTCATCGAACCCATCAAGCAAATGAAGGCTATTGTGCTTCTATTTTCTGCCTCTGATTACCTAAAATGCCCATTAAAGACACCTCCTTTATTGCTCTGTAATAACACAGTTGCAGCCAATATGCTAAAACAATATTGGAGATAAATACAAATTAAAACCAAAACAAGGACATTTTTAATGGAGGTTGTCACTTCAAGTGAGTGGAATGACAGTTCAAGTTGAATTTCCTTGCCTTTGTCAGTTCTAGTTAGACCCTTAACATTCATGTTAAGACTTTTTGTAAAAAAGTACTTTAATTTTTTGAATAAAATATAACTAGAATGGAAATCATGATAACTGAAATAAATAGAAAAATGTATATATTCTTGTAGCGACTTTGTTCTTAAAAATGAGCAACTAAATACTAGTTCTAAAGCCTTTCACTAAAGACAATGGAACAAATATCCTAAGAAAGTGCTATGTCTTTCACAGAAAACAGCCAAGTCCACCAAACAAATCTTTGAAGATCTCTACTATTCCTCTCTTCTTTGGTAACAGACTTTTCTTAAAGAGAGGCTAACACTAATGTCATGTGTTGCAGATTGTTTTGAAGAACATAGAGGCTATGGGGAATTTAGAATGAAGATTAGTGTAGTAAGCATTGTGGTAGCACTTACTGCCAGCCAAGTTTGATGGCTTATTTATCTGGGTATTTTAGAGGGAAAAATATTTTAAATTGCTAATTAATTTGTGGTAAAGTTGCAGCCCCTGTAGTTTTAGTGGGAGGTGCTAATTCATAGTATTCATATTAGTTCTGCTGTGAATGTGAAACGTTTAAGAGACTTGTTGAAGAAATCGTTGCTATTTATTGAGATTAAATTAGTATGAGACATCAACATTTTACTGGTATGGTTGATTTTTTACATCAGTCAGCAAAAGCTATTTTTTTAAATGCTTCACGTACTTCCTACAAGTTCTACATGTGTATTTATAGAACTTACTGCACAATGTCAAAAATGTCAACCTTCTCTGCAGTTGGGAATAAAAAAGGTAAGATTTTTTGTTATGCTGATCATGTCAAACAGCAAGATCTGTTACTTCTTCTTTCTTTATCCCCTTCTTTTCTACATCTAAGATCTCCTTCTTATTTTCAAAGTCCTGTACAACCAGAGGGATATCCTGTGGTAGTCCCAATGACCATTCTTCTTACTTTGAGCTTTTTTTTTTTCCTCTTCCTATATTCTCTTGATCATGTTTTTTTCCATTTTGACATGTAGTTTTGTAACTGCCTCCGTATTTTTGTACGTCAAACAATCTAACTTTCATCATTTGGTGTGACAAAGTCATTTTTTGCCCACATTTTCTAGGTAGCAAATATCATCCCTGAAATTTAATCAGATATCAGCTACTCAACAGATGAAAGCATTAAAGCTTGTCAAACACTGAAGGAATACAAATTTGCCCACATCTTTTAAGCATTGCTGTACAAGTTACCTTAAAAAAAATTACAGTCAAATAATATAATAGTCAAATTATTTTGCACATAGAAGGAGTGACTTATTGTCATGGTTTCTTGTCCATAAGCACTTATTTGGATATGGCAGAAGTGGCAAAATATGCAAAGAATTATATATTAACATCTCCTCTTTAGATAGCACAAGAATTCATATAATAAGCACTGCAATATTTATTGTGGTAATGACATTGAAAAATGAAGATCTAGTATACTTTATGTCAAAATGCATAGCTGGGGGAAGCTGTTCTCTGAGAGAAGTGAAGATGCACAAATCTAATAAGATATTACTGATATGTAGAATAATTTATGATGATATATTTTATCACTGGTCTGTTACAGGTAATAATTCTTTATATTAATATATATGTATAAAAATAAGATTACATTATAGTAATTAGATTGGATAAGAAACAAAATGATGTAGATGGTGATATTGCAGCAATTTCTTCTCTGTTTGTTTTATAATCCTGAAGAGAAACATAGTGGTGTTTTTTTATAGTCAGTAAAAAATTTAAGCTAATTCATCATGTTCTATTTTAGGAGATCTACTTCACAAACTGTGAAAGCTTATGTACGCTTTCAACTTTTTAATATTTCATGTTAAGACATTCCTTAAAAATGAATGCCTTATTATCACTATTCATCTCAGGACAGGTACTTACTTGACCTAGGTCATTAGGAAAAAGGCGAACTGTGTGCAACAAAACTATATTTTATGGGGGGAAAAAACCTAGGCACAAGCTGTTTCTAAAATATGTTCTGTCCTTCAGGACATCAGTATCATCTTTTTCAGGGATACACAGAACAGCACATTTTTGCTGAATATGAGGTATCAATAGTCCATTAAATTCAGTGGAGTGACCTTTGACATCAGCTGAAGAAATGCGTTCAGAAGTTCTGATATTGTTGGAGACCATAAGAAATATAGAGCAACTGAGTCTGTATTCTGTGTTATATGGAGCATACACACACACACATGCACACACACACACACACACACACACACACACAGACAAATATATATATGGACTAGGTGACCTCCACAAGTCCTTCAAACCTGCTTTATGATAAATAATAAAATATCTAAACAATATATATTGCATATAAAATTTTTATATAATTAAGTATATACATATGTTTCAAATATATTTAAGTATATATTAGACTGGTTTTAAAGACAGGATTCCATCATTAATTAATCAGGCTAAAAATGAATCAAATAGTCTCTTTTATATGCATTAATTCACATGGTTTATATTTTTAAACTTAGAGTATGCATTTAAAAGCAGCTAATGACTACATCTTAGGGCCTTTAGTTCCTCCAAATTTTCACTAATTGCCTGTAAATACCTTTCTTGTCATTTATTATTGTTTTATTTTGCATAAGTTGGCACATAACGTTTTTGAACAATATCTGACATGATTTGAAACTATGCCTTAACTTCATTTAGGATAAGTCTATATTGAGTAACAATCAAATAAAATTGATGGGGTTACTAAAATTGGTGTTTCAATGCTTCTATTGTTAAAATAGTTTTTTCTCATTCACCCCAAAAGTATGCAGCCAATGTATATACCTGAAACCTGATTCTGATCAGGATTAATGAATACTAATGAAGTCACTGGAGAAAGACAGCATAAAACTGGCATAGTATCTGACTGCTAGTGTTTGTTAAATTATTATTGTTATTATTTATAAAGAAGCCCTTTGGGAGTCTCAGGCAAGGTGCTAAGCTAAGATGTTCTGTCCAAGGCTGCCTACATTAAAACTTTGCACATGTTCCCGCTTTACTCCAAGGAAGACATATCCCACCCTTGGAAGGAGGTATGAGGAGGGACTCATACCACATTTGTATCAATGAAGAATTGTGGTCAATTAACCATGATGAGATTCAGCTTTGGATATACACATACTGTTTTTCACAAATTCCTCAAATTATCAGTTTTTATTATTGGGTATAGATACACTATTCACCATGTTTCCTAAATTGTTTGTCTAATGCTGCTATGCATGGCTAAAGTCTTTCCCCCACAGAGTACTTGCATTTCAGAAAGACAAAGAGTCTAAGTAAGTAATGTATGTAAATTATGTAGAGTTTAAAAGACCACTTTATAAATAAAAGGTAGATTACTAGGAACTGATTTTTTTCAAGCCAAATGGCTTAACAGATTTGGGTAGTATTTAATATGAAAAATGGGCATGGCAAATTGTTACTTTGATATGATTTTAAATGACTGGAATCCACACACACACAAAAAAAAGGCTATAACAAAAAAAAAATCTGCATGGAGCAGTGCTGTCAGGTATTGTATAGCAATATGACTGAATTACATTCTGATCCTAAATCCAGATGACATAAAGTTTATACTCTATTGAAGATTTTGATTTCTACAACACATAGGACAGTGATGTTTAGTCTCCAGAGGGAAAAGGACCAATGCACACATTTTGATTTCTTCAGTAAAATTTCATACTTGACATCTATACAGCACAGATATCATGGCTGATCAACATCAAATGCTTGTTTCTGTTGCTATGAATCAGTAGAAACTTTTCAATAAATTCCACTGCACAGTAAAAGAAACCTGGTCAGAGTTTCTCTACCCTCTGGCTTTGCCAAATCAAGGATTACTTCTTTTTTTTGCTGCTGTTGTTTTTTTTCTTTGTTTCCCCTCTGTGATTGTACTTTGCAGCCTGTTTATGAAAATATAAGATTGCTTATTGCTTATGCAGAAATCATATGCTTCATGCTTGCCAAAGTATCCAACATCCTTCCTAATGTTCTTAAAGAAAACAACAACTGTATTCTAACAAAATACAGAATTAATTTTAAAGAATTAATTTCTTGACCATAAAATTAGAAATAAAGTTGCAAGAGAAAAGAGTGAAAGAGCAAAGCACAATTCTAGGACATTCTTAACAGCAAGTATTTTCCGGAAGTGCTCCAGGATATAAACTTGGTAATGGTGCAAAGGAGGAGAGAGCCTTGCATATTCCTTGTTCTTTCCTCATGAACTAGCTTATTGTGGAGTGCTTTCAAAGACTACGCTGATTCAAATATTTTAGTGTCCTTTGCAGAGGGGGTGGGGACAGTGGGCTCAGTAAGTGAAAAAATATTTGCAATAGCTTTCTGTCAGGAAATGTTCCCTTAAAAACAGCTAATTCTTGTCTGATTTCTCCAGCTGCTATAGAAGCAGCTACACTAAAGCTATTTTGTGTTACAGAGAATGCAAAAAAGTGATTGCATTTTTTTTTATCATTCCCATGGACTGCTGAAGTAGATATTACTGAGCATTAAGAAAGATACCACATTTACCACCTGAAATTATGAGGCCAGCTTCCTGTAACCATTTATGTTCTTAATGATGGCATTCTGTCATTTACATTGCTTTTATCAAATATAATGTCAAATGTATTACATATGGAGTGTCAATTACATGTCAAACATACGGGCTGATCTTTCATACAGACTGATATTTCCTGCTCACTTTCCACTGCAGTATACAGATTTCTATGATGAATTCAAAAGAATATTTTATAGTTAAATGCAAGATTTTATTTTTTGAATGAGTCTAATACTGTTAGGTAATTATAGCATGTCTTCCTTAGCACTACAGGCACCACAGGAAATAAACCTTCACTACAGACTTAATCAAATCTGAATGACAAGGTTATAGGAAAGTTAAGTGCTTTTTTGATATCAGGAATGTGTTCCAAATAAAGAACTATTCTCCAATGTAAGATAATGTGTCCAATCATTTGTTAATAATTTTTATTTCATTAGAGGCTCCTAATTACTTGTTAATTACTTAAGAGCAGTGGTCATTCTAAAGTGTGCATTGCTCAGGTCTCCAGTGTTTTCAAATTAAAACCTTGTACTCACAGTTCAGTATCATTTTATTTTTGTCTAGTCTGAATTTGTGCCAAATACACATCTTTAATATATGCAACAACAACAACAAACAAAAATAACAACAACAACAAAAACACTCAAAGGCCTGGAGTCTTTGTTTGAACTAAAGGAATAAAAGAGATGGCAACTTCATCAAAGGCTGACTCTCCCCTCAGATCCTTTTGAGTATGAGGGAAAAGTGGCTTTAAGGAAAACCTCTAGCAAGTTGCTGTGAACAGTTTTTGAGGGGAAGCTATTGTCTGAAACTATGGGATAGCCCAAAAGGCTCTAGGACTTATTATTTTTTTAGTCCTTCTGGCTTCTCTTGTTTTGTTTTAAATCTCCTGAAGATGTGTGTCAGAAAGAAACAAAGAAAATATTTTACCCATGACTCAAAGGCTAGGCTAGCCTGGACAACATAAGCTAGAGACAAATATACATAATTTCTTTTCTTTCTGCTACCTCTGAAGGGCTTGCAGATTATGAGGCTACAATATTTCTGGCTTTGAATCCCTGATTCCTAGCTGGTTATGTAAAATTACTTTCAGAGGCTCCATGGTAGACGCTCATAAAAGTGTTCAGTCAGTAGAGGCCTAATTTAATATCATGATGTTCACAGACAGAGCTTTTGACAGTCAGATGACCCACCATCTGAAAGAACATTTCTTTACCGCAAAGGTGATTTAAAAAAGCCTACAAGCCTGGTGACCTTTTGAGATCTAGTTGAAAAGTTGGAATATGCCTGAAGCTTTGTTTTTGTTTGTCTGTTTGTTTTGTTTTCCTAGAGAAGCTAAGAAGTTAAATTCTATGATTCTGGGGGAGATTCTGGTTTATTTATTTTTGTAGTTATTTTGTTTTCTGTAGGCTACCTAGGTACTTCTTGACTGTGTATAAAGCACAGTAGGCTTGCAGTTGCCAATAGTCAAATCCCCTCCACATCTGATTCAATGTTAACATTATTGCAAGAGTCCTGCAACTGGATGGGAGCAGGTTTTATCACAAATGCCTTGTGAATTCTGAGAATAGTTTATAGAGGACTGGAGAATTCCTCCTATGGGAAATCAGTTAGTAATAACACAAAATATTTTTATGCATTTTACTTTACTTTTCTCCTTTGTTTTTATTTGATATGAAAAAGAATCAGTCACTTATCCATATACCTGCATTCACATGACACAAAACCTGAAGACTATAAAAACTGCTGGAATTTTACAGACTGAATTCCTAAACAGTGATAGGTAAGACTGCACTATTCTTTATGTGTTTTGAGTCTTATCTCAGTGGCACCTAATAAATAGCAAATTCTGAACCTGCACTGTATATCGCTTCCTTATGTTTCTAATTGTTCTTCATTTCTGCACTGAAATTTGTTCAGCCATCTGCAAGCCTGTCAAAATGGGCCCTCCCCAGTGGTTTGGAAGGAAGAGCTGCTGCTTTGCGCTTTGCAATTCAAGACAATTTTGTGACAGAGTTATACATTAGTAACCAAGAGGTAGCGGCATGAAAGGCTGAGTGCTGTGGCAATGACGTTCTCCTGTGTTCCAGAGCGTCTGCTTCTTTCATAGCACGCCTGAATTGGATTGTTAAGGGACCTGTCTGAACAGGGATACAACAGAGGAGGCTAATGGTAAAAAAAACATGCACATCAAGAGACCCAGTTCCAAACTCAAGTTCCAAAAAAGAGTTCTCCTTTTTGGAAGTAGATAGTTTTGTAGAGGGTGTCTTCCCATCACATACTCTTTCAGGTAAAAATGAAATCTTTAATTTTGTGGTAATAGACTAAGAATGCAAATAAAGCCAGTTATGTGCAGCATCAACAGGTAGAGAGGGGAGAGCAGACAAACTTTCAGTCCCACAAATCCATCTTAGAGCTGCATTTTGCTTATTTCCGGATTTCTGAAATAATTCTTACTTCCTTGACTCATTAACAAGAACACGGCATAGATCCCACTTTAAAAGACATTGTCTTTATTATTTTCTTCAGGTGAAGAATTTCTTTCATCTCAAATCTAAGGCTTTATATGACACAATTTTGTTGTCTCTCAGCAGTGTACTGTGTAAACATTTTTTCAAATCTGTGAGTAATTGTTGTGCAGTTGCAAATGTTCAGATGGATAACATGTTTCACTTTATTAAGAATTCTTGTTAAGCAGTACTTTAACCAGCCTTCCTAGGAAAATAAAATGTACTTGAAAGCACGGTGTTAGTGTCTCGCTGTCTTCCCTACTAGTTTTTGAACTTATTTGCTTTCAACCAACTTATTATTTTAATTCATTTTTTGTTGCAAAAAAATGAGAATAAAATGAAAAAATGTTGCAGAACCATCTTTTTCTGCTGAGTGAGCTGAAGGTCCTCCAACTCCTAGCAAGTGATGCATTATCATCCTCTCCATATGTATTTCCAGGTAGCGTATAGCATTTTTCTTATTGAGTTTTGGCTACCAGAAAGACTATTTTAGTCCTTAGGAAAAACATGTTTTTGGTTTTCATGCTGAGTGAGGCCTCTACAGCTTAAAATAAAGTGCGTTACAACAAAAGCGAGATTAGAGTTCTAAGTGTGAACATTTTTGACCCTAACTCTGTTCATATTTTTTATATAAGAATGTTTAGGTATGTTGAGGCAGATGGTAATCTCTTGCACTACAGGCTGCTTCTAAGCTCTGTCACTCCCTGTCTGGGAATAGTCCAAGCATGGGGAGATCCATGGTAGTCTTAATGTTCATTCAGAGCAGCTGAGAAAGACTGTGGTGTGCTAAATGTTTTAGCAGTTGTGAGAGTGGGACCAAGAAGGTTTAACAAGGCACAAGGAGCCTAACTCTGATGTGCCACTGAAGCAATGCAGCAGCAACTGGGTCATCATGTACCACTGGTTAAGCAGGTACCAGAATACGATGACCTAAAATTAGCTGCAACAAGACAGGAATACATATGTCTCACATATCACTGTGAACTATCTGAACTAGCATATTGTGGAGAACGCTATACAGTGCCACCTCCTTAAGACTGTTTTATATGGAAAATAACTATAGGTATATAATTGTGTATACATGATCTGTAAAAGATATATGCATATAGAGAGAAAAAAAGAGAAAGAGGAAAAAATATTTATAGATATATATATAGATAGATACAAAGAGTGAGAGAAGTGAGTTTTGATTAAGCTTGTCCATGGGAATGATGGATAAATGGGCCATATTTGCAGGGTGTCAGCAATAGAGTAACCGACAAAACTTTTCCTGTTGTGCTTGTTTATTTCTTTTGGCAACACACCACGATCCGCAGACCCCAGCACACCAGGTGACAGGTCATTACTTCCTTACAGCTGTCATAGCTGTAAGACACTCATCAAGGAGTGTCAATTAAGTCTCACTTTTTCACATCCACAATGGGACAGATATTTTACGCGGCGAAGAGTGTAAACCAAGTCTGGAGTCTGGAGATACCACCCCTGCTAGCAGAGGTTCTAATCTTAGTCTGTATCATGCAAACAGGGCCAAGGAATTCAAATCAACCTCTTATTAGTTCTCCTATTTACAAAAAAAAAAAAAAAAAAAAGATGTGAATTTATAACTTTCTTGTTACACCCGCATGGTACACTAGAAAAAAATCCTGTAGAAGGGAAATCAGAGTAGATTCACGTGTCTTTTCAGTGTCCTTCACTCTATTTTATGCACAGCGTGTATGAAATTCAAAGCAACGAAAGGACCCATGTCTGCTTGCATCTTTGGTACAGACGTGACGGTACATTTTTTCTTTTTGGGTACTGCTAGTCCAAGCAGAGAGGGAGCATGAACAGCCCCATTCAAAGACAGCTTTATAGGTGGACCTTGGCACAGCTCAGTGGCTTGCAGGCAGTCAGTAGTCCCACTCCATGAGATCCTCCACAGCCTGCTCTTCTGAGTGCATACGTCTGTGTATGTGTACAACACTGATGACTTTTACAGTACTTACCATCAGCTTTTGTATTTCCATAATTTATAACACATTTAAAGAATTAATTTTATACATTAACATTTACCCTAACACCTAGTGGGATATAAATTAGATTTTTGTTGTTGTTTCTTGTCATGTTCAAGATCTGTTATTTGCATATCTTATAAATTCCCCTCCCTCCCCTCCAAAAAAAAATATTGGCTGAAAAAATAATATATTGAAAAACGAATACAAAGCTAGAAATAGACACACAGCAGAAAAAGGTATGTTAGCCACCAAGTTCAAATGCTTTTACAGTGGTAAAGCATTGTATCTCCTCCATTTTTAATCGTTACTTCCAAGAATATACAAAGAGATTCTTTAAGTATAATGAAGAAGGGAAGAACATGGAATAGTGAAACAAACATGGAATAGTGAAACAGGGGTAGTGATTCCCTCTTACAACAATCTGAGTAATTTTTCTGAGTTATTTCTTTCTTCATATATATATACGTGTATATATATACACATATATACACACGTATAGACACTCACATGTACATGTATATACACCTAGTTTTTTTTGATGTTTTTGCTGATATCTGTTCAAGAGGGAAAAGTTCTGAATAAATGTTCTTCAGTAGTTTTCTACTTGCATTAACAATTGGTGAAAGATAGTATCACTGAAACTACAGAAACTGGAAATAGCTTTAAAATACTCTGAGGAAAGGCAAAAACAAACCTCAAAATAGTTCTAAGCTGTATATGGATAATAAAGAAAAAATTTAGGCCTGCAGAGGTGCTGGTGTGATGTCTTTTCATATGGTCTGCAGCAAAGAAAAAATAAACCCCAAAATAGTTCTAAGCTGTGTATGGATAATAAAGAGAAAATTTAGGCCTGCAGAGGTGCTGGTGTGATGTCATTTCATACAGTCTGCAGGCTTAGGAAGCCATCACTTCCACGGCAGCTAAATATGATCTACTTTATGTGCATTAATTGGGTGCTCAGGACCTCCAACTTGGCACAAAGGGAACAGTGAGAAGAAGGCAGGTGTTCAAATATTCGTTCATTTTCTTCATTAGAGTATAATGCTGTAGAGCACTCCAGTGTAAGCCTGTGGTATCCAAAGTGTCTGTTCTGAGCTTGACTGAGGAAGGTCTACAACAAGTGGCACTTGTAAAGAGTGAGGTAGGAAAGCCTGGTCCAGGCTCCCCTTGCATCTTTACCAGGAAAGTGCTCTTCTCCAGTTTTTGACCGTGGACTTTAAGGGCCTTCCTGGGTTAAACAGAGTCCACTGAGTCTTGTCTAGATCTCTGTGAAAGTTTCTCTCTTTGCATGATTTCTGAAAGTCTTATTTACAGTGTGCTTTTTGCTGCAAATGAGCCCCTTGCTCCTGTGGCCTGCCTTGGTGCTACACGCTTATCTTTTCCTTGCAGACACACTCAGTGCACTGAATGCTCCTCCATCAGTGTGTGCATCTTTCCAGAGAGCAACTGAGCAACCTCTCTTTCCTCTAGAGAACTCTGCCTTACCCAGTGTGGACAAGGTCATCCCTGCTGACAGTCTTACTCTTTTAAACAAAATTTACAATAAGCAGTTTCTAAACTGTAATATGGAAACAAAGCATTCTATCCTTTGTATCTGGAGGTCAGGGGAGAGAACGGGAGGTAAGCAGAACAAAACAGCAGGACCTTCACATGATGCACTGAATCCCTAGAGCTCAGTGGCTCAGCTGGCACCAGAATCAGAAGCAGGTTTTCTTCAGCTGCCTATCGTGCCTCAGCAGAGCAGCCTTACTGAGAGGCAGAGCTGATAGTCCTAAGTGTGTGGTTATGAGGACTACACAGCTGATAAGGCAGAATCTCTGCAAAATGTTTTATTTCAGAGCTGTTACACCGACAGCATGTTTGACTGCAACAAATGTAGCATCATCCGGTCCACATAATTACTGCATGAATTTGCCTACATCTGTGATCCACCCTGTCTTCAGTAGTCTGTGTATAAGGTCACTTTGTTCCGAAAGAATAATAATAGAATTAGAAAGATACACAGCAAAACCATTATAGTTAGGGAGTCACTTCTGTGTAATAAGATTAAACAGACGAGGAGTTCACTCAGTAGTTAACAAAGACTGTGAGGCTCAACTAATGAAAGTAGAAGGCAGAGTTATAAGGAAACCGAGTGGAAATGCTTTTTTCACACAAATTGTCATAATATTGTGGACATCTCTACCATGCAGTATCAGGGAATTCAAAGGTATAAATGGGTTAAAAATGAAATAGAGGAATTTCTGGACCAAAAAACCTTAGTTTGATTCTAACGGTGACCTGACAACTGCTGGAAGCTTATGCTGGAAGAGGATTCATTCTTGTCTTGTTTCTTCTCTAAATTGCAACTGGTGTGGCTGTTGAGTAACAGAGGCTGGGTAGGTCTTTGGCTTGACCCATTACTGCAGTTCTTATGTCCTTAGAGGGCAGCTTTGAATACCCTGTCTATAATTAACAGTATTTGCTGCAAAGAAAGGTCTGGTTCTGCCTTCATTTTTCCTTCCTAGTAATAAGCCTATCCTCTTATCGGAAACTATCCAAGAGACCAAGATTACTATTCATGTAGCTTGGCAGAAAGAACTAACTGCAATATTTTGCAGAGAGATAATGTCCTTAAGGACCTTCCCAAGACTATATTGGCTGTGGCTTACAGTTTTAAGGTCTGTTGTAGAGCTATTTGTGGAAGTTCAAGTGTTTAAAGAAACCCCTATCCTAGCTAACTAGAGAGGTGGTACAGGCTATGTTATAACAGCTCAGAGAACCTGCCTCTCCAAAGGTTTCTAACAATGTACAAACCGCCTCGGTTATGACTATTGTAAAGCAAAAAGAGCTCTTGAGTGTATAACACAATCAGCTTCAGTGTGTAACACTCTCTCCATCAAAATGAGGGCAGGTGGATCAAACAAAAGGAATCAATGCTCCTTTTTTCTTGCTAATTCTTTTTGGTTTAGTTCAGATTTTCAAAAAGTGCAAGGAGACAGAAGAATGTAAACCAGGAGAGGTGAGGTCATGCCCCGATTTAGAAGAAGAGAATAATCAATGATTATAGAACACAAGTCCTCTTTTAGTTCTTGTGATCAAACAAACACTTCTGAGAATGAAAAAAGACCACAGGAAACTGATTTCATGTGAACATCGCACATGTTGCGTAAAGTGGTTGATAATTTTGATCCCCAAAATATGGCTAATGCTTATGCATAATTTTATGCAGGTAAAGCAAAATTTCCTCTTATTTTGAAGTATGGAAAGTTAGGGGTCTGCTATCAATGCATTTTATTCGAGTAACAGAAAAGAGGCTGCTGCTTGACAAACAAGCTATTTTCTTCATTACTGGAAAGAAGGAATTCTTCTGTGCCATAGAGAAAAGCTAAGCTTGGTAAAATGAAATAAAAATTGGATAAGGTGGTAGTTTATCCCTCCATTGAAGTAGATATAAGGAAACCATAGCAATGTGGGTGTTCTTCAACAGTGTCATAAACAGATAGAGTTGTTCGCACCCTGGTATTCGAGTATATAAAAAGGCTTCAGACTCGACAATGATATAAATCACTGCAAAGTTTTGGCCATTCTTCTTTGTAAGGTGAAAACATTACTAAGTAACAATCCAGTAGTTTATAGTAACAAACAAATGAACAAAAGGAGAATCTTCTAAAATGGAAAAAAATGTTTATGTTCCTAATTTAATTTTAACCAACTTAATCTGGGGACAAATTAGCAATTTTATAAAGAATACCAGTTTGATTCCTATGCAGACAGGCAAATGAATAATGAAACAGAATGAAATCATTTTTCCCAAGATAAACAGCTTTCTAGACCTGAGTAATAAGAAATGCAGGTTAATTCTGTTGTGTGTTTGTCCTACATATTTTTGACCTATTTATTCATCATATTAAGTAAAAATAATTAAGTGTTTACATTATTGCATAAATGGTTGATAAATAAGCAGTCGATATATCAGCTTAATTCCTTCCTCTTTTATCCCTAGATCATTAATATACTCTTCACTGTTTTAGCTACTTGCTTAATGAAACCTGAGTCAAGAAAGGAAGTAAATTAGTTTTAGATTGCTTTTCATTCAACACTAAGGATTGGAAACAGGCAATCAAACTTAAAACACTTGAACCATTGAAAATAACAATCGCAACTGGCTGTTGGGAATTGGCTACGAGAGCGTGGACATGAGTATGGTTCTACTGACTTTGGTTCAGGCCTGCAACTGAGCAAGCAGGGGCTTCTGGGAGATTAGGCCTCAGGAGAGAAGTGCTGACTACGTGCTGGTAAGGCAAGGACACTCTGTCCTTGGCTAGTTTCGTAAACAACTTTGAGGGGATAAGGCAGGAAGAATGAAGAAGCTGCTTGCTTATCGATCGTAATCTGGGCTGGCCAGGCAGAAGTTATCTTTCGAATAAACAACCAAATACCGTCGAATAAACAATCAAATACCGTTAGCAACCAATCATGAGCTCAAGCTTTGTAATATGCATGAGGTTAATTAAGAAATGTATAAAAAGCAAGCTAAAACGACTAATAAACGAGTCTTGTTGATGACCAACTGGTGTCAGCACTCTCCCTTTCTCCTACAACTGGCATCAAACTTTTACTGATTAAGTGGAGATTTCATAATTATTACAGGTGAATGGTGTCCTCATGAACACTAGCACTGAATACCTTTTATGAACAATTTTCTCTATTCAGGCTATATGCGTGTTTATCTTCTGTCCTTAAGGCTCTCTCAAAATTGAGATGTTCCATCTCCTGAGATTATCATGGCCATCTTAAGATACAATAAATACTCACCACATTCAGCTGTGAAATGTGAAATGTAATCCCATCATAAACTTATCGAACCTGGAGGAGATCTCCTCCTAGGATTTCAGATTGTTTCCAATTAATGACTCCCCATAAAGACAGATGATGTGATGGGTAACTTGAAGTCATTTTCAGAGTCCAGTATCTCCCAGCATTTCTAATCAAAGTTCTCTTACCTGAAAAGCCCTCTGCTGTGCTTCAGCCATTGAACACTATTAAAAGCTTTTCTATAGAGGTCTCATCTTATTTTTAACAAAGTGCACCTGATATTTGTTGAGGAAAAAAATCACTAGAATGAGGAAGACAGCTCAGGCTACCTTCTTTTGTCATTCATTTTACAGTGTGTGTGTATCCCTATCTAAGTGTAGATGTATATCTACACATAGATATATGTAAACACACACATGCATATACCTATATATTTATATGTACATAGTACCTCTGCCTTGAAAAGGGAAAGGTCACTGAAATGAGTTGTTCAATGTCAGTTCTGCTCCTATGCCACAAAAACAGAAGTTCTTTTGTAGTTTTCTTTGTATCTTCTTGGTATTCGCTGAAGACTACCAGGCTGAACTGAAAGGGCACAGAGAGCAATGGTCCTATAACCCTTCGCTGTAGTTCATCTAAATCTTAACTGAGATATTCTGGGAAAAGTTTTATACTATGTACTGCCGTTTTGTATTTTCTATTTATTCTGGGAACAAACTCCAAAATATATTTCATTAACTAGCTCCAAATTAATAGCAGTGAATTAGCTAAATAACAGCAGCTCTATTGCTGGGGGTAAATTTATTTCCCATTCTGAGATTGCATAGCAAAAAAATAAAAAATTCTCACATCCTTCTTGCTTTGTAGGCATTTCACAGCCATGTAATTTTTAATACACGGGGATAAGGCATTCCACATATATTGGTAAAACAAATTTCAAAATTTGGCCTAAACACAAGAAATCCCATCCGAACATAAGAAAACACTTCTTCCTGTGAGGATGACTGAACGCTATAACAAGTTGCCCAGAGGAGTTTTGCCCAGAGTCACCATTCTTGGAGAGCTGTGGACTCTCCCTCCCTGGAGATACTCAAAACCCAAATGGACATGGTCCTGAGCACCTTCCTCTAGTTGGCCCAGACTGAGTATGGAATTGGACCAGTTGATACCCAGAGATGCCTTCCAACTCCAACTATTCTTTGATTCTGTAATATTAGTACAGTTTAATATGCTGACGAAAGTAGCTTTCAGCATCCATTCTATTAACCTCTCTTCATTAGTGCCTGAGATTTGTATGAAACTGTACATATGAGATTTGTATGAAACTGCTATTGCAAAGTTGCTAAAAAGGCTATCTGTGAATATATATTTTCTGAATCTGTGTTCATTACTGCATTTCCCATTTATCAGTTTAAAGGATCTTTCACTGCTGAACTTTTCAACTTTGGAATATACTGAAATGATTTAATAAAAATAGAGTTTTGAAAATTATTTTGTCTTTTTCCTCCTTCTTCCTTTGTTCCTGTATTTTCACTACCTTACAGGAGATACATAGAAATAAATGTATAAATATTTTTTTTTGGTGTATGTATGTGAATACAAATTTTCAGATATTTTATATGCAAGCTAAATTTTAGTTGACTGTTGATGCATTACTTATCAAAAAGCAGACTAAATATTTCTTCTTGTGTCTACTGCATTGGAAGGAGTTTTGCTTGTATTTATAGTTAATTTGCCACAATTTCTGGGAAAGGAATTCCAGCAATTGAAGCTGATGTCCCTGATATAATCAACTGTGTATTTATAATTTCAGAAAACTTTATTTCAGTTTCTGAGGCCCAGCTGTTAAGATGTAGATGGTAGATGATTTGTTAAGAAACAATATCAAGATCACCCTTAATGCCCATAAGCAGGGAACATTAGGATCAAAGGAAAATTCACTCCTTGGAACAAACATAAGTGATCTAGTCTAATGTTTGGCTGTCTTTAAAGAAAATTGTACAGTTTTATGCCAGAAAAACACAGCTGTATATTTGTCTCTGCTAATCCATCTGATTAAGATTCGCTACTACATACTGGGAAAAATTCTACTCTCATTTTAACTAGCATATATCTATAAATTCAACTGTGGATAGAATTTAGCTTGATTCAGTATTTCATTTTTGATAAATTTATTCCATAATTGTTTTCTCTTGCTCTGCAATCAAAACCACTCAAAACACTCAGTAAATATATTTTGTTGCCTAAAATTTATTTGGTAAAACTTTCAGCGTACATATATTTGTTAAAATCTTCTTTTAATTAAGTAAAAAAGTTTGGAGAGAAAGGAAAGATGATTTCATTTTGATAATGAATAATGTCATAAGAAATGGATGATCATCTCCAAGTATGCTCTCCTACTGCAAAGAAATGAGACTTGGACTAAGCTTTTAAACTGAGAAGCATAATGGTAGTCTTCATATCTGCAGAGATAGCCACAAAATGGAAGAAAATTTTCCTAAACTCACATTGGTGAAAACAAGAAATAATGGGCTTAAGCTGTAAGAAAACATTAAATCAACTGTATGGACAAATGTTTTAATTATACAGAATAATAAAGTACATTTCCTATGAATGTTATGAATGCCTCATAACTTAAATCTTTAAAAATTGATTATAGAGGAATCTGTCCTGAATTACATAGCAAAGGTTGTTCTGAGATTTCTGCAGAAAGATAGGCTAGACATTTTTACATCCCCATGCAACACATTTTCCATGATTTTATGTAAAAGAAAGCACTTTTCACAGCAACCTTTTCATCATCTACTAATGCCATTACTTTATCACTTTAAATGTTTTATTGTTTTACTTCATTTTGTGTGTGACATAACTTTGGTAGGTAATCTTCAATTCTTAAATTAATTCTTAAAGAATGCTACTGATAAAAGGAGATGTGGGCTAATACAATTTGGAAAGTTGCTAAAAACACAAAGGGCAGCCGATGGACTCCTTAGAGCAATGTCTCACCACTATAGCCAAAACACACAAGTCTACTCTAGGTCTTACTTTCTTTTGTCAAAGCCCTCTACAGCTTGATCACCTTGATGTCCATGACTAAGTCCACCATGGACTGCAGCCATCAGTGCTAATGGTATGACAACAGCTCCATGATATTGAATACTCATGGATAACTTAAGTGTTATAGTCTGGCAGTTATATATGTAAAATTGTATTTTATAGAAAAATGGGCAGACTTAGTAAATATTCAATCTGCAGGAAAAAAAAAAAAAAAAAGAGTACGTTGCCACACATAGGAGAATAAGGCAGAGATGACTAATATGTCAAAAAGAAGAAGTTAAAACAGCATAAAACCAGGAATTGCTCTCAAACTCCTGAATCAAACAATTGAATTCCCATTCAGAACAGTCAGAAAGATATACTTTACTGGAAATATAGTCCCAGATGTGTTGTGTGGAAATACTTGTGGTACACTGGAGAGATAGGCATCTCTATTTCATGAACGTGTGGAGGGTCTCTAAATCTGTGTCATGTGCTTTACACATTTCCTAACAAATCTTTATAAGCCAAGTTCTGAAAATTTTTAGCATTCTATCATGTATTATAATAGAAAGAAAAAGAAAAAAAAAGGAAGCTTAAAGAATTCAAAATCCTAGATAACAGTAGTAGAATATAAAATCGGAGCATAATTAGTGCTAAATTTAATTATATTAAGTATATAGGGTGAAGAAGATCAGTGCAAGCAATGAATGAGTATAGGAAGTTAAGTTAAGGTCATTTGAGAAATAGCAATTGCACAATGAGGAAAAATTGCATGAAGATGTGTCTGCAGGTTATAAATAGTGAAAGGATTATCCAGTCTCCATAAAGACTTTTGAAATTCAAGAGCTAAAATGGCAAAGGAGTTTCTCAAGGCTGAGGTATCTGATATCAGCACCTTAGTATTTGAATTGATCAAAAGTGGTCACAGGTCAGACTGTGATCTTAGTGGTTATAATTTCAAACAGAATCAGAGGAAAATAGAAACAATTCCTGGCAGCATTGCTGGGCAGAGGAGATTTAGCAAACCCAAACCCCAACCTAACAACCACAAGCATTCTAGGTTTCCATCAGAGAAAATGATAAATTATAGATTAATAATGATCAATGAATGATCAAGTATGTTAACAAACTATAGAACAACACTATATTAATTTTCAGGGTTTCCCATCTAAAACATTGCTTGGATTTTCTTGGAAAACAAGATACATACCCTCCTGGTTTCAGAAACTGGGGGAATGAAGTAACATGTTAAAATAGATGGATATTCCATAATAGACTTTTAATCAAACACAAAGGTAAAAACTGTTGCAGAAGATCCAAAATAAAAGGATAAAGGGGCAAAACCATGTAGAAAGTCCATCTGGAAACCACTGAAACAATTTCAGGTCTGCAAAGGAATGAAGAGGAAATAGCGTTACAATTACTCTTGGTTTAGGGAGCTAATAGCAGCCTGAACTGATGAGTCTTAATGAGCAACTTTATTCTGGGAGATAACTGCACGTCCTTTAACCATTGCAGAGAGTAAGAGCCACACTAGTTTGCAGAACTTCGTGCATTTTGCTTCATTTCTGCAAAGGGTCCCATTTAAAATCAAAAGTGATTACTGCAGCTCATCTTTCATGATGAAACACAGAAAAAGCCATGCATTCCACCCCTTGGTCATTGCTAAAACACTCTCTGGGAAGTAGACTTACTGTCTATATTGTGGGACCTTTCTTATGTTGCTTATAAGGAAAATGAAGAAATATTTCAGTAATGTTGCAAAAGTAGCATCAGAACACAGAATGTAAACTTACTGAAGTTTACTCCTCTTCTCCTCTTGATATAACCAATACATTTTCAATAAAAGGATGGAGTTATATATTACTAGAAGCAAATAACCTGCTTTTGATATAAAACCAAGCACAGCGCAAGAGTTAAAGATAGAACTGTAGGTCAGGAGGGTTGGTTTCTATCTTTTATTCTGGTAAAGCCCTTCCTGCAAACTTTGACAGGTCTGGTATTTTGTACCCTTTCCCACATGCAATGCCCTCATTCACATCCTTGAGACTTGTGAGATTAATTCCTCCACACTTCAAAATTTAAATTTGCAAAGCGTTTGTTAGCTAAAGTGGGGTAATTGAACATAGTAGTGATGCTTAAAATATTGTCTAATATTGCCTCACCATTTTGGAACTGAAAATAGCTATTTATTTGCATTGGAAGTTTTATAAACTAAGGTTTATAGGAAAAACAAATATTCAATATTTTGGCCCAGATTCCCCAAGTAAATCCAATTTCATGGATATCATTGAAGTTACATGTATGTATACAAACACCACAGCAGAGTCTGTGTCTCTGCTTAAGCAAAGGTATTTTCTGGGCTGCTGCAAGCACAGTTTAATGTCTAAAGCAATACCAGAGCAGGCCTTTGCACCTGAACAGCTGGAGGAAAGAAAAATAAATTCTTCACTCACACGCACACATATTCATTCCTACAGTAGCACTGGAATTTTCTCAGTTGGAAAAAAATGGGTCAACCTAGATGCTGTTAAAGCTTATCTACATATTTCTTCTGTTCTTGAGTCATATTTTTTCTGACAGGAATCAAAACCAAGAAAATTCTTTCTGCTGCTCATTTATCAGGAACCAGTGGTAAAACTGCCTGGGAGAACAAGATCCCTCTTGCTGACCTGTTCACTCATTGCACAAAGGCAGCAGGCAGGGGTGTCTGCTTCATTGCTGAAAATTGGACAGAATTCATTCTTACTTTTCCTCTTGGTGACAAGTGTGCTTAACAAGCTGCCTCTTTACATGACCTTGCACATTGTTTCCTATAAAACTGAGGGTTGTTATTACAGTTATAAACTCCAGTTTAAATGAATGCACACCAGTTTTGGCATACAGATGTTTAAAAATATTTTTAATGTCAACGGTAATAGGTGGTTCAGGGATTACATTTTGCCTTCTCAGTGTTTGTTAGGACAACTTTCAAGGATTTGTCAAAAGTGTTTCAGTGCAATTGCTGAAAAGCTTTTCTTAAAATTGTTTTTTCTCTGCTTCTGAAAAGATAAAGTATGAAAGAAAAAGAAATCCAAGAAGCTACGTGATGCCTCTTTCCTTGTCACAGAGCTTGCACACTTTGCAGAATCAATGGTTCAACACAGCAGCACAAAGCCATTAATACATGCTGCCAAAATGGGCTTTGAAGAACAACCACCAAGTGAGAAAGGCTGAAAAGGCCCACATACGGTGTTATGGAAGGCATGTCTGTATATAGCTCCCTTAATGTAGGCTAAACAACTGACACCCTCCCCGTGCCTTAAGAGTTTTTATCTTCTGGAAGTGTTTTTTTTTTTCTTTTTTTGATATTGATGTGTTAATTTTTTTTATGGTGTATGTGTACTCTTGAGTGCACGTACACTTTATCTCAGGTATTCTGAGAAGACCATTCGAATCAATAGCTATTTACATCATGTTAAAACAAGGCTATTTAGTAAATCTTTGACATATAGGAATACATGTACCAATCACGCTCAGAGTGGTATTAACGATTAAATATGGTGATATAGTTTACTGAAATCTAGCTTTTCATTTCAATGTATATTGCTTAGAGATAAAGGTTCAGCTCACCACTCAAACATACAAAATAAAAAGCCACCCAAGATTTAACAGAACTAAAGGGTTAACTAAACTGTAATTCTCAGATTACTTAATGTCTGTTAATGAAACATTACTCAGTGGACACTTCAAAACCATAATTTGAGAAGATAAATGAAAACTGAAGAAATATTATAATCAATATTATAATCACTTTCCTTTCTTTCCTGATACTGATTTTTGGTATCCCATGACCATTATAAAAGTGATCTGTGCAATCCTTACCCCTCATGGAAACAAATTCATCCATGGGGTGGCTAAACGATGGTGAAGCAAAATAAATTTCTCAGAAACCTATCCCTGAAGGCTGCTATCCATTACCATTACAAGTTTGCAATGGAAATGGCTTTATTAGTACACAGGGAGTATGATAAAATTTAAAGCCCTGTGAAAGATGCATAGGAAAAACAAATATAGTACAAATAATATTTTGGTGACAAAATATTGCCGGATGTGATATGTTTATTCATTCTAACAATTTTTTAATTTTATCAAAGCAAATCTGGAACTCCTTAAATTTGAAAGTTAACCCAATGAGTAATAAAACTGAAAAACGATGCACAAACTGATGTCTGAACATAGCCTGGGGATTAATGCATTCTTGTTTTACCTATTTATGGTAGGCTTGCAGACTCTCTGGTGAACGTGGCCATCATAAATCAAAACATTCATCATAGACAGCCACCTGATTTCCTCTTAACTCCTCCAGATGTTCACTGTCTATACTTTAAAAGCACATTACGGATCATTATCCACTTTTCAGCCAGGGGCACCAAAGCCTGTATATTTAGTGAAATTAAAACTGAAGCTTGATCGTGCACAGTTCTGAGTGGCCTTAATATACAGGCATTCTTACAGCAAATAATTTAATTATATGCTTACCTCTAAATATGTGCTTAAATACTATTTCTTTTAATGGGACTTAAGCCCAATCTTAAATACAAACATTGTCCTTAAACCTGCAAAGAGCTATTGGATCATCCCTTGTGGTCATAGATCTCACAGATATTTTCAGTTTTATAATATTTACCATTTAACTATTATATTTAAAAACACAGATAAATTGAGCATCAACCTCCTACTGCAACAAATAATTCAGTGAAATGACAGTTTGCCCTTGAAAAATTTTGCCATATTCTTTTATTTTCAATGCACTATTTATTTCTAAATATGAGAAGAAAAAAAGTATTACTTATTTGAATAAGTTAAAATAGTAATACACCACCCACGGGGGAAAAAAGGGTTTTAGTCTTTTCTATTTTCAGCAGAAAAAAAAGAAAAGGAATACATATTTAAATAAAGATTTAACCTAAATATTTAAAATCCCAGCCTAAAGATCTTATTTTTTTTCAAGGTGACTCCTCTGGATATCAGTTGGTGTCTGAACAATGAAGTATCCAGTACAGAAAAGATTAGGATCCATTAAATAACCTTAGGCTTTACAAATTTTTGCATCATTTTGTTCCCACGTGGCAAGGGAACATGCATGATCCACCTCCCTTGTGTAAGGAAGCCAGATATAATCCACATGCTTCTGACGTATCTAGGTCTGTGCAGAAGGCAGTCTCAGTTCTGTTCTCTAAAGTATGCTCATAGAATCATAGAATCATAGAATGCTTAAGGTTGGAAGGGACCTCTAGACATCATCTAGTCCAACCTCCCTGCACACGCAGGGTCACCTAGAGCATGTGGCACAGGACTGCGTCCAAGCGTATTTTGAAGATCTCCAGAGAAGGAGACTCCACAACCTCTCTGGGCAACGTGTTCCAGTGCTCTGTCACCCTCACTGTTAAAAATTTTTTCCTTAAGTTCCTGTGGAACTTTTGGTGTTTCAGTTTCTGGCTGTTTCCTCTAGTTCTGTCGGTCGCCACCAGTGAAAAGAGGCCAGCACCATCCTCCTCACTGCCTCCCTTGAGATACTTATAGACACTGATTAGATCCCCTCTCAGCCTTCTCTTCTCATAGAATCATAGAATGCTTAGGGTTGGAAGGGACCTTTAGAGATCATCTAGTCCAACCCCCCTGCATACGCAGGGACACCTAGAGCACGTGGCACAGGACTGCATACAAGCGGGTTTTGAAGATCTCCAGAGAAGGAGACTCCACAACCTCTCTGGGCAGCCTGTTCCAGTGCTCTGTCACCCTCACTGTTAAGAAATTTTTCCTTAAGTTCCTATGGAATTTTTGGTGTTTCAGTTTCCGGCCATTTCCTCTAGTCCTATCAGTGGCCACCACTGAAAAGAGACCAGGACCGTCCTCTGCACTCCTTCCCTTGAGGTACTTATAGACACTGATTAGATCCCCTCTCAGCCTTCTCTTCTCCAGGCTGAACAGGCCCAGCTCCCTCAGCCTCTCCTCATAGGGCAGATGTTCCAGGCCCCTGCTCATCCTTGTGGCCCTGCGCTGGACTCTCTCCAGCAGCTCCACATCCCTCTTGTACTGTGGAGCCCAGAACTGGACACAATACTCCAGATGCGGCCTCACCAGGGCTGAGTAGAGGGGCAGGATCACCTCCCTCAACCTGCTAGAGATGCTCTTCTTAAGGCAGCCCAGGATTCCATTGGCTTTTTGGCCACGAGGGCACACTGCTGCCTCATGGTCAACTTGTCGTCTGCCATGACACCCAGGTCTTTCTCCGCAGAGCTGCTCTCCAGGAGGTCGGTCCCCAGCCTGTACTGGTGTCTGGGGTTATTCCTCCCCAGGTGCAGGACCTTGCACTTGGCCTTGTTGAATTGCATGAGGTTTTTCACTGCCCAGTTGTCCAGTCTATCCAGGTCCCTCTGGATGGCAGCGCAGCCCTCTGGGGTATCGGCTACTCCTCCCAGTTTCGTGTCATCAGCAAACTTGCTGAGGGAGCACTCTGTGCCTTCATACAGGTCACTGATGAATACATTGAACAGGACTGGACCAAGGAATGACCCCTGGGGGACCCCACTAGCTACAGGCCTCCAACTAGACTCTGCACCGCTGATCACCACTCTCTGGGCCCTGCCATCCAGCCAGTTCCTAATCCACCTCACTGTCCACTCATCTATCCCACACTTCCGGAGCTTGCCCAGGAGGATGTTCTGAGGCATGGTGTCAAAAGCGTTGGTGAAGTCGAGATAGACGACATCCACCACTCTCCCCTCGTCTATCCAGCCAGTCATTTCATAATAGAAGGCTATCAGGTTAGTCAGGCAAGATTTCTCCTTGGTGAATCCATGCTGACTACTCTTGAGCACCTTCTTGTCCTCCATGTGCTTGGAGACAACGGCCAGTATGAGCCGTTCCATCACTTTTCCAGGGACGGAGGTGAGGCTGACTGGCCTGTAGTTGCCTGGGTCCTCCTTCTTGCCTTTTTTGAAGACTGGCGTGACATTGGCCTTCTTCCAGTCTTCCGGCACCTCCCCCGTTCTCCAGGATCTTTCAAAGATGATGGAGAGCGGCTTAGCTATGGCGTCTGCCAGCTCACGCAGCACTCTGGGGTGCATCCCATCAGGGCCCATGGATTTGTGAGTATCGAGGTTCCTTAGGTGCTCTCTGACCCAATCTTCCTATACCCAGGGCAAGTCTTCCTCTCTACCAGCTTCTTCTCTTGTCCCTAGGGCCTGGGGCTCTAAAGGGCTGCCCTTGGTAAAAACCGAAGCAAAGAAGGCATTGAGCAACTCTGCTTTTTCTGTGTTATTTGTAATCAGGGTGCCCATCCCGTACGCCAGCGGACCCACGTTTTCCCTGATCTTCCTTTTGCTGTTAATGTATTTGAAGAATTTTTTTTTTGTTATTTTTAACGTCCCTTGCCAGCTTGCTTTCCAGACGTGCCTTAGCTTTCCTTGTCGCATCTCTGCATTCCCTGACTATGTTCCTGTATTTCTCCAGGCTGAACAGGCCCAGCTACCTCAGCCTCTCCTCATAGGGCAGATGTTCCAGGCCCCTGATCATCCTTGTGGCCCTGCGCTGGACTCTCTCCAGCACCTCTACATCCCTCTTGTACTGTGGAGCCCAGAACTGGACACAATACTCCAGATGTGGCCTCACCAGGGCTGAGTAGAGGGGCAGCATCACCTCCCTTGACCTGCTGGAGACGCTCTTCTTAATGCAGCCCAGGATCCCATTGGCTTTTTGGCCACGAGGGCACACTGCTGCCTCATGGTCAACTTGTCGTCCACCATGACACCCAGGTCCCTCTCTGCAGAGCTGCTCTCCAGGAGGTTGGTCCCCAGCCTGTACTGGTGTCTGGGGTTATTCCTCCCCAGGTGCAGGACCTTGCACTTGGCCTTGTTGAATTGCATGAGGTTTTTCACCGCCCAGTTGTCCAGTCTGTCCAGGTCCCTCTGGATGGCAGCGCAGCCCCCTGGGGTATCAGCTACTCCTCCCAGTTTGGTATCATCAGCAAACTTGCTGAGGGAGCACTCTGTGCCTTCATCCAGGTCATTGATGAATAAATTGAACAGGACTGGACCGAGGACTGACCCCTGGGGTCACCGCTAGCTACGGGCCTCCAACTAGACTCTGCACCGCTGATCACCACCCTCTGAGCTCTTGCCATCCAGCCAGTTCCTAAACCATCTCACTGTGTCCACCTCATCTATCCCACACTTCCGGAGCTTGCCCAGGAGAATGTTGTGAGGGATGGTGTCAAAAGCCTTGGTGAAGTTGAGATAGACAATATCCACCGCTTTCCCCTCATCTATCCAGCCGGTCATTCCATCATAGAAGGCTATCAGGTTAGTTAAGCATGATTTCCCCTTGGTGAATCCGTGCTGACTGCTCTTGAGCACCTTCTCGTCCTCCATGTGCCTGGAGACAACGGCCAGTATGAGCCGTTCCATCCCTTTTCCGGGGACGGAGGTGAGGCTGACTGGCCTGTAGTTGCCTGGGTCCTCCTTCTTGCCTTTTTTGAAGACTGGCGTGACATTGGCTTTCTTACAGTCCTCTGGCACCTCCCCCGTTCTTCAGGATCTTCCAAAGATGATGGAGAATGGTTTAGCTACGACATCCGCCAGCTCATGCAGAAATCTGGGGTGCATCCCATCAGGGCCCATGGATTTCTGGGTACTGAGTTTCCTTAGGCGCTCTCTGACCCAATCTTCCTCTACCTGGGGCAAGTCTTCCTCTCTCCAGGCTTCTTCTCTTATCCCTAGGGCATGGGACTCTAAAGGGCTGCCCTTGTAAACACCGAAGCAAAGAAGGCATTGAGCAACTCTGCTTTTTCTGTGTTATTTGTAACCAGGGTACCCATCCCGTTCACCAGCGGACCCACGTTTTCCCTGATCTTCCTTTTGCTATTAATATATTTGAAGAAGTTTTTTTTGTTATTTTTAACATCCCTTGCCAGATTGCATTCCAAACATGCCTTAGCTCTCCTTGTCGCATCTCTACATTCCCTGACTACGTTCCTGTATTTCTTCCAGGGGGCCTCTCCTTTTTTCCACATTCTGTGTACCACCGCCTTCTGCTTGAGCATTGCCGCAAGCTCCTTGCTCATCCACGCAGGTCTCCTGCCCCCTCTTCCTGACTTCTTACACACAGGGATGCACTGTTGCTGGGTGTGGAGGAAGTGCCACTTGAAAACTAACGAGCTCTCTTGGGCCCCGCTTCCTTCTAGAGCTCTAGCCCATGGGATTCTTCTGAGGAGGTCTCTGAAGAGGTTGAAGTTGGCCCTCCTGAAGTCCATGGTTGCAAGGCTACTTACAGCCCTGCCTCCTCCTCATGGGATCCTGAACTCCACCAACTCATGGTCACTGCAGCCGAGGCTACCCACCTTCACATCTCCTACAAGTCCCTCTCTATGTGTTAGGATGAGGTCCAGTAGCCCACCTCTCCTCGTCGGCTTCTCCACAACCTGCGTCAAAAAGTTATCATCAGGGCTCTGCAGGAACCTCCAGGACTGTTTGTGCCTGGCCGTGTTGTCCTTCCAGTTGATGTCAGGGTAGTTGAAGTCCCCCATGAGAACCAGGGCCTGTGACCGTGAGGCAATATCCAGCTGACTATAGAAGGCCTCATCAATCTCCTCGTCTTGGTCAGGTGGCCTGTAGCAGACACCCACCACAGTGTCTCCCACATTAGCCTGCCCTTTAACCCTTACCCACAAGCTCTCAACTCGCTCTTCATCCTGGTGCCTGGTGTTTGGGCTGCCTGGCAAGCATACCCTGTTTGCAAGTGTATGTGCTGTCATCCAGCCACTCCATGCCATGACATCAGTTCAAAACTCCTGACTCCCTTTTCACTTCCCCACTATCCCCTAGACAAGAGATGTGGTCTAGCTGGACCTCTAGTTTAAGCTTTCTAGGGACAATGTTTTGAGACAAGAAAACCTGAGCCTAGCAAATAATTTTTATAACTCTCACTTTATGTTTTTAAATGCTTAAAAGTTACTCTTGACTGTCAAATATCAAATTTTTCTACAATGCATTCCCTACCCATTCTGGTCTCACTTTTTGTGAGCTTGAGGACTGTCAGCATGTCACCTTGCCCTCCTCCATCCTGCATATTATGCTTATTTTGCTATCTTCCGTGCCCATCCTCACTTCTTATGCTACTAATACCCATTAACAAAATGTTCCCTACCTTCTTATCCATGTCTTTCATATGGAAAGTTTGTTCTTTTCTAACAAATAGTCCTTAACTGTGGCATTGACACTTTCTCCACTGCTTTCAGTCTTTGTCTGAAATCTTAAACCCCTTCCTTGGCCAGAATCGGTGTTGAAGCGCAATTCAGTATGCTCTTCAGTGGAAGTTAGGCGGGAGTTAACACAAAATACAGAATGGATCTCTAAAAACAGATTCATCTTGTAATTTAAAAAATAGACAGGGGCCTTTTTTAACATTATAGGATACAAACAGCATATATTGTGAAGAACAGTATCCACAGGCCACTGTGATTTTGTTTTTCAAGCCCTGAATAGTGAAAATAAAAATGAAATAAGAGTTTGTATTTTGATGTCAAACAAGAGAAATAAACAGTCTACTTGACTTCAGTGAGCTTTGCATCAAACCCTGAGGCTTAATTCTTCAGGAGCTTCAGGGCAAAATATGTAGTTGAGTAAGTTTTTATAAGGATTGGATATTTCTAACAACTGACGTGTGTTTGTGTATTGCTGGAAAGCAGAAGGCAATAACATGCTTCCAAGAAAGAACAATTGTTACTTTCTCAAATACCACAACTTTTTATATAGGAACTTTCTCGATGTTCACATCCTACTCTGTAAATTATTGCTGAACAGATGAGAGCTTTGACAGACCACAGATAATAGGATAAAATGACAATCTCTGAAAACTCTCTGTTCATGTTCATATTTGATTTTTCTAGCTTTGTCTGACCTCTCTTACACTTCCATTTCAGTCAATTGAATATTTTACCCTAGCCTACCCTTTGGCTCCAATAGGAAACGTCTAAGGAAAAATGAAACAATATTGGCATACATTGATCTTCTCTCTTTACCTAATCCATTTGAGAATGTCAAAAAAGTGAAAAGTTACAGTTGTCTTTTTCTAGGATACTAGGATGTTTCAGGTGAGTAAAAGATAAAGTAACTTTGAAGTTTCCATCATGAATGAAGAGCAGACAGCGAGCACTTGTTATATCGTTAATTTTTAGATATTACCTATGATTCACCTTACATGATTTAATTATAAGTTTATGTTTAGTTAGAATGGAAAACCACTGCTACCATTAAACAATATAAGATAACTCATCTTTATTGTTTTCCCCCTTTTTTATTAAACAAAAATATCCACTGTGATGTATATCAAAGAATTTAGATTTTACATGTGAAACTAAGCCAGTATGAGAGCTACATACACCAAAATTTCCTCTTTTATCTATAACAGCTAAATATTTTTATAAATGAGTATAGAAGAGTATATAAGTAAGTCTTTTAAGCAATAGCAATTTAAGTAATTGTGACTTAGCAACATGCCAGAATATCATGTTAGGGCTGGAATTTGTGATGATAATTTAAAATCAGGTAGTGCTTGTAAGTGTATTTTGGGTTAATACTTAATCTCATATGTAGTAACAGCTTGATTATATTTGTTGCGTCTCTTTTCATGAAGGTTTTCCAATGCTACTTGAAGACAGATATGAGTCTGATGTTTGTTAGAATTTTTTTCACAGTAGGCATAGAAAAAAATTCTAACAAGTGAGCAGGGCCATCTGTCATGGTAACCTGCAGCAATGAAGAACTACTTTAAGATATTCTGTCCTATAGGGTATTAGCATCAAAATAGCTTTGAGGATCTGGACTAGAGATTCTGCTTTTTTTTACTGGTTGTGTAAATACAATTCACTTTCACTTAAATCCTTTTATGGTGCTGGATAAATGGTCCTATTATAAATGAGTGCAAGATGTCACTCACTTATGTTTGTAAGAGTAGTAGATGGACAGGCATTCCTTTGTTTCTCTTTTATAAATTAATCTGAAATCATCTCACTCTCACAGTATGTTCTTCTTGACAATGCAACTGACTAGCAGTCTGGATGAGTCTCGCAGGCAGCCTCAGCACAGTGAATTGGAAGATCAGCATCTTATGTCACGCTCACAGGTTCTTTTCTTTGGAAAAGAAAGTCAAAGGTTTCATAAATTTGAGTTTAATTAGATTTGTAAAAAAGTGTAACAAAGTAGTGATTACAGTTTGTTAGCTGTGTCTAAAATAATCTGTGAAATATAGCACACAGTATTAGGATGTAGAGAAAGTGCTCTAATATACATTGAGAAACTGAATGTCAAAATGAAATCTGACAAATGCTTTAGAATTATTTTGGCACTACTGAGATGGACTTCTGATAATAAATATAAATAGTCTCCCTCCAATGTAATTGCTGCATACATCTTCCATTAAAAATTTTCTTGGTAATTTTGAGGACCAGGGGTAACGGATACAAGCTGAAACACAGGAAGTTCCATTTTCATGTGAGGAAGAACTTCTTTCCTGTGAAGGTGACAGAGCCCTGGAACAGGCTGCCCAGAGAGGTTGTGCAGCCTCCTTCTCTGGAGATCTTCCAAACCCGCCTGTGCCACGTGCTCTAGGTATCCCTGCTTGAACAGGGGTGTTGGGCTAGATGATGTCTAGAGGCCTCTTCCAAACTCAACCATTCTGTGATTCTGTGACAGACATGATCTAGACATTATTGTTTATTGTCTGTTTTGAATTTCTTTACAACTACTTGGATTAAAAACTGTCCTTAGTTTGTATATACTCCTCTCCATTAGCTTGATAAGACTTAAGTAATGTAATTTGATTCTTACAACTTATCTTCAATCTTTTAGGGACAGCTGCCCTTCCGCAGGATGGCATTTAAATGTTTTGTAACCCATAAGCATCTGTTTCTTCCTTGGCACTAAGCACACAATTTCTGGCATGTATTCTATATATTTGTATAAAATATGAAAAAAAATATTGATATATATCTCAGGTTCAACCTGCTGGCACTAATGGATGCTTAAAGAGGCTGACATTGCTTGAAGTATCTTTTTCTGTTGTGGAGATTTGTGGAGATCATTTGACAAAGCTTGGGTTCTTGGCAATCGTGCAGCTGTTTAACTTTCTCTAGTAAATTGTCCATCCCAAATCAAACCCACAGCTTTAAGCATTCTGCTACACTCCCCCAGTCAACATAATCTAATCTGTATCTGTAAAGCATCCTTTACATTCCTGGTTTAGATTATGGCATGTTCTCAGCAGTTATTGTCATTTCCTACCAACTTCTACAGATTTGAGCACAGTGAGACCCAGAAAAGTTACGTACTACTCCACAAAATGTTAAATAAAAGTATTGATGTTTCCCGAAGCCTTATTTTAACTACATCTGAGGCTGTCTGTAGGTAAGGTAAAATGTAAGCCTTGCTCAGGATAAATACATTGGAAAAAAGTTATATATAGATCACAGGAATCTTTCTTTTTTTTTTTGACTTAATGTAATTTGACATTATTTCTGGTTTAGGTATGCGAATCTTACTCAAATAGTTCTACAAACTATTGGAGAACCAGCATCTTCTTGAAAAGCCCCCACTCAGACTGCCAAGTTGTACATAAATCTGTGGCATTAGATGATCTGGAAAGCTTTATCTTTCTAGCAGTGCGATGTTTTCTTCAGCATGACGCTGGGTCGACAAATACATCCAAGATCTCAGCATATGCCCAATACAATACTTTCTCAGCCCAAATACTCTTTTGTATAGCCCATCGCCCTCATTAGCCATAATAGCTATCGCTCCTTTGCAGATGAACTAGGTGCACAGACCTTTATGCTGCATCCACTGATCCTCACATATTGTGAGATCCTTGCTTGTGTGCATGGCAAGAAGTATTTCCAGTAAGGCAGTATTGTAAATCCAGGCCTGACCAAGATCAGGGTGTCAAATTGGACATATACAAGTCTATGGAACCTGAAAGGATGTATCAGAGGGTGACAGGAGAGATCATTGGAAAACCATGTTCTGTCATTTTTAAAGTTTATGAAGATCAGAGGAAGTCCCAGAAACTGCTACTGTCACCTACTATTGCCACCTATGCAAGTGAACAGATTTGTCCAGCTTCCAGTTGCAGAAAAGGGTGCTGGGGGCACCTGGGGTCTGTTGGCAAATCCCACCAAAAAGACTGCAAGCTACTCATGTGTGAAAATCTCCATTGAAAAGAAAACCTGATAGCACACACACACACACACACATATATATATAGGTATATATATTTCATTCTAATCTAGCATAGTGAACCTACATCATTGGTTACTGACTAGCCATTCACTTCAGGAGCCCAATACTGCCAGCTCGCTGCAAAGCCATTTCTAAAACTTCCTCAAGTCCCTTGCTCTCATAGTGCAGCAGCAAGTAGAAGAGGCTAACTGAACACCATTGCACTCACAGAATTCTCACAAAATGAGAGCACTGCAGCATCCTGAGAAAACAGTAAGAATTGGATGCAGGAACCTGTCATGCCTAAATCAAAAGGTTTTCTGGATCGCCTGCTGGTGACCAAAACTCACCCAGGAGAACAGAAGATGAACATCTCCTAAGTGCTGTTAATAAGCTACTGTTTTGACTGATCACAGCAATGAACAAAATAAAGCTGTTCTGCTAGAAGCCTAAAACACCTAGGATTGATTGCCTGAAATACATAGCATAGATGAAACCAGCCCCTTCAAGTGTGAAGGAGGAGTTTGGAACAAAAGAATCTTTGTTTGTGTAATGCCTTGTGCAGTGACCTTTAGAAAGACCATGGAGAAAATGACTGAATCTGCATTTAGAACAAAGTTTGAATAGGCTCCAGGAAATAAGACATGCAAAGAATAAGGAGGGAAAACAACAACAACAACAGCAACAACAACAACAACAACAAACAGATGGAAGAGTTGTCTATTCAATAAGTGCTGTCCATTTTGTACATTGAAAGTGGAATCATTCCAAGGGAAACATGGTTGATGAGGACAGGATAGATTGCCTGTATATATTTCCTGGAAAAAAAGCAAGCGAACAAACAAACCCAAACACTCTACTTTGGCAATAAAGATTTCACTTTTGTAAAATTCAAGATGCTATTTCATTTATGTGCAGATGACTTTTAGAATTGGTGAAGTCATGATTACTTTAAGGATAGATTAAGGTTAAAGCTAAGGTTGTTATGTTTTTGCTACATCTTTTATATTTGAATAAACTCTACTATGGAGGCAGGAAAAGTAGAAAGGTGATAGCCTATGGTGCTGCAGATTATACGCGCATTTCCATTTCTCCACTTACAGATCCTACCTCTATACAGAGAAGCTGGGTACTTATACAAGTGATAACTTATAACGCAGTCAGTTATCTAAAACACACAGTAAATAAAGCATTCTTAGACAAAAAGGAGAACTAAATATTACATAGTAATTGAAATTGAAATAGAAATAGAGAAATGAAGACTTTCTTTTTCTGGTATGTATTTCTACTAACAATTTAAATACTCTTTAGGAAGATGGAGAACACACTTCTAGGACATCCTGCCTCTAGGAAGGGCTTCCTTACTGGCTGAGGCCCCTGATCATCAAGAGTGGTTTCCAGTTCTTCAGTTGAAGTTATACCTGCAATATAAGGATCATGTAACTATCAGAAAATAACTAGAAGAAGCCAGACTTTAGGCTACTGGTTAGTTGTCTTAACTAGCTAAAGTCAAACTTGACATCTGTTCCAGTAGCCTTTTCTGCAGTCCTGTAATTGATTGTTATAAAATAAAGATGCCTTCCTGCAGGTACAGCACTTAACCTACGAACAGACCTACAGGCAAAACCAAAGGTCTGTGTGGTCCTGTCTTCAACAGTAGCCAGCACTGGATACCAAATGAAAACTGCAAGAATTGAGAAGATAGATATACTGTGATATTTCCTTCAAACGTTGCCTTCAGCAATGATTTCTATGTGTTTACTGGGCCTCAATACTTTGCTTTTCATTGAACTGGCCAATGTGCCCTTTAATTCATGGAAATATTTGTCACTGAGAGTGTTCTATGGTGAGGACTCCACAGCTGAAACATGCACCATGTGAAAGACCACTCTATTTTCCCTTGTTTTGATTCTGGATCGCCCATTTTCTGGGTGGATCCCACTATAGAAAGTAGCTGCTCATTATCCTTCTGTAAACTTTAAAAGAAAATGTGCCCGCAGCTGCTGTTTGCTTTTGTGTGTTGTTGTATTGTTTCGAACTCAGTGTTGCCAACTTTTATCAAACAAACCCTTAGGTAGATGTAGGCACTTAATCACAGAAAGTTAGGAGTTTTTAGATTGCTGTAGACTGACTCCTTTCGGACAGCCACCGTTTTGAGCTCTTTTTTGGCTGACCAGAGAGATTGTGGCATTTTACATGTTTCCCAGCAAGGCTTTGAGAAACATTAAGCTGAGTTGCTCTTTTGGGTATTTCTAGAAATCTGAATTTCTAAATCTTTTCCAATTACTCATAGTTTATGTGGTGTGGAGCCTGTGTATGGCTGCCAACTTCATAGCCTTCCATACCACCTGAGCTCTTCATTTTTGCCCAGTGAGATGCTCCACTAGGATATTCTATTCTAAAACTGAGGTGCTGGTAACTGGTAGGTTGCTACAAACTCTGGAGCTGTATTGAATAGAATTTTCTTTTCAAAAGTATGAATTCTCTCTGAAGACTGGCAGACAGACTCTGATAGCGGCTATTAATGAAAGAGCTATGACATGCACGTCAAAGTGGTGATGGAATCTGTTAAAAGCTTGTACCAGAATTGAAATGTTTTGTCATTCACAATAACCTCTATTTTGCTGTAGTCTTTCTGACTGCAAAGAGGTATTGTGTCTAGCCTTCTGTTCCTCTGGCTAATATCCAGCTTATTGAGGAAGACTTAATAACAGTTCTTATCTTTTACAGCACTTTTTCTCTGAAGCTTTAAAGTACTTTGGAGAAGTGGGTACTGTTTTCTCCACTTTATAGGCAGTCAAACAGATTGGGTTGCACAGTAAATACAGGGAGAATTATGAGTAGAGTTCAGCTTTCCTCATCCTTACACTAGTGTGCTAATCACTAGCCAAATTTATCTTCTAGGGAAACAGTAGGAGATGAGAGGTCTAACGAAGTGGTGACACTTTTGAAGTCATCTTTCCAGTTGTAGAAGCCCTCCTGTTGCGTTGCAAAGATGAACCATAGGCAAATAACAATTGATCTTTCTTTAGTAAAAATCAGTGCAAATGAAAGTTCAGCATGAGGAAGACTGCCTTATTGAATGCTTCCTGGCCTAATGAGGAGTTCTGCACCACTGTTCCTAATGACAAACCAGGCAGAGGCTTAGCAAATGTTGAAAGAGTTGATTACCCTCTCCAGGTACAGAAGAGAGATGTGCTTGAAAGAGCATAAAGCAGAAGCTGAACAAAGCAAGAGCAGCATTCCCAAAGTCAAATTAGTTCAGCATTTACAGCTCTCAAATGAAGCCAAAACTTTTTATTGTTAAATTAAGTCAGATCAGATACTTTTACTCAACAGATGGAAGAAGAGCGATGAATGAAATCAAGAATCATTGCCTGCATAGGGTCATGAATGGTGAAAAGCTTCCATATCTGCCATGTGATTTTCAGTAGCTACGCAATTAAATCATTATGACTGTTAGCTGTGACCCTGCACAAGAGATAAAACTACAAAGAGACCTTCTTTGAAGAGTAAAATGAGACTGAAAAAATTGATTCGTAACGGTGAATGACAAATATTATCCTCAATGGTTGAAGTTATTTTCTTCTTTTTCATAATAATTGTCCATTTAGTTAACATATTTTCATTTAAAATATCTATCTTTATAAACATTTTGTTATATAAGAAGGCATTTCCTTTCACACATATGGTTAATGTGAAATAGAATGGACCTTCCATCAGGCGTATTTTCTTGGGAAAGCTTCCAACAGCTACAATAAGAGATGAAGTCTGTGGCTTGGAGCAGGGATCCTGTTTCTATCACGGAACATGAAAACTAAAAATTAAATTGAAAAGGTAAAATTTGTATCAAATCCAAAAAGAAAATGACTTGTTCTTGTGCTAAGACATTTTCAACCAGAAAAAGAACACATTCTCTTCTATTGTCAAGGATACTGAGATTGTATATGTGAACATGCAGAACTGATGATTCCAGGAAGACTTCCTAGGCCATTCAATGGAAGTTCAGCTGAGTTAAGTGCTTATCAAGTGAATCATCTGTACAAAAAAACTAAACATGTAATCTTACATATCACATCTGTTCTTGGAAAGCATCATATAACTATGATGCCTGGTAATAGATTACTGTTGAAAATAGTCAGTTGTAGGCAGTCTATAAGGAAACCTGAATTGCAACAAGAATGGAAGCATGATGGAGAGTGTCTGGGTTGGAGGGAGGCACTCAGAGAAGATTCACCACAGAGAAACCCTGCTAGTTTCCCACAGTAGAGCCTTTCCTTACTCTAGAAAAGTTGGAAGAACAGTCACTCTCAAATAAAAGTATCAGAAGATGTTTCTAAGCAAATCAACAAAATGAATAATAAAAATTGCCAGAAAGAGATTATAGCAATTGCCAAAAAAAGATTGTATTTTCCCAGGATTTATTTGGAAAATCGAATATGAAACTACCAAAGTATTAACTGAGATATATAATGCATTGCTTAATTTAAAAAACTAATATAAAGCAATGTTATTCTTTTGCTTTTTACATAAGCCTCTACTTCCAGCAATTTTCAGTGATAAGATACAGAACTATGCAGTTATTTGGTTTGAAATGGTATGGGCATTCTTGTGTTCTCCCCCAATAGTTCCTATTTAGAAAGCTGTGAATGAAAAGCAGAAAAATGCTATTTATATGTATATATATACAGTATATATGTATATAACATATATAATATATGTTATATGTATAATATATATATTATACATACAAAAAATTATTTACAGTTGTCAATAAACAAATTAGTATTCCTTTTGATAAAGCATGCAAATTTAGTATCTAGAAAGAAAAATATTAATGGCAAAATGATTCAATTAAAATTGCTACATGATTCAGGTCACTAAAACAAAGATCCAGAGAGTCAGTTTACTTTCCTTTTGCTTTTTAATGTCCTTCTATCACAAACGTAATTTTTGTACTCTTCAAAGTCCTGCTGTACTACCACACTCTTGAGGAATCAGATCTCTTCAAAAATTAAGGCTATTTTTTGAACAGAGAAGTATAAATTCATTTTATGATTTTGTTTGGTTTGATTGACTCAGGAGTAATTTAAATATTAGTTGATTACATACATACTTTACAATTTCAAAATCAAAACAAAACAAAGCAAAACAATCAAATGCTTATCAGGAACCAGATTTAGTGATTAATATTTTGTTTTCAGCTCTAACAGCAAAAACAAGATAAAATTAGCCAGAAGATAATTAAGTAGAATTGCATAGCATCTGTTTTCAGGCTAGCCTTGTGAGACTAAAATTCAAATCAATAGCTTTATGTTGCAAAAGTTACTTTGCTTATCTAGATGCAGAGGTGGCATGCATTTGATCAGATGTAGCTGTTTATATCTGCCCAGATGAATCTTATCCTGCAAACACCAATTTCTTTCCATTAATCACAAGCATTACTTAGCTCCAGAGTTTCATTTTAGCGCAGTAATCTTTATATCAGGAATATGTTGCATAGCTTACACTCTTTTCTTTAGCAGGACATATCTGCTTCACTGACTGAAGGGGAAAACAAGCCTCTGGCAATTTAGCTCAGTGAGCCTTGAATTGATAAAGGATATTTTGTATTTTATATGAAAGTAATGAAAACCTAAAATTGAGGTAAAGATATCCAGTGGTTTTCCCTTCTGTTTGAAATTCAAATCAATGGGTTTTGATGAGTTTAACTGTGATAAGTTATGGTGTGATGTGAGTTTTGAAAATGAGCATCGATTGATGTGGTCTGTGCTCATTAGACATATCTCACTTATGAAGTACAGGGATGTGGAACATAGCATTGTTCTCTACAGTCTTATACTAAGCGACATAGGATATGCAAAAAATAACGCTAGCTATGTTTTAGACTAAAAATCCAGAAATCATTGCATCTTGTGCTTTAAGAACTGTCACTCATAAAGACTGTTATTACTGTATAATTAAAAGCTGAAATACACTGCCAGTATAAAAATTAATGTCATCTAGAGATTAGTACAACGAGACTGAAGACTGAATTTGAGAATGCAGCGAATTATAAATGATTTGTTAACCTGGTCAAGAGAATATTACTTTGCCAGCTTCGTTTGCATTTGTGCCCAGTTCATTTTTAATGATGAATAGATATTTTTAAATTTATCTGATTAGAAAGTCTGGTTAATTATTTTGATTAGGGGACCTATAATAAACAATAGGATTGTTAAGACAACTGTACAGGAACTTCATAATTCCTCCTAAAATATAGGTCAACACTACAGAAAAATTGGCTGCAATCAGAGATGAAGAAAATCAGCTTTGATGAGTTACAGTGTTATGATCATAATGTGCTGTCGATCAACAGGTCGCTTGTATTTGATCAGACATGAATAGTGCAGCTCTTTATCCTTTGTGTTTTCAAAGGTGAATTTCAGGGTTGGAGGAACTTACGGTGAGAAGTACGTAGATACATTGATGCAGGTGTGCCAAAGTGGAGTGGGACAGGTAGTTTTTTTTTACATTTTCCATTCATGTACTCATTTCCAGATACTCTAATACTTTGGAATCACAAAAGATTTTGTCACACTAAACTCAGATACTGGTAATTTTCTATCAGTGTTTGCAGAATGCAATAGATATATATGTAATGAATGCAACTAGTTCAGAACCTTCTATAAATAAAATAAGAAGATTCAAAAGAAAATGTGTATCTTTTTATATATTGTGGTATTTTCTATATGTTTTGTAGTGTTCTTCTGCTCTTTTGGACTGCCAATTCACTTTGGCAGGCTGAAACATCAATACTGCTAAAAACTGAAACACCACATGCACCAGCTCCCATTTCTCCATTTCTTATTCTCATTTGATCTGATAATTTCAGCATCTCTTTCTTTTCAAAAGCATTAGACAATTTATATTTGCATCTCTTTTTTTTTCTGTCTCTTACAATGCATTGACTTGTTATAAGACACAGTGTAGCATTATTTTTCTGTAAGTAAGTAAAGCAGATAGATAGTTAAAAATATTTGGGTACCGATTTAGCTGTTTAGGTTAATATTTCTACTTTATAAAAACATAAAAATGTAAAGTCAAATTAGTATTATAAACTGATCTATTGACAATGTGGAGATAACATTTTCTATTATAGAGTGCAATCTATATGCCTTGTAGAAAACAAGAGCTTTTGACTTGATTGGCAATCTGTAGTGATGCACAAACCTAATTTTCTCAAACCAGTGTTACAGGATTATCATCTTATCTCAAACTATAAATATGCAAACTTACAAAATAATGTTGTAAATAACTAATATGATATGATTTTAATGGAATTATGAGTCTAGATTTGTTAATTAAAATTGTCCACATCAAAACATGCTGAAGTCTTACTCTTCAACTTTTTTGATTTTGCTAGCTTTCGACATTGCTCTCATTGCACAAACATGAGTCAGACCTGGAGTTATGAAATGAAAAATTTGGGGGACTTTTCAGATAGCTGATTTTCTAGTCAGTCTGACTTCCAGGCCTTCCGAACCAAATGACTACGGACTGAGTGAGCTTTTGGCACTGCTTAGCCTTGTTCGCCACAATGACACCTAGGAGATTCCGCCTGAGATTTAAAAACAAGTCTTTTATCATGTTTCTTTATTGAACTTGTAGATATGATGCAGAAAGCTCATTCCAGCTAGAACTGGTGGCAAAAGTGATTTTTACTGCCTCTCTCATTTAGAATTTGTGGCTTTTCTAAGAGTGCATATAATGTTCATGTTTCATTTTCAGCCCTATTCTGACCTCTTTCTTTCCATCTAAAACAGGCTAAAGTAAAATCTAATACTGTAGAGAAAAGAATTATTCTGAAACTGTTCCAAATGTGGGAATATTTAAAACAGCTATTTTTACTGGTAAATAACAGAGCTGAATTCACCAGTGTAAAATATTTTGCAATCAAAATTTAAACATCAATATCTTAACAAACAGAGAGCTGTGAATGCACCATTTTTGATAAGTAAGGGCATATGATGAAGAAAACTTCTCTGATTTAAATTCACCTTTATCAGCATTATGTCCAGCCATGAAAGATTTCTGTGCACATGGCTTTGGTAAAGTAGCCTGATTTTTATATTATTAGTCTTGTCTGTTTATAAAGATTCCATGTGATAGCCTGAATTGTCTTGCTGCCTGAAGTTTTTCATAATACACGTAAGGATGTGACCTTATGCTTTATATAAAGATAATTCCAGTTGGTAATAACCTCTCCATACTTAACCTTTTTCTCCTGTAGACAGAAATCTATTTGAACAAATACCTATAGCTAACTGGCCAAAAAAAAAAAGATTTTTTTTTTCTACTCAGTCTTCTCTCCTCCTCTCCTATTGTTTTCCCTCCTTCTTCCGCTTCTGGAAGCTGTTTTTTTTCCAAGATTATATTTTCAAGTGACGGTCTTGGAAATCAGGCACACTAGGAGGAGCTGCACAAAGAATGAATTCAGAGGAGTCCTAGAAGATGCTACTGTCTTTGATTTGGGTATTCATCTCTGTTATTATTTACAGATTCACATATTCACAGATATATTCATCTGTGTTATTAAGCTCTTATCTGAACTACTCAGCCTCAAGAAAACAGAAAGTTTAGCCTTGCTCTTTCTCTTAGTCCTTGCTCTTTATTGCGTTTATAAAACCCAAACATTGATTATGATGCCTGTTCTGACTTAGAAGTGAGTGGCTGTACCTATTTACTTTCAACTTTCTCTGTTTAGAGTATTATATATTTCAATTTCTACTTTAATAGAACCTGTTATAATTCAACCTGTCGAGATGAAAAATTCTTCGATACTTTTGGGAGATCTTCTTAGGGAGAAAAAAAGAGTCTAAATACATTGACTTCAAAACCCTGGTCACCCTGGGCTACCATTGTATTGTAAAACCCACAATCTAGTTAGAGTTTATGTTCTGAGGTCCACTCTGATTATATTCTTGCTTTTGTAACTTCTGCAGTTTGAACTAACTATTAATGTGGCAATAAGTAATCTGTTTTTTATGGCTGTATGTACCCATGCTCTAATACCTGGTCCAAAAAGCAGCAGCCTTTCTAGAGCCATGGGCTAGTTTTCTTGGGTAGTTATTGTACAAGCTTTTCTTATAGACAAAATCAAAAGAAATGTTAAGATTGATATGAATGGGGAATGAGTGGGAATGCTAGGTTGTGAAAGCACCAGAAAGAATGGCAGAAGTGTTATGAGAATGACAGATGTTGGTATCTAAAAGGTCGTGAAGATGACAGCACATCTGGCTGGGGCACAGCACATCTGTTCAGGGAATCCACACCCGGAAAACAAAATGGCAGCATAAAACAAGGAACACCACCTGAGCCCCTTGACATATCTTGGTGTTTGCATTGACCAGCTGGTGCTCCTAAGTATGTGGATATGACAAGAGAAATGAGTGACATCATTGATTTTGTTTTAAAATAAAAATAAAACAATGTTTACCTTCTGCAATATATCTCATTGCTTCTTTACTACATTTTTGCAATTACCATTACTACAAATACTTCTCAGAGTTTTATGTATCTCTAACTTAAAGGATTAAATAAGAGGATAATTCTCAATTGTACTGAACATTCTGGTCCTTATCCAACAAGGTTCTTGCAGAAAGGTCCAATTTTAATTATGTGAAGAATCCCAATGATTTCTTTGTTCAACTAAATGAATCAATTGGAACACTACTCACTTTCTCGAAGAATCTACTATGACATAATATGGGAACACAGGACTATTTCAGGAAAATTCTTATACAGTAGGCCTCAGTAGATCATCGTGTGGTCATAATAGGCCATAGTAGGGTCACTTCTATTAATAGGAAAACAGTTAATATTTATGGGGAAAAGGAGTATGACATACAGCAAAAATTCATAAGGTAGTTATCTTGTGCTTGACCTGCATCTAAAATATGCATGTGTGTATATAATAACTACTTGTATACATAAATACACATGCGTAGCCATAAGAAAGTATATGTATTTTTTTCCAAAACTGACATTATCGGGTTGTAAGGAGCTAAACTCAGCAACAGTCTTTTTCACTTTCTTAATCCTTAGAACTGTTACCTGCTTTAAATGCTAACTGTTCCTTTCAACTTTGTTTTTTTTTTTTTACTTAAGCTTTTCTACTAAGGTCCTAAAAATATTTCTCTTGATTTTTCAGGGAAATTCTTATATAAAAGTCAGTTAGTAATGCAGCAGAGAGTTTTAGACAATTCAGGGATTGTTCAGCTTTTTAATACTAAGAGGGATTGTCTAATCAGTAAGGACATAATGGTTTTGAAAAGTTTTGTTGAAAGGACAAGTTGAAACAATGACTTTTATTCAAAAGTGCCTCTTCATTGGCACATTCATCCTTCATAATGTTTCCTTGTTGAACATCAGCTTTTCATGTTTATTGGCAGGTAAACACTCCTGATTTTTTTTCCTCTAAACTCAATCTGGTTCTCTTCTTGAAAGATTTCTTTTGACTTGTTATAGGAAAACTGTTCCACTTTGGAATACATATATATTCAGCAGCAGGTTATTTATTATATTTTCTAAGACGTATTTTCATCCCCTTTCCAAATAAAATGAAAGAGTGAGAAATTTGTTTTGAAATGAAGGAAGGCAGAGTGTACAGAGTGTTGCTACACTTAGGACTGCCTTTTTCTAAAATGCTTTTAATTAACTGAAAATACTGAAGGTATAAATAAATAACTCTGCCATTCTGCAGTCCTCTTGGTTGTCCATCATTGAGACGTCATACCTGAACAAACTGCTGTCTGTTTCATCAAATATCCTGTGTCTCTTGCTGACTAGTTCCAGATATATTTGAGTAAGATGCAATAAATAACCTCCAAAACAAAATAAGATAATGTGGGCACAGAAGAAATATCTAAACAAGCACTGGTAGTTTACATGTTGATAGATTTATAAATAATAAATAAATAAATAATTTAAAATAAATAATATACATAAATAAATAATTTGAATTATAGTACAATTATATAATTGTCAGTATACATAGCCAACCTATTAAGAATTTTGTTAGGCCCCGTTCAATAAAATTGCTAAAATGGAGAAGTACATTTTTAGAGATACTATGAGAACAGCTAAAATATTTTCCGGAGATGAAACGTATACAACAATGTAGTATAATCTGGCTAGTCTCTCATGGAAGGTGTCCTCATCCTGCCCCTCTTTTGTATTATTGGGATTTGGAGATTAGAGTATACATTGTCCTCCACAAAGATGGAGGTTGTTCATGTAATGGGTATTAGATTTGTGGAATACCTGTTAAAGGATCTGGTGTATGCTAGGTTGCTAGGTATTTGTGTGTGTGTGTGTTCAAAGGCAGATTTGAAAAACACTTGGGAAAGATATCTTTTGGGAGTTACCAAATAGATAACCAATCGGACACTTAGGAAACCTCCTGAGATGAAAATAGTGGACCTCTATGGAAGTTAATTCTTATACGTATTTTTCCGCTGATTTTATTTTTCCCCAGGACATACTTGTATCCACTCTTAGAGACAGAATAATGAGGTGGATAAACACATGATCTGAACCAGTGTGGATATATACTCCTATATTTCTATCTACACTTGGCTGCACTTACAAATCAAATAGATATCAAACAGGAGATAAATATCCCTCTGGTCCTGAAAAGAATATGCCTATATTTGAGAACTCAGCATTTCACATGCCTAAAGAGAAAATGAAATTTTAATGAAGACATTGCACTTGTATTTCTATTCTGGTAGGGGTGGAGCTAGGTCTCAAAAGTCAAAAGTAATATTCTGCGTGCTTTACCTATAAATTGCAGACAGTAATGCAGTTATTGCCAAGGACAGAATCCAACTTAAGTCTCACTGAAGAAGAAAAGAGCTGAGCAGGAAATGAAGGAGAAAAGACATATCTTTTGGGGTATATGGGGCAGAGTAAAAAAATAAGTAATTGCTAAGACTAGAAAATTCTTTAAGATATTCATTATATGTAGCAGGAGGAATTTTTCCACTATGAGACAGGTCTAAGGTGCCTCAGAACTAGGCATTTTGATGAAAAATCTTACAAATGACTGTTATTTTAAGACAGGAATGATTGTATAGCTGAAGAAAATGAGGAATAAGAATAAAAATACTATATACATCAGCCCAGTGAGTCAATCATCTCCTTAAAATATGAAGATCAAGGTAATGCAACAAAACTTATCCAGTTTTCGTGGGATGGTGATCTAATCAAACAGAAACAATTTCATATATGACCCAGCTGGCTCTATCCAATATATTTAAAGAAATGCTTTCATATGTATGAGAATTTTTGAAGCTTGCTTTCTTGTGGCAGGACTTCTGGTGTCTAAGAGGTGTGTGGAGGCACTCACACTGAGATTTTGTGGCTTAAGTGAACTTTCTGTTGGCTACAGCAATGTTCACATTAAAGTGCATTCTTCAGCTGTGAGAATTAATTTGAGTTGCTCTTTTGCACTGTGTCTGATATGCATAGTTATACATTCTGTCTCAAATGGTTGAATTTGGACAAAAAAAAGAAAATTTAGGCAGAGGTACTGGTAAATCAGACATCTACTGACAGTGCCATTAGTAAAGGAACAGTGAAATGAGGCAAAATCTTCAGACCAAAACTAATTTCCTGAGATATTTTCTTTGTGAGGAGAATGGGAGATACAAGGCACCATGTGAATTTAAAGGAGTACTGAGTCAAGGATTACTTGTGAGAACTCAGCCCATACAAATCCATGGAACCAACCAGGTTGCATCCAAGGGTCTTGAAAGGATGATGTCCTTGCAAGGCCATTTACTGCCACCTTTTAAAAGACATGGAGATCTGGGGAGATAACTGAGAGCATGATAAAATTCCTAAATGTAAAATTTTATGACAATATCTTCAGCTTTTTCATCTGGTTTAAATTCTTGTTTCTTGTAATCCCCCAAATACTCCAATAAATAGATTTTGATATAAAATTTTGTCCCTTCCTTTCCTGCCTTTCTTCTCTCAGTCTGAATTTTGTTGCATATTTTCTTTTTCTAATTCCTGTCCTCATTCAGCACATCCAGAAAATGCTGAATTAACTTTCTGCTACCATTTTTCTGCTCCTCCTGCCCCCCCATGACTTTTCTATTTCTTTCCAAATTAATTTGCCCTGCCACCTGGTCTCCTCAGAATTTAGCAATTATTCAGTATATAAAGCCTGGCTCCTAACAGATGGGGCCTCCAGAATATACACATCAACAATGTACATCCTAGGGCCACAAGATTGTGAGTTAGCTGCAGTTTCATTACGACTTCAATTTTCTAATGGTTGTGAACATTGTCAAAGAACATTAACGTTGTTTGTGATACTGTGTCTTCTAAATAGAGGAGTTTAGACCAAACCCAGTTTCTTTGATTTAGAACATAAGTTTGTTTTCCAATTTCATGGTACTGATTGCATATATTTTATAGCTACAGGGATGGGAACAAAAAGATAGTGATTACCTATATTTACTTTCACCTTTGCAGAAGGCATTTTAGTGTTTGTATCCAATTAACCAGATCAGCATCTGTCATTTCTAAATCTGCCATTTTCTAAAACTTCCTATGCTTTCATAGTTCATATCTGCACTAGTATCTCAGTATTTTAAAATGTAAGATGGATTTAAGCATATTGTTTTTCAGTTATATCTATATAAACAGTATATCAAGAAACTATTTTAGGTGGGATTTTTTTTAAGCACTCAAAATTCTATGGTTTGTATTTGCACAAATAAGAAATTTTTCAGTAGCCATGTAAATTTGGGAGAAGAAATGAACTAGGGATAAGGGAAGCTATGTTTGAGGAGGGATAGAGGACTCAAAATATGCAGTATTTTTCAATTAATCTAATTGGAGCTTTTTCATTTTATAGACATAATGGAGTCAAGGGGACAGAAATTTGTTTTCTTGTGCCTAGGTGTGAGCAATAACCACATAATAGATTTTTTTTGCTTTCTTGAGTTTTTCTTTTGATTTTTTCCTACTTTGTATAAATAAAAAATACCCACCTGAGGAAGCAAACAGCAATATTACAAATAGAAGCAGTTTTACAGGATGTAGATATGAGGCAGAACAAGAATTATTTGAAACTGAACTTTCAGTCTATTACAGGGCACTGAAGATAAGCATTTTAAAGACCAAACTCTCTGAGCCCTCAAATTTTGACCTGGAATTGGATCAGAAATTTGTCCAAAGAAGGAGGATGGACTATTTTGAGAATTCTATATCTTGCTAGTAGTCCCTTTTTCAAAGAGGCAGACAGAGCTATAAAAGCCGAAGCACTAACCACAACAACAGCTTAGCAGCTAGCTCTTAACTCTCAGGATGTATTGTCTCCTACCTCTTCTGTCTATCACCTCCTTCCCATTCACCTGTGCAATCAAGGAGAATATTACCTGGATCCCCTTGTGACCGGAGCTCTGAAGTCTCTTTTGGTTTGCTTGAGGTCTCCCATGGCAACTTCATTGGTGACTACATGGATGAACAGTAAGGGATAATAGTTTGACGATTGGAAGCATACTATGGGTTTCTGCAATATCTTGGATCCAGCTCCTCAACAGGCAAGAAAAATCCCATGACAGCAACTCTGATCAGCAGATAGGCATCTCCCTGTTGTGCAGAGTGAAATCTCCAGCCACTACCGTCTGGTATATCCTCTTGGTGCTGAGGCATGACTCAGGCTTAGCTGCCTCTGAAGCTTCCCCAGTGAAGATTATCGCCCTTTCTTGGATATTAGGGCATTGGACCAATTCTGTAAACTCAGATCTGAGGCCACACTTTTCCTGCTGCAAAAGTCATTAACTGCTTGTACTGGGGAGTTCCCAACCACCACTGGCCTCTCAGTGTTCTTCCTTGTACTACTCTGCAAGGTGAAAATCTTGTTATGTTGTTCATCCTCCCTGATACTCTGCAGTCTGCCCCTCTCCTGCAGCTCCTATACGATCAACTCAGTGTCTCTGTGTATAGGAGGTGGAAATTTTTATGATCTGTAAGGTCATAAAAAATCTCCTGTGTGAAACAGAATCCAGACCTTGAGAAAGAAGATGGTGCCAGTGGGTGCCTGGGCTGAGCAATAAGGGGCACGGAGATGGCTGCTCAGCCAAGTTCACAGTCGACCTCTAAAACACTAGTTGAAGCTGGCTGCTCAGCTGGGCTTGTAGCCAGCTTAACCTTAGGCCTTCTCTAAACTAGCTTTGGAGGTCAAACACCCAGAAATGAGGAAGAAGATGAGGAAGGCAGGACCCTCAGACTGAGGGCTGGGACCCCTGACTGGTGTGCGCGCCTGCGCATGAGTAGTGCAACTAGAGCTGGAGTTTGTCCTCCCCCGGCCTGCCTCCTGGCTCGTACTGACCCTACGTGCCGGGATGCACTGGACATAGAGAGGACAGTACGGAGAGAGCCAGGGGAAGGAGAAACTCCTAACACTGTGGCCTACGCTGTCTCCGTGGGAGCGGGTCAGCAACTTCCACTCTCTAATCCACCAGTTTGAGAGGATGTTCAGTTTCAGTATCCTGCCAGCAGGTATTATCTCGTAATTATCCATACTTTGCTTCTTTTTTGTGTGTTTTCACCTGAATAAATGCTCGATGTAGTCGCCTCGTTTTGCAAGATTATTGCCAAATCCCGAGCCCATCCGGGACACTCAGCCACTGCACTCATCCCACGAGGGAGGCCACGCCAAGTACTCCTTGCAGCCCCAGTTCTGCCCAGGAGCATCCCTCCTCAAGAGCCATTCTGAGCCAAGACCTTCTTCCAGTAGGGATGGAGAACAAGTTGCTTTGCCCCGTGCAACCTGCAGTGGAGTTTCTGCCTCACTTCTATAAACCTTACTGTGGTAACTGCCCCACTAAATACCAAAAATGGCTATTATCTGGTGTGCTAGACTGCTACTGGGCTCCTAAATAGGTGTTCTCCACTGCAGATTGTTCTGTAAGTGGCAAGTAGCTGATGAATGTTTGCCAAATAGCTTTGTTTATAAATGCTTCTTTGCTACTGTATATGGTGAATTGGCTTTCTGCATTATGTGTGGGTTGAAAGAGCTTGATTATATTCTCATGACACCTTTTTAACAGTCACAATGAAAGCAAGGACTGTCTGCCAAGACTTCGTGCTAATTGCCCTACATAACCAAGAGAAAAAAGAAATGAACTAACTTTTGTCTTTTTTGTGATCTGAAGCTATCCTAAAGGATCAATTTTTAAAAGCATTAACAAGCATTTAAGTAGACAAGAGGCTTAAACACAACAGAGGGATTCATTCCAGGAAATGACTTATTTCAGTGGATGGATGTTATCAATTATCAGTGCTTAGAACACTAGCTTTATTTGGATGTGATCCCTGGGGATGATGGGCTGCTGAAAGCTCACCTCTGATACAAAGGTATTGCAATCTAACTAGTGATTTAAACCCATTGTAAATCCACCTTGTTTGTTGTTGGTTTTTTGCAAATTACACACTTTTCTCTGTGATAGAGAATGGATTGCTAATGGAAAGCAAAGCAGGATGAAAAAAAAGTATTTTATCTGGTCTGTGCACTTATGGTATTGGAACTTAATTTTATATTAATATGAATACTATGCCAGCTCACGGTACTACAATGAAGCAACTTCAGTTATCACATTTTTACTGTTAGCATGGTGGATATGTAACTAGAGAAAAAGTCTAAAAGTCTCATAGCTCAGCTCTTCTGCCTGAAGAAGATCTGTAAGATCTGTACACATTTATCAGCAGTTTTGGAGAAAAAAAATTAAGATAACAGATGTGCCAAATTGGAACTTTGTTTCAGTTCTGACATCCCACAGACATTCACACTGCAAACTTGTGACTGCAGAAGACTCAGTTCGGTTTCAGATGTCTGAAGTGATAAATTGCAAGCCTGTATGAACATGTATGCTTCTGGGGATGTGTACACTTTAATAATTTCCCTCTGATTTATATCAAACTGAATTTCCACTGTCAAAACGTCATTGATTTCTGCCCTTACAATGAAAATGAGTTATTACTGTAATGCCATTTTTTCCCATTCTTCTTTTATGTCATCTAGAGCCTTTCCCTGAACACACCATCACCACCCTTCCAATCCAGATATGCATAAATGTGATGACGGTTAGGAGAAATGTTAATTGCTACTGAGTGCAGGTGGAAATTTCCAAAGTACTTCAGTGAGACAAGAGCATACATTTCTCTATGTCTCTAGACATAGATCTCTAATGTCTACCTTCTCCTGTGATTACTGTGTTTTGGAAAATCCCATCCCATAAGTAAGAAGTTCAACTGAAATGGTCTGCACAGTAAGCAGTTGTCCATTCTGTCCTTTTGGAGATGTTATTAATCCTCTACATATTGTATAATCTGGGATCAAATAATAAATATATATTTATCATTGTATTCTAAGCTAAACAAAAACTACTTTTCCTAAGGAGTTTGTCATCATCAAAAAGTCAATTAAAGTCATGTGTTACTGGCATTTTACTGAAACACTTGCTTAAAGTTAATACTTCTACACTATTAGAATAATACTGTGTGAAATGCAAACATAAACATATCTGTAAACACTGGTTATATCTAAAAACGGGATAAGTTTATTACAGATTTTTGGTTTAAATAACATTTCAAAATCTTTCAGAAGATTTAGGAAAATGTAAATTGGGTGGATTAGGATTAGGAGTGATATAAAGTGTTAAAGCAGGAAGTCATTTTAAAGAACATTTGCTAAGAAAAAGACATAAAGAGAGGAGGAAATAGGACAGAGGATGAATCTTTGTTTTGGTTCAGTATAATATATATTCTTACACAATTCTAAATTTGCTAAAGTTCATTTATGTTACATTAATTTCTAAATTATTTCTGATATTATAAAATTTTGGATTTCCAAAGACTCTTAACAATTTCATCTGAGTCAGGCTCTTTCTGAAGTCAGAGACAAAGAAAAAAGGTGAGGAAGGTATCATCATGTCAGATAATTAATAATAGATTTTTTTACTGGTGCCCATGGGAGTAGAGGAAACTTGGAGCTGTTTGGAAGGATCAAGCCCTTGTGTTGTAACATGACAGTACACCATGCTTGCAAATAGTAACTTTTTTTTTTTAATTTTTGCATTTCCTTTAAAATAATTTCATTCTAGTTTTTTTTTTCTTAAATCACTATTACACACTCCAATATCAAACTCTTCCACTGATTATAACTCCTAATTTACACAACAGCTGTTGAATTTATGAACCTTTCACACATGGTAAATGGAAAAAGAAAAAAGTTCTAGTTAAATTCCTAAGTCAGAACTGAAACAATTGATATGTCATTGGTAGTTAGGAACTCTCCTGGGTTCTCCTAGGGAATTTTGATTGAGACATGATTTATAAATCAGTGTGAGAACTCAAAATCTAAGTTTAGTCCAAAGTTTGCTTAGTGAGAATATTAGGAAGGAATCAGCTTTCAAGGATGCAGACATCATAACTAAGGAAAAGAAAAAAGGAGTCATTTCTATCTAGCTCTTTGCAGACTTCTGAACTTGCTTCTGAACACTGCTTGTGTGAGAAGTATTTGCAATATTTTCGAGGCATCACCACTGAGAAAATACAATGAAACTACTCAATCACCCGTTGTCCTTTTGGTGTTTATATCGTCATATATATTGTAAAGACCTGTCCTTACAGGTTGAGTCAGTGCTCAACTGTCAGCATTTGGCCCAGAAAGTTCCTCCATGTCCAGTGGTAGTAATGGCTCTTTTTTATTTGATGTTTCTAATCGTCCCTTTAAACGCACAGACTCATCAGAAGAGTATTAACTAAATTTCTTAATATTCCCAAGACAGCTGGCATACTGTTTTTTTGTGTTTTGTGAAATTGTGAAATTGATTTTAGTTACTTCTTCACAGCAGTAGGTCAACTGTGTCCTACTTTTCTTATGTATCAGCTGTTAAAATGGCTAGTGTGCCATTGAAAGGGTTGGTATGCCCAGTTTCAGTGTACCATTGCCATTCCTCAGTGTAACAGGAAAAGTATTAAGCACTTTAAAAGGATAATATGCATCATTAAACAGTTAAAAACTTCATTCTATTAAGAAGCAAAAAATAGCTGTGAAAATGACAGCTGGGTTTTAATTTATTCAAGAAAATGACTAGCCATACCTTAAAAGTTTTGACTTAAACATGTTTTAACTAAGAATGAGAAGTCTGTTATTGGGACTCTGCAAACTGTAATTAGAAGTTAGTGCAGTAAGACAGGTTTCCAGATAAATTGTGCAGTTCTTGTGAAAGTTTGAAGGGAAAATTGACACTAGGCCAATGCACCTTGTTCTATTAATTCTATTATTCTTTCTTTTCTCATATAAATACATGTTCCTGTATACTGTTTGACAGGCCAACCTGACTACAAATGCTAGCCACCACACTCACATGGCTATGAACCTGTGCTGATCCTGAAGACTATCAATGTCCTTTTGCAGAATTAGGGTGGAAACTTCATTTGAAAGGAGACACCTACAGTTCTGTGGATAACCACTGCTATCTTCTCACTATGCTACCTATCTATAGATAATGTAACTTACCATTTCTAAAGAGGGTTTGAAAGTTGAGGGGATTGGATTATATTAGCTGCTTTGGTATAGAAACCTTGTCACAGAGTTTATATATGACCTTCAAGAGAGTGATTCAGGCTCAACTATCCAAATAGGTTCTCAAATTTACAAATAAATCCACTACCACTGAGATGTATTTAGGTTGAGAGCAAGCTAAAAACAACGATGACAGCAACAACAAAAACAACAAAATAGTTTCTCTAAAATAACATGACATCTATGGGTCTGCATTCTTGTATTTTAAGAAAAGTAAATTTATTAAATCTAGAAGAGAAGTATAATCTTGGAGACAAAACTGTATCTCTCTCACTTGCGCTTTAACTCTGAGTCCCAATTAAGAAATGTTAGGTTTGATTTTTATTTTTAATCAATTATTTTATGTCCCATGATAATGTATTTATCTCTTCCTTCACTCTCCAGTTCTGATACCGATGAACATCACACATGGGTTACTTTTCAGATTATTTAAGCAGTAGACACATCCTCAGTGGTGTGCTGAGATGAACATGTTATCAGATTGCCGATACAAAATTTGTAATACACTGTGATTGCTAGAGTGTTCAATCATAGATAAAGGTTTACTGTGACATGATCACAGTCTTTATGAATATGCTACTTTCTTCTCGATTATCACCTGTCATTTCATTACTGAAGGTAGCAAAGAAGTGTCAAATGGAAACTTCGATAAACAGACTGTTTAAAATTATCAGACTAGCTAATATAAACACATGCTCTTATCCTTTGACTGATGACGAAGCCAAAGTGCTAGATCAGGATAGGCACTTAGCTTCTGCAAAGCAGAATGTTTCCACAATTCATTGTAAGTTACACAAACATGAGTGGAATCTGAAATGAAGTGGTATGTGCCTATGATCCCTTACAGAGCATGGAGAGAGAGACATGCTGGAGTGGGCTTTCAATTAGTGGTGAGCTGGTCTCACACAATTAGTTGTTAAAAAAGACAACCCCTACTGAAAATATTCCACTGTATCAGCAAAGTCACCTATGTCTTAGGTAAGAATAAAAAGTAAATATGAGCATAACACAGCAGGGCACAAGCAATCCAGGAGATTTCAGGAGTGCATTCATAATAGCCTCCAAAAACAGGTGACTGAGGGGCAAACAAATGTTCTGTTGGACCTGATAGATAACAACTGTGCTGAGAGAACCGTCGATCTCATTGCAAGGCCACTCTCTTTCAAAGGTCAAGGGGATCTGGGGGCATTCCAGAGGAATGGAAGAAAGAAAATATGACTCCTATCATCAATAAGAGCAAGATGGAAGATCTTGGCCCCTAGGAAGGTGATGGAGCAGGTAATCCTGCTAATTTTCATAGATACTAAGGACAAGAACGCAAATGGGAGCAGTCAGCATGAATTTATGGAGGGGAAATCATGGCTTCCAATCTGAGAACCTTCTATGATAAACAGACTAACTTGGTGGATGACGACAGGTGGTAATGTTTATTTTGACTTTAGCAAGGCTTTCAAGACTATCTTCCATAACATATACATCAAAAAATGATGAATTGGCAGCTAGGTAAGTGTGCAGCAGGTATATTTAAACCGTCTACATTGCTCAGCTCAAAGGGTTGTGATCAGTGGCACAAAGTCCAACTGACATACCACATGGTTGTGTTACTGTTCAGAGGGACTTCAACAGACTATAGATAGGGCCAACATGAAGTTTAACAAGGAAAATGCCAAGTCTTACCCTGCATCTGGAGACTGAACTGTCTGGAAAGCAAGTTTGTAGAAAAGGACCAGGGTATCCTGGTGAATAACAAACTGAACATAGCCAACAACATGCCCTTGTGGTAATGAAGGCTAATAGCATCCTGTGCTGCATCAGTAGGAGTGTGATCCTGTCCCTTTCCTCAGCACTGATGAGGCCACAGCTGGAGCGCAGGGCCCAGTTCTGGGTTCTCTGGTACAAGAGTCATGGACATGCTGCAGCAAGTCCAGTGAGGAGCCACAAAGGTGATCAAGGGATTGGAACATCTCTCATGTGAGAAGAGACTGAGAGAAATGGGATATTTTAACCTGGAGAAGATGAGGCTCGTGAGGATCTTGTTACTGTGCAGACCCTTCTCAGCGATATCCAGTAGAAGGATAAGAAGCAATAGATAGTAATTAAAATATAGGAAATGGGCAATTTAAATAATTTAGAATGGTCATACACTGGAGGAGGTTGTACAGAAGGCTGTGAAGTCTCTATCCTTGAAAAGATTAAAAACCTGACTGGACATGGCCCTGCTCTGAGCAAGGATGTTGGACCAGGCGATCTCTTTCCAACCTTAATGATTCTGTGTTTCTTCACTATAGATAAGCACTAAGCTTTTAACTTATTGTATTTAAAAAGGATATGCATCTTGCTCTAATAATCTTTCAAAAGAAAACAGTACTGTCACTGCACTTGCTCCAGGACTGCCTCTTACATTAAGTGTTTGATAATATTTACAGTGCCTAACATTCAGTAAGAGGAGGACTTTATAGATTCTGCTTTAACTTCCTAGTTGTAAGACAGGTGACAAGCAGATAAATCCTGTTAAAAAAAAAAGGCACTAACAGCTACACGAGAAGAATTGTAAGCAAGTAGTTTGTAAGCTCTCAGTTGAACTGCGGGTTTCATGGGACCAAGGAGTCACCAAGGGGAAGTAGTCACTGACTGTGGGTTTGAGGCCCAGCTAAAAAAGTTTCACTCTAATTGTTTTTAGGAGAGTGAAATTCATATTCTCTTCCATAAAAGCAAGACTAGTTTTGCCTTGTTGAATTTCCAAAGTACTTATTCATTCATTGTGCAATTTACTGCGGTAGTGATGCAGACCTATAATCAGTGGCCATCAAACCGATTTTGCTGTATCTCAACACTATTATCCATAATACCAGCAATCACAGCGAAGTCAGAACTACACAAAGTGTCTCTGATAGAATGTTCTGGATTTCTAAAGAGGAGTGTTAATTTGGGGTAATATATAGTGCACAGCATTTAGAAAAATGTCTTAAGGCACAGTGAAAATACTGACTATATATTGAAGTGTACGTAGAATGAAGTTTCTCCTAGAGAACATATGCATCTTTCAGATGATGCCAAACCTTTCCTTGAGGAAATGGACTTCTGAAACGAGGTCTTATAGCTGAGAATACCTTTACATTCATTATCTGAGAAGTAATCCACTGGTAGATGATGACATCTATTACACCAGAAACCACTTTGGCTTTTAAAGGAACTATTCACATTGAATTTATTCTAATTTACCCTAATAATAGGTAATGTTTCATGGAGAAATTGCAACTACTTACCTAAGACAATTCAGTAGTAACAAAATCACTTCATTCTCAGTTTTCCCCATAGTTTTCACGTATCATGTTGGTTTTCAGTGCCTGTAGAGGTAGCAAGAATCTTGGAGCACCACTGAAATCTCCTGCCAATAAGCTGGTAACAATATTATGCATGAGCTGAAGATTTCTGAATTAATTTGGGAGAATCCTTGTAAAGCATCTATGAATGCCTGAAATGACAGTTATGGATCATTGTGCTGGTGGTCCATATTGGAGGTAGAATATAGTCATTGGTTGGATAAAAGTGGTGACATACTTTCCTCTGTCAGCTGAGACTTAAAAGACATTGATTTCCTTGATGTTAACTGCAAACCATGACTAGAAGCGATAATGTGAGGAGGAGGATTGCTTCCCCTGTCTGTGCTTTCTGCTGACTTCCCCAAGAATGAGTTCTGTCTTGTCATGTTGACTCTGATGCCAATTAGTGTTCCCAGACATTTGGAAAGCAAGAAAATGTGTGCATGTGAATTGGAGAAAATGAAAAGCTGTATGTCACCTTGAGGAGAGAAGTACTGGGACACAGTCAAGCTGCAATCACATCCCACCACTTCTTAACCTGGGATAGGAAGGACCAGAACTTGTGCAGATATTAGCTTAAACTAATTGATGACTCCAACTATTTTGAATATAGACTTGGAAATAGGAATTGACTATAACTGGCTATTAAAACTGGCTACAGTTACTGTCATAGTTGTTGTCCTCAAATCTTTAAGTACTGAAACTCTTAACCTAAAAACCTATTCAAACTATGAAGCTATTTGCCATATAGGCTGGGCATGTTATGAAGAGGAACCTGCCTGCCTCTTGAAGAAATTTATGCCTTGTAAGTTCAGCGTTTAATTGACTGCTATTTATCTTCACACAGCACAGGTAGACATTCTATACCACGTTAGATACCATTTTGTATCAGCTGATTTTCAGGTTAAGTATTTCTGTGCTCAGAAGGATTGACAAAGAGGAAAAAATTAACAAATTTTACTTATCTCCTACAAAAGGCTAATTTTACCCTACGCAACCCAATAACTTTTGAAAGGCCATTTTTTCCTGTCACAAGACAATGACACTATCACTAGAAACACTGCTGCTTGGGATGCCAGCAACAGATATTTGAGCAGTAGGTTACAAAGGAAGCCAAAAAAGGAAAGAGCAGTTGGCAAGGTTTAGGCAATATCAAGGCAACACTCAGGATCCTACAAGAAACTGTAAAAAAACACTTTCTGTCAGGTGACTAATTCATGACTCATTCTTCATCTTGCCTTAATATGTTTTTCCGTGCTGGTGATGCTAAATAATATATTTAATCATTCACAGCTATGGCTTTTATTTATGCAAAAATTAGATGCCTGCAAATAAAATTGAACAAACTTAAAAAGACACGTTGATATATATTTAATTGTGCAATGAATATGGAAAATGAACTCTTAGTAAGTACAAGTAGCTTCACATACTCATACCTTGTATTGCTGACCTAAACAGTCAGTTTCTGAAAAGTAACTAAACGACACATGCTAACCAGTTATTATTAAACACATAAAATGGTAAAATTATTACCTGATTGCATACAGATTTAGCATATTCCTTTAGAGTGTATTAGTAATAGGCTTTAAAAGCAGAGAGAGAAAGAACACTTGTTCAGAATGGGTGAAAAGATCAGGAAAATAATGAGAAAATAATCTTCCAACATAAATTAATAAATGAACTTGCATACTAATTATCTTTACCTTCACAAAACCCACGAGTAATTTGACATGAAAATTCCAGCTTCTTAATTCCAGTTACTTAGCAGCCAGCCCTTGCCTTCTGATGTTCCACCCAAAGGCAGCTGGAGTTGTGCACGTGGATGAGTCTGTTTCTATGCTGAGCCAGAGGAGTAAGGAGTGTTACCCCTTACTCACTCCACAGGCAGCCTCTGCTCAGGCTACTACATTTCCAGAGTGTGAACGGCGTTGATCATCAACAGAGTTAGGACAGAAAGGTTCAGGACCTTGGAGACAACGACTGTTCCAGCCTTGCTGGGGCTCCCTTTGCCCGTCCTGGGACCGTAGGTCGCTGCCCTGTGATGCTGCAGCAGTGCCCTCAGAGAGAGAAACAAAACTGTTTTGTCTTGCAGAAAGAGGTCTGGAAATGGATTATGCTTCAGCTCATCAACAAAGGCGAAATACAGAAAAATTAAACCTGCTCCAGTAAAGGCAGCGCATTTTGTGAGTAAAGTGATTACTTGCATGAGATTTCTTCTGACTAAATAGTATCATCTCGAGAGGTACAAATCACTGAGTTAAAACAATTGCAGTTCATACAGCTCTTTGGAGAAATGCAAATGTCTAGTTAAATTGAGTTTCTAAGTTTATTTTTTTCCCCCTTAATTATATATACTTTATCCTGGCAAGTCCAGGATTTCAAGGAATTCAGCACAACTGTGAAAGATCTTCTCAGAGCCTAAATCAGTTGCAGACTAAAAGAAAAATAAAATGTCCTCTGTAAGCAGTCTTGATTTATCCAGAATCCAAGATGAAGTGGTTATGAAAGTCAGTATTCTGCTAATGAAGATTAACAGTGGAGTCCTAAGGATCCTGAATAACTGAACTGCAAATATGAGAATGATTGATGCAGCAATGGCAACAAACGCCCTACCGAGGAAAGAAAACTCCCAGGGAAATTATGGAGAATGAGAAGAGCAGTCAACCACGCACACAGAACCCCAGAGCCTCCCTGTCACTTGTTAGGAGGCAGTTGGAGGCAGCTACTGCTTTACAAAGGCAAGTCCCTTCCCTGGCCTTCTGTAATACTGACTTGGATGCAATTCTGTTTTGGAAAGTTTTCAAAAAAATTTAATAATTTCAAACTTTTCCTTGTCCGTAGCAGCATGAGTACAAGTAAGTAAAAGCAAAGGACTAGCTAACCATAGCAAAAAGTCAAGGGGAAAACAGTAATCCACTCCTTTTTTTATTACTGAAAAATTTAATTTTCTATGCTGCTGCCTTGCAGAAAGTAATCTTAGAGAAATTCATAAGACAGTATTTGATTCTTGTCCATCTTGAAATGAGGAGCTGAGGACACGTTTCAGTACAATTCTCCTGCCTGGGGGGACAGAGTAATGCTAAGAAGCTAGGAATAAAAACCAGGGAGTTCACAACTGCAGTTTGTCTTCATAATAGAATTAGGTTTGGCAAAAATACTACTACTTTGGGTAAAAATCATTTGCCTCTTTGCCTCAATTTCCCCTTTGTGTAAAAATGGACATAATCTGTTTTGTGTTTGAAGATGCTTACCAAAAAGCGTAAAAGTAAAAGGGATCATACACTGAAACCTTCCTACCTTGCCATGAAAACCTTTACAAAGCAGATTGCCAGAGTACCATGCCAGTACAGAGGTTGGTTTGATTCCTCTGTTTGGTCCTTGTTTTGTAGGGGTGTTGCAATTTTGTGAGAGTTTTCTGAGTATTTCTTTGAATACTATACAAGGAAACACTTAACGATAGAGCCCTAGAGATCCTCAATAACTGAATGGGAAATATGAAAATAATTTCTGTAAAGTTCCTGAACTACTCACCTAACCTGGATTTGCAGATCGCCAAGTGATCTACAAGACAAACTTGGAAAAGAGTTTCAGAATGGTTATATTTTGAAAAACATTTTGATATTTCAATAGGAAAAAAATCCTCCTGCTATCTAAAATTAAAGTCATTCTATCACATTGAAAATCCTAGTGTTAGAAGTATCTCCAGTTGGAAATGTCCAAAAGCATCAAATGGAGTCACAATAAAAAAAATTAACCTACCAACCAAAAGCTAAATCGTACTTTGCTTAAAAACACACAAAGTTTAAAAATAATCTTGCAAGTTTTTATATCTTTTATGGCACCAGGAAAAATCAGAGAATTGTTATTTAAAAATAAACATAGTTGACTTTTTCATTAAGTAGCTACATTTCTTTTCAAATGAATTTATGTACTAAAGAAATTTAGCATTTCATTACCAATATTATATAGAGAAATGAAACTTTTTTGTTTGTTTTTTTCCAACTGCTTGTTTTCAACAGAATTCCTGGCAGTATGAGGCAGTTGAATACAACACCTTTCTTCTAATGTTAAAGACCATGAAGGTTTATTCCTTCTCCAATAGCTATTTCTCTGATTCTATTTTGATAAGCTACCTCCATATTCGTCATGTTGTTATGTTTTCTGTTGAAAATAATTTGAATAACTTATACTTTGTAGAAGTATTTTCTGAGTGCTTAAGACAGTTATAATTGCTCTGATGGAATTTGGTCCCTTCAGAAATGAATAATGAGGGACCACAGACCTAAAAGGAAGAGAATTTTTAATGCCAAGCTAAGTCTGTAAAACTCGTTCTATTTTTTGAAAACTGTTAAGCCTACTGTATATTCCACCTTCTTCATTTCACACTTGAGCTGAATTTCAAGCAAAGTGGTGTCACATTATATTTCAGGTAGAAAAGAAGCAGGCTGAAATACCATCAGTACCTTGCCTTCATGTTGAATTTCTTTTCCTTTATAATCTTAAGTGCAAATCAAGCCATGGAGTGTACCAGGAACTAAACTGTTGCAGCAATGATAAAAGAGAATGAATGACAAACAGCAGTTTCATTCAAGAGACATTGGACGGTCACAGGAAGCTAACAAACAAACGAACAAAAATAGACACAAAGAAGTATTTTAGTCCTAATTACTTTCAGAGCAGTAGTTTATATAAGGTTAGGCATGATGCTGACCTCTTCCCAGTTTCTTAATACTGCCACTTTTAAAAAAGAAACAAAAGAAATTCAAAAGAAACAAATCAGGTCTCCTAAAATTAAATGTTTCAAACTAGTAGATAATAATCATAAAAGCCTGATTTAAAATTTTTGCATTTGTAACTCTGCTTCTGAATGTTTAGTGACCCCTCTGTCTACATCTTCAAGCCTCCCTCTGCATCTGAGAGTTTGACAAGTTCAAAGAGATAAAGCAGGAATTTACCTGATTCAAAGGCTGCATTTTCTTGCAAGACTAAATAAACCACTAAACAATGAAAATAAATCTTGGGATAGGAAATAGAGGATAAATCTGCCAGTCGAAAGACTTAAAATTGTATGGTTCAGGGTAAAGAAGTGGTTCTTTCTTCTTCAAAGACTATCCCACAAGCTAAATCTTCCTGACTGAAAGCTTTCTCAAAAGACAGCCTATATTTTTTCTCATTAAAATTTATTCTATCATTTGCACCCTAATATTCATGCTAAATACTACTTCTATCAACATTTTTCTTCTGGTAGATGATGGCCATATAGCCATGCAGTTCAATAACAGATATTCATCTCATATGTTTTGTGAGCTTATAACCAGTTTGTGTTTGTGTAGAAATATATAATTGCTGCTTTGTGTTATCATGTAGATATTTTATCTTCCTCTGTCTCATTGACTCATGTTTATTTTTTTATTTTTGTCCTTTTTCTTTGTCCTTAAATCTCTCTCATCCCTATTGATTTTCATGTCGGAATTATTCCTGGTGTATTTTTCCTTGGGTATATTTTATTATTTTCTGTGCTATATACAATTCTGTGTTGAAGCCTTCTTCAGAGGCCTTGAGAACTACAAAAGCCTGGCCATGAAAGCACCAACTGCTTTTAAAAATTATTTTTATATATTATTATTAAAATACATTATATATATATATATATATAATAAACATATAATACATATAATATACTATATAATATATCATTTTAATTATAATATAATTTCATAATATTGCAATATATCATATAATGCATATAAAATATGATATATAATATTTATAAACATATATATTATTTATATATCTATCTATATATAATATATATCTATCTATATATTATTTATAGATAGAGATAGATATAGATATAGATATAGATATCTATATATAAATAATATATAAGTATATATATATATTTATATATAAATAATATAATAAGTATATATTCATGTTTGGGAAGCAGTTCTGTGTCCCTTCGCTGTATACCAACCATAGGAAAAGATTGTTGGTTCCTGGAGCTTCTAGATTTGTAGACACTAATTCTAGTGTCTCTAGTACCAAAAAGCTTAAACAAAAAGCATGAGCAAGGGAGGGACATGAAACAAAACAAAATAAAACAAAAAATGAGTAGGCTTGAGAGATGATCCATGCAGGCAGTTTAAGTGACTGAAGGCAAGGGACCAAAACAGACAGGAAGAGAATGGAAAATGGGAGAGATCTCTGGTTGAACTACTGTTTTCAACCAGGACAAAATGTGTGCAAGAGCCACCAGTAGGCAGTGAAGAAAGTGCATAATGGAAGCTGACATTTGTAGCCCTCAAGCAAGAGTTTTATTTTTGTTGCATTTAGACAACTAAAACTTGAGATGAGGTAAGAAAGCACACAGAGAAATGTAAAGCCAAATATCTAGGGAGTACAGACAAAGACAGAAAGCACGTACTGGATAGGAAAACATGCTGAGCTCTAACCAGAACAGAGAACTGATTAGATCAGGATTTAGAAAACTGTCTGAAATTGCAGAACCTGATCTTCGGTAAGAAAGACAAAGGAGTCTCAAAAGTGTCTACTCCTAAGAGGGAACAAAAAAAAAATCTTAAGAGTAAGTAGTATAGATATTTTCAAAATATTAATCTGTAGTGCCATGTGCAATATATTTCTACCTTTTTTCTATATATGTAAAGGACCATACCTACATATTCAGGTTGCATGTAAATGGGTGGATATTTACATATGCAAATATCTATGTTCATAATATGAAGATCTTTCTTTGCATAAATATAACTATATAAGAGACTCCTCAAAATGCAAAAAGACAAAACTGGCCATTCAGTTAGGCTGAGTGATGAAGAATAGAGTGTTGTATAGCATGAATATATAATTTCAATATTTGTGGCCTTGTGGCTTCAATTATCCTCTTTTCTATAATTTAAAAATTATATAGATACCTCACCTTCAGACTGAACCTTAGACGCAGGCAAACTGCAGCAGACCTATTTCAAAGCTATGGAAAATGAGTATTATTACTATATAATGTATTATTTAATAGATATCCAGTAATTCAGTAACATTCTAAAGATTGGCACATCTATTTTCATATTCATGAATTTCATCTGGAAGAACATTTTCTGAATTATTCTGAATTCATGGAAGAGTGTTCGTAGGTTTGAAAATGGGTTCTTATTAACCCAAAGATTCTAAGTGAGAATTTTTTTATGTATCTCACTCTAAACGAGCATCAGCCTGTCACTTCCTGGACAAAATAAATGATATTAGTTGGCTCTTCTTATTTCATTTTTATTCATAGACTTTATAGTTGTAAAATAGCTCATTTTTACTCTACTGAAGAAGAAAGTTGTCAAAAAACTGAAAAGTAAGGACAACTGTCCCACTTTCTTCTGTATATGTTGCAACTTGTTGAGAAGGTTTTGAAAATATGGCGTTACACATATAATTAATTGTCCAGAATTCTCTTTCTTATCTTTTCTGAGAACAAGGTGAATTGCCATTCTTTTCAAATTCAGTGACAGTATTCCACACTTAGAGAAGGAAGAATTTTCTAGCCTATCAAGTCCAGCATTCCAAAGAGAATTATTTTTATTGAAGAGAAGTGTCATTTAAATATACACTCTTTAAATCAAAAATGTATAGACTGGGTTAATGGCAGATATGATATGGAAGTTTAATTTTCCAGTATTTAATTGTCTAAAACATTTGCTTTAGACTAGATTTAATAGTAGCACTCAGTGGCATTAATTCTTAGCAAACCATGTCTTTGTGCTATCCCAGGCATATGATCAAGACATCTGAATGATTCACAACCTGGGCTATATCATCTTCTCTCATCTACGCATTGGCTACAACTGGGTATTGTATATAACAAGTACAGGATTTGGGTGACAAACCGAAATAATTTTCGACATCTGAAGTGGGGCTCATAATTTTTGAATCTTGTCCTAAAAATGAAGACGGTAGCATTTTGTCTACTGATGTTCCAAAAGTAAAACCAGCAAACAATACAGTGCAAATCTTTGTAATTTTTTGCTTTGTAATTGATCTTATTAGGCTGTCCTATGGTAAGTGCCGCAGTTGATCTTAAAGAAATCAAAGTAATTAATATCTTAATTTTATCAGTAGATCATGTGCCTATCCTGCACAAAGACATAATTATACTCAAGAGAGGGAGAGAAATAAAATGCGTGTGGCTGTGAAATGATTAATTTTGTGTCCTGAAGTCAATTAAGCATAGAATAACTGTAATTCTCTGAAATTGCATTTAATGCCATAATATACTGTAACAAAGGAGCTGATGGGAGTACAAAAAAACAGTACTACACATGAAAAATTGGTAAAATGTGTATTTCACCATTAAAGAGCTTTAATGAAGCATTGAACAACCTTTGACATTATAATTAAAAGAGTGCTTAGATTGTGCTGTTTCTCTGTTGATTGTAGAGAAAAATACAAAGAAGGTTCAAGGTCAAATGTGTCAAAGATAAAAAACTGAGAACTTGAATTCTTAGGTCAACTAGTTAATGCTTGATGTGTAAAATCATGGCGATCTTGTTGCATGATACCAGAATTTGGTGATTCCTCTGATTTCTAGAATGGTGAGAAGTCAGTTGACTTCTTACTAAGAATATGTCAAGTAGATTATGAAATACATATCTCTCTCAGTTCACATATATGCCCTCAAAATACAGTTCTCAAAGAGTAGGTGTCAAGTCTGCCAGGTAGATGTACAAGTGCTTTTGTGGGACTACTAATGCCAACACCAATACTGAGTGTATTCCTTATCTAAATATTCGCTATATGCTTCCAGATGCATAGGCATACTAACTATGCTATGATTAATAACATGATCAACACTTCCTCTCTTGACAAAGCTGACTCTCAAGGTCTTATTCAACATAACCCAGTGAACACACAGAGAAATAATTTATTTGAGACAAGTAGGTGAGAGAATACAAAGGGGAGAGAATTAAAGTAAATAGTAGAATAATAATGATGAAACAAATTGCAAACTAGATTGGGTACAATGTTCTGGAGTTCCAACATAGACCACAGTGGACATTTAATATACAAGATAGTGCAGCTAGAGTGGGTTAAAGAGCAGATTGGTAGCAAGACAGCTCTGACTGTACCTGCTTATTTGTATGTACTTGTGCTGATATTTAAGAGTTCTTTTGCTCCACGGTGAGAAATAACAGAACTGGCAGGAAAAATATTTATTTGGAGAGTGCTGCCTTGTCTAAATTAAAGTTTTCCTGACAATCAAACCTTCAGGAAAATCAGCCACTCAATAGGAAAGGCTTCTTCAGCTCAGTATGGACTTGTATTTGGTCTTTGAAAAACTGGTTTTCCTTTGAGCCCATGATTAGAATTTACCTGTGAATATTCCTGAGGATCATTGCTGTCCACCATTCTCAGACCTTGAACACTGTTTGTAGCATTGCTGACAAGGAAAATGAAGTCACAATATTTAGAAAAGACATTTTACATTCACCGATAATTGTGGAAGAATTGTTTGAAAAAGGAGAACTTAGAGAAAGACAGAAGGCCTAACAGAAGTTTTGGCATTACAGAGGCTTGCTTGGGGTGATACACAGTTGCCACTTCCAGAATGGTTGGTAGATGTGGATTCTGCTCCTCCACATTTCCCTAGGCAACACAATTATCTGCCCTCCTCGCAGCTGCAAAGGGGAGTAACAGGGGATGGAGAGGAGTGAAGACACCGCGGCCAAACTCTGTTGCACTCCCTATGCTGGGCCGCTGACAAGCCGCACAGTGGCTGTCTAATGGGAGATATACGATAACATGTCCAGCACTGAGCCAGCAAGGGTGGTAAATCACTCCTTTCGGATGAACTTTGCTTGAACTTTGCTCATTGTAATGCCAAAACACACTTCCATCCTAAAAATTACCTGCCTCCGAGGTACAACCACTCCTCACTGAGAATACGCTCTAGATTTTTGATTGACTGTACATTTAAATGAAAGCGAGAAAATTTTCACCCATCAATAACAGTAGTAAGTATGACTACAGTCACTCAATCTCCACCTGAATGTAAAGAAAAGTATAAAAGTTGAACTAAGGAGGAAAAGGAGAGGAAAAGGAGAGGAGAGAATCCATCCTAACTCCTGGGCTGATCCACAGGCTGAACCCCTTTCCTCTCCTCAAGTCCGGATGCTGCCTGAGAAGACTCAGAAATGAGAGGGAAGATTCCATCATAAATTTTGGATCAGCCGATGGGCTGGTCGCCCTTTCCTCCCCTCAGATCGGGACGCCGCCTGAAGATACTTGAGACTGAGAGCCCTTTCCCATCTTCTGGGGTGAGTGATGATTGCACATTTGTACATCAGAACTAGCTAAAAAATCCCATACTGTAGTAGAGAATTTCCTGTACTGACATCCAAAATCTGCTTTGTAAAGTTTTCATTTGAATAAATCATACTGTTTGTGAACTTGACTGCTTGTTTAGAATGTGATTGGACCTACAGTTGACAGCCTGTTCAGGAATCCGATACAGCTAGAGTCGAGTTTATAGTTGATCACACTATTCAGGAACTTGATTCACTCCTTGGAAGGTGATTGGACCTATGGTCAACAGACTGTTCATGAATCTAATCCTGCCCGAGTCGGGCGTATAGCTAACACAGTATTTGATATCTCCTCCCCTCACCCCCCAATCCTCCCTGGCTTTCAAACTGCAGCAACAATAACCGAACTTCATTTCGGAAATAAAACTCCTTTAAAAAGTTGCTATAAACTGAAGAATGCCTAGGAGAAATTGGAAATAATCAGCTCCCTTCATCAGTCAAGTCACGTTTCTTTAGCTAACTGAAGAAAACCAGTGGTTTGATACACACCTGGAAAGTCAAAAGGATTGAATGAGCCACCCATATAGTATTTTCAAACAAACGGAAAATAAAAACAAACAAAAAGAAAAACAAATGAACAAAAAAGCAGAAAAGTTCTCCAAGGAAGCAGTATATGCTTCTCTTTGATAGTAAGTGTTTTTTTTTGCCAGAATTCTAAAATGCCCAAGATTCATTGCTTTTTCTGCTTTGTATGATAATTGAGCTGATTTATTACAAGCTTAATCCTGCACTATAAAATGATTCATCTCTTGCCAGTCAAGCCTCACCTGCTACTAGTCAGTTGGATTCATACTGACTCCTTATTGTGCCGGCATATTTTCTCCAAGTGGCTCGGTGCACCACAGCTAAATATTAGTTTTTAATAGCTATTACATTTTCTTTAAAAAATTAATAGCATTTAAAGGGTGACACCTTGAGGATAGTTCTACCTCCACTGTAAAAAAAGAGCAATAAAATAAGTATGAGTGGCACTAAATTAAAATCAATATATAAAAATATTAAGTATCAACTTAATATTTTAAAAATATTAAGTGTCAACTGTCTTGAAAATTGAGGAAAGACAACAACAACAACAACAACAAAATTCATTGCAGCATCATTGGAGATTCAGGACATGTCAGGTGCAGTATTTTCCATTTATTATTGTTTTTGAATAGGTTTCATTTTTTAGTGCTGAGGAACAGAATTATTAAAGTTCTTAAGTAAATCACAGAATCCCAGAATGATTAAGGTAGGAAAGGACCTTTGGAGATCATTTTGTCTAACCTCCCTACACAAGCATCATCTCCTAGAGCACACTGCACAAGATCACGTCCAGGCAGGCTTTGAGCATCTGCAGAGAAGGAGATTCCACAACCTCTCTGGGAAGTTTGTTTCAGTGCTCTGGCACCCTAACAATAACGTTCTTCCTCATATGCAGATGAAACTTCCTGTGTTTCCATTTGTACCCACTACCCCTTATCCTATGTAAATGAGCCCCCATAACTAAATGACTTACGAATTGTGATTAAACTGAAACCATCACATGGTTGTGGGCAAGATATTGTCATTGGTTAGTTCATTTTTAATACTTAATCACTTAATTTTTAATGCTTGCTGATAAATTGATTTTGGTTTGGAGTTTTAAAAGTGAAATTTAGTGCATTAGTAAATCCCATTTAACAGCATGGCTTTTCTGATGAGATGCAATTAACAAATTATTGTTTAATAATGCACCAGTGCTGCACTAATAATAGAAGAACTCTAGCTCACTGAAAAGCTAAAATTGAGAAAAAGTGTTTTAGACTGTTAAAATGTACATAAACAAGTGAAAGTTTCAAATTTTTCCATCTATCCTTTTCAACAAGCTAATGGCTACCATTAGTGTTCTAATCATATTTAATAGGGAAAAGGGAGCTATTTAGTATTTTCATGGGAAAAAAAAAGGTCAAATTGATGTTTCATCCTGAGATATCATCATTAATAACATTTTAGCAGGTAGCTTGAATGATTCTCCATTCTGAATAAATGAAACAACTAAATGTGCTAGGGAGAATAATTCTGCTTGCAATTTATAATTCTTTATTAATAGGATTATTCCCAAAACTTTGACAAATTCAAATAAAATACTGTTCCTGCTGGCAAAGAGAGAGTTACATTTAAAGGACTACCCACATTGCCTGTAAACTGGTGGCTACGCCAATTTCCTAACTCTCTAATTAGTTTTGTGTAATTTGGCACATTGCTTCCTCAAATAATGATTTGATCTAATTAAGATTCTTTAGTAAGATATCTTTTAAATGAATTAATTAAGAATTTTATCTCCGTGACTCAGAAATTAATATTACCAGAATAATATTGGCATCTTGTGCTAGAGGTGGATTCATGAGTATTGTTTTAGTCTATCAACTGACTCTACTTCTAACATATGAATAGTTAAGTAACCAAGTAGAATGTACGCCTTAATTTCCCTCCTTCCTTCATGTTGATCTCCTCTAGGCAAGGTTTCCAATAGAACTATGTGTGCAGCTCCTCATTAAGAAAACAGGGTTTAGTCTGACCTATCTGGTAAAGTACCATGAAAACTAATGACACTTATGTTCAAACGAGAGAATAAATAATTATTTGATACTACTGACAAAATGTAGGACCAGGAACTTTAGGAAAAATTTCTTAACAGTGAGGGTGACAGAGCGCTGGAACAGATTGCCGAAAGAGATTGAGGAGTTTCCTTCTCTGGAGATCTTCAAACCCACTTGGATGCAGTCCTGTGCCACGTGTTCTAGGTGACCCTGTGTGTGCAGGGGGGTTGGAGTAGATGATCTCTAGAGGTTCCTTCCAACCTTAACGATTCTATGATTCTATGTGAAAAAAAAAAAAAGATAAATTACTATTACTGATGCATGATGACATGTTGTTGGCTTGGCTAGGTTGTATATTCTTTATATAATCTTCATTTCTTTGTTTCACTGTAGAGATACTAAGTGGCTTGCAATGACAGAAAAATGTTTTATAATTTGGATGTTTTCTGTGTCAATCATAAATCTTTTCCGCCTATTAAGGTGAAGCTCACTGGCAGAAAGAACAATACTACCTTGTAGGAGTCACTGAACTGTAGGCAGGTAACAGTTACCTGGTGTTCAAGAAATCATCCGATGTTGTTCTGAGGTCATATTTAGCTGAGCAGATGAAGAACTGGAGAAGAGTTCATAACTTCCAAAAGTTCTCCCTTACTTAGATCTTCAGAGCCAGGTGAAAGTTGAGCGTAGCATCTGCAAAGCTCTATTCTAGATCACAAGCTCAGTAGATTCAATCAAAGATAAACTTTTGATTTGAAGAAATTCTGAATTAAGTTAAGGAGAGAAAGGAAAATGGTGTTTAAAATTTAAGACAATCTTATTTTATCCAAGTTAACTGAATAGGTTAAGTCTCCTGAGCACAAATCTCCATTTGTGAAGGAAAATATATTATGTTAGAAAATGAATTATAGTGTCTTCTGCTTACTCTTGGATCCTTCAATATAAGATATTATACAAAGAAGAAATACTATAAATTCCACTTGTGATAAGATTGGAGACTCCAGCTGTACTGCATAAAATTCGTCTACGGGTACAAAGGTTGTCCTTGAACACAACTTCTGATGAAAGACAGGCTGTCAAGAGGTCTAAGAAAACAGAATGCTTACAGTAATTATCTTCATAAACTATGAAAAATTAATGGTCAAACATTATGCTATAGTGGCTTTCTGAAATGTATCATTAGAAATAAGGTAGTATAGAAAAAATCCATGCTTTGAATGTGGATCATATGAAATCAAAATATTTTCAGTATTGCATGGTTTTAACGTTACATTTAAAACAAACTGGAATTTCAAATGTCAAGAATTCATTTTCTTGGGCACAGGGACCAATCAAAATCTATAGATGGAGAAATATATCATGCAGTATTTTCTGTTCAGCAGGTGTATCAAAAATCACTTCAAGGAAAGCTGGCAGTTTTTTTTTTTTTTTTAATATGTCATAACCCATGAAATTACACATTGGAAACAAAACTATTTTAGAATATTTGCCCAGCGACTTATGCTTCTTTTATTTTGTGAAGCACCATTAGCATAACCTATTATCAATGTTATATTAATTCAAAAAGTATTTCCTGGGATATTAAAAAACAATTGATCCTCCAATTAAGATGTTAAGTACTTACATATATTTTAAAAACTCTTTTTTCCTTGTAATTTCAGTATAATGATAAATAAATTAGCAAGCTATTACACAAATGGAAATTTAGAGTATCAGTGCAGGAGATAACACTAAATTGCTTGTATCAGAATAGAAGACTGAGATATACGTGAAATCCCTGGAGGTGCAGATGAAAATCTGGACACTAATTTCACTGCAATTATTTTGTTTCATTTGACTCAAACTGAAGGCTTAATTATGGCCATATTGTCTACAATACCTGTACCATTTAGAAGAATACCGTGATCTATTGAATTAATTAAATATTAATTAAGCACTAATAGCACTAGTAACTGTGATAGTTAGTCTGAGTGTTGGAAAAAATTTCTCCGTTAGATGATATGACTGTCTGTGTGTCCATGCTGACATGAGATCTGGGATTTGTCAGGAAATTTATACTATAAAAGTTTCTTCAGATGATTCTGGCAACTGTAATTTTTTTATTTTAAATCAGCACACTGAAAATAATTATTTATCTTTTGCTGTTTTCTGTGTATCTTTCTAAGCATTCACAATAAAGACTACTTTAAAAATGAAAGTTATTACAAATGGACATGCAATCCATGGGAAGATTATTAGGCTTATAAAATATGTAAAGATAAATTAATAGAAAAATTGTTTCACTAAGCCTACATAACTATAAAATCATTAGCAAATTTTACCTTGATCCTATGATCTGTCTACCTAGATCACAAGGTCTAACCTCCCTCTGTGAACAGGATGTAACCTACTCACAGCCAGTATTAACTTTTTTATATATATAAAATAGCTAATGACCTGGTCCCAGCAAAAGGGCTGACAGCAAAAACATCTAGTTAGTTATTGCAGTAGAGAAAAATTAAGACAGAGTCCACAGTAGCTGCATTTGCATAATGGCCATATACAGTGGCAGGGTAATAAGATCAGTGAACAGATTCTTTGATTAAGCAGAATATGCAAAAGCACCTTGCTCACCCTTCATCACACTGCTGGTCTGTCCTCAGCTATATGCCACTGAGTGTTCACACAACATTTTTGTTGTGCTTCACTTTGAGATAAAAATTGCTTTTTAGTGTCAGTGAAGCCTACTCGTTGCAAAAAATGCCAAGCTCTAAATTCCTTTATTCTTTCTACTTTACTTGTATAGTAAATTTGGCTTTCTTATAAGAAAAAAAAAATAGTGTTAATGACACATCTCTGTACCCTAAAGCTATTTCTAACTGGGAAACAACCCTCCTTTCTCCTCCACAAAAAAATAAAGAAAGAAAGATCAAAGGCTACTGACTATCACCTGAATCTAGACCTTCCTAAGCTAAAATTTTCAGCACAAAGCACAGATCTTGCTGTGTGAGGGCTACTAACCAGGAGAAAAGAGACTGAATTATCCTCTCACACTTCATGTTCATGGACCATAATTTATTGCATGTGATTACACAATCTCTATTTTACATACTCTGTAAGCTATAGGAGCCTCTGCAAATTCATGGATTGTCCTCCAGTATCATATTTTTCAGTCAAATCCATTCTACAAACTCAATTTCATTTCAGCCTGGAAGAGGTTCAGAGATGTCACAGAGACACCAATCTGACCCTCTCACAACACCCGAGAGCATAACTCTGTACAAAGCTGTGATGAGCACCTTAAAAGAACCTTGTCCTTTTGCAATCCCATTGACCTGACCAGGAATTCAAAAAGAGTTGGAGTTACACTAGTATATATCAGTGGTTTTAACCACTGAAAAATAATGAAAAGTCTTGCTATGTAGTACCTGGTAGCTACTTCTATTTACAGGAATAAAGGAATAGCCAAACTGTCCTCAGGAAAAATCTTCTGTTAAAATGTTTATATTGGATGTATCCTTTTTTTTTTTTTTTTTTTTTTTTTTTTCCCCCTACAAAAAACAACCATGTATTTGGATAAATTGATTTTTCTACTGCTGTCTGATTTTGCTGAACATTTAAGCCATTGGCTTGCTGGTGGAAATAATTGTTTTAAATTAACTTTGCCTTTTTTTTTTTATTATTTTTCAAATCAGTAAATAGAGAAAATTAATTTGTGTCAAACATTTCCAGCTCTGCTATAGATAATTTTGTTCTATCATCTCATTTATACTCCTGTATTTAAAGAGACTCTAAGTAAGTATGCAATTGTCATGGCTACTAGCACGCCTATGAGAAGAAGGCACCTTCATATTAATAAGTATTTGAAATTCAGGAAGATCACTCTGAACATCATTAGAAGCTAATGATTTAAGAAAGGAAAATCATGAGGCAAATATCTGGGGTTTTATTAACAGTGCATACTTATTTGTGTAACTAAACCTAATGGAAACTCTTGTTTTCAGATGATGCTTTTGTGTCACCTCTATTTACTTAAGTGAAATGTAATAGTATTAAAGTTGTAGGCAAAGGTATATTCAATAACATTTCTTGCCTACCTGTGAAATATAGAAGTTTTTTAACAGTATAGTAGTGAATATGGAAATTAGCTTGCTGTTTTGTACATCTAGTAATCATAAAAGATATTTGCATATGTATAGTTTTCTAAACAGTAGGAATTAAATTTAGATTCTTAAAAGTCATATGAGCATTTTAATATATTTTCATGGTCTCAGTATTAAAGATTTAATTCCTGAGGACCTTAAGCATGTAAGTCTAACATCTCTGTACTGTGCCTGCTTCATCTAATTCACTTACCCACAGGAGTCCAGAGTGCAAAGTCCTGCAGGTCCTCTTCCAAGGAGAAAATCAGGAAATAACCAATCTTTTTTTCCTTTCATTATTTTCTTCTTTTACACTACTCTTATTAGCTTTTTATAAACTCCCACAAGCCTTTCTTTTCTAAAAGCTTAGACGCCTTTATTAGAAATATTATGATTTTCTAAATTTTTAGATACTTGACTAAATGCGTTAGATCCACAAAGACAATAACCATGTTACTCAGCATCAAATTATTTGATTTAGGATGTGTATAAGAAAGTCCACTATACAATGAATGTACTGAGATCAAAGTCATCAGTCCACTAACATTATAATCTTTGTTTTCAGAAAGGTCTATTCATCTGGAAGATGGTGCTTAAAACATATAAAATCTGCTTATTGAGTATATACTTAATAGGTATATTTATTGATGCATATAATTTTTACTTTCCCTAAAAATTCATGTTAGTTCTTTTGATTTATAATGTTATTATTTTTTTTTTTATGAGGAGTACATACAGAATTAGCTTGTTTTGAGCATCTACAAGTCAGATCGCAGGTGAGAATAAAAAGAAAAAGCTATTTATGGAATCAAGGTTTTAGGAACTACCTAGAGTTGAAAACAAATTCTCAATGAGTAGATGTTTTAATAAATTTCACAAATAACCTCTTTCTCTGGAATGTTTTATTATTTAAGATATGTCTTTTGAATTTTATGTTTTATTTAAACTGTGTATGACACAAAGAGCTCAACTATACTTTGAATGTTTGTTTCTGAAAGTCTTATGAATTTCTTCCAAAAATTGTGAGGTTAGTTTTATGAATAATTCCAACTGTCTGAAGGTAAGATAGCCGTAAGTGTGTCAGTTCTAATTAAAAAGTACACTGACTTTTAGTTATTGTGACTATCGATGGGTAGGTATAACGGTGGTTTCATGAGAAGATATAATACATCAGAGAGAACAGTTCCCACATGCTGAAATCATTTGTCTGTAACGATAACGGTGCTTTTATGTATACTCACAATGAAACTGTAACCGTGCAATACTGCAGGGATAGACAAAGCTAAAAAAACCATTTCCTCTATTCCCCTATTAATGTCCGTTGAAAATAAGCTATATTTTCAGTTGCCTTCAAATATCTTGCAGCAGAATCAGCATTGCATTGTATGCTGTGTATCACTGCCGTTACAGTGTATACTTCTATACATTAATGATCATGTAGGTGAAGATCAAAAAAGAAATAAGTACATGATTTTGCTTGAGGGCTGATATTAAAGCAGTAGCAGGAACAGAATTAGTTCATTGCTGTAGCGCAGTAACCAGTAAGACTCTTTTTGAGGAGTTAAAATGATCCTTCTTGACCTTCTTTGATTACTGAAATTGAAGTAAACCCCATGGCCATTTCTTTTCTGTGAATCATGGGATTTTTGTCAGGCAGTTTAACTTTATAGATTGCTTTGCAGAGCAAGGATTCTTGAATTGTGCTCACAGGAACTTGAAACTGAACTAACAAACAGCGCAGTTAACAAAAAAAAATAAACCCTGCAGACAGACAGATAGGAACAAGAGAAATGTTGCTGAATATAATCTTGACATCTGTCTGCAATGTGACAGAGTATCGTGGATATTCTAAGTTGACTGAATATACAATTTCTATGTCAGAATACCTATAAACTAATCAACAAGCAATGCTGTTCTGCAATAACCTGTTTTTGACAGCAAGCCACTGGAATAGCAGCTTAGAAAAGAAAAAAAAAAGCTTTTTTTTTTTTTTTTTCATTGACCACAGGACAAAACAAGCAGAGAAAGAGATGAGAATCTGAACTTTCAACTTAATTATAATTTGTAGTTGGATACATGGGTGACAAGAGGTTATGTCATTGTTTTTGTGAATTATGCGTGTCGCCTCCTTTGCTTTCATTTTCTGTTTATCAAGATGAGTAGCAAAGCAAAAAGTTCTCTCACTTTTCAGAAAAGCAACACAGTAACAAAGAGAACTTGATGGCTTCACCTGAAATGGAGCAGAAGAAAGGATGGAATTTCTGTTGATTTGGGGTATGTCATCATTAATTTACTCCCTGTTTTTCCAAACAATTGCAAATATATACATATATATAAAAATGGATATACACACACATGTATATATGCATATATATTACTGCTTAAAGAACCCTTGACTTCCAGGTGGAGAGATGTCACATTTTTCAACAGAAGAGAGTAGAAAGTATGATGAAGCAGAGTACAGCTGTACACACCATCATGATATTCAAGGATACTTAATAGCCAGCCCTTGCTAGGCTACCATTGCTAAAACTTTTAAAGCTGCAAAAAAGCATGAACTCTCTACAAACCTGTTAGATTCTGTTATAATAGCTTGCCAGCTGGTTGTCATGCACCCATGTGGCAGGAGGGAAAAGCAAAGCTGAAAGACATCTTACAGGACATTCAGTTGTTCTGGGGCGATGCTGGGGGATAAGAACACCATGTGTAAGCAGAATTATTTTCCTTTTGACATTTCTTTGCCGACTTCAGTTAAACTTTCTGAGATCACAAACTTGCTTGTCTTGTTTTCCCAAGATTTTTAACACATTAAGTGGTATATTTTCAATTTTCTGCATCTTCTTGAAGAAGATTATTTCAACCTTAGTTTTTTATTAGAATTTCCTATTGGTCTTTTTAGATTTATTATATTATAACTTTTATGAACTCACTTTCCAATTTTTACAAACTCATACTGAACACATTTCTGGTCTCAGAATTGGATGAATTTTCCTTACCCAAGTCTTCTATGCTTACCAGCTGCCTTGACTGATCTACACTGCTTCATCAAGGTGAACCCTATGGCAATCCCTCTGGACAGCAGCTGGACATGCGTCTATGGGGAAAGTGGTCCTAGTTGAAGGATCACCAACACACAGAGCATCTGCCTGTATCTGCATGCCCTCTGTATCTGTCTATCCAGAGTACAGATCAAAGAGGCTGCTCTCACTCTGCATTTTCCAGCTGACATGATATTTGCAATGCTTACCTTCCGCAAGTGGCTAGGGATTCAGCTCTTATGTAAGCCTAAGACCTCAGGGTGGCTGTCACACACCAATGTGTTTATTTAGGTAGTCATGCTGTCTTTTACACGCTACTTGACATTTAGCTGAGATTCAAATCCTTTCTTTTCATCCCCCTCTAATATTTAAAAATGTATTTGGTTTCTTAGCAGATAGTTTTTACTATTCTCCCACAAGTTATTGACAGGAGATGATTTTAACTCTTCTATCACCAGGTATTACCTAATTTAATGGAATGACTAATACAATTTTCATGACATATGTTCTTTTTGCTTGTCAGGATGATACTGAAATCTCTGTGAGAGCATTTTTTTTCCATGCACTGAGCCTTATCTTTCATATAAAGATATACCTAAACAACACCACTTTATAAAATCATACACATAGCCATTCAACTTATTGCTGACTTCTGACTGTACCAACATTGTAGCTGACATCTTTCGATTTTAGTTTTGAACTTATTGACCTGTAACAGCATCCAAACATACCACGGCCTTAGCTTTAGCTAGCTGGGTAAACAGTTCAGATCCACAAATCAAAATTTTTAAGTAGGTGGGCTGTACTTGCTCCTGCAAAGGTGGATTTAATCCTTTTTTTCATCAGGCAAAATCTCCATAGTACCCTACAGCCTAGAGCTGCCTAAAAATTCAGATCTTTCTAATCTACTAATAAGATCAAGGCATTGGCAAACATTGCATTTGCAGATGAAAGAAACATCCTCCTCATCCTATCACAAAGATTAGCAACCGGAATGTGGACTTCAAAGTTATATTATGAAGGATAAACAGATTTTCCTTTTCTCTCTGATCCATAAGAAACTGTGCTTCCATACATGTGAGGTTCCAGGAGGGCATCTCCAGCCCCCACTGTCCCTGCTTGGGCGGTTTGTTGTTCTTCTCATCAGGGTTCAATGTAAATATAAACTGATAGCTGAGGGAGGTTTTCTGTTGATACTGCTGCAAATCTATCACAGTTCTTTGAGGATTTCAGACAAAAGATCCTTAGCAGAATGGATAAAAGAGAAAACTTGAGAAATTTTCATTTTTAGAAGAACAAATATGTCCCTATTATATGTATTGTGTATAATTATTTGAGGAACTTAAAGCTTCCAGTATTTTTATTTGACTGTACTATCTTGAAATACTTTTGTAGTCAGAACGTTTAAGCTAAAAACACAGAACATTTGCTTTGTCATTGCACTGCCTCTTTCCTCATAATCACTGCTCCCTTGTCAGAATCCTGTATTTACTCACTGTGCCCACGTTCATTTTAAGGGCAAAAAAAATGGTTACAACACTGCGGATTTCAATTTGCACTTATGAATTACAATGTTACTGGTGTTAAAAATAAATAATCTACGGGAAAACATTTTTCTAGCTGTCAAATATTGTTCCATTAGTAACAGAACAGTGAGACCACTGCTATAGAATTATTTTACACATGCAACACTTGCCTACCTTAGGGATCTAGCATGGAGTTACATCAATCAAAGTACACCTATCACTTTCATAACCTTTAATCAAAAGAGCCATGCTAGTTCAAGGCATTATTCATTAGTACACCTGTATGCATGGCTTGTGAGTAATGCACATGAAGTCCGAGCTGCTTTTCCAGTGTCTCCCTTCCTTTCCCTTGGCTATATTATTATGGCTTAAGTGGAAAGCTCAAGCTGACCAAAATTTGGCCAGGGTAGTAGACAGACTTCAGTCAATGGGCTTTTAGGAAAGGAAAATCCTCTAGCAGGGGAATAACCCTCACTTGTCTGCCTGCTGGGGAGTGCTGGGAAATAATTCTCATTGCAGTAGTCAGGCCTTGGGATCGTATCTCTATATGGAACCAATGGCAGCTGTGACAGGTTGCCCTGCAACACTACATTTGATGTTGACCTGTCTCAAATGAAAGCTTTGAAAAATTTTCCCCCAGGTCAGTCCTTTTGTTCAAGAAATAATTTTCCTGTCTCTCCAGCTGAAAGAGCCTGTTTTCCTATATCACTCTAGATGAAGCCTCCTTCATTGTGGTCTTTCTCCACTTGAATCACAGCTGTTTTTGAAACTGAAACTTCCCCTGCAAGATTGAGGAAAATTATAATCATTTAGATAGCTTTGCATGATTTATGTGCAAATCACCAAACATTTTGTTGGTAGGTTTCTGGTTTACTGATTGCATATATATTCTATAGACATAAAAGACCTGAGTCTTCTTTAAGATGTACTGATCAAGCCTATTGAAACAAATTGGTTTCTGCTTCTGTTAAGAAATAAATGGAACTGGGCAATATCTGTCAAGACTTTTAATGCTTTTTAAATATAAAATAAACATTACATGCAAGTATATGTAGATATAGCCATAGAACAACTGACAGTCAGCTAGCGATTTCACAATTGCAGCTAGGGAGTTTTAAAGCTGTCGTGGCTTTCAAGACTGGTACTGACAGTTAGAGTACCAGTTGCGCTGAGAAGGGCTCCTAATTCATGTTTGTGAGGCTTTATCTTCCCTTGAAAAAAATCACTTTTTGAATACTAATCAAATTCTAATCAATACTGATACTAATTGGTTGAAATCATGTAATTACAATGCCCTTTCCCTATTTTATACATCTTTAAGTGCTTAATCTATATAAATAATCAATCACACCTTGAAGTCACTGTTCATACAGACAATTAAAAGAAAAAGAAAATGAAAGAAAATGAAAGCATAATTTTAAATCAATTCAGGTAAGTATCTTGTAAGTGGTTTAAAATTCTAGTAGTACTATCTGAGGGTGAATATTTATGTCTTAATTAATGCATGCACTTCCATATAAGCTGGAGCCTATTTTCGCATGTAACGTGGATAGTTTTTAATGGAAATGAATATGTAAGTGACTACCTCCTTGCACATAAAGCTATCCAGTTTTCATTCCCAGATATATGCTATGTACACAAATAAGGGAGCTGTTAGCTTGCATGTGTTTTTTTTTTTTTTTTTTTTTTTTTTTGCATTCCTGTAGGTTCTAAAAAACTCAGCCATGAATCTTTACAACAGACCAATAAAAACTATTTATGAAAAAGGAAACTTTTAAAGGCAAGATGAGCAATTTAAAGCATGCATGGGCATGTGTTGTCAAAGAGATATAGTTCAACTCACTGGCATCATACAAAAGATGATAGGAATGAGCTTTGTGTAGCTTCTGACACTTATCATACAGACTTAACTAGGTTTATAGTATGGTCAGGGAAGTTTAAGCTAACATTTTTTGTCAGCTGAAACAGGTAGCTTGCTTTAGGATTTCATCTCATCCTAAAGTTGATTGAAGAATAAGTCAATAAACTCAAGCTTTTGAAGTATCTATACTCCTCCATCAACAAGAAAGGAAAGCTAATGACATCTGCTCTGACGTACGTTTGCGGTGCCATGATGTGTCTTACTGTAGGCTTCTGCAGTGTGCGTGTCAGATGACTAAGGACTTCCTAAGTGATATCTTGCTATGCCATATGGCTGACATTAAGGACTCAGTATCTTCTACGTATGTTCCAGCTTGCTTCTGGAGAATCCTTCTTGATCAAGGGGTTTCCATGACTAGGCTGAGGCATCTTCATTCTTCTGCACACTTATTTCACATTGCAGGTGGGACAGACTGGTATTTTTGGATCTTGACTCATTTTTCTTTTCCTTCTGAGCAAGTTGTTTATAACTTTTTGGCATTTGCTACAGGTGCAGAGCTGACCACTGCCTAAAGCCTCCTCTGCTTCAGTGTGAAATCCAGTGAAAATGGTAAGCTGATTCAGCACCAGCTCTTAGAGGATCAGAGTGGTGCTCCAGGCAAGAATGAAGTATGTTTGCAATAGATTAAGGGAAAAAATGCACAGAGAAGTATGGTTTTAAAGCAATACGGGAAACCAAGTTTATTTTTTTTTCCAAGTTGTCAGAGCTGATGTTTATGTCATTCTGGTTTTGCATGCCACAAAACAACAAAGATTCAAAATAAAAATGGATGAAGAGATAGTTTCGACTTGTTTAAATAAAAGTGGCATAATCCCTATATGAACAAAATATGAGATGTATTTCAAATAGTATTTAGGGACAAAGTGTGCGGTTTGTGTTTTAAAGTATGATGTAGTCAAGAAAAATGTAATGAAAATATGTAATTCGAATAAAAAATCCTATCATTGGGCATGTGAAAAGGCATCATCAAAATGTCACACAAAAATGCAATAACATTTCTAACATTAATTATGGGGTTATCAACTGATGCAAGATTATATGTATTTTAAATCATCAGGATTTGGAATTCCTATTAACTAACATTGTAATTTTAAAAGAGGAAAGGGAATTGTGCATCCCATTAAATTTCAATGGGATTTGTTCATTTAACCTCTTTAGAGCATTGCTTATTGCTTAAGATATTTTTTTTAAAGGCATGAAATCTTGGGAAATTTATGAATCTTCTGAACGTTATGAACGTTGAGATATTGTTGGAGACAAATGAAGGAATCTAAGAATAAAGAAAGAGAAAAGGAAGTGAGGAAAAAGGCAAATATCTAAATACATAAAAGCAAGCTTTTAAATAACAGATATTTTTCCATGATAAAATTATTCTACCAAAAAAAAGGAATAATGAACATTACTGAGGACCATGATTTAGCACTAGAAGTAACCTTGGTAACAGCAGATTGTATGTGTGGGAATTATAAAGAAAAGTTTCTCTTATTTTAATGTAATACATGGTTAGAACATCAAAGACTCAAACTAACTTGAACTTGCAACCACTACCAGGGAGATTGTATGATACTAAAATTAATATATTTTAAAATTCTATTTTTAAAAATGGAATAGAACTAACAAATTCTGTTAAGATTATTCAATGTTCTATAATTAAAAGTTTTCAATTAAATATTAAAGTGCTAAAATCTAAATTCAAGAATTACTGAATTTGCTGAAGTGAATTATACTTCACACAGTTGACACAGCTCTTTCGATGAGAGATGCAGAAGGGTTTATGAACACAGTTTTACACATTTGTTTATTTTCTTTAGTTGTCCTGGTGATTAAACTTCTAAATTTCTTTGGAAATTTTCAAGAAAATCTTCAACTCTGTGGCTCTATCTACCCTTCTATCTGGCTGTTTTGTTCTTATTATATCCTGCAAGAGACCAATGGAGTGAAAAAACACACACACACACATACACACACACACACGCAAACAAAAACTCTCCTCATCCCTTGAGGTCTGCAGATGCCAACAATAAAAGAACTTTTCTTTTGCTTCCAGCACAATCTATGAAAGATATCCACCCTTATCTATACCTAGTAATGCTTTTTCAAGATATCAAACTTAAGGTTTTTTAAAGAAAGATGAAATATTCTCCATGAAAAAGCACACAGTTATAAGAAAGAACTGTGTAAAGCTTTAACTTATAATTTAGATTTTAAGAAGCTTCTTTCAAATGTAAAATATTTTCCATTTTTGTGCCAAACCAAAATATCAGAAGAAATTTGCTTCTGGTCAACCCAAAGCATACATTAGGTCAGAGTCATACCATAATGTTTTATACAAAATATGAGATTCCTTTCATACTGAGTACTGAGAGTACTTTCATACTTTCATGAATCTCTGTTTCCTTTAAATTGTGGCCATTTACAAATAAACAGAATACTTTCAAAATTTAAAGTAAAAAAAGACAAACATATTTATTTCTAAAAAAAACTTTTAATTAATGAAACAGTTTTGAAAAATGCCCCAAATTATTTTTATTTTCTTCTTAAATCATCTTTCTAGCAGAAAGAGTCACCATTTTGTTAAATAAATTTAGTCCTCCATAAAACTTTTTTTTTTGAGGGTTTCACTATTTGCCAAAGAATTTCACTCACCTCTCTTGTTAATCTGTGAAAATATATATTTACCCAATTATTCACAGATTCTGTACCATGAAGGTGATATTAATGACTGCATTTTCACTTTCTCTCTGAATGTTTTTCTTCTAGAGATGCTAAAAAACAAAACAAAACAAAACAAAAAAACAACAAAAGACAAACAAACAAAAATAACTTAGAGCTATTTAAATCCAGTAAATTATTTTTTATTTTCCTACTCTAAAAATAATAATAATAAAAAAGTTCAGCTTTTAGAACAGAACTTAGAGTTGGAGAAGAAAGATGCAAGAATGAAATATTTCATAATAGAATGAAAGCAGGGCATGAGAATGAAGAGTCCTCACTGTAATATCACTGGCTATTTCAAAAATTTCTCCTAAAAGTTTATCTGTAGCTATTCAGTTTACAGAGTAAAGAAAGCAGGGGATGACAGAACATCATTACTAATAAAAGAACTGCATTCATTTCTTTTGTGATATGTTTGTGTGCTATGTCTAGTCTTGTATATGTCACTTCATTATTTCAGGAAATGTCATCCTTCTCCATGCCAAACAAAAGAACAAAAGGAAAATGGTGTGTAGTAGCACAAAGTGTAAAGGCTGAGACTACGGTAAATGATAAATCCTTGAAATGATGCATTCATGCTGACTTTTCCTGAACTGGCAAAGATACTATGTAGCTTTCAATAGAACCTTCAATAGTTCCATATTCTCCCACTTGTTATAGCTTAAATACTTTTCTCATTTTGTCAAGAGAGAGTAAAAAGTGTATTTGCTACTTGAGATACTATGTGTTAGATTTTTCTTGTGCAATTTGTGATACTTTGTTAAAATTTGTTTAGCTGTAGTAAAGAGTGAATTTAAAAAGTGATGACATTGTAAAGTGCCTCTTTAATAGACTAATACTTGGTATTAACTAATAAGAATAAATGTAATGTGATAGAAATAGAAATTTCTCTAATGAAGTTTTACTTCTGATGATAGATGTTGAATCAGAGGAACAGGAGAGGTGTAAGGAGTGCAGTAATGTCAAGACTTCATTTTGGTGAATGAGTAGGAACCGCCTAACAACTTTATTCCTCACACACAAGAATCATATAAACATGTTTCGGTAATTGCCCATTGTATTCAAAAACCCTCACAAGGAATACCTAAAAATCTTCTAAAAATGAAATGGAGGTTGCTTGGGAATGTTTTCAGGACTCTGGCTCCATGGTCACCCTGGTGCTAAGACTCATCCTTTTATTGTCCCAGCAGCCAGACAACACAACAAACTACAGTGATGCCCTGGCACACAGAGAAGCGTTTGATTGTGAAGAAACTGCCTCAGATTCTGCTCAGGGAAAGAAGACAGCAAGAGTAAACAGAAAGTGTTCAGATGAGAAAAGCACTGATGAGATGTTAGCTAAGTGGAGGTGGGACTGTCTTGGAGGATGTACCGGAGGATATGACATTTTTACGAGAACTTCCCTGAGCCTGGGACTTAAGGCAGAAGGATTAAGTCTGTCAGTTTATTAGCTTAAAGAAAAGAAAGCATACATGACAATGTTAAATGGAGAGAAAAGAAGAAGTATGGTACCAAATGAAAGTCTACAGTTGCAGTATCCAATTACATAATCCTTTGGCCTCTCAGTGGAGCTTTCATTGGTCCCAAATGCACACACTTCAACTCCTATCTGCAGTTAAGTTGTATATGAAAGGCAGGGCATCTTAGAGCTTAATCAGTACTAGCAGCAGTATGATGGGCTATTTTTCTGCTTGACACTTCTGCTAATTCCTAGACTTGATAATAGCTTTCTTTGCCTGTGATGCAGAATACTTTTAAAATGATTGACACTAAATGTTATTATACTGTTAGTGGACTCAGAATTAATTTTAATCAAATGCTGTAGAAAGTCTTTTGTTGCATTTCACGTATGTTGTTAACAATTTCAGGAAGATCACAAACAATTTATGACTTGCTGCATGTGCTTATGGACATATTAATAGTGTATATGAAACTATTAAACAATAGTTTTTGAAAATGTTAAATGAAATATTGAAGGATTTTTTTTAAAACTTCCCATCTTTGAAAGGAAATGCACTACAAGTTCAAAAGTTCTGTCTTAAAAGGCATAATAATTATAGTTTAAATTTTCTGGATTCACAGGGCCAGAATTTTCATCCTAGCTAAATGATGTTTAGTACAAGGTCAGGAGGCAGATACTTTATTCTTTCTGGATGAAGCATGTGTGATATGGACCATTCTTTCATGAAGCTATTCTAATAGTGGGAGATCAGCGGCATGATTGAGTTGTTTTGGCCACATTCACTGCTCAGACTCAGCAGAAAATTACACCTGATTTCCCCAACACTATCAACAAGCATGAATTAATCTTAAAAGCACTCTGAAATGAAGGTAATTACAACTTTATTCCTCAGTAACTTCTCTATATCCCCTTTCTTTTCTATTTGGGGTTTCAAAATTCTCCACTGATTCTTTCCATTTCCTTTCTCTGCCCTTGCTGTGCAAGAAGGGGATTAATAAGACAGGGAAGAGGAGAAACAGTGAAACTCCTACACTTGCTCCTACATCTGGGAGAAGATCTCTGCTCTGTGTAGATTTCCTGCTGCCAATACTCAAGAGAATGGATCCTCCATCCCTTGTCTCTGCCCGGCAGGGCTCTGGTCTGCCAGCTGGTGTGACACTTGCGAGACTATGGCATGTCTTGAAACCTCTTGAGCTAGGGAAAAACCACTGTTGAGCTAGCTCTGTTGAGCTAGGGAAAAAGACCAGGTTTCTGAAGAAACTGAGAGGAAAATGCAGATGGAGACCAGAATGTGATCACCTAGATCTCCTGTTCTTAAGAAAACAAGCTGAAAAACAACATCTACCATTCATTAAGCTTGGTTTAGGACTCAAAATATTATTTAAATTCTTCTCCTGCCCTCAGTTACTTGCTACATTGCAAGGCTTTGCATTTGCGTGTATGTGCATGTGTGACTCTTTTCAGGAGCCAGCTTGAGACGTTTTAGTGGGGCTTTGACATAGTGCTGGCTGGGAACACTGAGACTAGATCAGTGATAGCAATGTCACAGTACATTTTTATTTACTGTTTTTATTTACTCTCTACTCTAAGAATTAGAAAAACCACAGTAAACCTCCCCCATTCTGTGCTTCCATATATGATAATTTGCCAATATAGAGAACATTTTTTTCTAAATGGCTGTATACAAGCTCTGTTCCTATAGCTGCAAGGAATTAAATACAGATTTGAATGCTCAGTTCTTCAAATGTGATTTTTTTTTCTTTTTAAGAAGGCAGTTAGACAACTACTTCCTCAAATTCTGCTGTCCTTCTACATATTTTAATATTGTCTTTCTAGCTGTTGAGAGTCACTTACTTTGCCCTGTACTGAGTATTCAGAAATTGGTCATAATAACTACAATTAAAACAAAGATTTCAATATAATGCTGGGCATTTTTGTCTCTGAAGTGATTCATTAGAGAATCCTTCTCCAATAAAATTTTCTTTCTAAGGGAAATCTCAGTAGACCCTCTGAAATAAAACTGAAGGACAAACACAACATGTTTGTTCGTTTTATTTAAATAATATGTTTTCTGGTGGGAAAGTATCTGAGCAACATTTCTGAAAGTTAATTAGGCAATTCTGTGGCAAAACATTTGGAGAATCTTAACAAAAATCCCTCTCTGGCATTTAGAAGACTGAAAAAGAGCAGAGGGAATTTGACGATTGTTGTCAAACTTTCAAAGCAGCGTATTAGTACTTTTAAAAGCCTTCTGACATTTGGAACTTTTAAGACCTATCCACTAGGGTTGCTTAGTGTAGTTAGGAATACATTAACTAGAATAATCCTTAAAATAAATTATGATAGTCAGTTGAATTTGATTTTAGTGACTGAATTAAAATAATTAATTCAAAGAAAACTTACACTCCCAAATGTCAATAGGAAACTCAGACTCACTATATTTGCCATAGCAAAACTCAGTTTGCATAAATATCAACCAGCTTTATATAAATAGAATGCGATCTTTGTAGGGAGAAATGCTATATTTTAATATCCATTTTTAAAGAATTCTGAATAGATGGATCAAAGATTTGATCATGTTTAGGTTATCTGAGAGGCTGTGGGCTTATTATTCAGATTCTGAAATGCTAGATGTGGGGACATTTGTACAACTCACAAACCCAAATGAGCTGCCTAGATGCCAGCATAAATACTAATACCAAAGCATGCTATCCTGATGACTTTTAATCACTTTGTTCTGCATTTCATGTGCCTGCCTTTTAGATTGTAATCATCTTGGGAAAGAAACTGTCTAAATGTAATTGAATAGAACAGATTATTTTTGACAATAAAATGGTATAGATCTTGTGAAACTCAGGGGGTGAATGATTCGCTAAAGAATAGAGTATAATTCAGGAAATATCAGAAATAAAGTGCTAAAGCTAAACCATATTTTCACACATCAAATCCATCCATCATGTAGCCTGGACCCCTTTACAAGTAGTAGTCCTTGAAAAGAGTGCTGATAAACCACGTTTTAAAATACCCACAATGGGATAAAAAGTGTCCATTGCCATTAGCTTCACTTGTTCTGCAGGGAGGCAAGAGTGTGTGCCAGGGAAGGAGAGAAGAATGAACCCTGCTTTATGTTGAGGAAAATGCTCTCTTCAATAAAATTTGCCTGTATTACCCATCTATACATATAATTCTCAATACTGCTGGACTAAACTTTTTTTTGACAGATAATCTGTAGGTTATTCATTTGCAAATATGGCAGTTACAAGAATTACTCATTTTGCAAAAATAAGACTTCTTGATAAAATTCAGTTAAGTTGTGACTTTTTAGTGGTTCATACAGTAACAATTCAGTTCTCAGGAGCCTGGGGAAAAAATAAATAAATAAATAAGAGCTTAGTCATCTTTTGAGATTAATAACCTATTAATTTTGGAGCATATTCTGCTACATGTTGGCTGGAAACCCAAAAAGGCCTCAGACCTAACTGCATCTTTATGTGAAGGTAAGCTTGAGCATACATAGAGATGCACACTGAATTACAAAGCAGGGCCAAAAAAAATGGAAGTTTATCAATGTGAAGAAAGATTTTGTTCAGCTAACTACTGTCACATCTAAAGTAAATTCCAGAAAGTTAATAGTTCAGGGACCTTTGAAGACAACATTTCTTATGGTTACAGTTTTGGCTGGTCTTTAAGGATGAATTTATTGGCTAATTTTCATAGACTTCTCTAGTCAGGGTAAGGAGTCTTCTGTAGGAGGTATTTCCAAGGGGAATTCCTATTTGCCAGTCAAAGAGGCCATGAATGAGAGAAATTAGGCAACTAAATTTTTGAAGGGTGGATACCAAAACTTCTTAAAGAATGTTTCCTGTAGAGTTTATTGGTAGGAAACAGTCAAGAAAGCATGGTGAGGATTTCAAAAGACCCTTTTGGAGGACTGTAGTTAGTGTTTAAGCCTGAAGATCCAGTCAGAATTACCATAATACTCAGAATATCAAGAGAGCTTGTTTGCATGTAAATTCCACTGACATAAAACTGATATACATAGCTCATGACAGGCACAATTGACTGTTGACTTTGATAAGTCTTTTTTGCCAAATATGAGATGAGTGGAACTGGGGAATATCGGACTGTGGTGGAACGGGGCAACACAATCATGACCTTGCATCCTCTACTGCCCTGACTGGGGCACCAGACTTTAGTGGCCCTGGAGACCACCATGTTCTCCACCTTTCTGTGCAAAGAGCAGACCCCCTAACAGCAACTGTGTCCACCTCCTGCTGCTGTCAAAAATGTGATAACCTTCTTCCTTGCCATGGGAATGGTGACCCATCTAACTTGTTCTCTCCACATGAACATGGTGCTGAGGAACACAGTCCCTATGGAAGGACTTTCATGGAGGTCTCTCCTTCAGACCTTTTCCAGGAGCTTTTTAAAATATAGTTGGAAAAAAAAGTCTATTAGAAAAGAAATAGAAGAATTGGTAAAACAGCTGCACCATCAGAACAATTATATCATATATCAGCAGGGTGCAGGGGCATTGTATTGCTGTGTTTCTTTTGATGCTCATATATTCTTATATTTAAGTTCAAACTGGACACTGCCCAACAGGAATAACAGAGGACTGAGCTCTTTGTTCTGTCAGATTACAGGAACTTTCAACATGCTTAAGGAAATTTTTTTTAACAGTGAGGGTGACAGAGCACTGGAACAGGTTGCCGAGAGAGGTTGTGGAGATCTTCTGAAGATCTCTGGAGATCTTCAAGACCTGCTTGCATGCAGTCCTGTGCCACATGCTCTAGGTGACCATGCGTGTTCGGGGGATTACACTAGATGATCTCTAGAGGTCCCTTCCAACATTAGCATTCTATGATTCTATGATATACAGATCATGTGTGGGTTTGTGTACCCACAGGTAGGTTGAGGGTCAATGTTTTAATGATAGGTTTAAGTCATTTTAGGTGCTGTTGGCTTGTATTGACACTCTAGAGGTGCAGGACTCCCTAAATTTCTTCTGTAGATATTTTGAATGTGTCCAACAGCTCTAGTTATCTGTGTTAAGGCAACTTAATCATATCCCTTTATTCCATCTCCTAAAAAACTTCATATCTACAGGGATGGTATAAACTTTCAAGGCCACAGAGGAGTGAAAAGGCTAATGAAAGATTTGGCCTGCATTGAGTTCGTCTCTTCCCTTCATGAATCAATTCTTACACTGATCACAAGATACTAATTGTGAAAATGTTGCAGTTTGAAAGCCATAGTGGTAGTGGTGGTAAGGGGGGAAGGAAATACCAAATCAATATCGGATTCACAAACAGTTTGTGCACCGTAGGTCCAATTGCCTCCCTAGGAGCGAATCGAGTTCCCAAATAGTGTGATCATCTATAAGCTGGACCCTGGCAGTATCGGAATAACTAGCTCTGATGTACAAATGTGAAATCACTCACCCCAGAAGATGGGAGAAGGCTCTCAGTCTCGAGTCTCCTCAGGCGGCCTCCCAACACAAGGGGAGGAAAGGGGGATCAGCAGATCAGCTGATCCAGAATTTGCGATGGATTCTTCCCTCTCACTTCTTAGTCTCCTCAGGCAGCATCCCAGCGCGAGGGGAGGGAAGGGGGATCAGCCCGTCGACTGATCCAGGAGTTACGATGGATTCTTCCACCCTCATTTCTTAGACTCCTCAGGTAGTGTCCTGACCTGAGGGGAGGGAAGGGGCATCAGCCTGTCAACTGACCCAGGAGTTGCAATGGTTTCTTCCCCTCTCCTTTTCATCCTTAGTTCATCTTTTATACTTTTCTTTACATTCAGGTGGAGCTTGAGTGACTAGAGTCATACTTAAGACTGTTATTGATTGGTGAAAAAGTTTCTCGCTTTCATTTAAAGGTACAGTCAATTGCAAATCTAGAGCGCATGCTCAGTGAGGAGTGGTTGTAACTCGGAGGCGGGTAACTTTTGGGATGGAGGTATGGTTTTCAAATTATAATGAGCAAAGTTCAAGCAAAGTTCACCCAAAAGGAGTAATTTGCCACCTTTGCTGGCTCAGCACTGGACATGTTATCGTATATCTCCCATCGGACAGCAACCGTGTGGCTTATCAGCGGCCCAGCACAGGGAGTGTAACAGAGTTTGGCTGTGGTGTCTTCACTCTGCTCCATCCTCTGTTACTCCCCTTTGCAGCTGCGAGGAGGGCAGATTGTGTTGCCCAGGGAACCGTGGAGGAGCTGAGTCCGTGCACACCAGTCATCCTGGAAGTGGCAACTGTGTATCACCCCAAGCAGGCCTTTGTAATGCCAAAACTTTGGTTGGGCCCTAGTTTTCCTCTCAGTTCCTGCTTTCAAACAATTCTTCCACAAACAATTCTTCCACACTAATGGATACAAGCATTGCACAGACCCGAGTTTCACTTGTAATATCACTCATGAAACTAGAAAATGAAGTCAAGGATTCTGAGTCCCTGAAACAGCTCTCCTGCATTCTCAGTCTTTGTTGGCAACAAATTTTCATGTCTTTAATTTATGCCTGAAGTACTCAAATACATCTCAAATAAAGCATTACATTTTTGTTTTCAGATTCTCTCCTAGATCCCATAAAAAATCCAAAATTTTTACTGTTCAATATACTTTTGCTCAGCTGGCAAAGAAGCAGATTTTGTGATCTTTAAAGAAAAAAGAAGATTTATAGTTTTATGAAAGATTTCAAGTTGTTATATAAAGTGCTTTGTAGATTAAATGACTTGATTCATATGCCGAGAGTAAAGACTTCTCTCATAACTGCTGTGCTATCAATTGGTCTGACCTAGTTGTACTGTCAAGTTCTACTACAATTCAAAACTTGCACTTTGTCTGTTTCTAATGGCATCAACCTCAGTAAAACCCACCCAAAACTAGACAGTTTGTTCTTAAACATTAAGTTTCTATTGAAGTGTCTGCCCAGTCAGAACTCTCAAAGTCCCAAAGCAAACCAGCACTTGTGCTGACTCTCCAGATATGCAGTCTAAGTTAGCCATTTTTTTAGTATTGAAACTAATTCTGTTCCATTTTTACCTTTGATGAACTTGATCATCATGGTTTGCCGTACTGTTATGGGTGTACTCCTTCCTCAGCCTGACCTGACCTCCCACACAGAGTCATTTTCAACTGCCAGTGGCATTAGCTGATCATGGTAACTGCTTCCCTCATCTCTTCTCCCCCAGAATTGATGGTTACCAATAACAGAATCAATCCTGATGCCAGGGACATTTGATGGACTCTGGGAAGACAAGGGCTAATGGAATATTCGCCAGTCAAAAATTGGCTAACATGCAAAATTGACTATAAGTCAATTATTCCATAAATATGGATACAATCTGAGGGTTCTTTGAGATCTCCTTGCAAGGCAGGGGCTGTACACCCCTTGAGGAGGGATATCTCTCAAGATAACTCCTTGAAGTTCAGCGATCCATTGCCATGACAGATCCAGCAAACATAGCATGCTAAAAATTTCTAAAACTTTGTAATCTTCACTGGGTTGATTGTGCATATAATCCATTAGGAATAAACCATTGACCAAGTCTGGGACTAGGACTGGATCCAGCTGCATCCAGACTCTTTTGAGAAGGAGTTTGGAAAGCAAGGGGGTCCAATCTGAACCCTGTGGCTCAGTGGGAGGGTCTCCTTAGTAATTTTGTACAAACCTGTCCTCCATGCAGCAAATAACAATGACTTTGCCATTGAATCTTGTTAAAACCACTGTCCATTTCTTTCAAAGGAGTGAACTGCATTGAATCACTCACATCCCATACACTCTGTGACAAACATATGACAGCCCCAAAACATTCCGGTGGACACAGCGAGAAACATTGCTATTTAAGCAGGTTTATTATTATTATTACTATCAATATTTTCAGTAGCTTATGAATGCAGTGTCTGCATGTCTGTAACAATTCATGCTAGTGAGGTGATTGTAAAGTCAATGGAATTAAACCTAAGTTCTGTCTACTGGAACTTCATCTATAGGAGAGAAAGCAAAACGTGATAATACAGTCAGTTAAATCATTGTCTCATCATGATAAATGCTATTGAATGCTATTACAGGCTGATCAGCTTCTCCTTCTTCTCTGGAAAGGTGATGGAGCAGCTCATCTTAGACACCATTGCTAGACATGTGAAGGAAAAGAAGGTGATCAGGAGCAGTCAGCACTGATTCACCAAGGGAAAGTCAGGTCTCACCAAACTGATAGGCTTCTATGATGGGATGACTGGCTGGCTGGCTGAAGGCAGGGCCATGGATGTTGTCTACCTTGACTTCAGCAATGCTTTTGAAACCATTTCCCATAACATCCTCATAAGGAAGCTCTGTTAGTGTGGGTTAGATGAGCGGACAGCAAGGTGGTTTGAGAACTGGCTGGATGGCAGAGTTCAGAGGGTTGTGTTAATAAGGATGAGTCTAGTTAGAAGCCTGTGGCTAGTAGTGTCCTGCCGGGATCAGTACTGGGCCCAGTGCAGTCAACTTGTTCATAAAGGATTTGGATGAGGTGCAACCTGAGCAAGTTTGGAGAGGATACCAAGATGGGTGGAGTGACCAAAACCCCAGAGGGCTGTGCTGCCATTCAGAGGGACCTAGAATAGGCTGGAGACTAGGGCAGAGAACCTCATGAGGTTCAACAAGGACAAGTGCAGAGTCCTGCAGAGAAATAACCTCAGCCACCAGTACAGAATAGGGGGTGACCTGCTGGAAAGCAGCTCCACGGAGAGGGATTTGGGAGTCCTGGTTGACAACAAGTTAACCATGAGTCAGCAATGTGCTCTTGTGGCCAAGAAGACCAGTGGGATCCTGGCCTGCATCAGGAGGAGTGTTGCCAGCAGGCTGAGGGAGGGGATCCTGCCCCGCTACTCAGCTCTGGTGAGGCTGCACCTGGAGTATTGGGTGCAGTTCTAGGCTCCCTGGTACAAGACGGACATGGAGAAGAGAAGAGAACATTGAGAGGAGATATGATCAACATGTACAAATACCTGAGGGGAGAATGTAAAAAGGATGGGGCCAAACTCTTCTCGGTGGTAGCAACACACACCACTCAGTCGTGGCACAGGACAAGGAGTAATGGGTATAAATTAAAACACAGGAAGTTCTGTCTCCATATAAGGAAGACCTTCTTTACTGTGAGGGTGACAGAGCCCTGGAATGGGCTGCCCGCAGAGCTTGCGGAGTCTCCTTCTCTGGAGATCTTCAAAACCCACCTGGATGCCACCCTGTGTCATGTGCTCTAGGTGTTGCTCTTGGACAGGGGTGTTGGGCTAGATGATCTCTACAGGTCCCTTTCAACCTCAAACATTCTATGATTCTGTGATTCTGTGAATAGGTGTTGAGGGAGAGCAAAAATGCAGTAGGGAATAGTGTGGTTGTGGGTGCATGTCCTCATATTTTTCTTCAGTTTCTCTTTTACAACCAACTTAACTATAAAAGTTTCTAGAGGTTCTTTCCTGAAAGGGTTTAAAAGCAGGGATGGTGAGGTCAGTCTTTGACCAGAAACAGACTGTGTGGTCTGAGGCCCCAGTCTCAGCTTGGAGAGGTGGTAGCTGTGTCTCCCTCTCAACCTCTTCTGAGAGCTGGAGAAGGGCAACATAAAATTCTCAAACTCCCTTTATAAGTATGAAGGGCTCCTTGGAGTGACAGGAATGTCATCAAGGCCTCTTTGTACTTACAATTATTATTTAAGCGAAGCCAAGTGGGGCTGTAGCACTCTCCTCTTCCAGCAACACACATAGTCAGACATGTTCCCACTTTGACACGAAGCAGCATCTCATGCAACAGTACCTTTGCAGCAGTACCTCCCAGGTAGCACTTGGGCTGCCTGTAGCAATGATAATATTGTCTGCAAATTCAGATGGACTTTGCTGCACAACACACAACTGGATGGAGTTTTCATACTTTACTTCAAAATCTTAGCAGCTGTGAGTGCTTTTTCTTTTTTTTTTTTAATTAAAAGTTTGTGAAGTTACTATACTATAATTCAACTAACAGATGCCCTAAGCATGGATGTAGCTTGCCTGCACCTCAGTCTAGTTACTTCTGGCTGGCCATTTTTCAAGTGGAAACTGCGATAGCAAAATTGTCAGAGAGTACTCTGTGGCTGGATGGTGCCTCAAACCTATCAGTGATCTAAATGGTACACAAAATACTAAATGCTTCAAATTCTACTCCTTATGTCTATTACTGCCAGCTGAAAATACCAGCAAAATTTACCAAATGCTCTTACATATATTATCTTCTTTTTTAAGATCTTCCAGCAAATTCTATCCAGAAGTAAGATAATCTGCTCCAACATCTCCATATGACTGGATTTCATGTTATATTTTTCAATTAGTAAATCTCTACATCAGTTGGAGATTATTGTTTATATCAAAAATACCATCTTAAAATAGCTACAAAACCTTGTGTTATCAGCAGATATTTTGTTTCAGTATGAAACATATTATTTACCACTGCCCAATTCTTCCTTTCATAATTTTGCTTCCCACTGTTTTTCAAATAGCTTTCACATCCCTGCAATTGCCAACTGCAAATTGAAACTATATGCATATTGATATCACAGAAATAAGGAAGCAATTACATTAAAACGCAAGATAGTTTTATTGCCTACTGCTTTCTTTGTCAGCTGTATTACTTAAAAGGAAATATTTATGCTTCAGGCATAAATAAACATGCTTATACATGCACAAACACATGTGTCATCTTGTGAAGATTTGTAAGACTGTAAATTTTGCAGAAAAAAAGGAATTCAAGCCATATAATATAGCTAAGTAACGCTTCTTTTAGTTCCTGATAAATTCAAACATTCTTTCAAAAGGAAATGAGTTAGTAAGATATTTTGTTTTCAATTGTTTCAATCAATGTCATTAGTATTTTTTTTCTTGAAAAAAGGGCCATATTAATAAATGAAACTATATGAGATTGCATAAAAGTTCCTTTTTTTCCCCTCCCTTCTCCGCTGAGTTACCAGCTAAGGCATATTCTGGAACAGCAGAAATATCACCTCTAGTATAATGGTCATGAAAGTGAAATAACACTACCGTTTCTACATTCTCTTTCCCTTTCTGGTGAGGAAAAAGCAATGCTATTTAGACCACTGGCAAACTATTTGCCAACCACTCTAGAAACAATCCACTTTTAACTTGCATGACAAATCATAGGCTTTGTTTTCCTGTCACCTGTTAGACTCACCTCTACCATAGCTCATTGAATTTGCTTGTTATTTAGCAGTAAGTCTAGTCCCAATCTAGTGTTATGCCCAGGCTTCCAGTCTCAAAGCACATGAAAAGTGATCTCTCTCTGAAAAAAAAGATCCTAAAGTTAAAGAAAAAATATTGAACTGTAGTCTTAGCTTCATTTTTCTGACTAATTTCACATTGAGCACTTACAGTCTTCCTTTATATCAATTTCTAGCATAAATCTCAAGCTCTGCTTATATATACATCGCATATGTAACAGTATTCTGTTCAAGGGAATATTTTTGTCCCCAGACTGGCAGTTATCAGTCCTGAAACTGCATTAGAGTGAGAATAATATGGATAAAAGAGGCATTTGTTAATTTATCCAGCATGCTGGCCAACAGCAAGGATTTATAAAGTGCTCTGGATGGAATTAAAGCTGCTGTTTCCTAGAATACTTTAAAGAGACTGGGAATAGAAATGTTACCTACCGTCAGTCAAGCATTCATCCCAGATGAACTCTATTGGCAGAGAGACATAAAATTTTATCTTCATGCCTGGTAAGCTTAAATCAAGGTGCCTAAATCTGCAAAATGAATTACACATCTAGGCATCACCTCAGTGCCAGTTTAGACAGCTAAGCTCAGTAATGACACTGTAAATGCATCATCGTAAGAGCAATCTAATTCTTATATTCCCTTTCCAGCCATTTATTACAGTGTTCATGCCTTTTACATTTCTGTATATTTTGTTCAAACCATAATATTTTCCTTTTAGTCTTTCAAAGGACATTTTAGACTTATGTCTAAATGACTTTATGACTTTTTGCTTCAGTCCCTCAAGTATGAATACTTATCTTGTGTGTTGAAATAGGATATTTCAAACCTAAACAATAAAATGCAAACCACAAATACTGCAAGATTCAATTAATTTTTACTTTTAACTCTTCCTTAATTTTTGTTAACTATTACAAAATTTGCTATACTTACTACATGCCATTTTTATCTCTTTAAAATCTTAGGCCAAATTATTTAGAAAACAGATTTTTGATACATGAAAAAAGTGATGCTTCCCTAACTCACACATTGAAAAAAAGCCATTAACTGTCCACATGCAGAATTTTCAAACTTACATTTCAATAGTACTGCTGGATCTACTGCGCTGAAACACTGCATAGAATCTTGTTTTCATCAGAAATGGTGGCTTTAATGGCTGGTCTGAAGTCCTAATGCCGTTCATTAATTCTCTGTAAGAAACTATTTTATATGGTTTTGAACATGCTTAGCACATCATTTTCATCCTTGCCATTTTAAACATTTCTTTTCATTATCCTACTCCCTCCTAATGTAATTAACATTAAGGAGGTGTTTCTCAAGGATGCAATTTTAAGGACACCTTCTGCTAAGGACCTCTCACTAAGAGCTTCTAAAATATAGAATTCTAATGAAAGCTTCTTGTGGCAAGACATTTAGTTAAGGATCCATTCAATTTAGGGTGGCTCAGTTTAAGGGCATTACTGCTAATGATGCAGACAGCCTCATTTAAGGAAGTTCAGTAAGCATTTACGAATTCAGTTACAGCTATGCTGAGGGATCTGCAAAGAAAAGGCCTATCCAAATCCCTGAATCACAACGATAAAAAATCTGAAGTAACTTAGTAGTGACATTTATTCTTTTTCCAAAATAAATAAATAAATAAATGCAGATTAATAATACGCATACAGAAGGGAAATCTGCAAGTTCGTAGTATCTTGTTCACTTTGCTTTCAAGCAAAGGCAAATCAGTTTAATTGAGTTCATTGTCATAAAACTAGCCCATTAGTATTTTTTTAGTCCCTGTAACAGATCAGGCTCAAATGCCCCATTCCACTCATAGCTGACTGATACAGAAGAGTGACCCATTAGGTAATAAATGTGTGTGGTAGGTGTTTTTCGGAACTATATTCTTGCTATAACCCTTGTGGTTTTATATCTACGCTTGGTTGCTAGGACCATCTAAGACTTGGGCTGTATTTCACAAGGTTTAAACAAAAGGTCAATGAGGACTTTGAGAATACTACTGATGCATAAACTGAAGAGTGCAGTTCCTAAGTGCCTTCCAAAGCACCTCAGCTTCCCTCTCCATCCCCTGACTAGCTCTCCAGTGTCCCTGTGATCAGTGTCTCAGATCATGTTTACAGCTCTGCCCTCCTCCTTCCATGTCAAAAGATCAGAGTAGAATTGAAAAGGACATCAAGGACAGGCAAAGCCCCTGAAAGGCTCCTGTGTGAGGAATAATTAAGTCAACTGGAAAAGATTTGATGGGATGTGTTTATTTTGATGTCTATCAAAATTACATGCGATATAGAGAGGAAGAATAGGTTCAATCTCCTTTGTAATACAGGAATTACTATATTGACTGAAACTAGCAGGTTCAAAACAAACAAAAGGAGATGCTTCTTTCTCTGCAAGTCCTTATCATGGGTTGCCGTGGATAGTACAAGTTTACTTTAGTTGAAAACTTTAGATCAAAACATTAATGGAAAAAAATCTAGAGCTATTAAATATGAAAACAAAACAAAGCAAAACATTTCTTGCTAGACATTCTTGAGGTGCACTTGGCTAAAAACTGGAGGATAGTTAGGTGAAATGCCATTGCATCCTTGTCCTATTTTAAACTCTTTGCTAGGCATTCGCTTTAAGACACTAGAGGAGACAAGAAAAGAGGTATGTGGATTCTTCGTCTAATGCTATGGTTATAGTATGCTAGTACTTCTTTGACTGGTACTCTTTTTCTCCCTGTGCCAGCACGGCCTCCTGTTATACAGTGATTTCCATTAAAAAGACAGGAATGACAAATAATTACCTGAGATATAGTCATAATTCCTTACACATAGGGAGTAAGTGAACACTGTCAAAAACCATTTTGTTGCAATGGTTTGTTAATGCTGTAGTGGAAAGCTTAAATAAATATTCTTCCTGTTGTGGAACACTTATTGCCTTCATATAACACAATACATGAATAACATTACTCATTATGCCTCATGTTTTTTTCTAGATTTTTCTAATTTATCAACCAGTCTAGCATACAGGTACCAGTCAAGTGATATAAAAAAAATTAATAGTCTTCAGAAAACAGAACCAGATAAACAAGCAAAGAAATACCCAAACCTCTCAACATTAAATGGAAGTACTTCTCTTACACTGAGGTAAAAGGCAACATGAACAGAATACTTTACTTTGGCATAGCTGCTAAAAGCAAAGCATCTTGCAAAAAAACAGGCTTCTGAGCAGCTTCTCTAAACATATTTCTCATCTTTGGGCCTGGACATTGTCACTTAGGTTCACATTCACTTTTTTTGGGGTGCTTTTTGTGCTCTTAAATAACAAACATTAATTATTTCACATTCACATTGAGGATATTTCTTTTCTTTTCTTTCTTTTTTTTTTTTTAAATGAGGTCAGAGTTAGATCTGTTCTATCCATTTTAGTACATCTGTACTATCAGAAAATCAAGCTGTTTGCCTTCTTCAATGATAAAGCATTCTCACCAGTGATTAGAAATCCTGTAATATTTTGGTGCTCTATTTCAGGTCATCCAGCCTTATCTGGCTTGCTGTCTGTCCTTGCCCTCTTTCAACTCCTTGACAATCCAACTAAAAATTAGTTCTTGTCAGAGGACATTTCAGACAGTTGAGAGAGAGAGGGAATAAATAGATGAGGTCTAAGAGGATGTCTGAGGTGTGCACTTAAAGGGTATGAATAGCTCATCATCCTTACACGACTCTTTCTAAAATTGAACAGCCTCTGATTGTCAATGTTTTTCTGACTCTGTGATTTAGGACTATTATGTCTTCCTACCTGAAAGCAGGAGTTCTTTGCCATTCTTGATCAGTCAACAGGTGTCTAATTAAAGATAACTTATATGCTGGAGCTGAATGGACACACTCCCTCACTTATTTTTTAGCAGAAAAGAATGTTCTGGAGAAATAAAAAATGTTAATGCTTCACACTGTTCAAAAGAGCCAAAATACAGTCCTCATTCCCAGTATAGAATTCGGAAGGGTTCCCAGGTAACACATAACAATAAAGATGCAAATTCTACACTTAGAGCTACAGGAGTTTTAAAAAGGAGTTTGGCTTCTAGCCCTCAAAATAGCCATCTGAAACCTTTGGGGTTCATAGAGAATTTGAGCGTTAGGCCTATTTATTATTTTTCAGGTGGTTTCTTATGTAAATGGTGGTTGTCTTCAATTGTGCAAAATTAGGTAGCTGCTTAGAGCCAAGCATGTTAGTCAGTTTTATTGTGTTCATAAATAAAGAAACCCATTATCTACTGATTTATCATAGTGCTCAGAGTTGTTGTTCTATAGTTTATGACAGTTCCCTTTGCAAATAAAACTTACATATTGTTTTCAATTTCTCTGTGCTCCCAGGAGAGTGGAAAAACTATTTTAGGCAATGGACTAGTAACAGTAAGAGTTAAGGCTGGAGAATCTCTGGAGCTTCTGGAGAGATGTATTTTAACTTGAACTACAACAATCACCAATGGCATACATTTATTAATGTGACGTTTATAAACTATCTTTTGCATTTAAATGCAGAACCTGTTCTGAATGAGCCATTTGCTAGTTTATTATTTATTTATTTTTTTTCCTGAGAAGATATCTAAATCAGTGCTTCCCTCTTCCTCTTGGAAAGTCTCTGTCTGTATCCCCTCCACTTCTCCTAAGCAGCAGGGCTTTGGGTTGTCAACCTGCTTTGATAGGAACAACACAATCTCCTTGTGACTAGAGTCAAGTAGGATGTTTTGAGGAAGGATTACATAGAAAATAATCCTTCTAAGTTTACCGTACTGTCCACAACTGTTTCCTGTTTGGCGGGCAGAGGAAGCAGGTGGGGAAGAGTTGGGAAGGAGGTGGAGAGGTTCTTGTCATTTCATGCTATTTGTTTCCTATTTCCTTCCTCATTTCCTATGACAGCCAGCTTTCATGCTATTGGTTCGCCTTCCTCAGAGACTCGTACTCATGGGGAACATGCATCAGCTATTGTTCCCTGCCTGAGTCTCTTTCCTTAACTGACTTACAAAACAAGCAACCTTTCCTGGACCAAGATCTCCACACTGTCTCACCTGCTGCTGCACATGCAGCGTATTGAGAAATTTGTCTGACACAAACAAACTACTGTAGGGATTTTTCTCTCCCATACAAACTATATTGCAGGTGGGCACAGTCTGAGAGACACAGAAATAAATGGGGCTATTTTGCAGCAGCTCTTTGGTATTTCCATGTGAGTGCTTCTGGCTATATTATAGTTCACTACATTTTGCAAACACAGTCAAGTCTTGTTTCCCTGGATGTTGTTACTGTACAGCAATTGTATGCTATATCACATCACTCATTTGCCATTTATTGCTTGTACATGACCAGGAAGCAGCAGATTTACTTGATTTTGCAGACAGGTGTACCGAGTTGCCCAGACATGAGTCAGCTCTGCAGTTGTGCCGTACCTGCGTAAATAGGCCTTGAGTCAGAAGCCACACAGATCTATTGCTGTATTGCTGTGCATGAGATAATAACCTGGCCACAAACACATTAGTTCTCTCTGATGGATGGTGGCTTGCAGCTGGTTTGCATCCAGCTACCCCACCAACTGAAAGGCTAGAAACTAAAAAAAATGCACTAGAAAAATGAACCAAGACTCAGACTAAAAAGCATCAAATAGATATAACCTATAGCTATATGGGCATATTTTAAAGACTTGCATTGCATACATACCTACGAGACACAACCTGAAAGTATATATTTTGGAGATCCTGAGGTGTTAGAGCTAAGAACACTTGATAGCTGAATGTTTTCCAAAGCCAACAGTGGTTGTATAAGATGAAATCTTTGTCATTAGACTCTGCAGAGGGAAGAAATGCATATATCTTCTCTTCTGGTTCATTCCTTCTCTTCTTGTTTGCTCTGCAACTAGAAGTTTCTAGTCATATAAATGGTTGAGACATTTGATATTTAGTTTATTTTGATTTTGTTTTCATAAAATAAGTTCTTTCTTCACAGACTGTATTGCTATGATTAAGAACACCATAGGTTTCAAATAGGCCCATTTGAAAAGAAGAGTCTAGGAAACTGAAGAGACCAAAATTATAGTTGATTCTGGTTTGTTCCTTTCAAGTGGAATAAGATCTATCTCAACTCTTTGTTTGCTGTAGTTCTGCCTATTGTAGATTGATTCTAATAGTTCTACTTAATTTATTGTCATTCATTATCATTGCCCATTTTTGACTTGTCCCAGTAAAATAAATATCTTAACATATTTTGAACTGAAATATTTATACTTCAACATAGTGCATGTGCATTTCAAGCACAGTGCATGTGCAACTTTCTGCTCCTCGGGTTGAAACAGTAATCTAGCACGTTCTTCTCTTTGAACCTCTGTGAGAGATCTGATTCACTGATACAGATATGAGCCCATGTTGATTATATATATAGCATTTTATAGCTATATATAGCTTTTTTATGGATACATAATCAATCAGAGGTCAGGACTAGAAAATTAAAAAAAAAAAAGTGTTGTGCCTGAATTGCCTCAGTAGTTTAAAACAAAATACTGTCTCAAATGCTGTTCTACAACTATATTCACCCTGCTCAGAGTAATTCCCTTAGTTGTGTTGCTACTCTGTAAGGCAGAAGTGTTGCTGCTGAACTTGGCAATTTGATACTAGAGTAAAAGGGGTATAATAAAAATCTTCCCAGAATATCTCTAAAAGGAATACATGGATTGTCTGTGTTCCCAGGAGTTTATTTGTTTTCCAAGGGGAAAGTCCTGTGAAATCACATGTCAGCATTTATCCTAGGACCTGAAATGACCCTGCAGAAATGACCTTCAGAAAGCCTCAACAATGAGGAGTTGTACACCAGCTTTATTCTAGTTGACTAAAGAGAAAATGTTCTCCTCAATCTGTAGCAGCTACTCTCCTCACTGTTGGACAAAGGTAACTTTCACTAAATTACTCTGTTCGGCCCTCTTTTCATTTTGACACAAAGTTTGACCCTTAGTTGCTGTTGTTTCCTACTACCATGTAAAGAGAAAATAAAATACACTATCTTCTTTCTGTCTGATACGTCAAATCCTCAGTATCTGTATGAATCATACTTTTCCAGCATCCAAGGAAGGAGTTCAATCCGCTTGCTGCCATGATCTGTTTAAATGATATACACCTTTTGAAAAGCAACCCAGTGCTTCCTAAAATGATTGTTTTTAAGAATATGACAATAATCAGTTGATAGTAGCTGCGTGTAAGTAAGAATGATACTGCAGCACCCGCTATATTGGAAATTCAATGACTGACTTGACCTGTCAGCAGTTCATGACTCTAACCTAAAGCAGTGCAATACAGTACTATACACCAGTTTGAAACATAGCATCACTACATCCACAGTGTGCACAGTGTGTTGTCGTTTGTTTACAGGATAATTATTCTAGTCTCACAGGCTACATGTGACTGTCATTTATTAATCTCCTTTCAGCCTATATTTCATGACAATTGCTTCTGAGTTATTGTCTTGTTCTCTTCTGAATGCCATTTAGTTTAATGAGACAGCATCATCTTATTAGAATGCACCTAAGAAAGTGTCACTGTGGCCAGGGCTTCTAAAATGGTTGAGACAAATTAATATTGTCAAACCCCAGAGAGAGATTATAAATTCCCCTTTAAGTTGCCTTTATGTCTTTCAAGGACAATTTACCCCCTGCAGATTCAAATGATGCTTTAAGGACCACACTGTCACTCTGTAACTTGTTTAAAAATGTTTTTTAAATTTGGATGCTTATGTTGCTTACTATGTCTTTATATGCAAAAGAAAAATAATGAAACTGCTAGTTTTAGGATGTTACTATAGGAAATATATACAGATTTAAACAAGGGAAGAACACAGCTTAATTAATTTTTAAGTGTAATACTAATAATTAATAATAAAATTTAGCTGATGCATCTAGAAAATAAATCATTTGACTTATTCACCACATAGGTTCAGTCTTCTGAAGGAAGGAAATTTTTAATAAAGTAGGACATCAATAATATTGAGTATTTATTTCATTGGAGCCTGAATTAATTTCAAAATCAACATAAAAACAAACCCTAAAAGAATGCTCATATCAAGTTCAAAGAAGCTCTAGGGATTCATCTACATGAAGTTTATCATGGATGTAGGCCTTAAAGTCAAAGGGTATCTCCTCACACAGTGGCATAACTCAGAAAATCTCAGCTTCTCTACTTCAGTCTAAAGATTAACAAGTTCTTCATTCACTCATCAAGCCACCCTCAATGAAATCAATAGCAAAGATTTGTGCTCCTGTTCCCCACCTAAGCCTCCACTTGCTGTGTCTCCCAGGCTTACTCTGACTAATAATAAGAACATTCAATAAGAATAATCTCTGAAGAAAAAGGTCTCCCTTTTCATAGATAAAGCAGCAGTGTCCTGTTTTGAACATTCTATCTGATTTTATGAGAAGCTGACCCATAAAAATGCAATTCTTTAAAAAGAGATTACACCTAATAAATCCATCCTTTTTTTTTCTAACACCCATGCATTTTTTTCTTCAAAATAACTTTTCCTCTCTAAATTCAATTTCTTATTAATTACATTTTTTAAAAGTTGAAACCAAATTCAATTTGTCTAAATAACTTCTTTTATAAAAATTGTGAGAAATTTCCGAATTTGGGAGGACATTTGAATCTATGCTAATTTTAGCAACCACTATATTTCAAAATGCCAGTTGTAAATTTTGATGAAAGTGTAAGGTAGCAAAATTTGGTGCATATATTTTCTTCCTCCCTTCCTAAAACAAATTTAATGCTGGTCACAGGTAACAAGGGAAGCAAGCAGGCAGAAAATTTTATCTGAAGTAGTGTTGTGAAACTTGCTGCCACATCTGGTGGCAGGTACTATATTTCATTCCCCCAGAATATTTGTTTTTGCTGAGTATCTTTTACACTACAGCATCATTGCAAAGTAGTCTCAGAGGTCTAGAAGTTGGTGAAAGAAGAATGCAGCAAATTATAGAAAGAAGAATGCAGCAAATTATAATACACAGTAGAAAATGGTATAGGGAGAGAGCATGACATTTAGTAATACTGCAGTTTCAGTGTTCTGTATTCATTGTATTTCAAATAATACCGATTTATTGAGGTCATAGGTTCAATACCATTCATGGTCTTATAAGTCTGCCAGTTTATTGGTATCATGTTTCTTTGGTGTTTGACCTTCATCAGGTTCTTACTTCTTTGTTATTTAGGATATGAAGTAGCCAATCTTATAAATATGCAACATTACCATTAAGACTATTTCAAAACACTTTTGATTAGTGTTTACCTTTGCTTCAAAGGAGACATTCAACTAATTTTAGTTTCAGCCTAATCTTCGAGTAGAGCAGCTCTAATGTACTTTGCATTAATATATTTAAATCCAAAACTGAAGAAAACTGACAAGCTCATTCAAAAAGGAAACTATCTTTAGCCTTCAGAATATTTTTTCCATAGGGGAAGATTCTGTATTATTTAGATAGTAAAAATATGAAAGTCATTGTTTCTTTAAAAGAAATGATATTTGGATAACTGATATTAAAAATAATACAGCATAAACACAAGTATAATGCTTTAAAGGTACTTTCAAGACTTTTAAAAAGTTTATATACTCCCAAAAAGCCCATTGCTGAAATACGAAGACGTGTGTTGTGGTATGTGCTTATAGATGGAGGGAAAATGAGTTTGCAGATGGGGGAAAAGTTAAAGACAATGGATAAAAATAATTATTTTCGATTAAAAATACTACTATACACCTTTTTTTTTTCTTTCTTTTTTTTTTTTTTTTTCATGCACGGCTTTCTAGCCACAATAAATTTCTTAATCATTTCTATAACATAATGTTCATTAAGCTTTCTGATAAAAGTACCTCTAATGTTTCGATATACTATCCCATCTCAGACTATGTAATTTAGGACTGCTTATTTTACAATAATAGGTAAATTTGACCTGATTTTGTGAGGACCTTTTTAAAGCCCAAGACAAGTGAAGAGAAGCAAGGAAATGCAACTAAAAAATTTCATTCTAGATCAGCTATTCTTTTGACCAATGAAATAGACTTCAGTAACTGTGGGATTAAATCCTATGCAAACTAGAGATTAAGTATCTTTTAGATAAAATGAAAATATGTATAAAAATTAAGTTTTGCATTATGCCCAGCTGCTCAAAGAAAACCATTTTGTCAAAGTAGCCAGAAATACATAGAGAAGATAAGAAAAAGAGAGTTTCTTAGTCCTTATTTACAAGTGGCAGTAGTTTCCTTCAAAAAGTTCTATGTTTTGCGTAAACTTTGTAAGTTAAATTACTGTTGTTTTATCAGTTCAATAGTAAACCATTTGTAGAAAGCATTGGCATTACATTCCTTATTTGCCTTGCCCACTTATTCTGCACTAGTAGATACAATTTTAAGCGGATGTGGATTTCAGTTTCATACTGTTGAAAGTATATTAAGACATGCTGTGTTAAAAGTGTCAACCTTATTTTCCCCCATATACATAGATTTCCAGAAAATTATTTACCTAGACATACGCAGTCAGATATCTAGACAGTCATATCTGTGTTACTCTCATGCCTAAGAATTAAGAGAGCAGACCTTGAATACCTAGTCTTTTTCAATAACTTTATGAACTTGGGTAAATATTTAAAATTGATTTGCTACAAGAGGAGAAGAAAGAAGGATTTCAGAGCCCTGAGTCCACCAGGTCAAGCAGGCTAGCATAACAGATTGGCTAAAATAGGTAAGATGCTGAAGAGACGGATGTACATCTTTCACTTCTTGGAGCTTAAGAGGCAGTCCGATTTCAGAATTCTAATTCTCATGACAAATTTGAAATTAAATACAGAGAGACCTATGTTAAATGTTTAATTTGTCCAAGTAGATTGGAAACCCTATCTCCCAAAAGAGTGTTTTAACGAGTAGCCTGCATCAAGGAGATATTCTGGAAAAGATCTGCATAGTGTTCTTGGAGAATTTTACTTTGGCAGTGTAGATCAGTGCTTAGTATGCTTGCCTTGCCAAAATACTTACACTGAAACAGTTTTGGACATAATTAGAAGAAGGTCTTTAGGCACCTAAGGAAATTTAATGCTTGAAATTTGCATCCTGATGGACTTTAGCTATTTAAGCTTTATTAGGTTTTGGATATTAACTTAGGAACTTCAGTGTCTAAAATTATGGTACATGATTTTGTGAGTTAGTATTTACATTTTCTATAAAATACTTCTATCCAAAAATGTTCTTCTAAAAATGGAAAAAATCTCAAATTTGTAGATATTTTGCAATCAAAAGTATTAAATATCATAATATATAATGTTCGATTATGAGGCAATGGAAGCAAAATAACCCATATAGACAACTAACAAAAGCAGAATATATTCAGTGGTCTAACAAAATGTTTTATCTATGCTAACAGAGTAGTCCTACAATAATAACACTGCTACAGTAATAACTAACATTTTCCCCTCATGCTCAGGGACTCCACAAACATTAACTAATCTGTAATCATTAATGCTATAATACAATATGATCACAAGGAAATTGTGGTAAACTGAAAATTGAGGTTGCAAACAGATTTTCTTTTTCTTTTCTTCTTTTTTTTTAATGACTCTCTAGTTGATTTGTTTTGTTCCAGCGTAACGGGAAATATTTTCAACATTTTAGAACACAGTAAGAGTAGTCATTCAGTCTTACAAAAATAATGATAGTTACTTTGTTCTAAAGTGAGCAAAAGCAGCATGCAGCTTGTTTGTATTAGTCAAGGTTGGGCAGGAAATGAGAAAATAATGCTACAGCCAGAAACCAGCTACTTGTCGCAGATAAATGTGAGATGAAATTATAACAAATGAAGTGGCTCTCAGAGGAAGGGAATGGGCACATCCCCTTCTAAAGTTCTACTCTAGAGGCTTTCAGTCCTGTCAGAAAACTGCACCTTTATTTGATCAGTTTTGCAAGTGCACCTTAAGCTGAGCTTATGCAAAATATCTTGATCAGATCAAGGACCTTCATGTTAACTGCCCTCAGCACTGACGACTTGCACCACCATGAGTACTGGCAATATGTTGTATAAAAAAATCATCAGGAGGAGACTGTTGAAGCAAAATGAACTTATTACTTGATGGTTCACTACCTTCATTAGGGAAGATTTACGCTAACTAAACAGACAACATCACCAGATTTATAGACCTAAAGTAATAAAAAGCAAAGATGTCCTTTATTCAACCAAAGCATTGTTGCGGAGATTTATATCAGAAAGGCACTTCATCAGCTCCTGATTAATAATTTATTAACAGCATGGACTCATTCAATTATTTCTTCTCATATATTTGCTTTTTTTTCTTTTTCCAACAGAAATGCAATTTATTATAAAATATTACCAAAGAGGAGTGAGGTAATTGAAGATGAACCTATTAAAAAGAAATGCAAAAATTCTGCTCAGAAAAAAATAGAAGCAGTTATATTCACAGACTTAAAAATAACTAATAATTATCAACTTATGGCAATGCTTGACCATCCATTACTGTTTCCTGAATATGAATTTCATGAATAGATTCTTAAAGGAATGGATAATTTTATGTCCAGCAAAATCATTTTTTAGTTACAGAAGTTGAATGTCTTACTAGAAATTACAGGAGGAAACTGAGGATATGAAAATTCTGGATGCATACTGAAAAAAACATCTTAACAAGGAAGTCTGTTATTGTGCACTGCCCCCAGAATCATGCTGATTTCTCAGCTCTGGCCAGTGACAGAACAAGGGATAACGGGTACAGATTGAAGCACAGGAAGTTCCATCTCCATGTGAGAAAGAACATCTTTCCTGTGAGGGTGACGGAGCACTGGAACAGGCTGCCCAGAGGGCTTGTGAAGTCTCCTTCTCTAGAGATCTTCCAAACCACCATGAATGCGACTCTGTGCCACGTGCTCTAGGTGTCCCTGATTGAGCAGGAGGGTTGGACTAGGTGATCTCTAGAGGTCCCTTCCAAACTTAAGCATTCTGTGATTCTGTGTGACTCTGTGGAGTCTAACTTCTTAGATAGCTGATTAAAAAGAAGACTTTTCAAGCTAACTTTTCCCTGATTGCTTTTATGTTCTTATTTTTGAACAACACTCACTTACTAGAAATTCTAAGGCTTTGAATAACAATATGTCAGCTCTGTTGCGGCAACAACTGCCTTTTATCTTTTACTCCATTTTCAAACATTTTCCAGATATTATAATATTGTCATATATAAGAAAATGCAGGATTTATGTTTTCAAAACAAGTTTTGGCATGAGCAAGAGGTTTCTTTACATTCTGCCACTTCATTAATCAATTAAAAATGTTAAATTAATGCTCAGGAAGAAGGTCAGATAATAATTTCACAATATTGCAATACCAGTTCTTTATATATGCTTTCTCTGATAGTAACAGATTATGAAGTAAGTCTTTAATCATCCTATAACTTACCTTTTTTGAACCAAAGAAGGAGAAAAAAATGATCTTTTGTTTGATTTGTGGAGAGAAGGTTCACTAGTGTTGATCAATACTGACCAAGGGTGTAGGACTCTTCACTTATACAGAATACACAGCTGAACTTACATGAAAGGCTGTATTAAATTCCTTATGTGTTTGCTCTTCCTTGATCAATCCTCATTCTAATAGATAGTAATAAGCAAGAAATCAGGAGTGTCTCTAGTCATTAGAAGATATACTTATTTGGTTGGATAATTTCATGCAAAGTCGTGTACAGTCAGTAATATATTTATACATGTCTATTCTTGCTGGATATGAGCACATTTTTGGAGGATGAACTCTCTTTGAGATACTCCCAATACTTTCATTCATCCAGTTACTGCAAGGGAGGTTATATAATTAGTGATGGGTTTGTAGTAAATCATCTCAGATATTTATTCTTCAGATATTCATCAGAGGAAAAAAAAACCCTGCAGCAATTTGTGAATTCATTTAAGTATTGGTAATAAATATTTTTTAAAATAATATTTTAAGAGATACCTGTGGATATGAAGAAGAAGAATACTGACTTTCAGATATATAAGGTAGTCTTTCTGAAGAGATATAAAATCTCAAACTTTCACATCCTGTCAAACTTCACAAAGTCTGGGGTTGGTTCAAAGCTCCATTTAGTTGCCATGTATTTCTCCCCTTTATTTCCTTTTCCATCATTTTTGATTACCAAGATTTGATGAACTGTTATCACAAAAACATAAGTACTGGCCACTTGAATCAACTTGTGTTTCTGTCAAGAATGTCTCAGCAGTAGCTTTCATTCCTTCTTTGAAAGATTTCTCTTCAAGTCAGACAAAAAGCATTATTTTTAAAGAAGTACCTTACTGCTTTAGAGCTCAATTTTCCAATGTTTCTGGAGAGAGACAGAAAGACTTAGGAGTTGAAGGCACTTGGCACCCTCCAGGAGGCACTCCACACAGCAGAGAATTGAATCATTAGATACAGGAGGTTTTAAAGTGCATGTACAAAAAATATTGTCTTTGAGCTCAGTTTTGTGAATTTGTGCAATGTTCCACTTTCTGGTAGTGCTTTTACAAGTATTGTACTTGCTATACTGTAATCCAGATTTGTTGAGTTGTTTTTTAAGTTGCTTCTACAAACACAGGTGAAAACCCAGTATTGCAAAATACATGCTAAATGTTGCTTCTTTTGGTAGTTTCAGCAGGGCAGGATTTATTTTCTTTTTTACTGAGTAGTCTCCATTTGAATGAGCATTGCTTGTTTGTTTACATGTTTTCCAACACATCTCTAAATTTTGTTACATTATTATTGTTAGAATGTCAGTTGATGCATTAGATTATCAAAAGAGCAAGTGGCAGAGGAGAGCAGAAGTGCTGTAGTCACAGGTAAACTGCAAGTACCCTGAGATACAAGTAAAGTAACATAACAAAGAAAGGTGAAATAAGAAAGGGTGATGAATTATGTGTGAGCAGGAGGGATAAAACACAGCAGGACCAGCTGAGATGTCAGAAATAGAAAATCAGTGAAATGGGAGTTTGAAAGGCTAAGAACAAAGAAGAAAGAAGCAGTTCATAAGGACAGCAGTTACGAAAACAGTGTTGGGTACGTTACTCATCCTTAGGAAGATTGAATTATATAATGACTAAAGATAAAAGGAAAGAAGCCCCAACCATAGGAGCAGGATGAACATAGGAAGGGAAGGCAGCAGGGTGGAGGAGAAGTAAGCATGATACAAGCAGTGAAAGCCAAAAAAATATCCCCATTAATTCATATGCCTGATAAGCTTTTCTATGATTAAAAATGCTAGAATACTTTTCCTTTTGTTTTTTTTAACTATTTCATAGGAGGTTTTCAGGAAACTAATACAATGAAAATTATATTAATACAGTTTTCTTTTTACTTCATACTTATGTTGTTTCAAGCAACTTGTGTTTGAATGGTTTCTTTTTTATTTTTTTTTTCATGCTAAAATTATTAAAACCATTTTCCTTATAGTGAAGAGCTGGCTTTAATATTCTGAATGTTTATCTTACTTTCTTTTTCAAAGTTTCTTTACTTTAATAGTATAATGAAACACACTGAAGAAAAGATTTAGATGGGCACTGAGAATATTCGTGACAATTGCAAAGCTTACATTCATTTTAAAGTATTAAAGAAAGATAGTCAAATAATTTGGGCTGATTGTTTCCAAGTCTTTCATATATTTCCTGAGGTGACATGTGAAGATACTGTTGAATTACTGAGACATTTTGGATGTGACTAAGTGGAGATATTCAAGAGTAAAATGTGCTTATTTGCAAGACTAGCTAATTTACTGTGTCAGCTACAATCCCATGTTGAGCTTAGAGAGGGAAAGGAAATTGTCTTAACTTGCTTAGACAAAACCTCTGAGTGGATTTGGAAGTTGTTGACTGTGTAACATATATTGGTAATTGGTAATATTTTTGGTAATTGATAATTGATAATATATTTTGTGGAAAACAAAAATAAATCCCAAATCCATCCAGTCAAGGAAGCTGTGGTGCAGAATTTCTAATGCTGTGCTCCTAGCTGCTCACTGTCAAAAAATAGACTTTAAAACTTTATTTTTCATCATATTGCTTTGTTTTCATGAAGGTTCCATATGCTGGGAGCTGTAGAAATCATTTCTTCTCCAATAAATTCCATAAGTAATATTGAGTCAGAACAGCAAACCATAAATCAAGAAAAATTTCCTAAGTTGCAAGTAGTATGAATGGCTTTAAATTTTTTTCAACCCCCATATTTCATCACTTATTCATATTACATCAGGTTAGAGCTGTGATGGTATATTACACAAAAGCACTAAGGCCATTAGGGAGGCCAAAACAAACATAAAATACAGTTGGAATAGACCTACTGAAAAGCTTTATTTTATGTGAGCAAAAATCAGAAAGGAAAGTTTCCATGCCTCAGCAATAATTCTTCATTCTCAGCTATTAGCTGGGACGCTGTGAGCACTGGAAAGAAAACTTCAGCACATCTACCTTTCTTTCTTTTTCTTTTTATTGGTGATCTAACTCATTTCTCTTCAGTACTCTCATGCAGAAAACAGAATGAAGAATTTAATCTATCAAATTAAAGCAAAGTACCATATTCAAATACTTGTCTTAAAACAGATAAGGTCATTTAGTTGGATTAATTTATTTCATAAGGTAGACTTTTTGTCAATGTAATCAAATATCAGAAATTTCAACTAGATTATTCTCCTTTAAATCAATTAATTGAATATAACTGGATAATAATATGAAAGAATATAGACAAATATTGACAAGTGATGAATTTTTGCTTTGCCAGTTGCTTTTGAAAATTGTTCGTTTAGCATTGTGAGCCAAAGACACTTAAAGACCTCTTTTATGTGAGTCTTACAGATTAATTTAAGCTAGAGAGAGCCATTAAAAGGAATGTCTCAACATATGATGTTCCACAGGTACATATATAGTGCTGTATTCTCCTATATCTGTTACCACTTAAAATCCCAATGGCAATAATGTGAATATCATCTGTTTCTTAAAAAAATAATTTTACTAGAATAATTTCTCCTCTATGTTTTCCTGTATGTACAAGTTTGGGAACTCCTATCTGGCAAATCTATAAAGAGATTCTCTTAACATTGTGTTAGAACACCATTGAGACAGAGCTCTTGAAACTCCAGCAATGATCAATAGAAAATGTCAATATGCTTGCAGCATTGCTTTGGTTTCTCAGACCTTCTTGATTTTCCAGTCACTTTACCTTTCAAAACCTTGAGTCTGTAATAGTGGGGTGAAAAATCTTTAATAGTTTTGTGTTTTTCCGTTTCAGTTCCTGGCCCCATCTTTATGTTTCACAGAAAGCATTGAAGCATGTTTTTCAAAATTATTAGTTTCAAAACTGGAAATGACGCTGAAAAAGCTGGAGTCAAACTTTTTCAGTACTTTTAGGACAGATCATATCTTTTTTATTCAGTATTAGAAATGTATGCTGAATAATTTTCCTTTTCTTCTATCTACCCATGAAATTACTATGTTTAAAGGCCTGCATGAATATTTACCATTAATAGAGACTGCCCATATTTCCTCCAGCAAGCAAAACAAAGTGATGGACATCAGTTTGCACAATTTTTTCACTCCAAGATATGTAGTCCTCTAATTCACAAAAGGCTATCTATTAAAATATAATTATGAAGTCAAAACTCACCAAATTAAAGACATATTTTATCGGATTTTTTTTTTTTTTTTTTTTTTTTTTGCTGATAAGCTGATGATTCAGGAAACAGTCAAGAAAATATGAACTCCAAATTAACCGTGAAATGATAAAACACTAGTGTTCTCACATCACCATAACATGTCAATGTAAGTGAGTACCTCTTTTTTTTTTTCAGTTCTATCACCATATATGCATATTTTCTTATTGTTTTCAACTCAGTAGATGAGAATCTTGGAGATTATTGAATTTTTTGAACTTGTATTTGACATTCCACACAGGGTAGAGTTTATTCATTCTATTCAGTGGTGTCAACGAAGTTTCCATCTCACACTGAGCAGATGCTTTACTAATGCTTTGCACAGTGGTTAATCAAATATTTATGTAGCACATGAAGGAAATATGCTTACATTTCACTGTACACAATTGAATAATTTCTATACCATCTCCCAAGTGAACAGTCACTTCCAAACCCTTTCAATTAATCGTTTTCTAATTTGCAAATATTGCAACGAATTCTCATCTGGCAATGCATGCTAGTCTCAAAGCAGAGGAGAAGGAATGAAATAATTCCTTCCATGTATAGCAGATATATGATAAAGGATGATACTTTTCTCTCAATATTATATGTTTAGCACCAACTGCAGGATAATCTAGAAATCAGTCTTAAAACATAAACATGGATAATTGTATTCTTCTTCATTATACGTAAAACATTCAGAGATCTAGTGCAATCTTGCATTCTGAAATGCATGGATGATTTAATAGTAAAGAAGATAGATAGAAAAACATTAGGAAAATAATATATCAAGAAAGCAATGTTTGCAATGTCTTTTGCCTACACTCTAAAATGTACATTGGAACATTCTGAGAAATTTGAAAAGAAATTTGAAAAGACAGAAGAAAATCAAGGTCCTGATTTTGATGACTTCTTATTTAGACTTACTCACCAAAAAGTCTCATTTAAAGTTTGCTGGGTTAGGAATTGATACATAATGTACACGCTATTATTTTTCTGTTGTACCTTTTTTGCTATAATAGGCAGAATGCTTGATCATATATCTAGAAAATGCATTAAACATTTATTGGAGCTACACATAATTAAGATAAATGTAGAGATAACTAATATAAAGTCTTGTGGGCATAAACAAAATTTTACCAAAAAAGAAAAAGAAAAAGAAAAAGAAAAAGAAAAAGAAAAAGAAAAAGAAAAAGAAAAAGAAAAAGAAAAAGAAAAAGAAAAAGAAAAAGAAAAAGAAAGTATGGCTTCTTAAATTTGAGGTGACAGTAAGCTGGGGGGAGTGCAACTATGCTAGACCAAAAAATGGACTTCAGTTGCAGCAAGTCAAATTTATATTAGGAAATCTTTCTGGAATAGAATATTATGGAAGCTAGGAAATGTTGAATGAGAAGATTTTAGGAACAATTTTGATGAAGCCCTGTCAGAAATGGTCTTTGCAGATATGATCCCACTTTTGGCCAAAAGTTATATGAGATCTCCCCAGAAGTCCTCCCAGCCTAATACTCATGAATTACGTCATTATTGACATCAACAAATAAAAATACTGATGGGGGAATGATGGAGATTACTGCATATTAATTACATTTTTATACCTCTGTCTTAGGTAAATGCAAAAAAGTCTCAATCATTTTTTTGGTTCTCATTATATTTTTTTTTTCTTTTTTTTTCCTGATAATGCTCCCAATCTGCATAATATAACATGTATTTAGAATCTTGCTGTTTGACAGGCAATAAGGCAGGTAGAAGGAAAAAAAAAATGTCTTGAGCTGGATATTTCTTTTGCACTCATTCCAGAAAAATCAAACAAATAAAACAACAACAACAACAAAATCACACTAAATCTTGTTTCCATACACACAGTAGAAAGAAACAAGAAAATGTCCTTTCAGGATGTTGCTGAGCCTTACATTACAGCCAGGTCTGTTCTTGACCCACACATCTCAGCGTCCATAAACTTTTTTCAAGACATTCATTTGAGATTTCTGATAATCAATGTCTTGAATCTCGTGTTTGCAGTCACTGTCCAGAGAACTAAGCTGTCTACCTGACAGTTTCTTAGTTTGGTGGTGCTGTGATGGCAATGCCCTGGACAATGGTTTCACTTGTTCCAGCCATCATTAAATCAAACAAACAAATTTCTTCTTCATTTGCACTCCAAGGGTTTTTGTTGATCCATTAACTGCAGTAATTCTGTGTCTGATAGAGCCTGGCAGACTTATATGCAAAAACAAAATCGTGCATAACTTATTACAAATTCTTTGTCAATGTTGTGAGGAAATTTGCAGGAAAAAATGTTAAGAATTTAAAATACACATTCCACACCCTCAGTTTAATTCAATAACTGCTTTTGTTCAGCCCAGGCAAATGTAGAGGCCCTTTATCACCATGCAACAAGGAGTTTTACAAGGAGCTGAGCTGCCAGGATGTCGTCATAGGACTCATATATGCTCTGTTTCCTTTGTTTTAATTCTTATACTTTCTTGTTTTCTGTGACTGTTGTTCATTACCCATTGTGCCATGAAATTGTGGCTCAGATGCTATTCACTGTCAAACTTCCATTATTCTCAAAAGAGAAGAAATTTGTCTTCCTTAAAATGGATTCTATCCTCTTGCTTTTGCTTTTCCCTTTCATTTACTTATTGGTGATTTTCTCTCCATTGCCTTTTTGAGGATGCTGCTATTAGCCAACTTCTGGCTTTCATTGTTCCCCCGAGTACTATATTTCACCATGCACTGCTGCTTGAATTCTCTCTACACCTACTTTGCAAATTAATTTAGCATATACTTAGTAGTTCCTGAAAAAGTTAAAAAGTTAAAAGTTAAAGCTGGGGCCTTTTTCCATACAATATCCTCCTTACCTTCCTTTATATTTTCATTTCAATGGGAGCTTAATTTGGGGCTGAAATGTTCTCAGAATACAGGAAACTAAAGGATACCATAAGAGAACCACATCAGGCAAGTTCATTTTGAATTACAGAAATTCAAACTGTAACTTTGAATTACACTAAGAACAGTCTACATTTCCTCACACATTTCCACTGGGAAGTTTAGTTTACTTGTTTAGTAAATAGCATAAATTCAAGTATGAAAATAGAGATTTAAATTATATTGGTGATTTCCAGAGGTTTTGCTATTCCTCTTGTCCTTTGCTCCCTATACTTCCATCCCCAACAAGCACTTGGCATTCAATAGTTAAGGATAGTGCACTGCAGTACAAAAGGTGATAAGCCAAATATTTCAGTTTCTAGGAATTTGTAAGAGTAGCTTTAGAAAAGTCAGAGCTATGTTTTTTGAAGCATCTCTTGAGGCCATTCTTGATAAATCTGTTCTTGTTTAGAAAGTCTAAAATGAGAATACAGTACTGAAAGAACTTGTGTTAGTGTCAACAGGGCCAGAATCTTGTGGATCTTTGATAGGGAACTACAATGTTGTGAGTTTATAGAAAACACATAATGTTAAATTGTCTGAAGAGCTAGCCACCAATTTGCCCAGCAAATGGAATGAATATTTCGTTTATCTACTGCATATTCTATAAAGAAGTCTTGACCAATTTTTTTTTTCTGACCAACTTTAGTAAGCTGTCTTAACACAGCTTACTTTCTGATGGAAGGCAATGGGTATTCAAATAAAAGGATAGTTTGGGGCATTTGAATTATCACCTCCTCACAGGAAACAAATACTCCTTTGCTGTGTGAGTTCCTCAGTATAGTGTCATACACATTACAGGAAGCCATAGGCTCTATAGACTACCACTTCACAGTGTACATATAGATGATCTGGACTTTGTTTATTCTGCTTGTAATGATGTTATAGTAGTTTAGTGTATACACATTAGATGGATTTTTTTTTCCTGGCCTAAACCTGGCAAATAAGTTCCAGTACTTTATTTTTTTTTCTCCGAATGTGTGCATAATTTTAAGTAAATCATCATTTCAAACAAACGAGCTATAACATCACAGAACTAATGGATCTTATTTCTATGCACTGATTCAGGAGTGCGTTTGCTCTGATAGCAGCTGGTCATTGTTACCTGTCCCAGCATACTGCGATTAAATGAGATATTTCAACTTTTTTTTTTTTTTTTTTTTTTTTAAGTTTATGGAAATGCATTAAGTAGAGAGCACACAAGATATTCTGCCACTAGAAAGATGAGACAATGCTGAGAAACTGGATGTAGGTGGATCACAAACCTCTTTATCCAGTGCAGCTGAACTGATAAACAGAGTTCACAAACTCAGTTTTTCAAGAAAACAAACTTTCTTACACCATGGATGAATGGGTAAGTAATTCAAAATGGAGGAGCAACACTTGTGCAAGCCACAGGTCTACTTAAATGCAGTGCAACAATATGTGCCAAGATTTTAGCAACACAGTCCAAGTGGTTTATATGCAAATTAATGCATGAGGACTGACCTGAATTCATGAGACATAGAATAATTTCAGACTCTGTAATGATATTTTTTGTTTGAATTCAAGTTTCTGGTGATACAGAGGCCCGAGTGCTTGCAAACTCCGTCAACACCAGGAAATGTTTAACAAAACTGAAAGAATAACTAAGCAAATATTAACTTTCAGAGATTTTTATATAAGTTTGTTGAAAATTTTCTTCTGTTTCCAAAAGCAGCAATCAGTATCTAAGAGACGGTATTTATGCAGTTTCTTCTGGCTAATATTTACCAAAATACTCACACAAAATGAAGTTGTTGTCTGTCTGTCTTTTACAATTTTATGGGTTTCTTTGTATGTTACATGAAAATGGATGACAACACAGATTTCCTGAAGATTTTACCCACTGTAAATGAAAAATATATACTAGTTTTGAGCTATATATTGAATTTGGAAATCAAAAATCTGTCTTTCATTGTGCCCTGAAGGAATAAATACATTTTTGGCTACAAAACAGTAGATATTAATTGAAAATTTCTGTTTGATTTGTCTCATGTCAATGGTAAATAATGATATTATCTACAATACCTATATATCTTTACAACAAGCAATCAAACACACAGATTATTTAAAAGTCATCTTTCTATGACTTTTATATGAATGTGCTCATAAAATAAAGCTAAGCCCTTTAAACTTTTTATTTTCACTTGGTACAGTGACCTACGAATGGAACGTTTCTTGTCTGCACCATTAGCCATAACGCATGATTACAGTAAAAATCCTCCTCTCAGCTTTGTAAATAATAGTGTAGTTACACTTTTTTTTTTTTTTTTTTACTTATTCTATTTTGGTGCTTTATAATACACTCCTCTGATGCTTTCCTTAACCTGTGAACAATCTTTAGGAAATACGAGTATTGATATAATGGGTTCTTCATGCTGCTATTCTCTCCTACTAAATCTCTGGCTTTGAAAAGAAAATGTTTTATTTCATGCTTTGAAATTTGACTTTTTGGTGGAATGTATTTAATTTATTCTGCATGAGTCTTTCGACTTCTCAGATTAGCTGCTAGCATTGTGCTAGCATTGTGCTTGGTGAATGCTTATTCCTGTGAGACAGAGGTTCTCTCAGATTCTCAATCTGCAAGATTGAGGATGCTTTCTTATGTCAGTAGCAAACTGGTCATTTGGGATAGGCCTACTCAGTATGCCTCCAAGTAGAAAAAAAAAAGTTTTTAAAAGGCTTAAGGAGTCATAGCTGTTCTAATAAGCATGTGGTATGTTAATATGTACACTGCCTTAGTCTATACTAAATGGACCAGCTTCCTCACTCTCCTGACTCCAGGTACAATTGCTCTCCACCCTGAAATACTCTTATTTGCCCTCATGATCTCCTAAACTAATGCTTCAGTGTTTCCTCAAATAAACGTTACTACTTTCTTGGTTCTTTGTGTTCTTTTGCCTTACTCTTCTTTGCCTTTCATTTCCAGCTACCAGATAAAGCCTGTTCCCCAGCTCAGGCTCAGTTTTATTCTTATTGGCTCCATGCCTGGCTGATTTCTGCCTGCTGAGAGGCCTAAAAAGATGTGTTCTCCTAGCGATGCCATCCAGGCAGTCATATGGGTGAGGTCATGTTTGTCGTCAGTAGCTACTCCTCTGTTCCTGATCACTCTCTTTATAGACTTGGGAATTTGGGAGTCCTTTCCAGTTCCACCTCATTATGTCCCACCTGTGTCCTGCCTTCAGTCTATGTGCAGGACAGGATAACGTCCAGTCTGACTCCTGCCCTTCCTAAGAATCTGTTTCCTCAATGAACATGTTACCATGGAGATTAAGCCTGTATATAATGGCAGGCTGGTTTCAAAAAAGGACACCTTTTACACAAGAAAAGGGTAAGGATTCTAGTGTGGAAAGCCCAGCAGGTGAGGAAAAGTTTTACAGCACTTCACATATTCATGAATAATGGTTCATCACACCTTTGAAGTATTTCTTTCAAAAAATACAGCCTTCACTGAATTTCTTACAATATATCCACCTCTGCAATGGTCTGACTTTTTCTCAGAAAATCCTAGTGGCAGCACTTCTTCTGAAACAGGTAATGACAATAAGTTCCCTGTGATGTAATGCAATTTCTATAATGGAATAATTAAGTCAAGCTTTTTGACCACAGTTCCAAGAAACCCCTACTGTATTTCTGATGTGCAGAGAACCAAAATCTCTGGATAGTTTTTGACTGGTCCTTGATAAATAGTATTCTGGGGGATTATTTCATTGGATATGAATCTCAAGTGCAATAGTCCATAAATTTATGACCTGTACTTATTTAGCGCTGGATTAAAAAGGGTAAGTAGAGTGGAAAATATCAGGAAAAGCATCTCTATCAATATCAAATATATGATGTATAAAAATAAATCAAATTTGTTCTAATATTGCCTAGATTTTCAGTTAGCTATTTGAATATATATATTGTATTATAATAGTGGTAGCTGTCTCATTCATGAAGCCTTTTAAAATATTTAACAGAAACATAATTTACCTGTCATGAAGGGAAATATATTGTGGTGACAATAGCTGCTGTAGAAGGAACCATTTGGATATTGCTCTTAAATCCAAGCCTGATGTATCCTCAGTACAGAGTGGACCAATGCTGGAGCTTGTTGTTCCTTTTTGTCTTTAAATAATTTATGTATTTTGCTTAATTTTTTCACTGTTTTGACATGGACAATCCTATGACTTTATTCTTATGTAAGTAATTTGCCATTCTTAATCTGAGTCTCTCACTGATACTTGCATATTGCATGATAATGATTTATAGCCAGATCATACTGTGAGCTGCTCTGAGGGGTGTGTTTCTACTTAAGTTTTAGAGAAATTATTTTTAAAAATCCAATGTCAAATCAGAAGTATAACAAGATCATTTTGAAAAATAAGGTGCCATGTCAGAACAGTATCAACATTTTTTTTCCTACTTAGTGAATCAGGTAAGCATTCTACTAAATATTAGGAAGAAAACAGACCACTTCTAATTTCCAGAAATTGTTTATCAGGAATTGAATTTCAATTGGGTTCTCTTATAGTCTCTTTGATCCAAATGGACTAACCTGGTCCCTCAGCCTTTCTGCCAGTTCCCTGAAAATCTTGATGGGATTTGTTTAAATTTTTCAATGTCTTTTGAGGGATCAAACCCGGACATAGTACCCCAGATGTGGGCTACGAGTGCAGTAGTCACTTCCCTTGACCTCCTGGTTATATTTTTGCTAATACAAGCCAGTATGTGAGTGGTCTTCATTGCCACATGGGTATTGTACTGACTCAATACTCAGCTTGTTCTCCTAAGGATACCCAAGTCTGTTGCAGCAGAGGTGCTTTCTATCCAATCGGACTCCAGCCCATACTGGTGGATGAGGTTAGTTCACCCCAGATGTAAGGCTTTAACTTTGTTGAAGGTCAGGAATTTTCTGTGAGCCTCAATTTGCCAAGACCTTTGAATATCAGCCCTCCAGCACATTAATGTCTTCGTCCAGCTTGGCTCATCCAGGAACTCACTGAAAGAGCATTCTGTTACATTGTCCAGATTGTTCATTAAGACTTTACATACGCAGACACCTGAGGAATGTCGCTCTCAAATAGCCACGAGACAGACTCTGAATCACTGCCTACTGGTCTTTGAGCCTCATGGCCCATGCAAGTTACTGTTGTAGTGCAACTCATGCAATCTGCTATGGGAGACTGGGTTGAAAGCTTTACTACTGCCAAGGCTAATGGCATCTACTGCTCACTCCTTGTTCACAAATCCAGTCTTATCACTGTAAAAAGCAATCAGGCTGATCAATCATAATTTGCTTTTGGTAAATCTATGTAGGTTGCTCCTGCTCACTTTCTGGTCCTTTGATTGCTTGGAATTGATTCCAGGAAAGTTTGCTCCATCACCTTCCCTGGGGCTGAGGTGAGACTGACTGGACGGCTCTGCCCTGAGTGGTCCTTCTTACCATCCTTGAAGACAGGTATAACATCTGCCTTTTTCTAGTCTTTGACCTTTGGCCTTTGAGAAATGATAAGAAAGCAGCCTCACTATAACACTGGTGATCTCCTTCAGCACTCTTGGATGTATTCTGTCTGGTTCTATGGACTTGTATGTTTTCATTTAACTTAAATACTCCTCCAGTTTGATTTTTCTCTAGGATAAAAGAAAACCTACTTTTTTTTTGGTGTTCCCTTTTCTCTCATGAATATGCCATACCCCTTTCCCTTTCCTTCTTCTTCCACATCTATAAAAACAGCTGCCCCATCCCTCATGTCTGCCTTGTCAAATAGAAGATTCCCCATGTAACACAAGCATAAAATATAATAGCAGATATAGCCAGAGTTGCCCAAGATGAGTAGATCAGAAAAGCTGTAACAAATGTAGAAGATGTAGTGAATGTAAGTCATATCATATGGTGAATATATATACAGGCTGTTAGTTGTTTCAGCTTGTGGATTAAATATATAATGTAAAATATTTGAAAATTTACATTGGTTTTCAAATGGCTATAGTGTACACATTTCGTTACATATTACCATCCCTCTCTGTGTAACTTCATTCTGGGACCTCCAGCAGAGTGCAAAAAGAATCTGCAAGCAGACAGACCTTAAAATTAAAGCAGTTAGTTGTTCATTAACACACAAAGATAGCAAGGCTAAGCATTAATGTGCTCACCATTCTAAGACCTTTGAAACCCCAAGAGCTAAGATCACCTGAAGAGCTTTGACCAGTGAGAAAGTATCAGTTGAGTGGGAAAGGGTCGGCTTCTGCTGCTCTCTACAATGGATCCCTGACGGTGCTGAATTTGTCTTTCCAAGTTTTTTTTTTTTTTTTTTTCCCCTCAGATTTTTATATATTTTATGCTGGTGATTTTCCTCACAAACCCATGAGGTGCTAAATGTACCCATCTCAATAATTCCACCTCTGCCTTGCAATTTACCCCTCTTATCTTGCATGGCACTACAATATTCTCACTGCTTCTTCTCACAACTTTGCAATTTTCTCTGCAGTCTTAACCAAGACTACACAACTGTAATCATGTAGACTTTTGGACTGTTGGCTACAGGCAGCTGAACCTCTGTGGAGAGGAGATGATTACAGGAATAGTGGGTTATGGTAAGCTTATGGTCTCGTATATTGTAAATCAAAAAAATATATATAAAAAATCTTTTATAAATTTAAGTTCCAAAACAGTAAAGAATTATCTAACTTGATTGAAAACACAATGAATATTTTTATTGTCTTTTTTAGATTCCTTTCTTCCTAATAAAAATTCTGGGCCATTAGCACTAATAAGCTCATTGTGTTCATCTGAATGATGGTCTTTTAATTATTTAGATTTATTTATTTATAGTGAAGGAACAAAGCTGTCTGGCATGGCAGTTAGTAAGCTGACCTGTGATTAACCGATATGCAGGAAAGTGAAACTCCTCATTAGCTCCCCAGGAAGGCAACCTGGCTTCTAGCAGCAGAGGAATTCCACTCTGTAACTAACTACATAAAAGCAAAGGCTGTTCATGATTCTTGTTTGGCTCTACAGTCAAATGATCTGACAGTTTTCTGGAGAAAGATTAAAATCAGAGTTACTGACCCCCCACCGTCCTCTCTAGCAGAGGCTGCAGACCCCAGTCAGGGATTGGTGATCCTCCTGTGTGTCAACTCCTTTCAGCCTGATAAACAACTGGATTAAATACCTCTCAGGGGAGGAGATGGGGAAGCTGGTGTCTGTCAGAGAGGTTGGGGCAGCAGGAATCCCACCATTCAAATTTAAATTGCCTCCTCAAATCTGTCAGATGCCTGATTTAAATTCTCCATCCCATACCCTCTTTGCCTCAGAGAATTAGTGTGATAGGCCTTTGAAAGCAATTCATTAATGATTAAAAAGTCTCTAGAGGCCAGAAGTTGAAAGACTGAATTTTTCATGTGTATAGTGAAGACGAAGTCAAGGTAAATAATACACATTTTTAGAGTACTGTACATTTACCATTAGATTTTATTCACACTGGAAAAGAGATACCTTTCTTCTAAATAGATAAAATAGTCTAGTAGGGAGAAATTAATCCTTTTTTTTTTTTTCCTGATCTTTAAGGTATGATTTTCCTTTTGTCTGAAAAATATTCTTCAATTCCTTAGATTTTTCTCCAATATCAAAAGGTTTTTCTTAAACAAAAACAGTGAGCTCTTGGATGAAAAGGGAGATATGTAATCTGCAGCACGGTTAAGATCTCATTCTTTGAATATTAGTAAAGGATTACTACTCTGTGTGTGTGTGTGTGTGCAGAGGTCCATGAATCACTTGCTCAGGTGAAAAGCTTACATTAGGAGTGCTTGTGTGGGCTCACACAGCCAAAATAATCAGCAACTGACACAAAATGGCAATTGCAGCATAAAAGATCACTTAGAAAATTTCTGTTAGTTTGGAGCGTTAGAAGGTCAAAAATCAACAGCACATTGTCCTGTTCGATGAGACTGTGCTACTACACTCTCTCCATGGATGTTTATTATCTCAAATAATTGCATGCTCTTTTGAAATTAGGCAGCCATTCAAAGACTGTATTTCCCATTTTGGTAAGAAGTGAATCAAGTGTAGTGAATGGCTCATTTTATTCCATCACTCCTTTTAACATGCAAATAGTAGTCTTTCAATGAGCACACTTTGGTCTATGCCATTAAAGATAATGCAGGAATAATTGACGATCCTTTGCAAAGTTGATGCAATTCACATAAAAATATGCATTTTGAGTAAAACAGCCTGTAAAATTAAAGTTAACATATTTTCATTGTATGACTGCAAACAATGCTTATTTATATTTTCCCATTTACTGCAGTGGAGGTTTTAGAGTAAAAAAAAAAAGAAAAGTCGGAGATGCTCTACTCCTGCAAGTAGGAGCATGATAAAATCTTGTCCTCATTGGTCATAAAATGGACATGGAACTACATAATCACCCGTAAACTTTATATGTGATATCAGGTACGTGTTAACATGGTATGTCTGTCTGCAGAGACTTTTATCTACCCTGCATATTCACCTGGGCTGTGAGATCAAAGTACTGGAAAGCTGTACTTTACAGGAATTTGGTCAAGCATAATGTCTTCTCTTCCTGTATCTTCCTCTTTATGCTTCAGATTACTGTTCTCTGAAGAGCTGGAGTGGTATTTTGATTTCAAGACAGGAGCATGCTATACACAGAAATGATGATGAAGTTCAGTTTAAGGTTGTCTGTGTACTTACACAATTGTGTCTCACTCCATCTGTGACAGGCCTCTGCTGTCAGCCCTCTGCTATTCCCCTGCTGCCTTGATCTAATTCAATTAGAAGAGGCTACCAAAGATGGGAGAGTAGAAATATCAACTCGGTTTGGCTTGATCTGCTAACATTAGAGACTAAATGGTTTGTCTTGTGTTATCAATTATGATAACATAGGATTTTTGGACTGTTAATATTCTGCTTGTCCTATTTTTGTAGTCCATTGCATAATGTGAGAGAGATTTAAGATGAACAGAGCGGAAAGCCAACCTTTTCTGTGCTGTGCTAGTACTAGATTATGGTGGACTGAACAGGTAAGAGATGTAAGGTTTTCAGATAAGAGTAGGAGTCTTTTTTAGACAACAATGTCGTGGACATGCAACAGTGTGGAAATAAAGAGAACATAGGTAATTCTAAAAAAGCCTTAAATATGAATAAACCAGCAAAAAATGCACCAGAAAAAGAAAAGAAAAAAACAAGTAGGTATAGGAAGGGCAGTGATGAGAAATTCAGAGAAGGCGTATTATTCACTTTAAGAAGGGTACACTTAAAACTTGCCTATTTTTCTCCTTTATAATAATAAAGATGATAATAACAATAAAAATAATAAAACATTGCTTTTTTTACTGATCATGATAGAACAAGCTCCTTCTCTTTTCATTTATGAATTCCAGCACATTTCTTATAGCTGGAATTTCATCATATTATGGAAAGGCCATAAAATTATATTTTATGAGAAAAGGCATCAAAAGACAGGTGAACTGGGAACAGTTTTGCAGACCATTGCTGAGAGAGATGATATAGAATATCTTCCCCCACCATAGCCCAACTAAAACTACATGAACACAATAGGAGCTCTTCCACAAAAGACACAGATCCTCAGAGATCACTTTCATTTCCATTATCAAGAGCTAATCTTGACAATTCTTTAAAGTAATTTTTTCTCGGAATTTGTTCTCTTATCCTTCTGCTACCAGATTTCACTTTACTGAGACTTCTCTATAAATGCGTCCTGCTGTCTCCACAACAAAAATGTGGCTGCTGTGTTCAAAGGATTTCACTGTCAAAGAATCCACAAGTCATGGTTCTGGCCAAGCCTTTAAACAGGTTTTGTCACTATCATAACAGCATTACACAGTACATGAGGTTATATTACTGAAGATTACTGACAGCTTAGCCATGAACTTTACTGTATCTCATAACATTTGAGAAATAAATGCATCTACTCTGCAGTCACAAAAGATATCTAGAATAAATAAATAAAGCATATTTCCTGCAAAATGGCCATGAATGTTATTTCAAACATTTCAAAGCAGAATATATTGAATTTGTGTGGTAATTTCAAACAGTTTTGCTTCATTGTGGGTATCATAATAGCCCATTAGTCGCCACTGAATGGGATCATGGAGATATCTCAAAGCAATCTATAAATATAATAACGGCAGCTATTTATGGTCACTGGGAGTTATACTCTGGTTCAGATATAGGATATATTGCAATGTATTTAACCAGTTAGCATCATTTTTATTAGAGTTGAAGAAGAGCTATTTGACTTATTTTTACATAAGCAAAAATAAGTCAAAGCAGGAGTGCTCAGAAAACAAGCCTCTATTAAGCTATAAAAGCTATGGAAACAGCTATCAATAAGTCTTGAAAGCATTGAGATAGCCACTGGAAGCGAGAAAATGTGGACTTGATTCTCTACTATTTTTTTCATCTTGGAGCTAACCAGAAAAAGATTTTAAAATAGTTGATGGAAATTTGTCAACCAAAAAATGAATGTAATTTTGCTTATTAACATTCATATCTTAAACATGGAATCTAGTTTTGTAGAAAATGAGAAGTAGAGGAAAAGACCACCTGATAGTCTAAGGCTTTTCCCAGACTTTTCAGTGTTTCTTTTTTGTCATAAAAGAAAGGAAAAGAAAAAAAAAAAAAAAAGAGAGAGAAAATGCAGATGATGCATTTGTGAAAAGTTGTCTGATCTTGGACATTATTATAGACTATCTTAAAAAATAATAAACAAAGTGCAAATTGTAGAAAAAGAGACTATATTCTTGCAGAATATTAATAAGTTCTCAACTGTTTTGCTTTGTGATTTGTTCATTCTGAGGAGAATTAATTAAAATGTCGAAGTAAATAAATCCTAGGTCATCTCTAGAGGGTTTCTTTTTGGCATTTGAATAATAACCTTGTTGTTACCAACTTAAAACAAAACTCGAGCCTTTTATTTTCTGAACAGAAAGTTAATGCAGAGAACTAATTCTAACCTTCTATTCTGATTCCTGTGACAATAACTCTGTCTGTGCAAGTGGAGTTGTCTGCCAGGAAATATCTCAGATGTTAAGAGTCAAAGTATAAATATTAGTGAGTATGTTTTCTATAGGCAAGAGAGTTCAGAATAATTTCTGTGACCTTTCAATTTAAGTCACGCATAAAAATTTTGTTTGCTCTTCAGTTTCTCTGTTGGCTTCTCTTCCTAATTGATACTCTTTATAAATATCTTAAGTCTATGACAACTCAGAACATGGAAGGCTGAGGAAAAGATGAATATAATTGATAATGTAAAAATTGGTTTTATACTACTTTGTAGAACTAACATTTATAACTACTCATAGACAAGTATTACAGCTACAAACAGTCTCTCACTTGCTACCACACTGCGGCTAGATCTTACGGAGCGTTTTTAGTGGCTTTTGCTCTTTGTTGCTAATGAGAGAAGGCTTGTCACACTCTTGTTACAAGTAATGGTAGACTTGTTCTCTGCTAAGAGGTATACTTAAAATATGTTCAGGAATAAATAAATAAAAGCATTCCAAATGTAATGTTCTGTAATATTCTGTAATATTACTATTTCCCATAAACACAGACTGCAAAAAAAAGTTGGACACCAGGGGTAGGATGCGTTGTACTTAATTTCAGAGGTGTGTGATGCAGTTTTATAACAAAGCTGAACTCTTTTCATAGTTGGTGGAGAAAAGCAAGCCTTTTTGGAGAGTGATTCGCTAACCTTTTTTGGACTCAGGGTGAGAGTCATTGTGTCCAGAAGTGGCTGATTCTCTCTAACTACAAATGGAGCATAGGATGACTCTTTCAGTGCAGACGATTACGAGCACTGAAGCCTACATTTGTCAGAAGAATCCCATGCACTGCATTTTGGGATCCCACACATTTGGTGAAAGATTTTTTTCAAGGGCAAGAGTGGCCAGTGCTTTCCCACGTACAAGACCACTGCAGCTGTTGGTAGCTGTAGTTGCAGTGCACTCCTAAAAACATTTTATTCCTGACTATGCTGATATCATGCAGTAAGACAGTGGAGCAGGATTGTGTCCAGACTGCTTCTTGATCCAGGTCCCTACACTTACATTTGCTATTGAGATGTCTATAGCAACAGCCCACATCATTACACGGAAATCCACTGGTGCTCACCTGTCTTTCTAAAATTCTGTAATTTAAAACAAATGTTACATTGCATGCTACTAAGTTCAGATTAATTTCCACCAATGGATAAAATTTTACTCTCTTATGATCATGCAAAATACCGATTGGCTTCAGTGGGAGGGAGACAGACTTTCAGGATTCAGTCCTTTTACCCAGTTTCAGAAAGAAACAAAGAGCAAATCATGCAAATGTTTTACAATGCCAGCATTTTAAAGGTACTCCCTACTTAATCATGAGGGTTCTCCTAAGGCTACGTTGCCTCGTTTGCCTACAAATTAATCTCTTCCAAGCAGCATTCATTTTGAAAACCTGCCTTCCCACTGTGCATGATATATCACATTGTGTCTGTTATCCCAGCAAGATTAGAGGGACATTGTGCCATTCCCTATAGGCTTTCTGTTTTTCTTAGTAATACTTCTTTCTTGGACATTATTTATTCACTTAGGCTCTGGATCCATTTGCTACATGTTTTTTTCTAGGCAAGCTTGGAATCAATTTCTAGCTGACTCAGCATCTTTGTACAACAAATTGCTGAGTTTTCCTTATGCAGAATCAGAAAGAGTTTTAAAATACTGAATTAATTGAACATCTCTGTTGTTAATATAAAGGCAGGCAAGATGGTAATCCAGCATAACATAAAGAGTTTAATAAAATGGAGAGTTTTTTTCTGCATAAAAAACTGCAATTGAATTTTGCCCGGGCATCACGTTTCTTCCAAGTGAGTGAATACCTCAAGCTTCTTGATGGTGTCTTGGTTTCTAAGAATTTTATTTTAGTGTCATTCTTCATCTTATGGTGCTAAGAAAAGGAATGTACCTTTTTAGGTGTTTTCATTTAACTGGACACTGAACACATTAGGCTCAATAATTCACCAGATCTTCAGGTTTACAAGTTAGATGAGATGTGAGACAGAAGATCAACAAACAGGTATCTATACCACAGGGATATCCTGCTTTCTCTAGAATTGTTTTCATTGAAGCAGATGGAGAGATAATTAATACAGACAGAGGAATATGAGACATCTTTTATACTCTTGGACCAGCGAGTCCTCAGCTTCTTCATCCCAGAATTCCAAAATAGTTCTTTTGGAAAGATCCAGCAAAAGGAGTTTTCATAAGTCTATCTAGATTACAACTGACTGTAGAAGACAAAATGTAATGTGCAAAAAAAATGACTTGGTTTGACAGATTCAAGAATTTTATTGTTATGATATGCAAGATTTCACATTCTGAAGAAAAAAAGGAGGAGAAGATATTGTGTAAAACAAAATAAAATTTTGCTTTGATAACAAAGACAAATTGTAAATTGCAATTTATTAATTGTTTAAAAAGTTAATGCTAACTGGACTTGATACGTTTATTAATAGGAAAGTAATTTCTACACCAGATAATTGTGGCAATATAATCTCTAAGAGGTTTGTGAATGTTTGATAAGATACTAGATGGAAAAGTTTTAGGTAAGTAGAATATTCAAAACTGTAGCTCATGGACGAAATGGCCAAAGGGGATTCAGGAATAGATTAAAAAAAAAAAAAAAGCATTAGACTGGGTTAAGTTTGTCATAGACTACCCTAAGTAAGTACTGCATTTCTGCAATCTTCTCTCTAAATCAACTTTATACACAAGATGCAAGGCTTAATTACATTTATTGATTACACAAAATGTGGAATCATTGACAACGGAGAAAAATTGTGACATCATAGAAAATAAATTAGATAATCTTAAAGAGTGAATCAAAGGGTAGACAGAGCAGTGCAATGGACATAAAAACTAAACCTCAACTAAAAACAAGTGATCTTGCCAACTAGAATAAGATGGTAGTTAAACAGAGAGAATGAGTCTCATCTGACTAAATTTTGAGATGGTTATAAATTGAGCATGAGTAAATGCAGCTGTGAAATAGAGGAAAAATTGTGATCACCAGAGAAGAGATATTCTGAAACAGTTTCTCATTTGTACTGAAGATAATGCATTGAGCTAGTTTTAAAATAGACTTTTATCAATTTTCAATAGAGATTTCATGCTATGGAAGCCGGGTGCTGTTTGAAGAGATCCCTTACAAACCTATCAGTTTTTTTTGTTCTAGGAAGGAGACCAGATGTCACTGGAAAAGACCATTTGAAAGCCAGCCAGTGGCTGGATTCACTCAGGGCATGGGAGTAAAGGTTGCAGACCATAGACCTGGGAGCCTAGTGCTTCCAACCTGGGGGCCTAGAGCTGCTTCTTTTTTTTTTTTTTTTTTTTTTTTTTCTTTTTGCCTCAATAGCACCAACTGTAGTAAGGGATAATAGCTTGCTACTTTACAGAACTTCCTAAGGCCAAAAATATAGTCATTAGACTATCTTTGTTCAGATAAGACTTTCATAGAGGAGTTTATAAATGTATGAAAATGTCAGTGAAAAAATTCCAGCTACCAGCAAGAGCTTGAATTCATGTTGTGTGTAAGGCCTGGAAAGCTGCAAAGGGCACCACACAGAGAGATGGTACAGCCTTACAGCCTTCCCAAATGTAATATCTTGTCCAAGACCTCATTCAAGCTTTTAGCAACATGGGTTATTGAACATTCAGTAGAGCTTTCCTTGTCATTGGCTAAAGTGTAATCTACCAAATTATGGTAATTGCAAATTAAACCAAAGATCATCTCTGATGTTGTACAGAAGTGAAAATCCCTGCATACAGTTTTTCGATATTGCTACAGATAGAAAACTAGGGACTAGCTTAACATTTTGGATCATATTGGGAAATATTTAAAATATAGGCTGAAACATAGAACCTGTTCTGAACTGCTCTTCAGTACGTGAACTGTATCATCCACTCTTCCGTTTGTAGCATCCAGTCATACAGCTCCACATATCGCAAAGTTGCATGTCTTCCCTCACTGCCACAAAGAAGAAGAAATTAAGAGAAATGAGGAAGAGAAATGAAGGTATGTTACAATCTGCTTCATTTGGGGAACAAAATGGGAAGAGAAAATACATGAACTTCTTGGTTGCTTCTTGTTAGGTCTTCCTTCTCACTCTAAAGGTGAATTTCCACTTATAACTTAACCTATGAGAATTTTGTTTTATTAAGTGGTCTGACAAGTTCCACTCTATAACTCAGTTTCCACTCTGTAAACTGACAGCAGTCCCTTCTTCTGCCCCAGTTTTCACTGAAATGCCTAGTTGCCAAGATAACTTTATTTAGCATATAAGTTGTTCACCTTTTATGTATAAGCCATGGAATGCTGCTCATGTACAGTATTATTTCTCATCAGCAATTGCCTCATTCCTGCTTGCATCACCTTGAGAAGCTGAAGAAATAACACTCTGAATATTCAATTCTGGTGATTACATTCTAAGTGCTTACATTTTCACTCCCAGACAAGAAAAATGTTTCTTGACATAATTCATGAGATTTCTTTGACATAAAGAAAATTTTGATTTGAGCTTCTAAAAATTTGAAGATGCAAAATAAACATACATACTGGGGGGATTAAAGAAAGAAAATGACTTTGTTTTTCCTGAAAATGTACGAAAGTATGGCCTCCTTTATCTCTGAATTATCTGTCTTATCTTTCAGACTACTTCCTTTCTATTTTTAGCAGTATTTGTAAGTCTGATCACAGAATGCCTCAAAAAATCATACTCTCTTACTGGAAGTCTTTCTAGGTATTTTATGATATTTATTTTCTGATAATCCTCTGATCCATCTTGAACCAGGACACTCCAAGAAGAAAACCTAGAGGTCTGAACAAATACAACATGCTGACACAGTAGGAGTGAACTACTTTCACATGACCATTCTGCACATAATTCTTTGTATTCTGGACTGGTCCATGCCCAAACAATCTAGAGGCTGGTTGTTATAATGGCAGCCTCTTGAATTTTATGGAGGAAATACTAGGGGAAATGAAGCTTTTAAAAGAATTTCCCAAAGTGGGGTGGGGAGGGGAGGTGGGAAATAGTTTGTTTCTAGGCTTTCTCTTCCTTTTTATGAATTTTGTTATAAAACTACCTAAATATCCCTATTACATAGTTGATATGTGAGCTCACTGCAATCAGAGTTCCACCATTGACCTTAAAGAGTTTGGGGATTTCATGTCTAGAGTTCTTCCCTTATTCATGGATGTACAATTAGCCAATGTTTGACAGTATCAGACTAAAATTAGATATTACTTTCAATCGTTCCACATGCATCCTTCAGCATCTTGTTTATTCTGCCATACATTCTCAAGTGACATGAATTCAGCATGAACAGTAGCTCCCATGATACTGTGAGCGAATGAAATCCTGCAGGGATTTTCTGGTAAGTCAATGTAATATTTTGAAAATCATTGAAGGAATCAGTGAAAAGAGGTTAAAAAAGAAAGACAAAAATAGTGAAAAGCAAGAAGAAAAAAAGAAGAAGTAAATGTAGGACATGAAAAACACAAAAACATATCTCAACAGATTGAGATATTACCATACAGCCACAGAGAGACAGAAAGTATGTGAACTACAGAGAGAAAGTAAATGATGTCCACTGATTATGGGATTATTGAAAATTCAGCATTGCACAAAAATAGCACCAGAAGGTGGAAATAAGGATGATGTTCTAATTCATTTGAGATCACTGTCAAAAATTCAGCTGAAGGCAGAATTAGGCTGTAAGGGCATACAACAAAAGTATATACATAAATGCATGTCTGCACTTGTTGAAGAAAGCAGAAAAAAAACATAACAGTTCTTACAGCACTGTTATGTAATGCAACTACAACGGAGACACACCTGAATGTACTAAAAAATAGCTTGAATGGGTAATGACAACTGTCTAGCAAAAGTAGATTATGTAGACTTACCTCTTTCTTCCAGAAGTAAAGTATGTAAAAACATCTGTGAAAGAACAATATTCTCTTTTCGGAATTAATGCTTTAGTTTCCAAACCTAGTTCAGAGCCTTCAAATAAATAAAAACACAGTCCTATGCTCATGCATTTCCCTTGGTCTGAGCCTTGTAGTAATAAGTTAGAACAGACCTTTGCTCAATTTCTCCTGGTGGTTTTAACGTATCACCAAGATAAGAAGAGGGACCAAGATGAGTCTCTTTTCTGTCAAGAGCTGTTGCATCTGGTCACATGACATTCCCTGAAGTGAGATTCCTGATTTCTTCTGGAGACCAAGAAAAAACCCCAAATAAACAAAAACTTGTTTTTAGAAAAAGAATCCAAGAGGCTATGCTGAGAGAGGTTCACATGCCAGTTTGGATGTCTGGCAAACAGATTATTCTATATGAGGGCGGCTGTTGGCCACTCTTGCAGGAACCTTCAGCTGCCTCATGGGTGCTAAGGCAGCTTTCCCTTGTGGCCTTCAGTGCATTCAGTGCAGAAACCTGACTGTCAGGAGACTGACTTTCCAAAAATGTCTCTTAGGCAGAAGTGACTCCACGTCACACCTAATAGTGAAATTAAAAATCCTCTCAAGCAAGATCCAGTATAATCATAAGAGCCTCCACAGGCAGTCTCTCTCCTGGGGTTTAGTTCTAGTTGACTGCACATGTGCATGATGAGGCATTTGTTCTGAGGTGTTTCATATTCAGAAGGTACCAAGCGAGCACTCTGGTCATCACTGTCACATTGTGCTGAAAAGAAATTGTATAAGGCTCAAAGAAGAAGTGTCGCTGTGGAAGTACAGACAATTGCTTCTGTGTGTTTTGTAACAAGTTAATCAGGTATAATAGTGTTTGAAATCTGTGAAAAAAGCAACCTTATACAAACATTGATACACAGAGTTTGCTGAAAAGCAATGATTGCAAACAAGAAGAACAAAAACAACAGCAACAAACAAAAAAGAAAACTTATTTGATCTAGTCATATAAGCTAGTGCAGAGCACTGATTTTGTCTTCCTTTATTGTAGTTCCCAATGTTTTCCCTTCCAGTTGAGATGACTGTTATACGTGTATACTTCAGAGAGAAGTGAAAAAAGAGATTTTTGTTCTGTTTGAGAAATAAAGCTCTGTTGTTTTTATGTGCAGCATTATTGGGTAGGAGTAGAAATAGACAACAAAACAAATGTATCCTATGTATATCCAAACTGAAATTTATGGCAGCAGAATTGAGTCTGAACCAATACACAATACTATCTGCAAGGGTAAAAAAAAAGACCAAAGAGGTCAGGTTTGATTTTCACAAAAACTTTTAAAAGCTGCAATTTCCTGATGTCTCCACTTATTGTTTTTCCTTTGCGACTGCTATTCAGCATTCATCTGAAGCAGCTTGGAGGATTGGCTTTCTCCACAGTCCTCAAGTTTCTCACAGGCAATACGTCTAACATGCCATGACTTGCAGATTCCGTTTTGTGTCAAAGGAGTAAATGCAATAGCTAAAGCCTAAAGTACATTTGTCGGTCTTGGAAGTCTCATTTCAAGATACAATCTTGTTTGTATCTTACTAAAAATTTTGTTTCAATGTGTCTATAAGTTGACCACGCATTCTCCTCTTTACATTCTTTTTGCATGAAACCCTCTATTTGCTTAAAATATGTCATAATCTATAATTCCTTTCAATATTCCACAGGAAACCAGATACCAGTACAGTATGTCGCTTAAATAAAAATAAATAAACAAATAAAAAGAAACATCTTCAAAAGATTGTGGATGCTGGCAATTCAGGTACTTGAGCTCTTTATTTCCAACAATTTAGCAGATGTAGTGTTTTTCTCTAATAACAAAAACTTCACAAGAAAATACGGATTTTAGAGAATGTTAATTTATTTACAAATTCAAAAAAGAAGGTGTTGCCAGAATATTTGTGCTATAGATGAAGTTCCCACTTAATAACTGTAATCACAGACAAAAGACAATGGACTCATTGCTATCCTTGGCTCTGAATATTCATGCACACATGGCATGAGACAATATTTTCCCTAAAACATTCTTCCTTTTTTTTTTTTTTAATTTTTATACCAAAAGTTTTTGAGGTAATTTGGAGTACAGTTTTGTTTTTGTACCTGCTTGAGGGCAATTATCTGGTTATATGAGTACTTAAGTGCCTGGTGAGGCCTAAAACTAAAATCAAAGCGAGAAATCGCATGTACAATTAAGCAAGCAGAAGAAGGTGGGTAGATGAAGCTGTTCTCACCATTAATTTGTATTTTTATCTGCTTGAATCATAGAATACTGTAATAAATCCCACATTCTGGCTACTAAAGGGCTTAATGTGTGAGTATAATGGAGCTGGCAAAGGACTTTTATGGGCATCAAAAGTAAGTTGTCACAACAAAAAGATCAACTAACATTATATGATTTTGAATTTTCAAATATAGCCCACTTTTCTATACTACATTTTTTTCTATTATGTCTTCCATTTGAGAGAAGAGAAAAACAAGCCCAAATTTGTGAGGGAAAAAGTGTTTTGCTGTTCCTCAACATATAATAAACACACCAAGAAGTACTTGTGCAGGTAAGTTTTGCTTGGAATTAGACTAGGAGCTTTCTAAAGGCAAGCTTTCTATTTATTTATTTTTGAACTTGGATGGAACTGAATCCACAAGGCTGAAATTCACGTCTTGATTTAGCATTTCAGAATAAGCAAAAAGCAAACTGAAGAAAGAAATTGGTATCTTGCAAAAAGTTAAACTGGGGCAGCTGGAAGTCATCACCCAGTGTCATTCAGACTAGTAGTCTGAATACAACCCATTGAAATATCACCCAGAAAGGAAGCCATATTTAAACAAAGCAAAGCTGTCCTTCCCCAAAAGCTGTGTGCTTCAGAGCGATGTCTTCAAAGGCCTTACAAGAACGTTGAAAAAAAAGACATCTGGCTCCAGTTGCAGTTGAAGTTTTTCACAAACGATGTCAATAAAGTCTGTAATACACTTTCCCTTACAAATTATTCCAATATTTATTTATTGAAATCATAATATTCTGCATTTTTTTTACTTTCTGGAATAACTAAAAGTGCAGTAAAGTTATATAAAATAATTGCTTATAAATATTTTCTGCCTGGACCGACCCAGCTATTGTGGCGGTAAAAATCTGGCTTTGTGAGAGCAAAGTAAAAAGGTAGTACTCCAGGATATGAGTTTTTTAAAAAGTTCCCCTTGCTCATTGAGGACTGTCAAATCATAGGACTTTTTTTATTGTTGTTTTTATAGCTGATTGAAAATGAAATAATATTTCTGTCACAAAGCCTGTGTCATTTGAGCGCATGTAAGATCTTCTTATCAGGTTAAAACCAACAATTGAGCAGAGCATGTTAAAAAATTTGAATTTTACCCTGGCTTTTAAAATCCAAAGATATAAATAAGAGTTTCTTGAAAAGAATAGTACACAACAGCAGTAAGTGCTGAAATGGATCCTGTAAATAAAACAGGACACTTAGCAAACAGCTCGTACATAAGTGTTTTATCAGATCAAAGACCTCACAGTCAGTGAGAGACTGGATAGTGATATGTAAAACCCTAGGAATTTGACACTTGACAGGATGATTTGCACCGATGAAAGATTAATAAAAGTTATTGAAATTTTTTATAAAAGCTTGAAAAACAAATATCTTGTCCCCACAAAAATAAGATAAAGACAACTGAAAATTAGCAGTCTATGATTATTCTGAAAGCCTTGGATATTTTGTAACTGATGTTCAGGAAGTCTGGAAAAGGCTACTAAGTCATTGTAAAGAGCTGAAGAAAAACAACAGAGCCAGAATATTTATGCTTAATTTTTACTAACTACTCTAAAGATGCTAAATGTGATGGGGAAAGCCATGACCTGCAGTAAAGCTAGGTGTGGGCAGAGTTTTTTATAAATATTAAGTACAAGGTCTTTGTGTCATATGAAATTTCATTCAGGAAGTGCAGATAAGAAGCTTAAGCTTAAAATAAAAAAAAATCAACGTTTGGTTGATGAAAATGTTGGATTGTAATAAACTGCACATTTTTTTTAGAATGAAAATGATCATGAAAACACGGGTCACAGCTGTACAATAGTTTGTTAATATGGTTGCCTGCTTGACTGCTATCTGACCATATGTCTTTCACAGATTTGCAGTTTTACATTGTGGTTTATCTATCTCTATGAGCTTGATGAAATAAATCACCACTCAAGTTAATTGATATTTCTGGTACGTTTCTGCTTTATTAATAATTATTACTGTGACATTGCATGCGTGTATTTGGGCATGACACTCAAAATTCAAAATTTAAATTAGTGAGTAGTTAGAAATTAGTGTTCTGACATTCTGACACAGAAAGAAATATTCTGATGCTTTGCTTCATTTTTGACTCAGATCATAACCCCAAAATATGTTTTTTTCTCTGTCAGGATAATTTACAAACTATTAAAACAAATGAGCAAAGGAAAGACTCTAAAAATATTAGCTTAGACCAGTAACTAATATTTCTGAAGAACATACCCTTTCTATTGTTCAAAACAGATTGACACAAGAACACTATTCTTTTTTAAAAAATATATTAATATTAATTCAAATGTTATGCTATTTATACAAAAATAGGAATTTAACTGAATTATGAAAACAGTATAAATTCAGTCTGTTTAATAATTTATTAAAAATACTGTGTGATAACTAATGATTTTGTCTTTTAATAAAAAAATAAGAATGATGAATACTGAATTGCTTGAATTTGAATTTTTTTGAATATTGTAATATTTCAAGAGAAAAGCACCCCAATAGTTTTTTTCTCAGAAAGAGAGAAAGAGAGAGAAGGAAGGAAGGAAGGAAGGAAGGAAGGAAGGAAGGAAGGAAGGAAGGAAGGAAGGAAGGAAGGAAGGAAGGAAGGAAGGAAGGAAGGAAGGAAGGAAGGAAGGAAGGAAGGAAGGAAGGAAGGAAGGAAGGAAGGAAGGAAGGAAGGAAGGAAGGAAGGAAGGAAGGAAGGAAGGAAGGAAGGAAGGAAGGAAGGGAGGGAGGGAGGGAGGGAGGGAGGGAGGGAGGAAATAAAAGAAAGAAAGAGCAGAAAGAAAATAAGAATAAAGAAAAAGACCTATTTAAAATGAACTTGTGATGATGGCGAAAACCACAAGTTAATAAAAAGCTTGTTAAAATTTTATATAGAATGACTGGAATTTTTTGCTTACGAGCTTCCGTCCTTATCAAAATTAGCTCTACCTTTAGAGGTACATGCAATCTTTTTGAAGAATTACTCACAGTTTTTTGATAATATTTCAGATTTTGTCATTATTGTTATGATTCATAGTATGGATTTTTTTCCCTCATGCAACAATGTGTTATGCAACCTGTCATTTGCTTTCTGTGGTTATTTCCAACACACTAATATTATCTTCTTTGTTACTTTAACTTATCTATGAAACAGCTATAAATTGCCTCAGAACTATTGATAACGTCTGCAGGGTTAATAGCTTCAAATAACTTACAACTTTGACTAAACAATCATTTTCTACCCACTACCTCATCTAATCTACATTACAGAACTTTAGCTACATTTAAGCCTTAAATGCTTGTTCACCTGTACTATAATAAAATTTTACCATAAGGATTATTCACCATTGCTGAGAGAAATGCCTAAAGTGTAACTAAAAATTGCATTGAGTTAAAAGTCAAAATTATTAGGTAAAACTAAATAATTTCTTAAACATTAGGGGAGAAAACTGGCTAGAAGAACTAAATAGCCCCTAGAATAATTGAAATATTTGTGCAAGTGAGGTCGGTGGATGTGGCACTGACCTCCATGGGTTATCAACAGTGCATTTACCATTTTAAAAGTGAAAAAGAAAGTCCTTTCCCCAAGGAACTGACAGTCAAATTCAAATTAAATAGCTGATTCACACCTAGTTATGTATGTGAGATGCCAAAATGAGTCATATATAAATTTTTAAACTGCACAGAATAGAGTTTGATAAAGACATTCAAGAGAAATCCAGTCACTTATTTCATCGAGTCAGGTAATGTAAGATCTTTCTGTTTAGATTTGAAAAATATTTTTTGAACAACATGCAAATCTGTTTTCAAATCAGTAAGCCGAATATTCATTGTTTGTATTTTTAAATATGTCATGAGTAAACTCATATTGAACTAGCATTAATCATAAAGGCTTTTCAGAAGGACTTTGAATCATGATAAAAGTAAAGTCTCGAAGGTATGAGACACAATCTATTACAGCATCAGAATCAGAGTAGAATCAGCACTATGTAGTTTATGATATTTAAGATGATTTAATCTGACCTACTGGCCTTTAGCTTTCTAGTAACAATCAGCTTCTAACTTACATTCATCAAATATGAAACTGTTTTAAAAGTGCAATTTAGCTAAAGATATTTTCAGGTCAGGTAACAGGCTTTCTCACTAAGTAGCTAAATTTATAATCTTTTTAAATTATGATCCAATTCATATATACTCATCTTCTTAGCATATTTGAGCATATTAGACAGTGTTCCAAAAAAAAAAAAAAAAAAAGAAAAAGAAAAGAAATTTAATCACATTTGACATTATATGGACAATGTAATATCTAAATATTCATTGAGGAAAAAGATCATGTAAAAAGTAAATGCCTGAATGAATAAAACTGAATGTAAGGTCAGATCTAAGATCTCAGCACATAATAGAGATTATAAGTTACAGCAAATGAGCTTTATGAGTACTAGGGAACTGGTGATACAAGCCTGAAAGCCATCTTTGTTATTAAGAGGTATGTGTTCCGCTTTAAACATTGTTATAAATATTTAATGAAAATATTATCAGACTATTCAGTTAATGAAATAATAGAAGTGAAATCAACAGTAGCTTATTTAATACTGACTAAATGAAATAGCAACATTTATGTTGCATATTATTTCAGCTTTTAGACGTTTCATTTTTTAATTCTTCGTGTTTTATTTTATTTCACTGATTTTGGACTGTGCACTTTTTGAAGTCATTTTTGGTTCTGTGCTTGTCATCATCAGCATTTGCAATAGCTTGCATCTCAGCATTTTCTGAAAGATGTGTCATCTTTGTGTTATGTGCAGTTAGTCAACAATTGGGGATTGGCTAAATACTAGATCTTTCTCCTAAAACAAAATGTGAATACGGTTGCAAATCCCTGGAAGTTTGAGTTCAGTTATATACCTAGATTGTATGATATGTAAACAGTGATAGATCATATTATATACTTACATGCATATATTTATACTCATATATTCCTGAGATAAGTATTCATACATACATAATCAATGAGTCTCGAGACTGAAAAAAAAAAAATAGAACATGACTTCATAAGATAAGGATGGAGGGAGGAGGGGGAAGGAGAGAAACAGAAAAGAAATATATTCTTAGGAAAACCAGAGAAATAAAACAGTAGGAAGTGAAACAACTGCCTCTTAAAAGCCTTTCTTTACAACAAGCCTAGTTTCTCTACCTATCCTGAATAGCTATTATTTCTTAACTGCAACACACTCAGTTCATTAACCAGTTTAAAGGAGTTCAATTTGTATAGGTTGAGCTCTTTTTCTTCTGGGCATTGCAGTGATCTCCACTGAAGCAGTGATACCATTGATGCAGTTTTATTAGTGGATAGAAAAGTACTCAGCAACGCACTTAAATTAGTTTGCTCTTCATCATCACGTATGAACCTCTACTTCACTTTAACTTCTGTTCTGCTATAATACCATGACTCTCACTTTTTGTTGGGTTTGCCTACTGCTCCTTTACCTCACTAATACAGAGTGCAACTACCATTCCCTGGCACATTTAACATATATTTCTTCCAGCTATTATCATGTGTAAATGACAGTAATATAATGCTGTCAAACTTGAAGGAAAAAAAAATCCTTTGAAAAACATATCCCAAGCTGCTTCTGCCTGACAGGTCTGTCTTATTCTGTTTGCCACCCTTCTTCACTAGCAAATGGTAGCTGAGAGATCTCTTAATCCCTGAGGCCTCCTGAGATGCCACCTTACAAGACAATGCTGAGGTTTTTCTGTTCACCAACATCAGTTAACCATGAAATCCATGGTCTTCATTATTTTAAGCCATAAGTTACGAAAAGCTTGCTTGCACATTACCCACACTCTTTGTGAAAATACTGAGCTGAGAAAATACTAGGAACTGAGCCCAGAGCCATGTTCTTTGGAGCCTCAGTTTAAATATCTCTATGATCTGATAGCATAGCTGAGTAGTGATGAAGAACAGTCTTTCAAGCAATATATTACAACTTTGCCATTTTTAATTTAGACTATGTTTTCCTAGTCAGGCTTTATGACAACGTCAAGGACTTCCTGCAATCAAAATGAACCTCGTCCCCTTATCTGCTACATGAGATGTCTTATGAAAGGGTGGCAGTCTGATTTAGCAGGAGTTGTTCTTGACAAATCCCAGGCGCAAGTATTTTTAATTACCTTATCCTCTGTGTGCTTGTAAATTGATTGTTTAATAAGCTTTTCTTCTGTAAAACTTCCAGTGAGATGAAAGTAGCTGGCTGACCTGTAATCTCTTCAGAAGCCTCTTTTCTTCCTCTGTAGAAATAGGTTGTATGTTTGCCTATCTCCAGCCTTCTGGGATCCTGCTTGTCCTCTTTGAAGTCTCAAAGATAATTGTTAATGGTTCTCAACTTGACTTGTTCTTTAGGTATTCTAAGGTGAATTTCACTAGATCCTACTCAACAAATCTATTTTATCTAAATACTCTTTAGCCTGCTCCTGTAATATTCTCCTCTATGGTCTGAATATCCTTGTTAAAGTTAATTTATTCTTATTCCTGTTTCCATAAATGGAAACAATGAGGAAGCAATGAAGAAGTAGATATTTCCACATTCAGTTTACTGTTGGTTACTTTTGTTTTTCATAAACATATGCTTTTCTTTGTTTCTCTCCTGCCTGTAATGAATCTCTAGAAGCTTCTTTTGTTGACTTTTATCTACCTGGCTTCTCCAAAGTATATTAGATGAAAACTATCACATGCAGCAAAACTTAGGTTTCAAGGACTACATCTTAACCATCATGTCTCGAAGCTATCCTGAATCCTGAACCAAGACTAGTTGCATCCAGACTTTGTGTGAGAATGAGATACTGGTGTCCCCTATTTCCCATCACATCAATGTAGGAAGAGTAACTGTCTTCAGCTTGGATAGGCAAGTAGTGAACCAGGACTGTGAAACGTCCCCACAGTTTTCAGAAAAAGAATGCAAACGTTTTTCCTGAAAATAATTAAGGAAATAGTTTACAAGTGCATTTAAAATGAAAGAGCTGATTGAAGAAATTCTCTCTGTGCATACATACAATTCCGAATCAAGTGCTTTTGTGATGTTAAACATAATCCAGCTACAAAAATACTTAGCATGAGCCTGCAGCAGCATTGCTCACTGTAATGCCAGTCTGTGTTTATCATAATACAGTTCTGTTAAGGAAGAATTTTCATCTACCTTGCATGAAGCAAATCCAGTATAAGAGGAACAGCAGCATATCACTGCTTAAACAGATCACTTAAACCTTTCTTGTCTTTCATGGTTTCCTTAGAATAAGCCTGCATACACCCAGTGATCTGCAAACCTTGGTTTACTGCTTTCTGTCTAGTCTTTTGGCTTGCTTTTATTTTATTTGTATGAATAGTAACTCATCTAGCTTTATTTACCCAAATGTATGCTTCTGAATAAGTCATCTAGGATCCCCATACTGATGAGGAAGAGAGGCAGGTCTCTTCAGTAAAAACTTATCTGCTTTATTGCACAAAGTATTTTTTGTATTTCTCTTATATGACCAGGCAGAATGAATGTCTTTGTGGTCTGAAACTTGTCTGTCTAAATGACTGTAGAAGATTAATGTTTGGCATTTAGGTAATTAAAGTCCATTAGGTTAGTGTTGACCCTGTGTGTAAGCACACAGAAGGACGCATCCTGCCTCTGTAGTTGGGTAGGTGAGCCATCTGATATAGCAATGTATACTATCGTATATATATATCAAAAATTAGTACTCCTTTCAGTCAATGTGCTACGTAATAGGCCAGAGAGGAATTTAGCTGAGGGTAATATCTGATCCAAAATTTTTCCTCCTATTTCACAGGAGAAAAACTGAATTGAAGAAGCTTCAGGGAAAAGCAGTTTATCATATTGCATCTGTAGAATAACTGTGGTGTCTTGGTACCTGCTTTATAGAGCGTATCAGGATTTAAGGAGAGCAATGAGGGTGTTCTGGGAGGAGAGACCTGCCTGATGCTGATGGCACCTGATTATGTGTTAGACACTTTTCCACCAAGTAGCAGATAATGCTTGGATTTGAATAATCCTTTTCTATCATATTTACAATGATCAGATCCATGACAATGTCTAGGTCAAAATTAAAGGGAGAAATTGTCATATTTTTTAAATTTTGGATTTGTGACAAACTCCACATTCTTTCTGCCAGTGGTGCTGTCTAGACAGTCATTCTCTGTCTCTTATCTGTGCACCTTATTAGTCCTCTTGCTTTTCACTTGTCCCCATTAAATTGTATGATTTTTTAATCCACCTTGTCAAAACGTAAAGGATATAAAGTATTCTATCTTCCCACAGAGAAAACACTGAAGTGGTGGAAGACAACCAACTTGTCAGATTACACACAAACGCTTCTTCTGGATAAGCCACTTGACAAGTTCTTTAATCACTATGGCTATTTTCCATCTGTTTATACACTTAAAGGCCAGTGATGATTCATCATGTCTTTCCAACAAAAATTGCATGACTAATTCATAAATACCAAATCAGTAATCTGGTTCAGGGGTTTATTTTATTCTCAGTGGTAGGAGTTCATCCAAACTAGAATGTTCTACCCAAGATAAACTAGAAGCAAATGTTTGTGACAAATATGTCTGAACCGCAGCAACACGCTATGCTGGGTCCGAGTATGTTTTGCTAAATACATTACCCAATAATGTAATCATCTATTATTGATGCATTTGACTTTGAAATGAGTAGTCAGGTGTTTTGAAGACATAAGCAAAAGTCGGTTGTATGATTAAGAACTTTCTGAAAAAGGTTCTTAATTAAATTGAGGTGATGAATGTATACTGATTGCCAGAGATGAATCATGCTTAACTTGTTTAGAAAGCATTTTCTTCTTTCTGGTCTGTGCTGTTACTATGGATCCAGTTCCTCATAAAGGCCATTTCTGCTTTCTAAAGTTATATAACATCAGTGCTACGACTAACTTGCCTGATAAAGACACATTATTTTTAAAATAAGAGCCACAGTGGCTATTTTACTCCTATATATAGGTATATAGAAATACAACATTTATGAGTTTCCCCTTCACTCCAGCCTCTCACAGGGCTTTACAAATATTGTACAATGTAGCCAGTGTGGCATCAACCGTACCTGGAGTAGCATGTGGCAGCTATTTGGCACCCACTTGACTGTTGGTTGTTATGACCTGCTTCTTTTCTACAGTTATTTCTTTCTGGAAAGCAGATGAGGGAGAAATCCACCCATCAGGAGATAGGCAGAGACCATCTGCCATGACTAATTTTGTTTTTATTCCAAGCAGCAGCAAAATCCCAGAGTTGAAAACCCAGTTACTGTCATAACTTGAGCCAGTTGATGTAAAATGAAACTATACATTCAGTATACTTCCATGATACTATCTGTGAATGCAGATCCCCATTGAGATCATAAAGACCTTGGAATGTTTTATCAGAATTCACTCTGAATTGTTTTGAAACAGTGAGTCACATAACACTGGATTCTACTGCTGACCAGTTAAGTGTGCTAAAGAAGGTCTAATTAGAGAAATTTGTATAGTACCTAGATATGACAGGAAATGATCCTAAAGAATATGAAATGGGAACATCCGACTTCAAGTCACTAAGTATAGATTCTTCTGTCTTTATGTACCAGGTTACGCATCTTCCACTAATAAAATTGCTACTTTTGATTTCTTCTGTAGTAAACACAAAGAAATACGCTCCACAGAACATTGCAGATATGAATTATTCTGTGATGATCTTTCTCTTCATTTCTAACCTTACTGATTATAGAAGCAGCATAGTGTGACTGTGTTCTCAACTTATATTTCAGTTGATGTATGGGCCTATGATCTAAGCATTTGGAGAACCAGATCACTTAGCCCAGTGCTCTGCATTGCCTTACATGGTTCTCTGTGGATCTGTCTTCTGGATGATGATCTGGATGGTAACTGGTTGAAACCTATCTTTTACAAACGAACAGGTTTTCTTTTATTATATTGTCTAGACTCAGATTTTTATGCTTCCCCCAATAAGAACAGATGTGAAAAGATACTGAAAATTCTTAAAACGACTTTTGCCCTCTGCGACATACTTTTGTTACAATATATTGGACAGTCTTAGTCTTCCTACTATACTAGTTTATCCATATTTACAGCCAATCTGTAAGAGAAATTTCTAGAAAAAATGTATGTTATCTACTGAATGCTTCATGATCTCATTAATATTTGAAAGTTTCTTGTTTTGAGGCAGCAGATGCTTTGTTCTTCTGCTTTGAGGCAGTGCATGTCTATATATGTATATAAGAGAAAATAGTTTTAAGAGGTGATCTGAGTCTTACACAGCAAATTGAAAATTGATATATCTCATGTCCAGCACATCTTGCATGAAGTAAATCAGGGACAAACCATAAGCCATTCTGCATGCAGTAACTCAGCAGCTCAGATGATACATGACCAAATCAATAGGAACAAGACAAAAATGTAAGTGAGGTTGAAAGGTTTGGAGAAAATTGGTTTAAAGAATGATCATGTTAAGAATAAAATGGAAGAAAGAAGCAATCTGCACCATACTTTTCAGACCATAGCCTTTTTTTTCAATAAAAATTGGAATATCAATATGAAAAATGCATTAATAGAATTGACATCTTATCTTGTTTTTGAGCTAGTGAGGCCAACCTTTCCTAACTCATATCTAAATATCAAGTTTGTAATTCCCTTCACTTAGTATTGCCATACTACTCTCGAAACTCAGCATCATCAGAAAGCTAACAGGAAACAGTGAGAGACTAATTAGGAACAGATATGTTTATACTCATAGATAATATTAACATAAGGAAAAAAAAACCAGGGATCTCCACTGAAATTACTATATTCCTTTTTCTATAGCCTTCCAAACTGAGCTTAGATATTCTTACAATATCCAGCTATGAGACCGTCTTATTTCTTGAGAGGTTTTATATCATTCACCCATGCCCTGCAGGTCTGAAAGATAAGAAGTCAGAAGCAACAGTCACACAGTATTTTGGCTTCCTGCCCTCTACAGCTTGCTTTTATGTAGTCCTATAATTAGAACTGAACAAGACTGATCCCTTCCTGATAAAGGAGAAGCAAATTTTAGGTTCAAGTTCTAAGTTAAGATGCAACTGGGAAAGGACATTTCCCAGGACATTTCAAAGGATTTGAGCTGGGTGAGGGTTAGATATACCTGAGTTACCAACACAGAGAATCATAACTCTAAGTGATCTTCATTTATGTCATGGTGCCCTGTGTGTCGGAGGAAAGTGATAAGTTTGTCCTTGTTTTTATGCCTCCAGTTTCCTGAACTAACCAGCAGAAAGGAATTTGAGTTGTTTTCTCTTTAATTTGCATGCACTTTGAGGTGCTTTTGGGAATGTTCAAGAGTACTAGTTAAGAGAATTCTATCAAATTGCCAACATCTCCTTGAAAAGAGCAAGAGTTGAAAAGAGCCCTCTGCAAGAGCATATAGCTTTACTAAATATTGTCAAAATTTATTACCTTCAAAGTGCAAAAGCTCATACCAGTGCAATATGTTTTCATCAAACTTTTACTCAGCTGATGTTGTTTAGAATGTTTATCAGTAAAAAATAATAGAGGTGAAGACAAATAATGTTGCCTTTTATCCATGTAAGTTATATACTAAAAATTTATTTCCAGTATACCAAATATTCATGAATGCAGTTGTTATTGTTGTTGTTATTAGTAGCAATAGTAATAACAATAGAAATAAACTAGATCCGTGTTTGACATAAATTGGCTAAAGAGAGGAAAAAATTTCAATGGTTTATTAAGCTGAAGTCCTGACCATAACTTTTAATAGCTTTGAGAATAAGATCTTTTCTTCTGCATAGGCCTTGACCCATCACATTTCTAAACTGCTGGTAGCTTGATTCAGTTTAAGGGGAGCATTAACAGGTTTTATTATTCATATCAGTGCCTCCCTTCTCTGATAGAGGACTGGAAGATAGCTTCTCCATATAGCTTCTGCATAGGGTAAGATGAGTCTCATTAATAGCAGCAGTATTCCCAGAACTGAGACAAAGAATGAGCAAACTTATTAGCTGATATGTATGTTGACTTTAGAGTGTAATAGATGCAGAAAGGAGATGTGTAAGTCATGCTTTATATGTTATCTCACAGTGGAAACTTATTTATACAGGTGAAAAGTGTGTGGGCCCTAAAAAGTATTAGTAACATTAACCAGCAAAGTCTGTTGACAGATAATAAAAGGAAGCAGTGCTGTGGACCTCAAAAGGATAGAAAGGAAGATATGGTTGACAGAGGAGGTACAACTGGCTAGTTAAAGCAAATTGCAGCTCCCAAGGACACATTAAATCAAGGTCATTAGATCTAAAAATATTCTTTAATCATCCATTAACTTTCACATTATTCTTCTTTACTATAATGGGAAAGAACTGAGCTGACTAATTGTGCATGCAAGGTGAACAATAGTACTAAAAGATATTCCAAATACTTTCCTGAGGCATAATTTAAAGGAGTAAAAAATCCAACTTAAAATAGTTAAAAGAAATTGATCCCAGGGTGCATTCAATTGTTGTGCAAGGGTTGTGGGTTTGAGCCCAGATAACATCAATAAACCATAAATCATTGATATTTATGCTTCTGTATATTTAATAGTACTAAATAAAATCCATATTCTGGGGGGAATAAATAATTCTTCAGAGCAAATTTATTTTCAGTGTTACTAATAGGAAAACCTGAATTGACCTAGTATGTTACATTTAAATTACCTTCAGTTATGATCCCCTTTTCATTGTACTAACCCTATCCTCTTGATTTGTATGAATGAAGATTCTCTAAATTTTAATTTTAATTTAATTTTCTTATATGTTCTACCACAGAACTGCAGATAACTTTTCTCACCTCCTTCCCATGCTTCATACTGTGCATATGTCTTTTTTTTTCATTTGTTATAGTCTTTACCACATACTACTTTTGCAAGCACTTTTCTTATACCCTGAGGTCTGTAACCTCACTTCTTTCTGTAGCCTTCTATTTATTTCCTTCTCTTATTTTTACATGTCTATCCTTTATTAAAAAAAAAAAAAGGAAAGAAAAAGAAAGAAAAGAAAATCAGGGCTCCATTTGATCTTTTCAGTCCAGCTCACTTCACTATTTTTCTAAATTTTTCTAAAGTTTGAAAATTTCAGTTTTAATAAATAGTAAACTTAGTAAACTGATTTTTGAGTTAAATTCTTAACTTCAGGATGAGTTTTTATTTATTAAACCATGATAGTTGGATTCAAATAATTTTCTCTGAACATATCTTGTATAATCCTTGCTATTTACCAAACTTCACATAGAAATTAGCATTACTTCTTCCAGATATTGTGAATATTTAGTAGTATCATATCCAGAAATATCCACCTATTTCTTCTTCAAAGTACATTAAGTTAATCTATGAAACTATTATATTGTATTGTATTGTTACTTTAAAAATCAGAATATTGTTTATGGGCAAACAGCAAACATGTTTAGCTATAAGGCCAGGAATTCATTGTTAATGTAATTCAGATCTTAACAGTCCAACTGAATAATTTTTAGTGGTCTATGCCTAGTTATTGCAGAAAGAATCTATGCAGAAAATATTAGTAATAATTGCAACAACAATAGTTAGAAATGTTATACGAACAGTTCTTAGCTTTTTTGATATTATGGTCACCGTGTGATTGCTTCTTACGTATCATTCTGATAGTGGTGTTGGAGTGTTACAAAAGCAAATCTGTGTATTACATTGAATCTTGTGATTTTATTTTTTGCAGTGTTTGAAAAAGAAAAGGCAAATCAGAACTCCACTTTAAATTACGTTGCATGCAACAAAGTAGCTTTTTATAAAATTAAATACAGTGAATTAAAATCTCAAAATTAATCAATTAATCATGCCTAAACCTACCAACTTAATAAAACTCATTTGATAGAGTTATGATCTATTTAAATAGAGTCATCTAAATTTCATTAAATTTTTAACCCTCATTAATTTCTAATTTTCAGGTTTCAGATGATTTTCCGTAGTCCTGACATTTTGGGATTATGCTTGTCATCACATGCTTCCTACATAGGGACACAACATGAAACCAAATATATCATTTTTCTCCTGTTGTGCAATAGGGAATAAGTTGAAAAAGGTTATAAAAGTGTCTTGCTCTATTTAGTCTGGTTGTCTTTTTGGTTGTGGATAATTCTTTAGGAGTATATATCTGAATTTTTTCATACTTATTTACATGTTTATTTTGCATGCGAACACCTTCATATGCAAATATTTGGACATATAAAGCATTTTAGGAAAGGATGGAGTGTTCTTCAGAAAGACTTAGAGTATTAAGTATTAAAATGAATTATCCTGAGAACTGGAGTATACATGTAAACAAACAGAAAAATCATGTCTTCATCTGTCAACCTCCTAAACGGCTGGGCCTATTAGGTGCTGGAGAAAAATCTGTAGCAGAGAGCAGAGAAAACAGAAGAGGGGAAAGAAGTATGTGAGCAAATCTGGATAAGAGGCAGTTCCTACGCGATTCACCCAAGCAAATCCTTTATACTGACAGTAGGACAGCTGATAAGTGTGGAATATTTGTCTTTCTCTCTTGTTTTTCCTCACAGACACATTTGCCTTTTCAGTTGTTTTGGATGTAGCAGGTATGCATTTTACTATCTATGTAATGCTTGCAACTTCTTCGATTTGTGATAGAAAATAATATATTACTATATGTTCAACATCTTCTGCATGAGCAAAGAAGAAGGACACTTATATGTAAGTTTTTATTGTTCTAAACAATAGAAATTGAATTTATCTAATAAGTCCAGCTCTAACTATTGCACAAAAGTACTAATTCCATTGAAACTGTAGTTAAACACCAGTCATTGCTTCCTACCCTCTTCCTGGGGTATACTCACCCTGGCACTGCTCCTCTTGGTCCTGAAGTCAAGGTGGAGGTGACGGCGGTGCATGGCAGTGGTGCAGCTGCATTTTACAGGTATTCTCAGCATCCAGAGTCCTTTGCCCAAAGGAATGAGCTGTTGATGGTGTCTTATTTTTCCCTCTAAGATCCACCTGGAGTTATTTTCGCGTTTGTCATCATGCTTTTGCACCTTTCTGTTTCTTTACTGGTCTGCAGCTCCAGGTTACATCCTATTTTGCTCTTCATGGTGCCATTTATGTATGTTAGATACGGTTTCTTTATTCTCTTTGTCACCCCCAAACCCTTCTCTGTTCAACTCTGCATTTCTTTACCTGATCACTGGCAAGCACCTCATTTTACCTAGAATAACTCCCTTTTACTGCTGTCTACATAAAGCTATGGTTGTACTGCACAACAATAAAAACAAGTAAAACAAAATAGCCATAGGCACTTGCTCAGTTGGAGAATCTGCTGTCACAACTAAGTCAGATAAAACAAAGTTAAATTCAGGTGAATAAGATTTCATAGAGAAAGCTTGAGAGCCTCAATCTGAGGCCTTGCAAAGTTAGTACAAATGTTATGCCATGTTACTAGCAAGTAATAATAATCCACTATGGGTTACACCACATTTCAGTAAAGTCTTTATCAATGGTGCTTAGTACCTAGTCTTAAAGTCCTCAGAAAGCTGTCTATTGAATCTAAGTATAGGCACTTTCCCCTTTCATTTAATTATAAAACCACTTAAGTTGACATAAAATCATATTAGATACAAATCCAAGGATGCTTGTGTAATCTAGTCCGAGTATTCAAAGATAATTCTAATCACATTGACAGATGGTAGCATTTCCAGTACATCTTAGCAGAGGGAAGTGAAAATGAAAAAAATGAATTTGGCACCCAGACCTACGTGTGTACGTATTTAACAAATTGTCGTTAACATTTTTCATTGCATTTCCTCAATCTCATCAATAAGTGGTCATCAAAATGTATCTAGTACCACATGCATCCGTAAAAGTTCCACCTGACTCCTCAGTAGCCCTGGTTCACTGGAGATATGACTCTCCCCAACCTGTATTTGCGCTTCTTGGCTTTTCAGGTGCATACGTCCTTCAAACTGTTCCACTTCAGGGATGAAGATGCTACTCTGCTCTTGCTGCAGATGGGCTGGGACTTATCTGGGTCCATTGGTGGGTAGATAGCTTTCGTATATTAAAAGTAATTCTTATTTACCTTTCTAAGGAAAAACTCCTACCGGAATTTTTTTCAAAAACATTTGAATACCACTAACTTTAGGCTAAAAGCTCTGCCTTAACCATATGGGCTAACAGGATTAAGTATTGCATAAGAATTCTCATATATTCAAGCCAGTGGTAGAAACATAAATGAAAGCAATAAGCACATGGATTTTCACCTATCAAGTGCAGTATATTCTCTCCTCTGTATTTTTGTTTGGCATCTGTTTGGTATTTCAGGTTCTGTTTGGTTGTTCTGGAATATAGCCCATTGTTCAAGTCTCCACAAGAGGACTTTATGAAATGTTATGGGAGTTAGGAGCATCTGGCTGTTTTGGCTAAAGCTCCCTAACAAGTTTATTTACTGTGAAAGTAAAAAGAAAAAAAAAAAAAAAAAAAAGGAAAAGTAAAGAAGCTGAAGCAAGAGACATTGTTATCAGAAAACTTCTTGGCTTATGCATAAACAAGGCAATAAAACAGTCAATTTCATATCTTAGCAAGTTTACAAAGAAAAATAATAAAATGTTTCAGCAAATGAGAAACATTTAAGCTGAAGCATTTGCTTGCTATATTAGTGCAAAACTTTGTTTAGCTTACCCTTTCATTATTTAAAATATATGATTTTGCAGCTGACATATTATTGAATTCTTGCTGTATTATATGATGTATTTTACCTTATTTATAGGTTTTCATTTTCAGATCCTAATTTTTAAAATGAGAGGTCAGCAAACAAATAGCTGTGATCATTAGAAATTTTGATGTGCAGTGGTGACCTGTGCATATATGTAAATATGCATTAGTACCGATTTGACTTACCCTGCCTATGAGAAGGCAGGTAAAAGTGCAATAAACTTCATTTTGTTGTAACGATGCAGGTTGTTTGCTGAAAGCACTCTTTGCCTCTTTCCATCCTTTCAGATGTGTTCTGAAATACAGTTCTTCTGGTCCACAATAAAACAATTTTTCATTGAGGCTTTTAAATGAAGTATTAGTCTGTGATGCAGACCTGAAAGTTTATCCTGTTGCTTAATGGTGGAATATTTGCACCAGTCATTGGTGCAAAATTGCTCTTCAACTTTCAAATCATAGGTAACCAAATAAATAGGTAAGTCTAACACCTTTGTAAAAAAAAAAAAAATGTGATTTATGATGAGAAATCTTCGTAAGCTCAATGACAGTCTTGTTGGGAATTTTATAAGATGAAATTTTCACACAGAAAATTGTGTGAATACCCTAAGCCTTTCACTCTTAAGTACAACTTGTATTTCTTGACTTATCTCTGGTCTAGGGGAGTGAATGATTTTCACACACTTCTTTCAGCAATTTCTGTCCGCCTAAAATACCAAGCTCATAGAGAGGAAGGATGAGAGATGAAATAGAAGGCAAGAATATAATAGTGGCCCTTGAGATCAGATCTGAATTCACATTAGTCTTGTAGCCTGTTACAACAGCATAAGCCCATATCCAGTAGTATTAACAGCAGTATAAGCCTTCAAAAATATATCCATAGGTTTCATTCTGATACTACAGGAACTCTGACTTACAGCTTAAATCATGACATTTAATATATGCCTTCCATATGCTTTATTATCATTAATGATAGCTTTAAACACTGTTTTTTTTATCTAACCTCCTTTGAATTTAAACTCTTGATCTCAGCCACTAAATGACAATACCTTTCACTGTTCAGTTAAATGATCCAGGATGTTTAACTTGTATGTGAAGAGAAAAACTGAAAGTCTCTTATCCTAAAGGTGCATGGATATGGAGCCTCACCAGAAGCTTCTAAGACATGACAGGACAAGTGACATGTGAGTTGATGCTAGTGAGAAAAGAGATAAAGCTTTTTTGGACTTCAGGAATTGCAAGAACCGATGCTATTGATCTAAGCAGTCCATACTTGGTTATAATGTTCCTTATGATGCAAGGGTATATACATAAAACAAAAAAGTCCCCAACTGAGAAACTTCCTAGCATTTTTCTGATAATTTTGTCATAAAAGACCAAAACATTAACACAGCTTCTTGTGCTACAACTCCTTGTTTTCTGTCTTCTGTCTAACTTTTTAACTATGGCATATTTTGCTTTTTACATTTTGATGTTTTACAGGTATTTTGAGAGGGTGCACTAGGTTAGAAGCCTACCAAACTGTCAACTGGTTCTCTTTTAGGAGATTTGTAACATACTTTTTTTTTTTTCTTGCAGAACTATGGCTGTAGTTGAGCAGTGAACTACATTTTGCCATGGATATACAGATGTGCCACCAATGGGTGGGCCTCAGTGAGGTCCGTCTTGGCTGGCCTCTCAAGGAACAGGGAGACCAGCTTCATAACCTTACCTAAGCTACCTTACCTAAGAGGGATGACAGACACACAAAAGGCAGGGCTTAATCCCTACTTGCTCTTCGAAATTTAGCCTAACTCTCAGTAGTGACTTCATAGGCACTTACAGACTCTAAGAAGAAATGTTCAAACAATTTAATTAGTGTTTTCTTCAGCCAAACTATCACCTCCTTAGTCAGTTACTCATTCTTTTCCAGTTTTATTAGACTTTTCATACTTCTCTGTTGTAATTAAATTGTAATTCATCTAGAACACAGTGATCTCAACCCTGGACTATTACTCATAGTAAAAGGTCTTTTCCATGATTTCCATAATTAAAAATTACTGGGGATCAGGAGAGAATCCTGGGTCTCTTCAATCAATGTCTCTATGTCAACAAAGGAATGGGGAAGGCCCCTAAAACACCAAGATAGTTCTAAACAGGAAGATACCTTACCAACTGATTACACCTTTAGATTATAATTTCACAGAACAGGTGCTGTGAGAAGGAATGATATGAATTTGGTCTAGTCAAAGCTTTAACTGGTGCAATTTACAGTCATAGCGTTTCCTGCAGAGAAAAGGCTTCCAAGAAAAGGAAATCTCAGAAAGGAGGAGCACTTTATGCAGCCTTTCCCGAGTGCTTTGTATATCCAGGAATCAGCCTTTCAATCTGCCCATCATCCAGAAGCTGAAGTTGAACACCTTGAGGAGAATCACAAGCCCCTGAAGAGCTCCTGATACCATATGTCACAGCACAAAGAAATGGCATTTCAGTAAAATGAAATGGCAGCTTTTCACATACTTTTTTTTTTTTTTCTAAGTAATGGAATACATTACTGACAATTGGAGGGAAATCTAGTCACACAGCATATATTTACATTTGTAAATACATATATTTGCGTAGTATTGAAGCTGACTAGGAAGATGGACTAGGAAAACAATCATCTCCTATATCCTCCTGTCTGGAGGCAACAGAACTGGGTACCCAGTTGTCCTATATAGCATATGAGAAGGATCTGAGTGAATGGTTGTCTAGCAGATTATTGTATGAGTATTTATGTTGCTGGAAGCAGTGAAGGGAAATTCAAAGGTGTCAGAGACTATGAGTCTTGCAAGCACATAAGCCTGTTCAAAAATTATCTGGTAGCATATAACATTATAATACCCTCAAAACATTACATTGTAATACATAACATAACATAACATAACATAACATAACATTACATTACATTACATTACATTACATTACATTACATTATAGGAGAAAAAAAAAAAGAAAAAGATCTAGAGATTTCGTGGGATGGTGAACTTCATCTACATTACGAAGAGCAGTACATCTAAGGTGAGACATCTAACAGTGAGAGCGACAGAGAACTGGAACAGGTTGCCAAGAGAAGTTGTGGAATCTCCTTCTCTGGAGATCTTCAAAATGCACTTGGACGCAGTCCTGTACCATGTGCTCTAAGTGACCCTGCGTGTTCAGGGGGGTTAGAATAGAAGATCTCTAGAGATCCTTTCCAACCTTACAATTCTATGATTCTGTGATTCTATGTCACTAAGGTAGGCATTTAGCCTAGGACAAACTTGTGAAAATAAAATTGCTATAGATTCATAGGTTCACTATGAAGAACCAGAACCTTCTCCACTGATTGCTTTTAATACCAAGAAAGCTATAGTAGACACCCGACATGGTGTCTAAAATGGAATGGTCTCAATGAGAGTCTAGAAAAATCAATTGTCATAGACTGCATAATGAGGAAGTTCCTAAGGAATCCTATAATACCGTTTTCATATACCGGGTCTAATTGTGTCTGCACTGTGTAATTTTGCTAACTCACCAGTGATACTGTCATATCTAGCAGCTACTGTTTTTAAGTTGTTACTGTAGTATTGTGTCTGCACTTGTATTTGTTTCTGTGGGTGTCTTCTCATGTACTTATTTCTGAACTATCAATGACTTTGGGACAAGGATGTGCTTGTGCAACACCTAGCCTCTTCCTATCTCCAGATTGCCTCAAGTATATCTACACCAATTAAGACACAGTCTGCTTCACAACATCATCATGGTAGCCTTGACAAGATCCTTCTAGGACCATCCCACACTTCATTGACTGACTATATAACCACTGAATTTATACCCATTTATATCCATTGATCCATGCTCATAAAGCTTTCACATTTAGTACTCAGACTGAACTTGTTGCACCAGTAGTCTAGACAGGTTGAGAGCTGCAAGGCTGAATCCAGAGAAGGCAGAGGAAATGCAGACATTCTGTGTCATCAGAAGGATGTACATCATTTTCACACTCAACTTTGAAACTAGTGATTTGCAGTAATCCAACAAAGCACGTTCTACTAGTCACAACATAGAGGACAATAAACATTTACTTTCGAAGGAATTTAGGTTTCAAAAGTGAAAGGGAAAGAGGCTCTACATCATCTACTAATGATGAACAGTATAGATTTTACTTTCCTCAGACAATTGGCTGCTGGATGGCATTATACAGCTCTTACGGTTCTAAAGGGAATTACAGAAGAAGGCTATTTCTTAGAATAACAGTTTACTGTAGAAAAGAGGTCCTGAAAATGGAAACCAAAGAGGTACTTTTAATCATACTACTGATGTAGGCTGTCTGCCGATGAATCTCTTATCGTTCCACCACAGGTAGAGTATGGCACTCAAAGACATGTTCTATACAACTGTGATGGAGGCTTTTAAATCATTATTTTCACTTTAAACATATAGAGATACTTGACTGATTCACAAACATTACTCAGAAAAGAAATTAACCAAGAGTTATGACATTTTATTTTATTTTTATTCTGAAACTAGAGTCTGTCTTTTTTGTCTCTCTAAAACCAAATCCAATAATTCAGGCCTAGTTAATTCAAGTTCTGTCCTCTAGAAGATGTCTAATTAGTGACAGTTTCATTGTTCCAATGACCTGGATATGGCTGTGTAATGAAGAATAAAAACACAAAAATACAAATTTCCTGATTATTTATAAACAGATCCTATCTCTGTAAAATTTTGATTTTTTTTCATGCCCACCAAAAAAAAAAAAAGAAAAAAAAAAGCCTAACCTCTCCACATAGCAATAAAATCTTGGAAACAGAGCTATTCATGAAATATTTTCAAAATAGCTCTCTTTCTTTAAGGAATAATAAGCAGCATTGTTTTGAATGAAATTAGTTTCTAAATAGTTTCTAATGATGACATGTTGAGAATTTTTGATTCTGAGAGAGCCTGGCCTGTTCATCCTGAAGAAGAGAAGGCTGAGAGGGGACCTAATCAATGTTTATAAGTACCTCAAGGGAGGTACAGGATGGTGCTGGCCTCTTTTCACTGGTGGCCACTGACAGAACTAGAGGCAATGGCCACAAACTGAAGTACCAAAATTTCCACAGGAACTTAAGGAAAAATTTCTTAACAGTGAGGGTGACAGAGCACTGGAACAGGCTGCCCAGAGAGGTTGTGGAGTCTCCTTCTCTGGAGATCTTCCAAATCCGTTTGGACGCAGTCCTGTGCCACGTGCTCTAGGTGACCCTGTGTGTGCAAGGGGGTTGGACTAGATGATCTCTAAAGGTCCCTTCCTACCTTAAGGATTCTATGATTCTATGATAATAGTCAATACTGTTAAATGCATTGAAGTTATTGAAAGTGTTCAGAAAGACAGATCATTTGCATGACATTCATTTCCTCTGCATTTATTGTTATAAGAGTGGAAAAGGAATATCTTGAAAACATCCAACACTGTATAAGACAAAAAGTTGCATAGAATGTTTCAGTTCATTCTTAATTCGCTTTTTTATATTTCTCTACTTCAAAGAATGGAGAAAGCCACTTTTTGTTTTAACATGAACAAAGTTTCTGATTGCACCTAGACATTTGTTGTCTTTCATTTTTTATTTTAGATTTCACATTTTGAATTATTAGTTTGTTTTGGGTGTGCAATGGATATTTTGCAATTTTTTTTTTTAATTTAAATGTGACTATGTTCTATTCCCTCCTGCTAGGGAAATAAATCACATGAGCATATAAAGAACATAATCAGAATAGTTTTGTAGCTTCATATAAATATTTCAAGAAGCAGAAGCAGTGGTGAATATTTATATCTCAATTTGATAGCAAGTTCACATGACAAGACTATGCTCAAAAGAAAACAAAGCAGAACACAAACTTATGATTCATGTATAAACCACACATATTTAAATAGTGCTAGTTCTAAGCTAATAATATAATTCAGAATGTTTGCAAGCATCTCCCCTAGCCACACAAAATCACACAAACTCTACCTATAATGCTGGCTAGCTTGTTTGCAATCCTTAAGGAGAGAGAAGAGTCTGAGAAATGTTGCCTTTTGACTGCGAGGAAAAACAATAAAATATATAGATAAGAATAAAGACAGAACAGAGACAAATATAGAACACTTCAATATCATTGAACACTTTGATATGCACTGTAAATACTCCTCCTTTTCTTTGAAGTGTGACACCCAGCTCACTGCCACTGTCTTTTTCAGTTCTCATCCCAGAGGACTTCTGTTTCTGTGCTGAAGACCGCCCAAAGCCCTCCTTTGCCCCTTCACTTCCATCACTCATCTCAGCTGGTCCGACTGTTCACCAATTTCTTGTCTTGCTGAGTCCTGCAGACTGGGAGACTTTTTGGCTGCTGAGCTTGCCTTCAGGTTTCTCCCCCTAACCCTGGCACAGCACCCAGCACTTTTCTGCTTCCCTTCATGGAGCCTGTGGACCCTGGGGCTCACGCAGCCTGCTCCTGCTGCCATGTTGACCTCAGCCCTTCGTACCCTTCCAATTTACCCTTCTCAAGACCATATTCCCTCCTTCATTTGTATGTTTCTGCCCATATCAAGCATCCTTTTTATGTACTCTGAACATAGGAATCTTTAATTCTACTAGTTCTTTCCTTGTATTTTTTTAATTCTATTTTTATATCCCCTAAGATTCTAGATGGATTCTAGCAACTAAGCTGACTTACTTTTTTGATTGACATCCAGCGCAGGGCTACAAGGATGATCAGGGGCCTGGAACATCTGAGGAGAGGCTGAGGGAGCTGGGCCTGTTCAGCCTGGAGAAGAGAAGGCTAAGAGGGGATCTAATCAGTGTATATAAATACCTCAAGGGAGGGAGTGCAGAGGACGGGGATGGTCTCTTTTCAGTGGTGGCCACTGATAGGACTAGAGGAAATGGCCGGAAACTGAAACATCAAAAATTCCATAGGAACTTAAGGAAAAATTTCTTAACAGTGAGGGTGACAGAGCACTGGAACAGGCTGCCCAGAGAGGTTGTGGAGTCTCCTTCTCTGGAGATCTTCAAAACCCGCTTGGATGCAGTCCTGTGCCACGTGCAGGTGTCCCTGCGTATGCAGGGGGGTTGGACTAGATGATCTCTAGAGGTCCCTTCCAACCCTAAGCATTCTATGATTCTATGATTCTATGATTCTATTCCTGCCTTTTAGTTTTTACTTCTTTTTGTGGCAGCTTTGCCTCTTTCCTCTCAGGTATTATGTCCCAAATCCCACCATCTTTTTCCTACTTTTTTTTTTTGCCTAGTCTTAATGAGCAACTTCAAAAAATGTTTCAAGTTCCCTTCATGTATTCTTATCCAATTTGCAAATGGCCCTTACACCTGGTTCCAAAGATCTTTTGACACAACAGTGTTTTCACAGACCAACTCTTAAGATATCTAACTGGTTACGCTGACGACTAGGTAAGCAGAGGACTGCTTTTTCAGGTGTGCAACTCAACATTTCTCCATAAGTGCATTATATTCATTGAAGTTACATCATCATCATCAAACTAGTAGCAGGGGTAATAATAATAATAATAATAATAATAATAATAATAATAATAATAATAATAATAGCTTGTGCTGACACAATACATGGAAAATGACTCATATGTGTTTGTGTTTTTATGTATATATGTGTGTGTATGTAAATATGCAACATCTAAATATTTCCATTCATACATATATATGTGCTATTTCCAAAATCTATAATATTTCTAAAGCTCATCAAAATAAATGTCTTCCTTCCTTCCTTCCTTTTTTCTTTTCTCTTTTTTCTTTTCTTTTCTTTTCTTTTCTTTTCTCTTCTCTTCTCTTCTTTTCTTTTCTTTTCTTTTCTTTTCTTTTCTTTTCTTTTCTTTTCTTTTCTTTTCTTTTCTTTTCTTTTCTTTTCTTTTCTTTTCTTTTCTTTTCTTTCTTATTGTGAGATGTAATACAGTTTAACATATCCCTGTTGGCAGACAGAGAATTATCAAAGCTTTGGGACTTCTGTCATTTAGTCATAGTGGGATCCGTACTACAGAATTTTTCAGAAAAACAGGAGAAACAGGGATATGAAAAAGCCCTTGAGGCATTATAGAAAATGAACTAATTAAAAGCTCTGAAAAGAAATGAAAAATATTATTCTTAATTCTGTTGCTCTGTATTGTTTTCAAGTTATTTTTACCATCCAGTTATAGAAATGTATGTATTTTTCTTTGATACATTTTGAGTTACTATTTATCACTGCAACAATGGCTTCTGTATTAGACACTTATTACATTTTAGATTCTATGCACATGCTCCTGAATTTCTAAGTGTGTGCACCTGATGTTTTTACCACTGAGAATGGCTTAGCTTCATTACAAAACAAAACAAAACAAACAAAAAATCAATCATTTGAGCTATGTACTGAAGTGAAAATCTTTCCATCATGTCCTTTGACTAGGTGAATATGTCATGTCGCAGATTGCTGAACTGTGTTGTGAAGATACTACTATTCTGACTAGCAGGAGCTTCCTTTGAAATATCTTCCATTCAGGAACCGTTCATGCTCATATCTCTGTGAAGATTCTTCTGCCTTTCACTCTCCCACTTTCCCCTTTTTGAATTTTTGATTTCATATCTTTATATCATAAAATGTTATTTTGTTATCACAGCTTCCTATCAACACACAATATTTCTCATGAGACATGCACAAACCTCGATGCCCAACTGGGGCTACTTCCATTTCAATGTTGTGATGACTCACTCAGCAAAAATATAAATGCAGCAGCTATATAATAAATAATTAAAAAGCAGAACCCTAGCTGGACTTCAGTCCCAAGGGCTCAGTCCAATGTGTTAAAATATTTTATTCCACTCCAAACAAGAACTACTGTGCTAATCTCCCCGGAATGCAGCATTTATTACTCACCTGGCACGTGTGAAGTGCTGTGCTCTAAAGGGATTATCTCCCCCTCCTCCTCACCTCCTGCTTTGTTCAGGCAAAGCAGAAGAGAGGGAGGAGGTAATACCCTTCAAATGGAGCATTTATTACCTCGGTTGCCGGCATGGAGTGCTGCATTCCAAGGGGAGTTAGCATGGGAGACTCTGCTTATAGGAGTATTAAAACTCATTGTAAACAAACTAAAGCTTCAAACCAATCTCTATGAGCAAGTTCAGGGCTTGCTGATGTTTTTGATGATATCTGGACTTCCCTATATTCATACCACATCCTTGCTTTTGTGTCATTGCTTTTGGGATTTTTGGCTAACATCACATTAGAGCAGTTGTAAAGTGATCTTTTTTTTTTTTTTTGCCTTTCCTCCCTTGCCCCACCCCGCCTTTTTTTTTTTTTTTTTTTAATTATTTTCAGATTCAGATCCTCTGAAAACATTGGTTTCTGTCTAAATATTGCTAGAGATATGGTCATTTGAAGAGCATCACATTTTCTTTCTGTTTCTCAAATAATTGCCCTTTTGAGATATTTACATGACTTATCTGTAATGTTTCTGTGAATATTTCTGGCCCCTATCAAGTCCATGTGTTAAGAAAATAATAATAACAATAAAAGACTCTAAAGATATAAAATCAAAGCTAAAGCAAGGAACAATGTTTGGATTGAGTGTATGCTTAGAAGAATTTTTTTTTTTTTTTTTTTTTTTTTTTTTTCCGGCAGAAGCCTTATGATTTATTAGTTTTATGTCAAACTACATAGCCATATAAAAACATAGGCACACAATGAATCTGGTCCTTCTGGACCTCAGTGTTTAGGTGAGTTACTGGATAATACCTTCAGATGAGTCTGATCAAATACAGAACATATACTAACCAATAAAAGTTGGTGATATTCACAACTGTTTAGAAAATGAGAACTTGTTCTGTTGCCTGCAGTTTACCAGAAATTTTAGTTTTCTTCATCCAAAATAAATTATAAATAAAATAGAGAACAAACTGGGAAATTACTACTGAAGCATAGTAGTCAACTGATGTGTTCTTCTGAAGCTTCCCTTTCCTGATTGGGGTTAGTTTAAATAGTGTTCCCCCCACAGAGGAGGGTCTGACCTTGTTCTTGGAGCAGACAGAGCTATAATTATGATCACACTGCAAGGTTGTGACTTGCAAATATCATATTTATGTCTAGACAGGTGCAAAGTGATTAACTCAAGTAGGTAGAAAAGTATTCTACTAAAATTATTTTCCTTGAAGCAAAGAGGGTGAGAACTCTATGGAAGTAACTTTGGGGAACACAACTGTGGCTTTTTCTTTGTAACCTCATGCAATCTTATTGAGTCTAAAAGTTTCCTATAGTCATTCAACCTCTCTCTACTACCACAAGAATTCTTCAAGGAAAAAAAAAGTCTATTCTGCATGTTCTCATGCAAATAGAGCCTCTGGAGCAGGTTTGCCAATTAGAAAACCAGTACAGATTCTAATATATATTTAACCCAGACTTCGTTACAGAAAGCTTTAAGGACAAAGTCCCTACATGTCTACTGCTATTTTTAACTGTCATTTGGATGCATCAAATGCAAATGGCACAGCAAAGGAAGAAGGAACAAAGAAAAAAAATGCCACAAAGATAATATTTCCTTGTACTTATGCCAGCTGGCAATGTACATTCTTGGTGAGACTAACATTGATTAAATCACTCCTTTATGCAGAACCCCTGATATTTTGAACTTTTCATATCTCTTTTAAATGTGTGAAAACTAGTGTGTGATTTGTTTCCATTATTCTTTTTTTTAAAAGGTTTTCTAATTCATTTGCAACAATATGAGCTTTTCAGGATTCTTGCAGGGGTTCAGTAATAATACTTGCCTTTATTTTCAGCTATTGATGATATGGTATAGAAGAGGAGAAGCGAGAATAAACAAACATGCCTGGTACTGATGTACCTAAAGCGCCCATTTTGTTCCAGGATTGCTGTAACTCTTGCTCAGAGGGGTCTTTTCAAGCAATTCTGATAAGAGAACTCTTGAGCTAAATTAATGTTTGTACCTATTTGTTCTATACAAGAATGTCCTCAAAGAAAATATTTCTTCAAAGTGTGTCCTTGAAGAATCATTCAAGAACATAAAGTGCTTGATGCAAAAAAGTAGATTAGGATATACATAATCATTTTCACAATACCAATACACATCTAAATTTAGGACTTTACCCTCTATATATTTATGAAGCATAGGATCTACTGAAGTTACAAGAAGATTCAGTGGTAGAATGATACTTTTTGAAATCTATTCTTCTACATTTCCAACCTTCTATTTCCAACCTTAATGATTCTATGATTCTATAACCCGCTTGGATGCAGTCCTGTGCCACGTGTTCTAGGTGACCCTGCGTGTGCAGGGGGGTTGGACTAGATGACCTCTAGAGGTCCTTTCCAACCTTAACGGTTCTATGATTCCACAATTCTATGATTCTGCATACAAAGAACTACATGTTGTATTTGTGAGTACCAGGTGAAAGAATAGCCATCTATATGCTTGCAATAACTATTTTGTGAATCTAGAATTTTCATTTGATATTATTTGATGTTTTTCAAATATTTGATATTTATCACTCATTATTCCCCTGCTAATACTTTTGTCAGGTAGTAGGGGAACCATCATGTTCCATTAGATCACTTGAACTGAACATCCAATATAAACAATCTGTCATCATCTCCATATAACACATCCAGAGCATTCAGAAAATGTTTTTGAATTCTGAGTACATTCACAGCCAATCTGTATGCCTCATAAATGTTTCTCTGATTAATGAAAAAATAACATTTGTCAAATTCCCCTTTGATGAATATTATTCAGCTTATATTTATTTTTTCTCTAGCCTGTAATTTTTTTCCTTGCCTGTCAAAAGGAAAGAAAATTGCTACAGGTTTTGAAACAAGTAACTGAGGATGTGAAAAACTCTTGTTATACAAAGTATTTAGCAGAAGTGTTGGTAGGTCATTTTGTATTTATTTGGAGGTGACACATGATGCCTTTATGGACAAAAATAGCTTTAATTTGATGTTTTAACAATTTAGTATATCAATAACCTTCTGAAGAGTGGCTTACAGTGCAATACATAGAATTTAACGATTCCTAGCTGTATAAGAATTTCTTTCGTAATGCTACATATTTATTAGATTACACGTATACAGTTCGTACTTACCTCATTTATTTCCAAATAATCTGTGTTTTGTTTCTTTTTCTGATATAACAACACTGTCTTAGGTAGCAAAAAAATTAGTCTCTTCTTAACCTTTCTAGTGAGATTATCCAACTTTAGGATAAACTGTTGACACTATTACTCCTCTGTTACAATCAGTTTCTAATAAAGCCGCTATAGTTTATAGAAGATTTTTGCAAAAGAAAGTGACAGTATAATGTGGTGTATTCTATGGGAGATAGGTGCAAAATGATATGATTATTAAAAAGAAAAGCTCCAGAATATTTTGGGGTTGGTTTCCATGGAAAGTGTTTGGCCTGACTTCTCAGCATGTGACATTTCTCATATGAAATATTCAGTCAATAATCCTTCAGCAGGAGTTCAATGCTCATTCTGCATTGTTGTTCTTTATTATTATTTCAGTACAGAAAAGGCTCCCTCTGTGTTTCATTGCAGAGGATTTCATTCTGTTACTAAGTACGTCTAAGCAAGCTGGAAGCTGGCTAAAGGAAAAGCTAATGTTTAGTCATCCCAGCCCTGCAGCAGCACCAGCAATGAAAATGAATAGACTACAATTGTATTGATATACTGACAGGCAATTGAATAGAACCAGACTGGTCATTTTATGGAGGCTGGAGCTTTCATATATTCATTCAAAAAGTATCACAGTACCAATTAGCAATTCAGCAGCAACTAGGCAATTTTCCTTATAAGAATCAGTATAATATAGGAGGATTTATTTATTTATTTATCTATCTATTTATCTATTTATTTATTTTCAGAGACCAAAACAAAAAATTGCATTTAAATACACAATTTATATGATTTAAAGGATAGAGAATCATCAGTATTGCCGGGCTGAGAAGGAGGTGAAGACATTTTGGCTTAGAAGGATCTCAGCTGCTTTATGAAGCTATGAAACTGAATATCCCATGCACATTGTTGTATTTTGGCATCCTTGCTGCATCTCTATGTATTGCCATCAGGGCAATATGTATTGCATCAAGGTCAAGCAATTAAGGGTGAAGGACAGAAAAAAATGGGTAAGGGTGGTTATCAAAACAGTTTCAGTATTGGAAATGGGACTCAAAGGGGACTCAAACATGATATCTAGGAAAGGAGCAAATAGGCCGTCTCTGTCCTGAATTATGCTGTGAAACTGGTGGAGGAAAGTGGCTGTGCTGAAGTTAACTCTTTTTTTTTTTTTTGGCAAAAAGTGTCTGATTTTTATGACATGTATTAAAGAAGGTTGTTTTTCAGATCTGGAATGGTAGAATTATATGACAGGAGAACTGAATACGGATGTGAAATTTATCAAATATTTCTTATTAAGAAAAAAAAAAAGATCTTCAAAGATCTTCAGAACAAAGATTCATAAAGTATCCCTTGCCATCCCATTATATCAAGGCTTATTTTCAGAATGAGAGGAAGGGAATATGTAATATGTAGAACGATCCAGGTTGATCCATATGAAGAAGAGTAAGACTGAAATAAAAACAGGATGTTCAGCTGAATATATCTGGAGTCATTGTGCAGCCAGCTCTGCACAGAAAGATAATTTGTTGTGGCCTGCTGCACTTGCTCCAGGGGGCTGCTGTTACATCCATGTAAGAGGAGTACTGGAACAGGAGGCATGTTTGCTGCAGCACCTGGAATGGCCTGTTATTTATACCTATTATCCAGTGTTACTGCTTCTACAAGGCCCTTGAGAGCAGTTCTGACCTTGGCAGCAAGCACTTACTACTAACAAGGTTGTCCTAGTTTACATCAAACTGACTGTATAAGCGCAGATAGGAAAAAATGTGTTTCCAATCAGATTAAACTCAAAGGATTAACAGATAAGAAAACATCATAATTATCATAATTTCAGTGTATACAGAAACTTTATAATTTAAATATAACATTTATAATGATTCCAATACAATAGTATTGTCATCTTGTTATTGATCAGTTCTACCAAATTAACTACTTGAGTTAATATTCCCAAAGGACGATTCACTTTAGGTTTCCTAGAGAAGTGGGAATATGGCCACTTTCTATCCACTATATCTTCATAACATTTTCCTTATGGCTAGATTGTTTATCTAATCCTGAGAGTATATTCCTTGAAGAAAAAAGAGGACTATGTACCTTGAGAAATACTAGGTTACTTGGGGGAAGAACCTCTGGATTTAGTAGTTTAAATATGAAATATAATGACTGAAAACTGAACATTGCTTCATTCATACAGAGAAGCAAATCCTTAAATAGTTATGCATTATCAATCTACTTTTAATCCCCACTTGTATGAATAATCCCCCCAAATATCCCCATGACTCTGCCATGTCACCACTGATTGCAGAGAGCTAAATAAACTCCAGCTTCAGGAAAACCACACTTAGGGAAAACTTGCTTATAAATTGCTCATCTGGACACAGTCATTTCCTATCCTTCATCCAACTGAGAATGCTATTTTTTAATTCAGTGCGGGAAAGCAAGATTATGCACTGTTGAAACTCTTAGGAGAAGGTCAGAGAACGAATGGGACAGAAAGTACTTTTTGCCGATGCAGATTCTCAGTCATAAAAAATAAATGCATATGCATGGACGCAGGGGCTCAAAAGTCAAATCACGTGCACTGCACATGCATCATTCTTCTCTGTGAGGAAGAAATATAATAATAATAAAAATAGTGACTTCCTCCCCAGTTGAATCTTAAACACCTCCCAACCAGACCTTAACACAGTGATTTCAGGCAGCATTATTTACCATTGCATCAGCTTATGGTAAATAGTGCAGCAGTAAGGACTTGGGAGTAACATTAACTTAATCAGGAAACTCATTCAGTTTGCCAGGGGATGTTGTGTATAGAGCTCCATCTGTCCAGACAGACAGCTGCTCTCAAGTCTGCTAACAATTACACAGTATTTACATGTGAGATTTCTTAAGATGCTCAGAGAAGTGATGGAAATTATACTTTATTGACTCTTCCTTCTCCCCCAAATTTTTGAGCACTTGTTTAATTGTGGTTACAATTAAACACCGTGTTTTTACACCGTGTCTGGCCAAGAATATAAAACATTTCTTTGTCATGCAGAAGTAGGGAATTTTCTACTTTTGCCTTGGTTGTCTTTAAGATGATCGCACTTCTGAAGAATGTAAGGCCTGAGGATTTAGGCCAGGTGATTTATCCTGGCCTTCCTCACTTTCCTACACAATCAGGACATAAACTTCCTTATATCTTCAAAACTGTGAGGGGTACAGACTTCTCTTTTTTAATGGGAAAAAGGCTTTAGATGCCTCTCAGTCATATTCTTTTTATTTTTCCCTTTTGCTTACTAGACATCCCATATGAATCAACATTTGGAGCCGGGGAGAAAAAGTTTATGTTCCTATTTGCAAAATCTTAAAATATTCAAACAATTTGTGAATATACTTGTGTTTTGACAAATGAATTCACAAAATTCATGGAGAAAATGCACTGAGGATATCTATTAGCACCAGAAATGTGGCCCCCAGTTTTGAACATACCAGACAGTTCTAGAGAGGGAGGTATTTTTCTAACTATGTAAATTGAGCACTTCTTTAGAGTTTTTTTCTGATCTATTATTTCTCTTTCTCCTAAAAAAAAAAAAAAAAAAAAAAAAAAAAAAAAGTTTTGCTGGATATCACAAGTACCTCTGCAAAAGAAAATATGTCAAAATATGTATTAGTGATAAATGAAAAGTAAAACAATCTGTTAAAGATATTTGCTATAACTTGGAAAAAAATCTACTTCTCATATTCTACAATAATAAATTAAGAACAGTAAGTTGTCTCATAAAAGTTTCTGCTTTTGCATTTTTTTTTTCAAAATTCCTAGGATGGAACCAAGGCAATAATAAAGAACAAGATTTTTATGAAAGTCCCCAAAAAAAAAAAAATCAGTTCCCCAAAATAAAATAGTGATTATAATCCTGCTCTTCCAAAAAAAAAAAAAAAAAAAAAAAAAAAAAAAAAAAGATTTTATGGATTTAGTTGAAGCAAACTTTATACTTCCAAGATAAGATAGGGTAAAAATATAATTTGCAACATTTTCTTCTTCCAAAAAGGTGTAATATAGGCTGATTTCCCTCTTTTAACTCAACATGTCTTATTCTTAAACCTAGGTGAACTCTATGGAGACAGAAATATGTTTTGATTTTCATATCTATTAGCACCTACTCTTTCCATGAAAAATGTAAAAAGACAGCAGAACCAATTAGAGTGCAGCATTTTGTATCTGAGCCAATAATGCTAAACAGTCTGATCCTAGAGCATATCAGAGACCATCTAATCAATTATCAGACTCTATGAGATCAACAGCTAGAGAGATAAGATATTGATGCCATTTTCATTATCTGCTTAAAGATCCAGTTTAAGCAACCCCAGGATATTCTAATCCTTCTGTCTGTGTAAGGAATCTGAGGCACTCACTTTAGAAGTTCTAACTTCGAGTGACTTTGAGTTACTCTTAAATGAGATGACAGAAGTAACCTTACGTAGTTGATAGGAGTATCTATCCCACCTCTGCCAAAACTGCAGAAATGAAAGAAGAAAGAAGAAACAAAAGAATAAATGAATGAACAGTCTGTGCTAATGACAGTAATGAGTTCCTCATTTACAAACATTCAATTAAGATAGACAAGGAAAATTTTACTTCATTTAAGTTGGGTTGATAAAGAAATGAAGAAACTCTCTACCATATAAGGTAACATTTGAGAACTTGGCCAGGACACCAAATTTAAATATTCTTAAGCTTAACAAAAGTTTAATTAAATATTAGAATCAACATATTAAGTCAAAATCTAGCAGAGTGATTCATCTAGATATCTAAAATATGCCAGATAAGCTGCATGCTAGAAGTGTCTATTTTTCCTTGTTGACTACTGAGGAAGCCTCTCGTGATTTACTTAGCCATATGTGTCTGTACTATAGATGTTAAAAAAAGGTGAGATGAATGTCATCCTTACTGTTTAATTGCATCTCAGGTATGGCACAGAACTCCAGAGTACAAGTGGTTTGATTTAATCCTATGTCAGAAAAATAAAAAAAGGAAAAGAAAATCACGTACTGAATTATAAATAGCACTTCCCTGAAACATCTACATGTTCTTTCAAGGATTCTCATTCAAATACTAGCTGGGTCTGACTCTTGCTAGTTTATAAAATCTGGCAGATTCATTACAGCTTAGAAGAGATTCTCCTCTCCTCAAACTTACTTCTTTTATCTGTATAAAAAAAATTCCACAGTGGAAAGTTTTTCAGAGGATGATCTATACCAGTGTGTAATGCTCCTCCAAAAACAGTCATTGAGTCAGTTTCCAAAAATTTCCAGAAAATATCCCTTGTGTTTTTTGAAGTGTTGTGATTTTCCATTGATTTACTTCAGCAAATATACTCATAAATTTATCTTAATTCTTTTTTTTTTTTTTTTATCACAGCCATGGAATTGTGTTTTTACCTGGACCTGGATACCCAGGATACCCACAGAATGCCTAGACATCTGCTCAATAAAGTTCCCATGAGGTTGTTACTCAGTGGCATATTTTCAGAACATTCAGTAAAAATTCCTCTAATTGAAAGCCCTTATGTGGACAGATAATGTAAACTAAGAAGATTTTAATTCAGATTATTCCTTTTTCTTCTTGCTTATGAGTGCATTAAAAATGTAGCATGTCATGTGGTCCATTGAAGAGTAACTGTTGTTTGTTTTTGGCCAAATAAACTTGAGATCTCTCTGTTTTTCACTGAATGTTTTAGAAAATCTAGATTATGAGAAAATCTTCAGAGATATAGTTAGTTAAAATGTAGACTCCGTGATTTCCTAAGATCAGAAGAAAAGTCTAAGTTTCTTTCAATGCAGACTTTGAAAGACCCAGATGAAACTGAGCACAAATGAAGCAAATTTAGACACCAAGACATTTAGAGGCAAAGAGAGTTTTTGCAATATTACTACAATGCTAAAAGGGACTATGAAAGCTAATGTTCTTTAGCTACTCTTTTTCTGTTTTAGCTACAGTTTCCGTCTCTTTCCTAAAGTAAAAGTCAAAGGTGAGCACCATTAATGGGGCAGCACAGAGACCAGAATCAGCTCCCCGTGGCTTCCAATTTTTCAGCTTTTCAGCTGCCTAAACTAGTGTCTCATGTGAGTAACAACAAAATGTTCTATGATCATTTGAACTGAAAAAAGTGGCATTATCTCCATGTTCAAAAGATTCTATAATTTTATTTTGAAGTATTATATATTATATAAACTTCTATATTACCAAAGGTCATTTATTATTTTGCATATTGCTACGCAAAATAAAATGGTACAGGTGTATAAAGAGAAGCTCCTAGATGGTTTTACTGCAACTCTTATATATGCCTTTTCTAATGCTTATGACATTTGATAACAAGCAAAAAGAAATACTATATTATCACTGATTTCGACCCTGTATTGTGCTGTTTTATGCAGCTCCTGAAAAAAGGGAAAAGTTGAAGACAAATTTGAATTTTTTACTAATTTTCTTTAAAGGTCTCATCAACAGATGAATTAACCTTTCCTGACTACAGCATGTCCAAAATAATGCCTATAGTCATGTCATTCCGTATAGACTAGTAAATAGCTCTCTGTTTTATTTTTTTTTTCCAGTGAAGAAGTTTTTTCTTGTCTCTGATGCATGTATGACATATTGGACCAGCCCGTTGTGACAGGTCCATGTTAAATATAAAGGCTATTAAGAAAATGTGAAAAGTGGAACAGAGCAATATAAATGAGATTTGCTGAAATCCACTATTGTATCATTCTCACATTTGAGATTTTTATTAAGTAGTAGATTCTTATCTACATTATTCTAGCAATTAGCAGTATGTCTTTATCCATACACAGAGCTGCTATGCTTTAATCATTCTATGGTTCTATAAGTGGGTTATCTAGTTGTTATCTAATACCACAATGGCTGCTGCAAATATCTTGAACCTCCGTATTCTTGTTCATTGACCAAATAAATTGTAAACACGCATCCTTTCTTCATGTACATTTGATATGATAGCAGCTGCAGCCTCTGTTGAACGTCTCTGTCAATTTTCAGGCTATTATAATAAGAATTCAACTCAAAAAATAAAGAGAACTATTTCAACAGGAACTAGTCTCTGATCTGGGAATGTGGAATGAAAATACTTGAAAAATCTACATCTTCTGAAGATGTAATCAAATGCAGCCTTCAAAGCTAGGGGGAGATAAAAAAGCTAGGATCAGGAAAACAACAGACAGAAGACAGAATTTATGAAAAATTAATTTGTATATTTATTTCAAATGATAACAAGTGCAGGGAACAAAGTCTGGGATGGTAATATCTCCAGAAGGCTCAGAGCAGTGTTTCATAAATAGTTTTTTTTCCTTGTTTTTGATTTTTTTTTCAAAAAAGATCACTAGAGGTACTTTTAAAATAATTACATAGTTGACAATCAACACAATCAATATTCTCTTTTCTACACAATTGTCTATTTGCATTTGACTTCATGGGTCTACATGATGAGAAACTTTAATTAAACCTATACAAATTAACACATTTTGCATTTTATAGTACTAATTTCAGGTTGTACCTAGCTATCCCCACTCTTAATGGGTTATATTCAGCATACAAGGAAAGGTAGCAGGTGCCATAATTATAGAGGGGCTAAACTGTGCTGCAAATTTCATATCATTAAATTGGGATAAAGATATAATGCAGGACAGAATGGTTATATGACAATACAAAGAAGAATAAACATCTGTACTTCCTAATTCTTACCTTACTGGTGCCTTAAATCCAAACTCATAAGTTTTAATTTAATTGATAGAAGGAATCTTAACTCTTAAACCTCTTATTACTGATTCTTTACATATAGAAAGTCGAGCTATATTGATGATCAGGGCACTCCAGAGAGAAGTAAATGGATCATAAAGCTTAAATAATTCAATTAGTCTCTATTTTGACATGCTTATTTATTAGTTTGCTCTACCATATTAGCTCTACCATGTTTGTCATTTTTATATTTTTTCTGAGTTATTGCTATGTTTAGTGTACAGCAGTGAGCAATATGTGCTATAGTTGTATCTTTGTTGATTTATCTGGCATTCTGACATTTTACATTTTTTTATTTGCTGGACTTTTGGTTATACCCAAGTATGTGTCTATTTTCAATAGCCATGGCACTCTCATGCCATCGGATGCCATCTCATCCGCCATGGCTCATGTCATCCATTTAGACTATCACAGACATAGCCCAGAGTGGTGCCAACAGTATGATTGTGACCACATACAAAAATCTAACAAGCTCCAGATTCATGTGGCAGTCTAGGGGATTCCCCTTTTCCTGCCCTCAGGCCAGACACCAATGGTCTCATACTCCTGAGATTTTGTAACTTGGCCATATGTACCTGGAATACCTGTAACCTTTCCAAGCCATGAGTTAGGCAGAATAAAGCCTCATGAATGAACCTGTCTCCTTTTCCATAGGAACTGGAAGAGGAGAGGCAGCTTTATGAGATTTCTTCACGGTGTTACGGATGGACATTTTGCCTCTTTTCTGACCTACTGGCAAGCTGGGTGTGGTAACCTTCTTTTAGTAGGTGAAGAAGTAGTCCTATCAGGAGATGTGATGTGTTTCTCTAACTCTGCGTGTACATTATGATGCCTTTGGTCCCTTCTTTAAATCTTCCTTTTGACCTTTGGAAAGACTGTTACTTTTCTCAAATATAATTCCTAAATTTTGAAACTTCCTATTTGGTTACTAATAAAAAAAAATTAAAAGGTTAGGAAAGCAATCTATGTCATTTTATTATAAAACTGGATTACATTACATTTTGTTACTCAATTATACATGGGATCTGTAAAGGTCTAATAGGAAAATTAAATTTATGAATTTATATGTTGCTGAGTATTGAGGAGTAGAATAGGAATATATTTATACTGAAATAGACGTACAATTCAAAACTCTGCCCAAGCCCTTTTCCTTTAGTATCTCAGTGTTATAAAGCCACTTTGCATTGCTGTTTCCTTAATGCACCATTGTAGTAAACAGAGAGAAGACAACAGTGACTAGGCCAAGTATACTTGGGGATTGCGAAAAGAAGAAATATATTCAACGTCTTCTCTATAATGTATTGGAAAAGAAGACGATCTTTATAACTATCAATGAACCTATTTTCTAGACATTTTTCTGTGACTTTGTAGTCCTATTCATTGTAAATGATAGAACAGTCCATTAAAGATGTAATTTTCATTTTTAAACAAATTGCTGGCATATTACAATGCTATAAAAAGTATGAACTTTATTATCTACCTAGTGTAACCAAAAAGAAAAACAAAGAAAAAAAAATGAACAAAACCACTCAAAAAACAAACTGCTTCCTCCCGCCCACCTCCTCCACCCTCCCCCAAAAAATCAGTTCATTTTGGTATACCAAGCACATTTTATGCATATGGAGAGCATTTCTGTATTGCCTTGCTTCTGCAATGTGCTATTAGGAAAGGGTCAATAAATGGAAAATTTCAAAGTAGTTACTTTCTTTAATTGCTGACTTTGGCTAAAACATGCAAAGTAGCAAATACATGCCCAGTTAGCACTACCAAGGTACCACATATCTGTATTCCAGAATGGAATCAAACAGAAAAGTATGTCATCTTTTTACTAATCTCCTGGATATACAATGGCTGGACATTCAATGCATTTCATGATTGCAAGCATTCCAAGTATTCAGACTTCAAAATAAAGCATGCTTCCTGCTTCGGAAATGCTACATTTTCATTTTTGGGCTAGACAAGTCCTAGGATATGTGGCATTTATGTTCGGACTTGTCTTCTTATATATCTGCAAGAAAATTAACAAAAGAGCCCTGCAGTGACTAGAAGTTTGAGCTCTGTTTTTCAAAGATTATAAATGAATTCTAAAATACAGCAAGTTTGCTATAGGCTCCAGAGCCTGTGATTTGCTTATCTAAAGAAATTCTTCAATAGCCTAGCAAAACTTTAAAAGAAATATGAGTCTATAGAACCTGTGAAATCCAAAGATTAAGAATGTGACTTCAACTTAAAATAAATTCTGTATTCATCCTTGCTTTATCATTCTTGCCAGCAGGCCTCTCCACTACAATTTGCCAATGAGCATTTCCATCCAAGGAATGAGACTTTTTAAGTAATTCTGAATATCTAATATTAACTCATCTTTCTGATTAGCTTTCAAACAACTTTTAAATTGAATTTTTATGGTCCACAGACCTAATTTATATCAGCATAAAGTATGATTTTTTATTGTAATGCCTAGATTGGTTACTACTTTATGCAAAATATTTATATTTTTAGTATAAAACAGGAGAACATATGATCAAGATGGCAGTGATTTGTATTTATATAAGAGTATTTTGAAAAAGAATGTATTTCTATTTTGAAAAAATGATACATATTGAAAAGGAGAACGAATGATATATATTGAAAAGGAGATATATGAATGTTTTCAAAATTGTGTCAATTCTCCATTTTTCAGTATTTTGAATTTTGAAAGAAGCTCTGAATATATATAATCCTTTTCTGTTTACCAATTTGTAAGAAATGTATGCATTAATTGCTATCTTTTGATTAAAAAAGCTTATGTTAAATAGGCAGCTGGTAAATATTGCATAAACAAAGAAATACCCCCCCTTGTCTGGTTGCTGCAGTTATTTGCTTATGCTAATGTAGACTTACAACAACCCTATCCTTTCAGGCATATTTGCAGCCACTTGTGTTTTTGTCAGAGATCAGTGTGAACAAAAGAAATCTTAAAATTTTAATAGCAACAAATCCTGTGATTAGATACAGTAAGCATCTCCTGTACTGCCTGCATGGCACAAAGTAAAGAAGAAAAGCCTGGGAGCCTGCACATCCCGTAGCACCTTTCACCAAGGGCAGGTGTGTCTACGAGGGACAAAGTGAGGTCCCTCGAGGAGGAAACCCAGGCAGACTCACTTAGTCAAGAATGACTCCTTTCTCCTGGTTTGCATGGAGCCCCTCCTAAGTCTGACACCAAGCATGGGATTGCAAGCAGGAGAAACAAAGGAAAATATTCAGCTCAGTTGAGTCTCAGAGTATGTTTCTAGGATAACAGCCATCCTGAGATGATTCATCTTCATCCATTTTGTGCTAGTGGTTTGGTAGGAAACAATTCAGAAGCTGCACTAACATCAATGGCAGTGCAGTAACAAAAATATTCAAGCTGAGGTTAAACCCGTATCGGGGACTTCCTATTTGCTGAAGCTGTGCAAAACAGCCTCTTAAACTTGCTAAAATTAAAACTAGGACTGAATCAGGTAGGATTCAAGAACTATTTCCTCAGGCAGTTTCAACTGTGTGCTTCAATACTCTGCATCTGGAACAATGTGTTTTTTGTCTTTTATAACTGCACTTCAAGGAGTGTCATTTATTGGCAAAGTGTGGGAATCCATAAATTGAATTTTGTAAAGATAAAATGTTTGTCTTGAGATGCAACAAAAAAAGTACTTACAAACTTCTGGCTTATAACCAATTCTGCCTATGAATGTTTCTTGACAGTTACAATATTGAGCTTACACTGAAAACTACACATGGTATAAAGAATATTTTTGTTTGGAAACCCTTAATTTATTATGCCAAATTAAAATCATACTGATACATGCCTTCTTGGGTTGTTATCTGCAATGTTATACTTCTTAGTTGTTTATGGCTCAAGGGTTATAAGATTCAATAACACAAATACAATCATTGATAAATAAAACAAATGCTTTCCATGCTACTCTGAAAGCTCCATGAGAATTTCTGTGTCCCAAGGACTCAAATCTTTCTATAACATGCTGTAAAAATAACCTACTATCTAGGTAAATGAAATATATTAAAGGTCAAAAAGTTCCAGGTCTAATCCGTACTAATGCAACTAAGTAGATCTGACCGATATTTTTCAGGAAATACCTTTATGAAGTCTGTCAGTATTTCATAGGAATAAAGCCTACATAGGACTGCAGGCTTTTTCTTTGATTTTGGTATAGCCCATATCTTAAGTCACGACAGTTTCTCTTTTTCTCTTATTTATTTATTTATTTATTTATTTATTTTTAACATTATCTTGATATTCCCAGAGCTTTCTATTTCTGAAAACATCTATGATGTCACAAAAGTCTTTTAGGGGGGTTGACATCCCCCTAACCATTTTTTTTGGCAAGACTATAAGTATCCCAGTTTATTTTCACTGTTAAGGTGCCTAGGCCTAAACCTTGTCAACTGAGTGTTTATCTGATTAACGAGGGTGGAACGTTAGCAATTTATCTCAGCTAAAGCTTCCAAACTATGAATCTTCTATTCTATGATTCCTATAAATTTGAGTCTCACTGGGTTAAGTCACCTCCAGCTTTTCTTACGGTCAAACTAATAAAATATTTAATAAGTTTGAGAAAAAACAGACCCTTTTCTTCAGGATATTAACCTATTTCCCATGACTCAATAATTAAACCAGTCACATAAGTATTATGATATTATATTTTCTGCAGTGTAATTGTATAAGGGAACTAGGGAATATTTTACATGATTTTAAAGAGCTACCTTTTGTCTTCCACCTATTCTTTTGGCCAGGTAAGAAGCATATTTCTATTATATATCTTATTGCCTTTTTCGTTAATATTCACTTCAGCTCCTACCTATTGAATTTAATTGCTTGCTCATCCATTGTAATGAACTGTTTTTTCACTTAATAGATACATTTTTATGAATGTCTTTTAGTTGCAGATATGAAGGGAAAGATGTAAAAGAGACATAGTAAAAAAATGGTTAGTATTAGGAGGAGTACTAGGGCTAGCAGGGTAATTATAGGAAAACTCACCTCAGGAAAATATGTTTCAATGGAAATTGAATTTTGAATAAAGCATCATTTCATCCTATATAAAAGCAGGTAAGTGAATGCCATTGAGTTAAAAATAATAAAAAAAGACTTAAATACGTTTTCTCTTCTCCTTCCCTCATAGTTTTAACACTATATCAGAAAAGTAACAGTAACATTTACATCATATAAAGTTTAGATCTCTTCCAACATTTAAAGCTATTTTTCACATGTGACTTGCTTTACTTGAAAGCTGATCTTCTTTTCTTAAATTGTATCTTAGTTTAGCTCTTCCCCCTGCCCCCCCACCAAAAAAACAGGTTTTATTAATTGTGTATATGTTACAGGATGAAAGCCAAAATTCTTACTATAGATTTACTGTAAATAGAATGTTATGACTAATGAGAGCTCATTTAATTATAATTTCACTAAGGTCAGAAGCTTGAGTGCTGCAGTCCTTTGTCAGACAACTTCTTCCTGAAATTAATGGTACAAATGAACCTAAAGGACATTAATTAGAAATGGTTCAGCAACCCAGAGGGGATGCTTGAGGTTATATTCAAACATAAATGTAAAATTAAAGTATTTACAACATTGAATTTTGGCAGGGTATCACTGATTTTTCTTAATACTCTGTTATTTCATTTGTTTTGTACTTATTCTCAAATGTAATGACTTCCAATCTCTGCTTATTTCTACAGCTGTTTTCATGGTGATTTCTATACCTTGTGTACAGGATGAATATAGCATATGGGTTGTATACAGGTCTGTAAAATTCACTTTCCTCTACAGCTTTAGGATCTTTGGCTTTGAGCAAGCCCAAATCTGCGCATTTGAGGAAAACAAGCAAAAATATATCATGGAAGTTTGACTATGGTCGGTCATATCTGTACAAAGGGCACAGTTAATAGTGTGCTACTGCAAAATGGCAAGACTGTAGCTCTAGCAATGATATTGCTTTTTACCAAGTGTATTTAAAAACAGGTCAGCATAGATGAGAATGAGTAAGATAAGGAAAAATGAGTTTGAAATAAAAGATGAAGCTTCTAGGTACTATCTTATTCAAGCAGGGCAGAGCCATAAGTTTTGCTCTAATCTGCTTTTTAGAACGGAAGAAGAGAGACTGAGTTCAGTAGTTAGAAGAAAAGTCATTTTAAAGATTTTAATCTATTCAAGATCTGATGGTTTACTATTCTGAATAATAGTCTAAACCGCCTTTGCTGCTTTTACTTATATGAGAGCAAAAATAAAATATCCTGGTGATGTTTCAACAAAATACAGCTTGTAAGTCCCTTTTCTCAGTTTCAACCAGGTTTGTACACACTTACAGTATCTGCTCCAAAGGTGATGGAGTAAATGTCGCTGGAATAGAGAATAAAAATCTAGGTCCCAATTCTAGGTCTCTAAGAAAATTATTCAGAAAGCTAAAATATAGCACAGCAAAAAACAGAGAGGCAGCAAGCGGTAGATTTCAAGACAGCAAAAGATGTACACAGATTTCAATTACATTTGTTTTTTTTTTTTAAGTCCTCTGGCTCTTTGTCCAAAAAGTCTTGGGGAGGTTGATGACCTCAAAATAGTAAATGAGGACCAAAGCAGTTATAACTCTGTGGATACATTTAAACTGGTTAACTAAGTGCTAGGGCCCTTTCTTTGTACTGAAGCCAAATGACATGGTCTTCTCACATCCATCCTATTAAGCTCTCCTATTCCCTGAAACAGGCTGATCTCAGGCAAGTGGCCCACTGGGAATAGTCTCCTCAGCTGTGCCTCAACATTTTTCATGAAAGTACTACTTGGTCCAGGCCAAAACCAGGCCATAGAGTAGTTATTGGACAACATAACAGGAAAGACAGCTGAATTGTAGTGAGTATAGTAATGTTTAATTTGGTAATCTGGATTTTTATTTTGGTAATACAGAGGTTTGTTTATTAGATCATGAAATTCTTTGCAAAATGCTTTTACCTTACTCAGACTGTGGCTAATTTGGTTTTAGAGATGCTGTGATTTCTACCTTGCTATAGTTTTCTGAAAAGTTCCTTTACAGCTGGAATTAACCACAGGAAAACTATATATTGGCTATGTTCCATTTCCCTTCCATGGTATAGCATGGTAAGGAAGGAATTAAGCTATCATCTCCATACTTTCCTGACATAAATGGAAACATGAATGATACCTTAAAACAATACTCTAAATTCCTATCTTCATTTAAATAAAAGAGAGGAAATGATTTACAAATAAACAGTGGCAACATGAAAAATAAAATTAACTATGGAGAATAACTATAATTAACCCACCTAAAAAACAAGGAAAGGTCAATTGACTAAGAAAAATAAACACACTTAAACATGAATAATATTTTAGAAAAGACACAGTAAATTAAACTCTTTAAAAATTAAAATTTTAATTTTAATTTAAAAAAATTAAAATGCAAGGAATTGATTATGTGTTTTTTTCTTAATTGTAACCTGTATTGTTTTTTCTCTAGAAAACTTGTATTCTGTTAGATTCTTTCTCATTTTATTGTTTTGGAAGTCACCAACCAAAATAAATTCAGATCTCATACATCAAGAGTTATCAGTATCAGAAATAGACCTGGAACAAAAGGTTGTTAGGGTCTAGGACGCAGCTTTCAGCAAGGTTGTTTTTACTGTTGATGTATTTTGATATTTTTCTTCAGATACTGAACAGATTTTTTACTTAACTGAAAACACATACTAAAATTGAAATGACCTATATACTTAATTTCTCATGTGGTACTCATGACTACTTCTAAAAAAATAAGAAATAAAAATAAAGCCACAATAAGGATTTTTGTTTGTTTGTTTGTTTGTTTTTAAATTGGCATTGGCTTATTTGTAAGTGAATAAGAGAGGGAAATTTGAAATTATGGTCCATGTGGAGCTATCTGAATTCTGTAATTCCTGAAGTACTTAAAAAGCTGTTCAGGAACAAATTTCTAAAGAATTGCGCATGAATTCCATCTTGTGAAAACACAGACTACAATCCCAGGACCACAGTAAAAAACAAGTCTTTACGAGCAGCCTGCAGAAGTTAATGAGATTCTAGCCAGCGTGATTTTGTAGGCTTTGACCTTGATGCAGCTGTGCAGGCAGGACAACACATTCATCTTGTTTTAGTAGCAGGTATTTCCAAGTCTCATAATCTTGATTCCTCTCCGGGAAAGTATAGTCAGTACTAGAGGTAGTAACAGCGCCCATCTTTGCTACTTGACTCTCACTACCTGCACACATGCAAACACACACATGCTCACACACACATGCACAGAGCAATTACTTTAAACAATTTTTGAAAAACAAGGGATGTTCAATTTCTTAAAGAAATAGTTCTTAATGACAAAATTTTAAACAAGAACTATAAGTAAAAAGAATCACATAGTTACTGGTGAATTCTCATAATGATATAAAGAAGCCTCAGAAAAGGAACTTTTTTTTTCTAATGGAAAACCTTTTGCTGTCATGTGGGTTTCACAATTATCTTTTCGTAATATCAGAGGAATGTAAGAATAGACAAAGATTTTGAGGCACAATGACAGCAATATCTACTGCTAGAGGTTCTACATGAAATGGAGTGGCCTGTCCAACTTCTCATCTGTATGCTTCTCACTTCTGTCACTTCTAGGTGACTCCTTCCTTTTCTTTCCACCTCTCTTCTCCCAGCAGAATACAGCATGCTCATCAACACTTTATAAACATGAAAACATCCATAGGTTTGGTTTGATCACTTAATAAGGACTCTTCCAAACCTTAAAGTGTAACTGGATATTAATACTGCCTCATAAACCACAAGGGCTTCCATGCAGCTGGGTATTTGTGTGTCCAGGGCAATAAATAACACAAAGTCCTTAAACAAGCATTCTTCACCATTTTAATTTCCCATCATAAAGCATATCATTGGCTCATGCACTGTTTCCTGTACAGTTCCTACTCCTCCACAAAGTAAGTCTATAAGAGCAGTTTACTCACTTCTAGACTTATAAGTCGACCACATATGTTGACTTACATGGTGGAGAAATAGAAATACAGTGACTAGAGCAGTGCCCAGGTTACAACAGTGTCAGTAATACAAAGTAGCTGCAAGTTCCTCCATCCAGCCCACATAAGATTTTTTTCTGGAAGTCTGTTTTTGTAGAAGTTAAGTAGCATTCTTTCCCTAGTCATTTGGATTCCTGTTTTTTTTCTGAGATTTCATTTAAAGAAAATTGCAGCAGGGCACCTAGAAATATATCAGGCAGGTTTCTATTATTTAAAATATAGATTTCCATTAGCAGCACTATGTTTCTATCTAACTGAAATTTCCATGGTGAGCATGAATTTAAATAAAGGAGAAATAGAGATGGCATATTTTACTGTCTGTATTTATTTTGATCTAATGCTACTATGCAATTTGTCAGTTTAAACCTCTCTCTCCTTTATACTTATATATATACATTTTGTTTTAGAATTCAATTATATACCTGTGCTTTAATGAAAAATAATACCTAATTTTTATATCCAAAGTGTTTCAAAATTGCAGTGTGACCTTTCTGTGCAATGTCAGTAAAACAAGCACTTTTTTAAAGCACCTTGTTATTGAATTTTTAGGTAAAGCAACTCCACCAAAATGATAGTAAAGGATTACTGTATTTTCTTTCCCAAGGCATTTGGTGTCTAGGAATTTCATCACAGAACAAGAATACATTCAATTAAAGTATATGTATATAGAGACAAAAAACAAAATCTATTGGAGGTTTTTCAAAGTTACAAATTACAGAGGGTCTCTATAAAAATTAACATGGGACTCAAGGTGTACTTCACACTGTTCTAAGGATTTTAATATGTTTTTAACTACAAAGACATACATAATTTCAACAGGAGATTGAAGGAGATAGAGAAATGAGCTTTTACAATAAAAATGAAAAATGTTATCTATTGACATCTTTGTACTAAATTCAAATTACTCGAAATACTTATTCAGTGAACTGAAACAGTTATTCAATGAATATGTAAATTTGAAGAAAAAATATTAATTCTTTTCAGACTGGAGCTTTTGTGGAATCACACACACACACAAAATGTATTGCCGTTATCTGTATATTCTTTTTCTTATTGCCTAACCTGAAGCTTTGTCAATTGTTTCACCCTCTGAATGTTAATCTTTTAGGTGGACAATATATCTTCAAAATTCCACTGTATTTCCCTGCCTCCTCTTTCTCTCCAGTTTTAGAGGGGCATATAAAATAATTATTTGAGATTATTCTGATGTACAATTTTTGGAATGAATACATATTGTTTGATTTCTATTGTAATTAGTATATTAAAGCAATACAGCACATCAGGAGGCATGTTGTTATCATGCTATAATCACATCCCATGGGTATTGAAGGCAAAAGGCACAGCTGTTCTGAGAAGGGGGAGAAGGGAAAAAACAACAGTTCACAATGTTCAATTATTACATAAGGATTCTCATGTGAAGGAAAATAGAAAGCAGTGTTTATTCCTGTGTTCTAGGAAGTAATAAATTTGAATATCTATTGATTAGTATTCTGGGATAAGCTATGAAATTTGCATGCATTTATCTGAGAAACCAATGAGAAGCCATTTTCATTGTAAGTAGTTCTGTAAGTTGACTGAATGGGTACCTTTATAATGTGAAAAAATAAAACGCACATCACATGTAGGATTTCTTGCAGTTTTAGATTTGCAGCTTCAAAATTCTTTATACAATAAAGTTGTGGTCATTTGTGGTGGTAATATTCACTAGTTACTAACTGTGATTCTGAAATGTCACTGTATTTTGAACAACTCTTTCAGCTGAAGATTAAAAAAAACCCTCAACTATTGGTGAGGAACTATCTATTCAAATTTGCCTGATTTCACATTCACGTTATTATTCTTCTATGTCAAGTATGTTTTTTCAGTGTGTTTCTGCATAAGGAAAAGCTCTATTTCTACTTTTTTTTCCTAAGCATTTGGATTTGCTGTAAGTACAGCTGAAAAAAGAGCTCAGCACAGCATCTGGCGTTGGATAAATGCAAGGCATTCACACAATGGGATCACTGCTTACCCTTTGCTCTCTGCCTCCAGACAAGCAAATTCATAACCTTTATTCTTTTGGACACCATTCATCTCTGCAATATGCCTTATCATATTTCTCCTGAAAATTCACCCTTCCAATCTGACATCATTACCATGACTGATTTATTAAGATCTTAAGAAAGTTAGTGATTTAATGAGTAAAATGAAGGAGAAAAGTGAGTTCTTCCATTACGGCTCACAGTAGCCTCTGCTGGGCCTAGGAACAAAGCAGAGTCATCTACTCCTTCCCTCCTAACGTATGGGCAAGTATGAAAGATGTTGCATATTTCTTCTGGTGCTCCTCATTTTAAATACTCATTTTAAATCATCCCACTGTCATAGAGTGCTTTTTAATTACACTGACCAGAAATATTCTGTTTCAGTCCTGATAGATGAGAATTTGCTGCAATGCTCCTCTGCAGAAATTAGCACATTAGGCAGAAATAGGTTTAGCCCTAGAGATCCCATTTGCTTCCTTGTTTCTCTCAAAATTTCCCTCTTCTGTAGGCAGGAAAGGAAGTTAAGCAATACATTGTAGAATAAAGAAATTTTTTCCTGTGAACCTGATTCAGAAGCAGTCTTCCCTCGCGATCCTTATTTTAAAGGGCTGGATTGCACTTTCAGACTGTTGTTTGCCTCTTGCTAAGCAGATAATCTTTTGGGGGATGCTGTTCATTTTGATAAGGTGCAGTAGGATTAACCTTTCTGAGAATTCACTACCTTACTGTGGCATCCTCCCATGAAGCATAAAAAACTACAGCAGCACAATGTTCCCTTTGGAGCATCAATGCAAACAGTGTCTCTGAAGATACAGCATGTGCAATCTGTGGCATCTCCCCAGCTGTACAATAAGTAAGAGGCATCTTGTAAGGAGCAGGTAGGGCGACGTGGCATTTGTTGCTGCAGGGTTGAACCTGGCAAAGGGATGCACACACTGTCTCTCTCGGTGTCTGCATGGTTACAGTCTCTGATGGGCGCAAGATGGCTTCTAGGTACCACCGGGGAAAAGCAAGATACATTCTGGAAAGTATTCCTTTTGGAGCAAGAAGTGAAGGATGTTGGATTTCTGAAGCAATATTTCTTTCTTGTGTTATTTTGTCATCTCTACACATTTTGGTGTAAATACTTAAATTAATGTAGTGTAACCCTTCAGATTCCAGAAAATAACAGCTATAGTCCAATGAATTGACTGTCACAGCATTGCATTATAATCTAATATTCTGCAAAAAAAAAAAAAAAAAGGGAGAGACAATAATTACATTGAAAGAGTCCTGGTAAGCTAATAAAGGAAATGATTTGATAGTTATTGGTATTGCTTATATGTAACCACAGGACTGGCCTTTCTCTATGACTTCTTTGGTATAATGATATTGTGACATAATTATGAGATATCATCTCTATGATTAATATTTTCTTGTCATTGAAGCTGCACTGGTAATATTTTATTGCAAGTGTCACATTTTGCATAAAAAAAGGAGGTGTGGAAGCTTGCTTGTTCTCAACTGGATAGTAAACATCTACTTTGGGTTAATGGTATGGTCACTGTCGGGAATCCTCTCTCTTTGTGAATTCATTGACACTGCTGCGGTTCTCCTCCAGAAAGACTTTCACTAATCATCTGAGTGGAGATGGTATTATACACAACATTGATTGATTCTAAGTCTATCTCCTATCAATCTAATATCTATATTTTAAATACAAATGATAGAAATAGTGAAACGAAAACATTTGACACAAACTGGAACTTGCAATTCTCTATATGGTGAAGAAGGAGGTCAGGTGTTGATCTCTTAAGAGAGTGAAGGGAAGAAGGATATCTGAGCTAAGTCTCAAATCCTGCTTTTCTCCTAGAGGTAGTCACTCACTTTGTTTCTGAAGTAAAGCCTATGTGAAACTGCTTCATAAGCAATGAACTGAACTAATTCCTGTGCATAAGGTCAGCAGTGAATGTTACTGATCCTCTGTTGCACAACAGCTTAGTGTTTGAAGACCTGGCCCAGGAGGTAGGTCCTTGTCAATAAATTACTTATGCCATTGGCATTCAAATAACTGCAAAGCAGTCATTAACTGCCTTAAGAGTAGTATCTGGAGCCTTTGATTGCTCCTATCCCAGTATATCATTATTTGCGATTTTTTTCTGTCTGAAGTACTCATGGAAATACACCACAGCAAGGCTGAAGGCACTAAATATGGCTAGAAATATAGTTGCTATTGTTATTGACATTGTTATAGCATGGACTATCTGATTTTTTTTTTAAGAGCTGGGCACTTGTATAACTGCTGTGAAGTTTTTGCTCCAGAATCCTTGTTGCAGGAGTCTTCAAATTTCAGCCAGTTTTAGTTTATGCAGAGAGTATAACAAATTTCAAACTGCATGGTAGCATCTAGTTTCCACTGAAAGCTAGTTCTGTCATGTGTGCATTCCTCTTATGACTGCATTAAATAAAATATTGTCCTATAATGGCATAAAACATAGATTGCATGTTTAAAATATCATTCATTTATGTCACTGCAGAAAATATATAGTGTCTTCCTAGTTAGCAAAGTGAAGTTTATTCATTGCAGGCAAACGCTTTTTCTTCAGCCTAGATGAACACTGAGTGAGTCCCTTACCATGTTTTCATTCCATTCAGAAAATATTTTGTCTATAGTTGAGTAGATTTTAATCCTAGCTGAGTCCACAAAACAACTAAGGCTGTATCAAAAACATCTGTGTATAACAGACGAAGCTGTGGCAAAACAGCATTAAAGTTCTCAATTGAACTCTTCAATCCTCAGGTCTAAAAGTTGCAGAAAGCTCCTCAGGGGAATTTTTTTCCATGCAGAAATTGCGAGAAGGGCATATAACTTATGATCCTGTTTATGGAAAGCAAAGTTAAAGAATAGCTCTTGTCTGAAGGCCCAGAATTGAGACCTGGGGTTGTGTGAATCATCCTGGGAATTAGCCGATTTTGAAAGCTTGCTAGCAGAATGAAACTCATTGCCTTCAGTTCAAGCGGGAGTAAGTGGCAGCTATCAGCTGTATAATTATTTATTCTTTTCTATCTCTTTCCCTTTGTTAAATTTATATTTTGAGCTCTAAAAAGTCGTTTTACTTTTATCCTAGAGATTTTCTAGGAATTAAAAATGATTTCAGGTTGTCTGCAGTTCCTCAGGCATACAGTTTCTCAGAAAATGCTGAACTCATTAGGGAGTTTATAAGTCAGGGCCAAACACTCAACAGAAGGGTGAGGTCCTCAGTAAGGGCACCCATCCACAAAGCTGAAGAGGCAATTTGGGGACTAGTAATTCTAACTGGAAACAACATGTTCCTATCAGCAGCTGGGGGCTGGTGCAATGAAGAAGTGTAAGGCCTGAGGGGTTTTCTCAAAGCATGCTTCATGGATATATTCTGAAAACTTTCTAAAAACATCAGGACTTCTATTGGCCTGTATTAATGCATATTTGAATTGTTCCCTTTCTAATGTTTGACTTGCAGATTTTGTTAGCATTAAAATACTTTTCCTTGGGATAGAATGATTTATATTATTTGATTTCACTTAATGTAATTCCTTTTTTTCCCCATCATATGGGAATTATCTTAAACAAACTTTATTGTTAGCTTAACATTGTTTATCTAGCATAAAAAGTGACATTTAGTGCTTATAGTATCCACTTATCAAAGCTAGCATAATTGTAATAGATTTCTGTGGAGCTCTACGAGTTTATACTGCCTGAGGGACTGGCCTCTTTTTTACCCTTCTCTTGCTGACAGTAGAGAGGTCATGAACCAGAATACTGATCCTAGCAAAGACAAACTGAAAAAGCCTCTGGACAGTGATTCCAGAAGCATGCCAGTCTCCATGCAGCATAATCATTTGTATGTGTTGACATTGGTCTGAATGTATCATGTTCTCACTCATGTTTTGTTTATATAGTCTTTGCAGAAGTCTATATAAGCTGCAGAGTCTTGCCTAGCATGGTAGGAAAAATGAATAAAAGATTTTCCAAGCAGTATGAGAGGAAGCAGGGTATTTCTACAAAGCAAAATACACGTTGTGTAGCAATAGCTTTGAATGAAGTAGCACTGCTTACTACAAACAGTGCAAGCAATGCTCTGCCTGGGCTCATTTATCCTACTTGCTTACAGGTTGAACTTTTAATAAGAAACGTGGCTTTCTCATTTTTTCGAAACTAGTCTGGGTCTAGATATGCAGCTGTGCATTTCTTCAGTCCCCAAAGGGTTGTTATTGCAGCTATGACACTTATTTATGAACAAAGCAAGCAATCTAATATCTATCCACTTTTAATTTCAGGGACTTGAGGAAATTTAAACATGTAGTCTCAAACCTCACTTGACTTTTGTCATCAGGAAAGTTAAAGCTTAGAAATGTTCGGTTCCTGTGATTTTCTAAAGGAGTGTACTCCTGAAAGCTAGAATGATAAAGTATTCTCACATGATGATGACATTTTGGTGGTTTTCCAGGAGTAACATAGTTTAATAATACAGGAGCGATGTAGTTGTGGTTAAGGGTGCAGAGAGGACATTTTCTGCTATACTTATATATATTTACAGTGATATGTATTTTTAGTTATTATTCCAGATATAATGATGATACAACTGTTCATGTTACATAAGTCAAATTTCTCCATCTCTTTTCTTACTCTCCTTTGAAATGTCCTGAAGCAGTTGCTGTAGTTAATTTTTATTTTAAAAGCAACAAGATGAGCATATCAGAGTCCATGTTTTCCTCATACAAGACACCAGTGTTGATATCTGGGCTCAGGTGGCAGTATAGCTGCTATGAGAAAATTGCTTTTCTTTTATTTCATAGGTATTTTCTTTGCCCTCACAATTTGGGAGCAAAGAAGGAATTGTGCTTCCAACCTATATTTTTCTTGCGCTTTGATGATACCCTTTCCTCAACGCTTTTGCTAAATGCCACAATATAGGCCACAGTACATTGAGATACTAGATAGATTAGATTAATTTTATTTTTAATCAAGCAACATATATTTCTGTTCGCTTCTGACCTACTTTTTATCAGTTATTGCGGTTGTTTCAAAGAAGTCATCTTTCTCTTTCTCTAGATTGTCCTCGTAAAAATGATGTGTTTCTTCTGCTTTGTGAATGTAGATAGAATATAATGGATCCTATTTCCCTGTTTGGGGGGAGTTTCTGTTTCATTTCGGTCTATATGACATTTGCTTCCCGGCAATATTGAAGTGAACAATCTAACTAAATAATCCCAAACAGATTAACTTCAAAAGGATACTTAAAGAATACACACAAAAGACTATTACTGAATATGGATATTCTAAAAATCAAACAAACTCCAAAACAAAAACAAAATCCCATAAAAATATACTGAAGCAAGAAAAAAAAATCCTACACAAATCCCCAGTTTCTCATTATGCAGAATAATGTTACCTTTGTAATACTGTTTTGAAAGATCTTCAACATTCTTTTTCCTAAAATCTCTTTTTACAATAAGTGGAGATGACAACTGGAAAGATGATAATCAAAATCAGAAGGACCAGATACCTGTAGGTTACTTGTATCCTGTCCAGCTTTGATATAATCTAAAATGACAAGAGCTTTTATTTACTTCATATACTACTGCACTAAAGCTCACAAAAAAGGAACAGCAAATGTATAATTTGTAAATCAGACAGATAAAAGAAAAAGGACATTCACAGCACAAAATGTTAATTTATCTGCGGGTGCAGTACTTATTTCCTACATATGGCTCAATAAAATTCAGTTTAGAATTCTACTTCTGTTCTCAGAGCAAAGCTTAAGAATTAAAAGTAGTCTTCACCTTGAACTTCCACATTAAAATTTCATATCATAAAATAGATGCAAACAGAATGTGTAGAATTTCAAATCTATTTTTGGTTACATGTACTTTTCCAGAACTTTAGTATAATTTATTTTCTTCTTCTGCCCTAACTTATATTAGAAATAGATAAATGAACAAGTAATTTGAAAAAAAACACAGAAGTGGGCACACTGGCTGTGAAAAATTTTTAGAAGTTTGCAAAGAAGGTTAGAAAAAAAAGCATAGTAATGAATGACCTATTTAGAATAAAAGTTGAATAGTTCTCTAGGAAATACGGGGTGTAGAGATTAGTGGATATATACACTGAAAATTGAAGACAGTTTTTAGATATTACTCATGATTTTTTTTTTTATTCTCAAGCTGTAATACTGAGAGACTATATCTTCAATATTTCATTGCTAATAACATTGCAGTGCTACTGCAGTCATCTATAAGCAGTTATGAACTGCTTGCTAGTCTTTCTATTTTCTTACTTGATAAATACTAGAAAAGAGGAAAGTCTCAGTTTTGCTTTGTTTTTCTTCATTTCCACCAGAGAAACTCTTGAGAGAACAAGGTCGTTGTAAATTTGAACAAAAATCCTGACCTGACACATCAATATTATATCAATCTATCTGAGGCACACATATGAAGAAACATGTGACTGTTACTATTATTGTTTTTCTATATTTTTCTATATTTTTTGATAGCAAGGTATTACGTTTTTGAGGATGAAACAGACATATAAAGGTCATATGTATACTTATATTTGATCAAAATACCAAAATACTTGAAAACGATATTTCAATTCATAGCTTTTCTTATAGTTATCCCATACAATATGTAGTTTTAAATGATTTTTCTAAATGTTTTACATATAGGCACCTATAACAAAATACCAATGACTATACCAAATGCCAGTAGCGATTAAAAGGTAGTTAACTGTTACATTTGAAAATAAAGAAATCTGCCTCAATAAAAAAAGAATTTTTGTTTGTCGGATAGCAAATACTCTAATTGCACTTATTGGGTATCTATGATTGTCATTCCTTTTTAAGATAACATAGGAAAGGGGGAACCAGTAGAGCCAATGTGTGATTGTACTATGCTAAGGTTTTGTACTGCGTGGTTTTCCTTCACAAAGAAAGTGCAAGTCTAGACCTTGCTTAAGTAGCATCAGTCATATTTTGACTCAAAAGAGAACAACAAAATGTATGTTTCTCTTTGCGCTTTAAAATAGAGATATAATTTACAATAGATAATAAAAGCTTTCCTCTGGATGAATTTGAGTAAACATCAACCAAATGAAATTCTAACAATTTATTATAAGCTGGTCAGCACAGAGAAATACGGATCTTCACACAAACATCTACACCGACATAAGGTGGATGTCACATGGAGGGTCCATCCAGTAACTATGAAATATAGTTTAGTTAGACATCTTATTTTTAAAAGGGCTAAAGGCTACTTAAAAGGGCTACTTTCTTTGCAACACCTTTGTTAACTCTGGAAGTAGTATTAGAAAAAAAATAAAACTTTTACTTGATGCTGAAAAGATTAAAAGAATTAAAAATAACCACATTTTAATAATACTGTGAACAATAAAACTAAATGTAGATGAATTTCCAATGGTTTTGCAACTTATGATTGGGTTCTTTTTAATAAAGTACAAATTCTGACTAAAGCCTTCCCAATTCTGGATCATTGATGACTTCTGTGTGTTTTCTCTCATGACAGACATACATTGAACTTCTTTTCCATTGAGGGGTCATGGATAATTTATCCATTTTCTAGCAGGCCATCCATTTTCACAAAACTTATACCATCGAGAGGTTTATTTGGGCTACAGAATGTGAGTAAAATATTGGCCAATGAATCATAAAATTGCTACACTCTATGATGATGATGTAGTCTGCTTTTCACAGTGGAATACACTTAACAGGGGAATCATGTTAAAATTGATTTGGTTTTATCAGAGATTAGTGAAACAGAACTACTGACCATCACATTGATCATTCATTATAGTCAAATACTAATATCAGAGACAACTACCTGTAAAAATCAAGACAAAAGAAAGAACACCATCTGATATAATGTGAAACCAGGAGAACAAAGTAGAGAAAAATCTCCCAAACCCTATACTTGTTAGTTGGGGATATGGCTGCATCATAAATCAGGATCAAAAGCAGCAATGCAGCTGCAACTATATCATATTTTTATCCACTTCATCACTTCAGCGCTTTTATTTCCTCTGACCTCATTTAATCCATTTGTTCCTACTATTTGTCCATCTGCATGGATGTTTACTATGGACCAGTCCTCAAAACACATCCCAACAGAAATTTATTCATTTGGTAATCACCTCTTCAACAGAGATAAAACAGAGTTGCAAAGAAATTTCTAAGCTAATTTCTAAGAAATTTCTAAGCGATCCTTGACAATATTCCAGAATATTTACTAGCCCAACCATGCTCAAAGATCCACAATGGGGGCTTCAGCCAAAAAAGATTAATAATAGAAAATGCACCAGTGCCAAAAGAATAAATTATTAGAAAACAAAAGGTATTAGTGAAGTCTCAATCCTATTAAAAATTCTAAAACTTGAATATATATTATAATTTAATTTATTATTTTATAAGTGAGCCCCTAATTAAAATTTCATTGCTTTTTCTGAACATTTTAAAGCGTGCTTGTTAGTAATGAGGTGAAAACTGGATGTATCATCAGAAGAGTGAAATTGTTTTAATGTGGGTGCAATTTCAGGCATATGATTTACACCTTGGCAAACTAATTATATCTTCTCATCTCATGTTCTAATTTATGTTCTGTTTTCTCTTTAGTAGTTGTTCTTTGTTTTATTGTTACTGTAAACTTCTCTTTTAAATTAGAGCAAAGCTTCATCTGAATAATTCTTCTCTAGAAAGATAATTGTACTGTATGACAAGAAGTGGAAGTGGAAATGGAGGACAAATAAAATGTCATGGCCTGTAGATCTTTGTTTATGAGAACATTTTCCCATCAACTGTCTGTGAAAATCTAATTTCCATTTTGCCTTAAAGATCAGTCAGACAACTTTGCTTAACACGTATTCTTCCTTGTCAAACATTTCACTGACGCTTTAGTGTGTAGACAGCTTAATAAAAGTTATTTCACCCTTAGTATGTTGCTGAAGTTATGTCATTTTCTTTCCATTTCACATAACATTTGTGGATGGAAGAGGACCCAGATACCTTGTAAGTGGCATCACTATCAGTGTTGTTAACTCCTTTTCTGCTACCTGCCTTACTGCACAGACAAATCAGAAATTGTGCAAATAGGAAACTGTTTTCTTATGCAAATCATTGGTAGTATCCAAACAGATCTTAACAGTCAGGGGAATTTAAAAGACATGAAAGATGATACATTTTTTTCCACACCCTGTTGAGGGCAGCTAAGAGTATACTGAGATTCCAGTAAACTGAAAGAGCATATTAACAAGAGTTGCCATGTTTCTTATCTATGATATTTTAATTGCTTTATGTAAAGCAAATTATATAAATATATAGTTTTATCTGCAGTTTTGATATATTGTATCAATCTTCTAAAAATTTATGCTGTCAAAGTATGTTTCAAGTCCTTCTAGCTACTGTTTCCTAGCATCAAATGATATCTGGATTCTGTAACTTTAGAAACTAATTGCATCTATGATGCTTCATATACAACTCCCAGACTTTTTTCTATTTTTAAAAAAAATTAATGATGTTCCTTCTGCATTTCCTCTTGCAAGTTCTGAAGTTTCTCATCTCTTCAGGCCTATAACACACAATAAGATGCCGTTTTGCATGCATCAGATACCCCACTCCTTTACACCTCATAATTTTCCTGCTTCCACTATACATTTCTATTCTGGCCTCCTAATCTACCTTAAACATACCTGATTTTGCCCTTCCTCCCAAAATCTTTCTTTTTTTTTTTTTTTCTTTTTTTTTTCTTTTTTTTTTTTTCATGAAATAGTCTTTTCCCAAATTTTCTTCTGGGTCTTTAACAGTTAATTAAGAATGTACATAGCTGGTGTCTTACTCTCCAAATGCTTGTCATCTCCAGATATTTTAGACAACATGGACTACTCCAATGAAATATGCTATTCTTGTTCTTTCTCTTTCCCCTGGGATTCTTACAGAACTTGTGTAGAATAAATTTTTTTGGCAACAGGTCTCCATTAGGTCCATTAGGAATGTGGAGAGCTCCAGGTATATTCAAAAGCCTATGGCTCATGCTTCTGGGAGTAATTCCAGCTCCTTCATAAAGAATGATCATGAAAAATCGTTAAAGAAGAATTTATAATGATTTTTTCCTTTCAAGCTCTGACCAAAGTGAAGAATGATTTGGATTAGGAACAATAACACAATAACAGCAATGTAGTTTTTTGTGTCTTAAGCAATTAGCAGAATAGCATGAGGACTTAGACAGTTGAGATTAGATGAAAATTGACTTCTTACTTTTTCTATAGGATACTAACTGCAAAGCAGTTTTTGAGAAAACTGCTGCATTATAGGGTATGTGGTTCAGGTATTTTCTGGTGCTAGATTAGGGCTCTGTGGTCCCTAATATGTAATTATTATCTTATGTGCACTTTTTCCAGTCCAAAATGTTGGAATAATACATTTTGAATCCAGGTTACCAGATAGGTTGCTTTAGTTTTCAAATTGCTTGTTGCACTCAAATTCTCATTATGATCACAAGGAGCACATCATGCATGCAAAGCAGGAATTTACTGTTCATCTAATTAAAGTCTTAATGAAAGAATTATTATTAGACCAGGGCCATCACCCATGCTGCCTATCAAACCTGAACCTGGATGTGAGCTGTAGAGGTAGCTAACATTATCTGGATAAGTTAGAAAAGAGAGAATGTTTTGATAGTGTTAATGTTGCCAGAGCAAAATGGTCTCCAGATATAAGTGCACTGAGGTTTAAAAGAAAAATGTTGGTTTTAATTGGCCAGCTAATAGAACTAAATGGAATGAAACCAAATAGGCATATTTTCTACATAGCTTTCAGAAGTTTCTCATTGCGTTTTACTAATGTGGCTTACTGCAGATATATTCTGCATATAAACATAGCATGACTATATTACTGTAATGTGACAATGAATGCTTTCTGTCCCTGCAAATATATTCACTTGATTTCAGTGGAACTACATAGGGTTAGGTTATTTTGCGTATTTGGACAAGCTCAAATTTTCTTCCTTTAGAAGACTACTTTAAAAAATATTTATCAGCTTATGCAGAAGAGTACAGAACAACATTTAAATGACATAACACATTTCTTCTTCTATAGTCTTGATTTCTGAGTAAAGACTGCCTCAGGATTAAAAGTAGCCAACAGCAATCTTCAGTTTTCTGAAAACTATACTTGTTGCAGTAGCATATTTTGACAGACATGCTCATTCAGAAAATGGAGAACATAAAATTCAGTGGCTTCCTCCCACACCATCAGACAAATTTAAGCCATTTATAACAACACTTTATGGAGATGTGGCAGACTTATAAATTACTTTAGCTTTATAGGTAACATGAAACAAACATATGTTGGAAGATATTTTGAAAGGAGTTTATGATTATTTGTCGTTTAAATGAAATAATATATATATACTTTCTCTGGGGGGGTGACAGTTTTTTACTCTAACTGACTGTGGCATATTATGTTGTCCCATTCTGCAAGCAGTGAGTGGCTGTTTAGAACTACTGCTCATCTATTGACCATACCTTCATTGCCCAGCTTTTAGGGCTGTTTGTTAGAGAAATTTTGTCCAAGAAATATAGTAGATGGCAACCACAATACTGTACATCACAGATCAAACAGAATTTCCAAGGTCCTAAGTGTGTGCAGCTTGAATCCAGAGAATCCAATCTGTAGCTCAATTGTATAATAATTAATTTAGTTACTTATACGTTAAGAAAACATGTGTTTTCCTATTATTTAGTTTCTACCTAACCACTTTCCTATTGATTATTGCTGTATTGCAAGCATCTAGTCATTGACAGCACTATTTATTCCGTTCAAATACATAAAAAGCACAGCTGAATATTTCCTCATCTGTATATTCTCTTGATGAAATCACAGATATTTTCTCTGGATGTTTCTCTGACATCTTCAGGCCATCAGTGACATCCTGTTAAATGACCCTCAGCCATAATATCGATCCCTTTATTACTTCAAACAGGCACCTCCAATTATAACCTCCAAATGCCTTCTTAGCATTGCTTTGGCCTACATCTTTTCTTATGAAGCAACAGACTATGTGAAGGTTCTTGGTACTGAGATGTACTAAAGGACACTTTTTGTTTTAAGTATCTTCTTACCTAAATGTAACTACTAATGATGGTGAACTCTTAAATATTAACTCCAAAAAAGGATCATTTTGATATTCTAGTCATATACTCTATAAAAAAAAAAAAGATAGAAAGTTTTGGCAATAATTTCTTTAACTAGTGTGGGGGTTTTTTGAGCCATAAGTACTTTAAGTTGTAGAATATCTTTGCGAGTGATTTGATTTAGCAATGACTTCTGATGAAAATATATGGCAGATCTGGGTATGTCAATACTCACTGTTCTAAATATGCATCCACTGCCTCTCACCTCATCACTGGGCACCACTTAGAAGAGCCTTACTCTGTTTTATTTACATATTTACTCTGTTGTATATCCCATCAGATATTTATAATCATCTATCATCTAATCAGGTTCCCCCTGAGCTTTGCATTTTCCAGTCTGAAGAGTCCCACCTCTCTTAGTCTCTTCCCATATGAGTCCAGTCCCTTAATCATCTTTGTCGCCCTTTGCTGGACTTGTTCCAGTAGCTGCATCTCTCTCCTATCCTGGGGATCCCAGAGCTGGGCTCAGCACTCCAGCCGTGGCAGCACCAGTGCTGGAGAGAGGCAAAGGATCCCCTTCCTAATATAGACCAAGATATAGTTAGTCTTCTTTGCCACAGGGACATATTGCTGGCTCACGGTCAGTTTGTTTACCAGGACTGCTTCTCTGCTCTCCAAAGGTGCTCTCCAGTTGGTCAGCTCCCAGCTTGTAGGTTTCTGTCACTGTAATTCTATCTATCTGGTCTGAAACAAGGGTTTCTAGGGTGTAGCATAGGTTACTGAAGCAACCTGGCCTCTTTGGAATTAGTGACCGCTGTAAAATAACATTCTCATTAATTTCTTTAGAATTAGATACTTAACCGCTCCCTGATATGCTTTACTTATGAAAAATGACTTTCTGAACCTCTCTCTGTTCTGCGTGTAGGTCAGTTGAAAGTTGACGAGACAGGAGAATTTTTAATTCCTCATATTCGAAAGTAAAAACACATATCACCACCACCAGCAGTATTTAAATTAACATTAATAGTCTTTTTATTATTCCCTTAGCTTTCAGTCTTTTACATTCTTTCAATAACAACTTCACAGTACTGTATGTTAAAAATGTTTCCAAAGAACACTTCAAAAATATAGCTTAGCTATATGGCACTTCAGTAGAGATCAAAAAGGAAAGCCAGGAGAAGCTTGTCTCCTGATAAGAAAAGAAGAACATCAATAAGAATGTGAGAACAAAGAGATGCTGAGGAAAGAATGTGAACAGGTTCAGGGTACATGATACTTCCCCTAATGCACTCCTGGAATCCAGCTCTATTTGCCAAAGGATTTATGAGATACATGGTTTGTGTAACGTATCTTTCTTTTTATGAAGAAGCAATGACTTCTTGTTAAACTTTACGCAATCAATTGGAAGATCTGGAAATATTGCCTCCACAACTTTGCATTGAATGAGAGAGTAATAGCTGATTTCACGTCTCAACTTTCAAGATCTCTATTGCTAATTTTTACTTTCCCATAGAGTTTTAAACTGAAAATGGCCTCCAAGCAAGAATTATATTTCTATAGAGCAATTATTTTCTCCCTGAGGCTTAACTGATAAAAAGCTGAAATATGTAACAAATGATTAATAATGTTTTTTTAAAAAAAATTAAAGCCTATTATATTCTGTTTTTATTTTATGAATATGAATGATTGAGGTAGGATGGTATAGTAAAAAGCACCTCTGTATTCAGTTGGTGCTCCCTGCAAATGTTAAGTTGAAGTTTATAATAAGTGCAGGAGAGTAATTTAGTTCAGCTGAAATTTGTTCAGCTGTGTTCCTTTTGCTTACCTATAGAAAACCCCCTCCAAACTGTTTTTGTTTCTCCTTCAAAAAACTTTTTCAAAGACCTAAGTCATAGAAGAACCTCAGTCTGACTGAATGCTAAGCGTTGACCATTCGTACTATTTAGCTTGGCTTTTTATTTTATTTATTATATATTATATATAAATGATATATTTATAATATAAATGATGTATTTTTTCAAGATCCCCTTGCAAACACCTTTGCTTTACCAAATTCAGTGCAGGAATTAAAGAGGTGATAGCATTTCTGAATAATGGCTTTCCTAAATTTAAAAACTGAAAGTGCTATCTTCAAAAAAGACAAACATATATAGCAGCTGAGTTCTGTGACTCAGAAGCATAGAAGAAATCCCTCAAAAGTGGGGTGGTAATATGTATGCATGATAGCCTGGACAGACTGACAAACTAGTTGGGTTAGTAAGATCACTGCTGGTTGGTTATCTGTTGTTCACTCTAATGGCTCAAAATGACTACCTTAAAAAGTTATGGCCATCCCCTCTTTTTCCTATGCATTTCCACAGTCTAAACCCTAATTAAAAGACCTGACTGACTCAATTCTATCTTTCTGTCTTACAGAAACTCTGCAGAAAATACCAGCTATACTGCCTTTCCAATGACACTGCTTTTAAGTCTTGTTCCAGCTTGTCGTTCTCTAAGCAGACCCATTGTGAAGAAGACTCTAATGGATAATCAAGGCTGCACTTTCTTTGGCAAGCAGGATAGGATTTGTTTGTAAGATATCTCTAAAGGAGACCTTCACATTTGGGAAGAAAACATAGAGATCTGAAAGGAACAGTGAATAATTTAAAGCCAATATATCTTAAAGATGGAATGCCTTGCCTTAAAAGCCTCTTTGGATTATTACAGCAGAAAGCCCCATCAATCATTGAACCAAAGAGTGAAACTATAAAAGTAAGTACCCAAATCTGAGGAAAGAGAATAACTGCCTCTTAATGGAATCATTTGGCTCTTCTTAGCCACATGAAATTAGTCACAACAGAAACTGACCTGTTTCATCTCTGCTGCACATCTTTTTCTCCTATCACATCTTTTGGCTTTGGTCAACAAGACCTACCCTCCTACAGTGATGGATTTGAAGAGTGTAACATACCAAGAGCAGAGTTAGAATCATGTGGTTAAATTTCTTTCATACCAAAAGCTGTGAAAAAAGACCACATAGCCTCTAGACACATACAATGAGATGACTTTATATATATGATCTCCATTTGTGAAGAATCCTAGAGAAACATTAAAAATGGTCTTTTTAAAAATCTAAATGTTAGTTAGATTCCATGTATAGATATATTTGAAATACAGATACATTTGAAAAATAGCAAAGAAACTACTCATGATAATAAATTCCAAGTATTTATTACAAAAATAAATACTCTCTTACTCTCTTACTGTAGGTCTTCACTGAAGACAGAAAGCTGTTTTTTGCTCTGTGCTGTGCTGTAGACAGAAAATTAATATCTTCATTACAGTTTACAAGTAAAAAAAGAAAAAAGCTGTGAAAATATTTAGAAAAAAGCTATTTTGCATATTTACTGTTTATTTATCATCTTGAATATGTTCTCTGTCTGGAAAAATCAGTCCTAGGTGATGTTAAAAATAGCAAACTAGGAATCTTTGCTCTCTTTATAACATAAAGTATATTTTTCTAGTAAATATAACAAGACTTTGGAGGTCATTGTTGAGGAAGCTGTTGGGTGCAGCAAATCAGAAAAACTCAAAGAGGGATTGAAAGATTATAGTGATATCAAGACTTTCCAGAATTATAACACACAATATTATACTTATCTCCGATTTTAAATACAACCTAAGGAGGATTAGGCCTAGATTTTATGTGGACATATTTTACCATAGTCTACATCTCTCTCCCACTTTTTTTTGCTACATTTCTGTGAGCATTTCTATTGCTTACTGAAGGAGATAGGTTACTGAATTATGTATGTATGTTATTCAGCACAATGTCATTACCTGAAGGTGTTTGAAATTTAAAACTAATAAACTACTCCAGATAGATAGAGAAGTATTCTGTATGTAGACTCACTCTCAGATGATGATAGTAACAGATCCCACCACCAGACCTCAGCTACATGATGTTTCTTCCCAGCTATAGGAATTTGAACTGGGGAACATACAATATCCTAAAGTTCTGTCCAGAAATATATATATATATGTATATATTTCTTCCTCTCACACAAACAAACAAATGCATAATTGGGCTCCACAGAGATAAGTAAAAATATAAAAAATCCTGGCATGCTTGGTGGATTATGGAGAGAGAAAATCTCAATCTGCCCACAGTTCACTGGCATTCCCTGGCACATGAGAAGCATTGTCACACCATCAACTAAATTCTTTAAAAATTATTCATATTTATTGTGGTTCTGTTCATAAAGTTCATTAACATTATGAGACAAGAATAGATGCACATCCAGACAGCTCTCCTAGACACTAATGTTTAATTACCTGTTTATTAGATAATCCATCTTTTATGGGAAGTTCCCAATATTTAGACCTGACAGGCTATTATTCTAATGGTTAGTAGATTGCTTTGGCTATTAACTTTTTCTAGAATGAAACTTAGGATCTATCACTAATGGGTTTATATGACAAAAGAGGCAAGGTTCAAAGCCTATAAAGATTTTTTTAAAGTCACTGATTACAGCAGATTTTGGATTAGAAACTTGACAAACACATTTACCTCAATTTTCTATAAACATGTGACAAAGAAGAAAATCAAGTATAACTTTTGATGGTTTTTACGTTTATGATAATTTTCATTATAACCTCACTAAGGGGGATATTGTTCTGCGATGGAATTAGCATTAATTTTCAGAAAAAAAGAAAAAGGAAATAAAAGGGATTAATTCAAGATTTTAAAATGTGTCAGTTCCAAGAAATTAGATGCCAGATCTCCTATCAGTTTTCTCCATTTCTCATTATGCTGAACTGCATCCTATTGTGTGTTACTATGAACAATGTTAATCACTAAATGCATTTTTCAAAAGAATTGCTATTAAGCGAATTGTAAATATCACTATAAAATGATGTAACAACTGATAATAAGACTTTAAAACCCAAATATAACTTTATTAACAAAAAATAATCATTGTTATCAACATGAAGAAAGTGTTTATGTACTAATATTGGTAAGTAGTAAGGGTGAGCAGAGTAAACATGTCAGTGTCTGTTAGTGGAAAATAAATTAGAGGTTTTGAGCTACTAATACTCTTGGCCACCTGTTATTCCTATATTATAGTCATATAAGAACAGTGTAAACCATGACAGCCTTCAGCTGATTATAACATGCCCTAGGTCAGATCATATGGTGGCAAAGATTTTTTGGTGAAAGTATTACTTCCTGCTTCAGCTGACATAAACTAAATAAAAGTGGCATCTAATTAAATATATATATATATGAACAAATATAAATGATATATTTTAAATTTTAAATATATAAAAATAAATATATAAAAGTGCCTCTGGCTTTATAATCCACAAATTAAAGAGAAAAACAAATCACACCATAATTCAACATCAGCTGAAACTTAAAATATATTTCCAATGATCCTAACAATAAGAAATCATAACATTAATCATAACAAATATCATTTATTATGAAAAAATCTTAATTCTATTTCCTGAGACTGTCAACCTTTCTTTATTATAGTTCTGCTTCTCCTGAAGTGAAGGAAAGTCACCATAATCCAATTAGCTATTAACAAGACCAGCATTGTAAGTGACTGCATTTTATGGTCAACTACTAAAGACAATGTTAAACATCACAAACAAAAGAGCACACTAACATTGCCCTTGGAAATAGAAAACAAAATTTAAAAAAAATTGGAATTCATTATCTTTCTCTTGGGGCTAGCAATGTTAATGTATCTGCCAATCATTTTAAAGCTATAACCACTGTGCAATCTCCCTGAGTGAATTTTTAATTTATATGCAATTATATTACAGATGTACTTTCCATATCTTTCATAAATAAGTTGCTCATATCTCCCAAGATTTTTAACAAATTGCAGAAAGTCTCTTTTATTAATAATTCTGTTATAATTTAATGGTTCTGTTTGTTATCAGGTCACAGTTTTGGCTGTATTTCCTTAGGGAACCAATACTGTACAAATTCTAAGTAAATTAGTATAAATGAAACAAATTAATTGTGACTTATGCAAACTGACCTTTACCTTTTAGTTGTAATGCAAGATTATTAGCTATAAGTCAGTAAATACTGTAGGATAAATTTAAGCTTTTCTAGCATTAATGAGAAAAAAAATTTGATTCAACTAAATAGCCTAATCTCATCTCCTTGTATGAATATTATGAGTGGAAAGGAGACTTATGAAAGTCAAGGACTGGAGGAGATGCACTAGAAAGGAAAGAAGAGAAATGTGGCAGAGCAAAATTGCCATATGCAAGTGTACTCTGGCATGTGGTCTGTAGGGTACGTGATTTCCTATGTGACTAAAGCCCCTGTTCATAGGCAATCTGAGATCGTGTTAAAATAATGGCATACTGGATTATTCCATTCTTACTACAGTAATGCCCTTTGGGATTTCGCTATCAGGGTTGGCTAGAAAAAATAGTCATTTTGATTTTGAAATACGCCCTTTAGGAGGTGAATTTAGGAGTAGTTTCGAAATGGAGGATTTTATTGTGTGAGTTTTTGGTTAACTGCAATCCAGTGAATTATGCCTCTGGAAGATAATAACAGTCATCAATGGTACAGGAAAAATACAGAAAGATTTTAGATATTGGATATATGTCTTTTCAAAAAGAAAATAGCTGTGTTCAATGAAGATGGGGAGCATATTTATCACAGATATAGAAACATGAAAGACACAAAAACCTCTTAAAAGTAAAAAAGGAAAAAAAAAAGCAAACTGAGCTCATAAGAGCTTATTAATATTGTGTATAGACAAGATTATGAGATTCCTGGCATGGGATATGTGTCTGGACTGCAGGTAGTGTGATGAGCCTGAGTTGAGCATGAAAAGGGGAGCTGGAACCCAACAGATTAGTTAGCAGGAGCTTTGGAACAGCAAAGACAGTGGGGCAAACAAGTTTATTTCATTGAAATAAAATAAGAGAATTTGATCCATCTGCAACCAATCTGGCAGCTCTCTTGCCACATGCATAGAGTGCAAGAGCTGCTTGTTTTTTTCATCTTAGATGCATAAGAAAAGCAAGAGTTCCCATGTACCATTGGCTTTTGATGTTTTGCGCTTGCACAGTACTTTGCAAGTCAGAGACCTGATAATGAAGCAGTCCGTAGGGTAAATAATAAATAAACAGTAAAAGCAGAAAGAATGATGATAATATCATATCAAAAATGCATTTTCTTTTAGGATTTAGCAGAGAGTGTAACTTCATATCGGTCAGTAAAGATGACTTTTTCATAACAAATTACTCTATTGTAATGAAAATTTGACTCTATGCCAGGCAAGTTTTCTTCTGTGCTCCTGGATTTACTGTTGTAATCTATTGAGCTAGCAATTCTGAGTAAATTTATAGTGGTCTTGGGAGAACTGATTTGTTATTTGTCCACCCTTAAGATTTCCTATTCTCTGGTTATGGGATTACAATTATGGGATTACCACAAATGTGGTAGGGTATAACTCTTCAAAGATAAAGTGAAGAGAGAAAATATTTATTTTGCTCTTTCTAGCTTTTCTTCTGTCCAGGAAGATAGGATATGATTTCCTCTTAGTCTAGATGTCCAAAGTGCTGGCATTTTCTTTACTCTTTTTCTGTGAAGACTTCCTGCTTAAATCAAAGAATTATTTTATATCACTTATCTGGTACTTTTTTTTTTTTTTTTTTTTTTTACATTATATTTCATATTATTCGTATCCTCCGAATATAAGGAAGATTTCCTGCTCATTACGATATGCAACTTTTAATAGAGCTGCATATCGTAACTTCAGTTATGTTTCATTGATACTGAAGTTCCAGCAGAAGACCTTCCATTATTTTACAAAGTCACAGGACTATTTATTGAAAGGTAGTAGTTTTAGCACATATCAAGCAGTCATCAGTCTGCATTTTCTGGGACTCTGAGAATCAAACAACACAGATTCCTTCAAACACTTAAAGGTTTTCATGCTAGGTAGATCAAGTAACCGTCTTATTTACATCAGCCTAAGACAGTGCAGAGAGATATTTCCAAGATGATCCAGCAAACTGTAAGAAACACTTATCATTCTTCCTCTTACTGCTGTCCATAAGACACTTTAAAGATATGAACTGTCCCAATTTTTGTTCTTTTTCTTTTTTTTTTTTTTTTTTTCCTGATAACTCTAATTTCAGCACTACTGCTCTTGGATTGTCTAATGTCAAAGAAATGTAGTAACATTAAAAATTCCACCCTCAGCAAATCATCTCTACCAAAATATTTACAACTGACCTATGCAAGCAATGATAGATGACAGCTGCTGTGTAAAGAAAGCTGGTAAAAAGATGTATTCATGTATTTAACTTTTCCTTAAAAAGCTCACCAAGTCTTAATCCCATTCTTTTATTTCTTCACAACAGAATGCAATAGAGAATCTTGTGTATCTTTTATCTAGTATTCAGGTGTAAATCAGGTACATCTGACTTGAGAAGACTCGTAAAATTCTGGTAACTATTTTTAGAATTGCACTGCAAATGATCTGAAGCAGCACCATTCACTTCAATGACCCATGAATTCCGTTCAAAAAGGAAAGGTAATGTTATATTTTTCTTCCCAGACTTTTATAGATAGAAGAATAGGTTAAGGATATTTGAATACTTCATAGATTTGTGAGTAAGCAGTCAAATGGTATAAACAACACATTTTTAATGAATATTTATATGGCCAATGTGTTCAAGATTAGTAACTTTCTTAAAAAAACTTTCAAGAGAAAATTATATCAATCTTTTAAATTTATTTAAGCCTAAACTTTGAAGTTTATAAATAGACTAAATAATCATTATTTTTTGACAATTCTGTCTTTGTTTTCTTTATTTCTTACTCACAGGCAAATTCACTTGGTAACTGACAAAGAAAAAGAGAAGCCCAAAGTAAAGAATAGAATTTAGTTTTATGTTTTTAAGGTAGTACACATAGATAGTACATTTTCCATATCAGCACTACAAAGAATCCAGTATCAGCACTATAGAAGAATAACCAATGTCTCAGTCTGGATTTATATGTACTTGTATGACTACGTTAGTCCTCTTTCCTGTAATGATTACATTGACTCTGTGTATAAACTATTTGTCTATTGTTGTCAATCTAAAGCTTTCACACGATTATATCACAATAATGAAAAGAAAGGCCAGAAAACAAGGGGATATAAAAAATAAAAAGACAATTTTAAGACAGTTTTCATTTTCTTTCAAACTGTCCTTATATTTCAATCACTCTTTTATTTCTCTGGTTATTATCACTAATGTAACTGGTAGGCTACCCGTATTGCAATTATCTTGTTCTATTTCTGCATCAGCTGCCGGGATGCTTGATGGTGTAGACACAAGGACATGAAGATTTGCTTGGTTCTGACTTTGCAAAGGTCTCTTATCAGTTGGAAGCCTGAAGTCATGTTGTTTCTCACGAGCTTCTGTCTCCATGCACTGTCAAAAATGGAATGGGAGGTTCTCACCTAAGTGTTATATTCCTTTTCACTGGGCAAAAACTTTTTTTTTTTTTCAGAAAATTGTTGTCTTTTATCAAGATTTATTGTTTGTGTTTTAATAACAAGTAGATATCCTAAACTATGAGTTGTGCGTTGTACTGAGCAGTCATAGAAAAAAAAAAAAAAAGGATGATTCATGTCCCCAAGTGTATACAGTCTAAATCTGTAAAATCTGTACCCGAAGTACATTTTTACTGAGTTTGTCTCTTCCAGTGCTTTCAAGACTGAGAGCAACCTCTTTTAGTATAGCTCTTCTGTATGTGATGGAGACTTGCCTTTGACCTATGCCCGCAGGGTAACCATTAGGCAGTTAGTAAATACAAGCCAACATAAATTTAACTACTTTTACTCCACAGTTTGACTATGTTTTAGCTTTAATTCATTTCTTTTTATTAAACTATGTTCAAATGAAGGCTGGAGAAAGAGTGCTAATGCAGAATTTTTTAAGGTACTGCAGCATCAATATTAAAATCAAATCACATCTGGGTTCTGACACAAATAATGGGGTTTGTCTTATTTGACAGTCTTTCTGGCGTTTCTCCTGGTTTTGGCCTTACTGTGAAACATGTAATATTTTTTGAATGCATTTTCTAACAAAAGCAGATGCAAACTGGATGTGTCTGTTTGACAGAGAAGATTTTGCCCTTTCTGACCAACAGATGGAAGCTGTTGATTAAAACTGAGTCACTTTTCAATGTTAATTGGGCTAAGATCACACTATGTAATAGACTTCAGCTTTAAAAGCCTTCCCAGTGCAGTGGATTCTGAACACTGCATCTATAAATTACTGCCTCAAAATGATCAACAATTAGCAAAAGAACATAATAAATTTAGTATACAAAACATATACTTAACAGTTCTCAGGGTGAGATAGGTTTGTACAGCTGCTTATCATATTTTTCTAAAACTTAGTTTGGTTCTTGCCTCATATTCCTAGAGCTTATATGAAGAGTCATCAGAGGATATTTAGTTTGTAAGCATTTTCCTATCTCACCACTGTGCACATGAGAGTTGTCTTTAAGATATCCTCATCTTCTTAGGAAAAGTTTCTGTAAAACTATTTTAAATTAAAATTATTGATTGAAGGAATATTGTTGCAGTTTGATGGGGAGGGGGTGAAAATTTGGTAAGAGATGAAACCCCTTGCATTCCAGACGATCCTCAGAGGTTAGAGGGACTGGGGGCGACTGGACTCATCTCTTAATAGGGATACAAAACACTGTGATAACTATAGGCCCAACTCTGGCAGTACCGGATTCACAGTCTGTTGACTGTAGGACCAATCAATCGCCTACAAAACAAGTAGTCAAGTTCATTAATAGTATGATCAGCTATATGCCCAACTCTGGCAGTATCATGTTCACGAACTGCCTGTTGACTGTAGGTCAAATTGCCTTCAAAATAAGTAGTCAAGTTCACAAATAGCATGGTTTATTCAAATGAAACATTTAGAGAACAGATTTTGGATGTCACTACAGGAAATTCTCTACTACAGTTTGGAATTCTTAGCTAGTGCCTCGAGTACGAATGTGCAATCATCACTCATCCCAGAAGATGGGAGAGGGTTCTCAAACGCGACAAGTCTACTCAGGCAGTGTCCTGATCATCCTTTCCAGATCCAGATGGATCCAGACTGATCCAGAAGTTACGATAGAATCTTCCCTCTCTCCTCTTCCTTCTTTCTTCTTCCTTCTTCCTTCTTCAATGTTTTCCTTTTCATTGTTGCATTTTTTGTTTGTATTTTTTTTGTAAAGGAAACATTTTATCCTATCTTTGCAGCTTGGGAAATTATGTTTAAAGTTTAGAGGAAAACCTTTGTATTATAAAATTAACATATGACAGTTCATTTCTTGCTTCTTCTTGGAAAAATATTCTGAATAGATTCTACTGTGCCCTCTTTCCCCATAAAACATTACTGTCCTTAGTGGATGCAAAAGATTGAGCATCATCTTGTGACTCATCATCCTTTTGGTACAGAATGTTGTTATGAAACTCTACTCTCAAAAAACCTTCATCAATAGTATTTTTTCCCTCATTACAAAATTATTTTCCTTCCACTAACATCTATAAGAAAGGTGAAATTCTTTACTTATGGTGTCTGTATAGAACACTTGGACAAGAGAATTACTTGGTCTGTAAAATCACTTATACAGAAAGATAACCTACAAAGCTCTCTTCGACATTGGACAATAATCCTACTTCTAGATATTAAATTGTGAACCGCAAAGGGAATCACGGGGAAAACTTACCATGAGGATGCCTGAAAAATTAATTGAAGCATCCTGCTGAGAGCATATTAGTCAGATCCTCAACTAACAGAATTGGTGCAGTGTCACTGCCCTTAACGAACCTATGTCATCTCTGAAGAGTAAAGTCTTGAGAAACTATGAACCTTATCCTGAATGTGGTGTTTGACAAAGTACCTGAAATTTTTGGCATCATAACAGATTCATCTGGTATGTTAAAGGAACTTATAAAAAGAGTATGAATATTTTAGCTAAAAGCCCAGCAAAATTGCATCCAGAGAGGACTTTTACATTAGGAAACATTAATGATTCCCCAGAAAATTTGAGTATAAGGGTAACCTCTCCCAAAATTCTATTGTATAAAAATAAAATAACAAATCATAAATATTGTTAAATGTAAATTGATAACTTCAACTAGATAAAAATGAAAAAGTATATAGGAAAGGAATTATTGTAGCAATCTTGAATATTTTTTCTTGTAGAATTTCCGTGCATCTTATTGGAAAAGGAATATTATTTAGTGAACAAGTTAGTTGAGAGAACTGCAAAGTTGAATGATTCTGTTACTGAAACTGAAAATGAGATGAGGCTCTTATTAGATAAAAGGCACACGTGTTTTTCTTGTAAATGTATTACATTTCATTCCAAATATAAGTTTATAAAAAGTGAATTTAGGGCCTGATTTTGAAAAGAGATGAATCTGTAGGCATCCTATGCCAAGGCACTTTGGGATCAGGCAAATGTCTTCCCAACCTTTAAACATTTCAACAGTTATACCCAGAAATTGCCACATCAGAATTTTTAGCTCACTTGAGAGATGAAGAACAACGACTCCGAAAACTTTTCTAATTAGTATTTATTAAGAAAAATGGTTCAAAGGGAAAGACATCCACTAGTGGAAAAGCTAGCGGTAAGATTATCTCACTCAGATGGATTGTGGCATGTGAAGACTCTGAATTAGAGAGCACAGAGCCTTGTTCTATGTCCTTTCATACTGCCTTGCCCACTTTGACAAAATTCTAGCCTGGGAACTTACACCCAGCTTTATGTATGTATATGTATCTACAAATATATTTTCACTCAAAAATCCATTTTGTTCAATCAAAAAAAGAAAAAAGGGTCTATGAGCCTTTCCTTCCTTGCTTTCTGAAGTCAAATTACAATTAGATATTTCTGAAGAAGAAAGAAATAAAGGAATGGGAGCTGTATCTTGGGTGCTGAATCTTTGGGGATGCTCATTCTTTCCTCATGCTTGTTACTATCTTTGGGCTCTTTGTAACTGGAAGCAAAATCTGTTGGGTGCATGCTTACTTCCAGTCAATTTACAGTTATTGAGGCTTGAATGTGTTAAGGAACCTCTTCTACCACCTCACTTGAGACCTAAATTGTTAATAGGATGGGGTGGGAAGGGGGAAGCAGTAATGGAAGTAGTTAGAAATAAGCATTAAAATTGTATTTCACATGAAATTTGATTTGCATCTTTGATGAAATATAAATTTGAGAGGTTTAAATTAGTCATGGATTTTTGTGTGTGTTGAAAATTTTGTTGAGTGTTCAAATTGACTGGAACACCTGGGGCTAAATCTGCAGAAAGACAGAGGTGTCACAGCACTTACCAGTGCATCATGAATTTAAGCTAGACATGGAGCACTTTGTAGAATATTTGGGGACAAAAAAACCATAGAGGCACTCACAGCAACCACAATATTGAATGAATATCCACCAACATAGATGATAAGAAACGACAACGAGATTTCGACTCAGTTTGACTCTCTTATGAATGTAGCCATCTCACTCTACAGAGCCAAGAGCGAAATGTTATCTCAAAACAAGAGGTGGGGTCCCCAGTTAAAAAAAGACAACAGGTCATTGCATAAGATGTACTGAGGTTGTGCTGCTCAGTTACTCTGCATACTCAGAACATTCTCTATTGCCTACATGCCCTGACTGTACCAGTGAGTTGTGTCTTCAGACATAATATAGAGTTGCCCTGTGAATAAGTTGGACTGGGGCAAAATAGTTGTCGCTAACCAAGAGACAGAAATCCAAATTCTCCCCTTTCTTTAATCGTAAGGGTTTCAATAGCTCCATGGTAAAGAACAAATTAAGGAAGGAGAGGAGAAATGGGCATAACTGTCTCTTCTGGTTACTAAGATTTGAAAGCATATCTCTTCTGTGAATACTCAAATTACTACACCCTAAGGTATTCTGAATACCTTCTAAAAGCTAATTACACATTACAAGCAATAATTCAACACTCATTGGACCATAGAATATGAACATAACTTTAGACTATGTTTAAGAAAATCACCCGGGAATATTCAGTTTCTACATATAATCCTTGGTCCATTAAATACTTCAGATAAAAATAAGTACCTTGGAACCAGGAATGTGGGCGGGGGAATCATATCTCTCTCTCTTATTTAAGCACTTTATCCACTAATATAACGCAAAGCATGCTCACTCTTTTGCCTATTGAATAAATACATATGTACTACTTTGGTTCATCTAAAAGGAATAGGCTTAAGATGATTCAGGTGGAGCAAGGTCTGGAAGCAAGTTTCCTGCATCCTAAATCAGTGACTGGACCCTTGGGGTCCTGGTTAAAAGGACACTTACTCTGCAATCTTCTTCCCTAAAAAAAAAAAAAAAAAAACCTACTTGGTCTTTGTTTTTGAGTAAAATTACCTAAACCTAGCAGAAAGATATTAAAAGATATAGGGTTTTTCTTAGTCTTTCTTAGTTCTTAAGTTTAAGTACTCAGATGTGTCAGTGGTTTTTGTGGCTCCCATTCCTCATACTCTTCATGCCTTCCATATAAAAAGTGCCTAATCTGTCTGTTTTAAAGGTTAGGTGCTGCTGAAGTTAGTGATGTGATATCTCCATTTTCCCTATAGACATTCAAATAAAATGGAAAGATGTGGATGCAATGAGAGCACACTGATCCTGAGCGCTCTAAGAATAGTTGTATCAGCGGGGAGACATAGTTCAATCTCTGAGACAGAGGAAATTAATTTTGAACTCTCACATCCTGGGTGAAGGTTTATCTGCTTAGGTCTGGTGTTATTTGGGACTTTACTCCTTTTGCTGTTGTGCTTTGCTGAAAGTCTATTTAATTTTTTATTTATATCTTTATTGCATAGTTAAAAATTATCACATTTTCTATAGTGGTTTGATCAGCAAGATTTGGAAAAGCAAATTAAACAGACTTAAAGATAGAAAATACCTTAATGTATTTATGTTCAGGATAATTACTAGACCAGCCAGGAAAGGCCAATTGTGTACAAGCTCTAGTTTCCTACTGATTCAGTTAAATAAATGTATAAAGTACCACTGCAGTAATTTCAAAAATAAATGCCTCACCTTCTATTTAAAATTTTAATCCTTTTATACTATAGAAATTTTTGGAAAGGAAAACTGAAAGTGTGGGAAAACTGAAAAGAAAAGTTTATAATAGGTGGTTGAAGGAGCTCTCTTAACCGATTAAAAATTGAGAGAAAAGTATGATTCTCCACAAACTACTGGGATTTCTTCTGTCTTTCATTATGGAGCTGAGAAGGCACAGGTGAGATCAACTATATCAATAGACATTAGATGAGGTCAGAGATAATTAAAGTAAATTATTTGAATAAATATTCATCAGATATTTATATATTCTTTACTACTTTTCTGGAGAGGGCAGGAAAACTGAATATGTATGGTTTCTTTATAGTTTGGGGAAAGTATATTTGGGAATAGTTTTTACATTATTCACATTGCTCCATAGGTACACCTTGAAATTTTTCATACTGACTGCATAAAGTACTTCTATACAACTTGTTTGACTTCAAGAGTTAGTAAACAAATAGCTCAGACTTCTTTGGAAAAAAATTAATCCTGAGGTACACTGGATTTTTGCTGAGCTTTTGACAGGAGAAAAATAAAATGGCTTAAAATTTGTCATGTGCAGGACAGCATATGAAAGAAAAAGACTGCAGAACAACAATTAAGAGTAAATGGCAGAATACTTTTTAAAAATGAAAATAATATAAAACCTTTTTTTCGACTTACAGATAACTATCGTTCTACTATAATAAAGTGTACATGTGGGAGGAAAAGGATGAGCATTTGGGGTCAGGATTAGTTCTGTACAACAGAAACTGGCTCTATTTTTGAGCTACACTGAATGAACATTAGAACCACATAAATACAAATGATTTTGAAAAATTACAATAATTCTAATATGCAAGAGGGTGGAATGAATATGTATTGAAATTTAGTTCCTCCAGAATGTTTCTTCCTGATTTTCTTTTATTTATTTATTTATTCCCAAGCTTTTAAAACTGAGCTAGGACTTCCATTAAAACTAATCCAGTAGGTGAGTAAGCCTCAGAAAACTGGAGTGTTTGTTTATAGCAAAATGATCAATAACCACACAAAGTTCATAAACCTAAAAATCAATCAGTCTATGTGAGAATCATCTAATCACCATATGCCAGGATATCGAAAGATTCTGGTATTTGAAATAGGGAGAAAAAGTGCTATTCATTTGATTGCAAGAATATAATCATTTCAAACATGGATTCCTAGTAAATGTTCCAGAAAGAAATAGCTGAAGAGAAATGCTGAGAGGAGGTAATTAATTTTGCTTTATATCTCTATAAAGGCCTATCACATTATAGGACTTTGGCTCTATCAGTTTTTATGTCAGCACAGAATATGATAACAAAACTCTGCTCCTGGTGTAAGCAGAACAGTCCTTTTGCCTAGGATGTCAAGGAAAGTACGTGCCCCAAGTACAGTCCTTCATAGCGCTCTCACTAATGGAGCTCTGGCAGCTCCCTCAGAAGGATGTACTTTGATCTGACATGTCTTGTGTTGTAACTAAGAAATTTGCACATTTGACTATTTGCTCTGTACTTTGCATCTTCTTTAGGCAGTTAGAGGGTCTCCTATGCTTCAGGTTGTTCCTTATTGGTATAAATTCCCTGTTGCCCATTGGCAGCATTGGGCACACCACTAGGGAATTCAGCATGAAATTTGGAGGAGCAGCTACAGAGCACATTCCCTGACAGCAGTTTAGTGTTCTAACACATAACATGATCCATGAACTTCCACAGTTATGGGTGTATCAAACCTGTGGCCCTTGTATGTGTACATTATACTGATCTTTTTTCCTCCCTTTGAATCTATCAGGTGAATGATCCTTAGAATATCATGCACTGATATTTTCACATATTTATTGATCTATGCATAAAGGATACTCTATTGCACTTTGTTTCTGCTCATGCATGATGCTGAAAATTAAAGAACTTGTTCTTTCTATTCACTTTTTTTCTTTTGAAGTTGGAATTTTTCTTATGTACATCTGCAAAACTTTCTGCCTCTTCTCTTACAATTAGACTCTTACCCCTTTTTTCCTCTGCAAGTTCTAGTCTGGAACATGATGCACTGCTTTTCTAGCCAGTCACTTTCTATTTATGCTTTATCTTGCCACACTAAACCAATATGTTGCACTGAGAAGTCGTGTTGGGGTGTGTTATCATCTATGGCTAAGTAAATGTGACATAACGTAGTGCCAAAGGGCAGCTAGAATTACTCCCATTTTCAGACCAGGAAATTGTTGTCAATGTGAATACTCATTTGTGGAGGATGCTGCTGACCTACAATAAATGCTCACTCTCATGCTGTTTATTCCTGACTTACATAAGGATAAAGGATTAAAAAAAAAATGAGTCGTGTAAGTATCACTCTCTTATTGTCACTCTTCACCTTATGATTCCATACAATACTGATCTACATATTTTATATGAATCAGACTCTGCATTTCATTACTGAGTGAATCTAAGGTCTATGGAAGGAAATGGCAAAAAGTCATAGAACTACTATTTTTAAATTCCCAAGAGGAGGTAGTTATAGTTAATCTAAAGGAAGGAGGGACTGATCCAGAAGTCTGGGTGCTATTGACCTAAAACACTTGAGCCATGTTCTAATGTAGAAATCCAGTTTGATTTGAAACAAGTTTCTTGGGGTGGAATTAATTTTACCTGAACAAGGTGTCCATCTCAGAGCACAACTGTGGCATTCTGTTTCAAAATAACGTGAGAAACATCTTTAACAGATAAACAAAAGCATAAGAAAAAAAGAGGAATGCTGAGAGATTTTTTAGATGGTGAAAATCATTTTATGCTGAAGGATGTATATGTATGTATGTAGATGTTTTTCATTCTGGTCATCAGTTATCAGATTGTTAGGGGATTAATTGCAGTAATTAAACTGGGTTTCTTTTTGTTTTATGAATTTTAATGGGGGCATTTTTAATTGCATGCAGGCACCCAGAGACTGCTATGACAGATGCTTGGCAAAAAAAGACAAACATGCATTGCCATTCACCTGGCAGAGACATGAGAAAGACCACTCTGGTCCGCTTCTCCGAGCTTGCACAAAGTACAGTGTTGTTTCCTACTGCCAAAATCTTTACATAAATTTGCATTATTGCATGGGTTGCTAGTAAGAGAGAAAATACTCCATCCTGGCTCATGAATCTGATCTTCTCCTCTGACCGGTTAGATTTTTGGCAGTAATTTTCAATCTGGTAAATGTTCATGATTGTTGGGAGGTCAAATCAATGTAGAGAAATGGTTGAAGGGATTCCCGCAACTCTCACTGTGTGCAGAAGCTGGCAGACCAGTCAGGACGGATTTTAGATTTCTAGATTTCTAAGTTTTCTAGAACAGTGTTGAATAGTAGGTACTGCTGTGAGTTGTGTGATACCTGCATTGTGCATAGAGGAGATACTTCTATCGAGCTGTTTACACTGCTTACATAAGCAGCAAATTCACTACAAAAGTGTGTTTTCTGAATCACAAGCAGAGAAATTAGGGCATATATAGCGAATGCCATGGTTTCTAAAGAGCCAGCAGTATTTCATAGCTGTCTGATGAAACTCTGCTCTAAAATAATCTCTTTCCCAGTTTGTCAGCACATTTATTTGAATAATGGAACCATTAGAGTGAAGAGTAATTTATAGTCCGTGATATGCTTAAGTGCACAATGTAATGTCTTTTGTGTATTAGCAGCAGTGTGTGTATATACGTAAGAGAGAGACATATTGAGATGGTGTGATATCAACATCTTCCATCATTCTAAGACAAAGCTTTACTAAAAATCATCTTGAATGTAATTTCTCTTTTTCCGTATCTTTGGAAAGGGAAGTCACATATACATCTGCCTGGGACTCTATCAGATTACTCCTAAAGTTTCACTTTGAGACTTCAAGGCAAATAAGCTATCTACCAAAAAGCCTGGCATTATTCAGAGAGACACTTAGGATACTAGTACTCACAATGTTAAAGCATCTGTCAGGAAAGGTGCTGTCATTTGCCACCTGATCTAATTATTTCTGACAAGAGATGTGAGTTAACTGCAAAAACTCAGCATCTTTAATAAGCTGATCAAATTTCATTAACAAAGCATGAATACTAACAAGATTATAAAATACAATTTAATTCTCATCCTATAAGTGAAAGTGTGATTACATTTAATAGGCGAAAGGGCAGGTTAATTAAAGTTAAAGAAGACTGTTGCTTATCAGTCAATTTAAAGGTTAATTACCGAGAATGCATGACACCAACTGTTTATTAATAGTTCATAATCTTATATCAGCTATGGCAATACCATAATAAAAATAAAGCACCCATTGTGAGGGGTATCCAGGTAAATTTGCTTTTCCATTTGCTTTTCCGTTTCTGCTGGTGAATCCTAGTTTGAATTTAGACTACAAGTTAAAAATGAGCTTTAATATATGCTTTATAGAATGTTTGTCAATGACACAAAATCTCAGACAGGCAAACTGAGATTTTCTTCTCAGATATTTAGAACTATAATACCAGGACCTGTTGTGAAAAAGAAATAGATGACTGAACATGATGCAGAAATATTTATATCTTACCTATCCACCCTGTGCCTAGCTCTATTTTATTCTTCATTTCTCCAGATACTAAATTTCATTACATACCCTTCAATTTAAAAAATAAATAGATAAAAGTGCTCTCTTTGTAACTCCCTAAAATTAAAAAGCAGAGAAAATGTTTCTGCAGTACACATATCTGATTTATAGTCAGGGAAAACTATTTATTGACTTCACCAGCAATCAGATAAAATCTAAAATACTCTCCTGGTTCTAAGCAAAATTCTATTAGAAATCTTACATTACATGCTTCCCTCCATACAAATATTAGAAGATAAGGGAGAAGGTTGACTTAGTTTGAATGCTTAAGAATTAAGTCCTATTTGACATTCTAAGAAGTGAAACTGTATTTTTCCCCTGCTCATTAACATGATACTACAGAGTATAGAGAAATTTGCTGATTTTATAATGCATGCTTCTACATTTCTATACCTTTGAACTTCATTATCATTAACTCTATACACAAGTACAATATTCATTAGAAACTGTTAACACCATAGTAAGAACTATAAATTAACTGAAAACATCTCTTTTGTTAACTTTTGTTAAATTTTCAAAATTATGCAGAAAAGAGAGCTCAACTCTCTTTATATGTTTAAATGTATTAAATTAATGTGTGCACAAAAACTGTGTCCACAAAAATTAAGTCTCTTTGAGAATTTAATATGTTTTTGTGAGAACAATTGCCAATATGATATGTACACATGTCAACACTGAATGCCTACTATGTCATTTTTCAAATGACCTTAAAGGAGTTATATTCACAAGATGTTCAGTACCAAACTGTGGGAATAAGCTAGGGCTTTTTTGGTGTCTTTTCCTTTGTGCTTGTGTTATTACATCTGAAAAAATATATAAATGCTTGAATACTTAAAAGTGGGAACATACAAGCACAAATGCAAGAATTCCATGGAATCAATGTTTTTGCATGTGCACCTGGTGAGTGAGTCACCTTATTTGTGCTGCACAAATTGTAGGCATAAATTTTAACCAATAAAATGTATCTGCTTATTTGTGAATGTGTATCTTCAGAATGATCCCATTTAGGCTTTAGCACCAGTCCTGTTTTCTCACAACTTTCTAGTCAGAAAACTGAAGGAGCACAAGTCAAAACAAATATGAAGAATGTTGACAGCTGCAGAAGCTTGTTCTATATCCGGATTGCCTCTGGCAGACTTCAAGTCAAATATAAAATATTTTGTCACTGTTTCGATTAAATTAATTTAGAGAAGTATTTTTCTTAATTCTGTGTTAATCTCTCTAGTGAACACAGTGATAATTTGTTACTGAGAAATATCAGTTAAAAGTGATAATTTAACTCCCTTGGATTTTGCAACATTGTAGAGCATCACTAATAAAGTCTCTAAATAAAACCTTCAGGGATATGATGTAAAAAAATACAGTATAAGAACTGGCAAGTCCTTTTGGGGAGACTAGCTATGTAGGTCAAAAATGGAGTTCTATCCAACAACTGTGAAGCAAAGGTACATTTAGGAAAAGTCTACCATAACTTTGGTAGTTCAAATATAACAGCTGCCTGAAAAATTCCTATCTCTATAGCCTGCTTTACCTTGTATATCTATTATCTCCAATATACAATACCTCTTACTGACAAAGTCCACAGGTTCTAAAGGGAATGTTTACCTTAGGAAGCTTGAAAGAATAGGGAAACTGTAGAATAGCTGTTTTCCATCAATTTGCCTTTGGATGTGGAGTATTGATAGCGATATGGATGATCCCAACCTCAGTCTGCCATGTAGTGTTGAAGTTAAAATCTGTCAATATCATGTCTGTTCTCAAAAAAAAAAAAAAAAAAAAACAGGAGTCAGATTGTCTCTCAGTATCAAACAAAATACCTCTGTCATATTTTTGAGAACATATCATTCATATTTCTTTGGTATCCACTGGAAAAGTTGAACTCGGCCTGATTCTTAATGCTCTTACTTTACTATAGTTGTGGCTACAGATAAGTTTGATTGTCCATTTACCACCTCTCATTTGATTTCAGGCAGACAGCCTGATCTGACTTGCTAATAAAACGGAGGGTACAAATCCTGCTCTGTAAATTTTATATTTTCTAAAATAACTAATAGCAATAGATTTTATCCTTAGAGATCAATCTAGTTGCCAAGGGCTGAAAGAGCTTTAACTTGTTCCTGTAGGTTTTTTGGGTGGGCCTCTTTAGCAGCACATCATCCAGTCCACAGCAAAACAGTGAGGAAATCAATTTTTCACCAATATTTTGAAGAATTTTTGCTCTTTTACCGCAGATATTTTGCTTCAGAAATTCATATAAAACTTGGATTTCCTTCATGACTTTCTGTCATGGGGAAAAGTCTCTTTTTTTATTCTTCATTTCAGCTGTGAGTTTGTGCTTTCCTGGAGATATGTAAAAAACGTGCAAAGTCCAATGTCGAGTGTCTTGTTTCCTCATCAACCTGCCTCAGTTCTTTCAGTATCCAATTTAAAGCTATCTACAAGCGAGACATGACGGGAAAGCCATGTTGAGAGAACAATCTTGCACTGACCTTGGAAATCAGAAGCTGAAAGGAGCCATTTTATATTTCCTACGCTTCCTTGGCTTTGTTTTGTTTTCAGTGTTTCTTACTGAATTATAGCACTAAAGTAATACAGCTTTCTTAAAAGACTACAGTTAAGTGACTTCCTCTTGCGTTAAATACAGACCTTTCACTCCTACTGTTTGGGCTTTACTGGCAGGTACAGGAGCTCATGTGTCTCAAAGTACATGCAGATATCATTTGAGAAGGCCTTAACTCCCTTTGTCAGAGTCTAGACTGTCTCTCCGTATGGCTCTACTGTCCAAATAGAAATATGTCCTTGCTTCAAGGATATCTAATGTCAAAGCAGAAATGATTAATTAAAAGCAGACATGACAAAAAGCTCTTGGAATACCCCTTGATAGCTAAAACGAGTGCTCTGTCTGAGTAAAATCTGAGTAGTGAGATCTCTGTCACATAGTTACAGATGTATTTATAAAATCAGTGTTTTGCCTTCCTATTCATTATAGATACCCTCTGTATCAATGTGAAGATGGAATCAAATCAAAGTTGATCTCATTGTTTACTTACCTGCTGTAAAGTGTCTGTTATGGGGGAATGCACAGTTGCTTGTTAACCAGTAATGAGGTTCATGAATTCTCTTTTTCTTTTCAGCAAATCAAATATCCATATGTCACAGGTCAGATTTTACTGAAGCAAGTGTTTTAGATCCTAGGAGAGAGTTGTAGTTGTCAAATTAATAACAAACTGAGTGTACACTAACTTTTCAATTCTACTGTACGCAAGCCGCATTAACTTCTTTTAAAAATGTCTGAAAATGTTGTGCTAGCCCCAGGCACTGATGCTTTTCAAGCAAATGTATTTCTCAAGCTAAAAACAATACAAGACACGTATTTACATTTTTCACACACTAAGAAAATACCTGCTTCATTAAGAATTTTGTGTTTGTAATGAATACACAGCCTGGTTTAAAGTCATATCTCGATGTGTAAGCAGAGAAGAAATGGAAAGCATTCAAAGAACAATTAGTAAGCACATGAGCGCTAAAATTTAGTCATGAATATGGGAATACACTTGGCTTGCCAAGGATAGAAAACTTTAAAAGAAGTTACAATACAACAAGAGCCACCCAGGAAAAGCACCATCTGTGAAAGATTTATTTTTGTGCTTTTTTTTTCATAAGACACTTGAGTTTCCTTAGTAAGTCAGATTTTAATTGCCTTTAGAAAAGAGAGAGGGAGGGTGATGGCAAAGAATTTTCCCATAAAACCATGGCTTTTCTCCATAAGCTTCTAAACAGTTTACAAAACAGCCAGAAGTGGCTGAGAATCTCTAATATCATTGGTTTTCCTTAGTGTTGCTGATTGCATGTTATTTTTATTAAGTGGTTTACACTATTTCAATATAAAACACCTTTTTGCCTCTTAGAATCTATGATTGGAAATCACATAGCACTTTCCAAGGCATTTTACAACTCTCAATGAGGTAAGACAAAAGACAGTGAGGATGTCATCAAAGCTATTGACGCTGAGTTCAAAGTTACCACAATCATCTTTAAGAATCTGATCTCCAGCTTTGCTTTTAAAAGAAATATGATATTTTAACATTGCATGAGGTGAATGTGAGAGTGGTTTAAGTACCGGATAGTCATAAAATCAAAGAATAATATATGGCATTTTTCGGGAAAATACCAAACTTCATACACATACAATAATACACTTTGCAAGGTTAAGAGGTATAAATGAATTTATATCTGAGCTGAATTCTTCTAGAAGGGAGTTCTCTGGCAAAAGAAAAATTTAATGAATTATGAGAAAGAGTAGGGGAAAAATGAGATCAGAACATAACAACTGGAGATGAACTGGAGTTTGGATCACATTTCTTATAGTAATATTCATGAACAAGAAACTAAGCAGATGATCACCCATACTGCTTGCCAATAATTTTCGGCTTCCCTTAATATTGGTATCTATTAGCTTAAATTACAGCTAGATAGTAAACTGCACAGTTCTGTAGAATATAGAGTCCAAGGTGCTCAATGCTTCTTCTTATTTGCTGCAATTTTTATATTTTTATTTCTTTAATTTTAGAATTAGTGAGATACTTTAATTCCCAATTTTCCTCAATTTTTAGAAAGGACAAAAGCTAAAGGTGAAAACACTAACTAATGCCTCCAAATGAAGGATTGGAACATGTAGAAATTTGGCATCTGGTGTCATCGGGGGGATCCGTTTACGTCTTCTGCATTTATAAAATTATTGCCTAGTGTAAATTGCATATGCCACCTTGGCTGCATGGAACCGCCCCCCCATACCCCTAATACAAACAGTGTGACTTTAATGCTTCTCCTCTTTGACATCCATTTGCCTTTCTAGCTCCAAGACAGCTCAGATTCAATGGAAGGGATACAATGCAAGTCTAGATCCCCTCATCCATTGATCTAGGTCAGTTGTGCTGGAGAGCGTAAGAGCATTGTATTAGCAGACATGAGATGTGTCTTTCACTGCAGAAGACAATATGAAATCCAACTTCTCCACTTTCGTTGACTGTTCTAATCAGTAATCTACAAAAGATGTGTGGCGCCAGTACCTTTTCACTAGCAACTCAGTGGAAAAGGTTTGAGTAGGGGTGGAGAATGTGATTTTAAATCTCGAGGCATTCAATGGGAAAACTTCCTCTAGCTGCTTTTTTCTGTCCCAGTGCACTTCTTCATTTGTATTAATTGTATGTGCAGTTGATATGTAAACCATGTCAAAAAAATGATTCAACTTAAAATGTCTATGCGTACATATGTGTGCATGTGTGTATGATGTGCATTATATTATTATATATAGTGTGTTATGGTATATATTAGTAACATATTACTAATATTTTATATTAAATATATTTTACTATATATCATATATTTTAGATATATATTGCTGGGACAATTTATAAGCCAAATAATTTCCCAAGAAACTCTTAGTGAAGCTGAACAAATAGTTGCTCCAGCAGCACTAAATGGCCAGCTCATCCTGGTGAGGGAACAAGAATATACAACAGGGGATAGATGATAGCAGCCATCTAAGAAAGTGGTACTGTTCCCAATCACACCAAAATATGAAACTGTAGTTCTGGTCTTCCTAATAACTAGGTCATGCTATTTCCAATTATATCATTAAAATATTTTCTTTTATTTTTTTTTTTAGCCTCTCACTTGTTCTTTTCTACATCTTTGAATGGAGATGTAATTTATATTGCCAAAGTGTTTCTTGAATATACCCTCCTGAATTCACTCATCATCATTTTAAAGGACATCAGTAGGACAGAAATGGGCTGTGTTTCTCTAAACACAGTCCTTGAGGGATATATGTGTGTTAGAGAGAAAAAAAAAAAAAAAAAAAGGACCATTACATATAATGGTCAGAAAATGTTTTATTAGAACAATACAAAAATATATTTAAAATGTAAAAGGCATTTTATATTTTTGTTTCATTATGAAAATTATAAGGCTTTAATTCCAAAGAATCCTAAGAAAAATAACATTACACCTGTAAGTAAAATTTCATACAAAAAAAAGAAGGCTAGAACTAATGAAGATGCACAGATTAAAGTCACTTACATAAACACACTGCGTAAATAAATGTCATTTTATCTTTTTCTTGTAAGAACTTTTCTCAAAATTTTAAAACACATGCTTAAGTTCCAGAAATGCTTTAAACGAAGTAGGGCTGTAAGGAAATGAGAAGTGTCTTTGCAAATGAGATGTTTATTTTTAACCTTTAAACATGTTTCCTTTTTATTGGTTATTACATATGCAAAGCTTCAAGAAAATAGTATCTTCATGCACTAAATCTATATTAAAAATATACAGTGCTACAGATTACAGGGTAACAAATTGATGCTATTTCATGGCTAAATATTAATCTGGAAAAATTCTAACAAGAAAAATTATACAGCTATATATGACTTCAGTATTTCCTTCTAGTAAAGTGTGGAGTTATTTCATACCAGTTGCAATATTAACTTAAAAAAAGTAAACACTACCACATTTTCCATCTGGTTTAGTTACTTTTTATGATATTTAAGAGCTGTCAGTCCCTGGCTTTAGACAATCCGGTTCTCAGATTTACAATCTGAAGTTGATGTTACAACTATGATTATCTTAACACTTGATATCTAAACAGTAGAGTAAGCTAGTCAGGATTTTGAATCATAGATTATGGTTGGAAAAGACTTAGAGACCAACTGTGAATCCTTCAACACCATATCTGCTAAACCACGTCCCTAAGTGCCTCATCTAGACATTTCTTCTACACTGCCAGAAACAGCATCTCCACCACTTGGCTGGGCAGCCTATTCCAATGCTTCACCACTCTTTCTGTGTTGAAATTTTTCCTAATGTCTAACCTGAACCCTCCCTGGTGCAACTTCAGGCCACTTCCTCTTGTCCTATTGGTAGTTATTCTGGAGATGAGATCAATCCCCACCTCACTACATCCTCCTTTCTGGTACTTGTAGAGAGTGATAAGGTCTCCCCTGAGCCTCCTCTTTTCCACAAAAAACAACCCCAGCTTCCTCAGCCGCTCCTTGTCAGGTCTGTGCTCCAGCCCCTTCCCCAGCTTCATTGCCCTTCTTTGGACACGCTCTAGCGTCTCCAGGTCTTTCTTGTAGCGAGGGAACCAAAACTAAACACAGGATATGGCCTCACCAGTGCTGAGTACAGGGGGACGATCACTTCTGAGCTCCTGCTGGCTATACTACTCCTGATACCAGCCAGGTTACTGTTGGCCTTCTTGGCCACCTGGTCACACTTCTGGCTCATATTCACCAGCTGTTGACCAACAACACCAAGTCTTTTTCTACCACACAGCTCTCCAGCCACTCTGCCCAAGCCTGTAGCGCTACATGGGGTTGTTGTGACCAGAGTGCAGAACTCGGCACTTGGCCTTATTGAACCTCATACAGTTAGTCTCAGCCCATCAATCCAACCTGTTCAGATCCCTCTGTAGAGCCATCCTAGCCTCAAGCAGACCAATTCTTTCTTACAGCTTGGTGTCGTTGGCAAATTTGCTGAGGGTGCACTCAACCCCCTCATCCAGATCATCAATAAAGATATTAAAGAGGACTAGCCCCAACACTGACCCCTGGGGAGCACCACTTGTGACTGGTCGCCAGTTGGATTTAACTCCATTCACTACCACTCTCTGGGCCCGACCATCCAGGCACTTCTTCACCCAGCAAAGAGTACACCTGCCTAAGCCACAAGCTGCCAACTTTTTCAGGAGAAGGCAGTGAGAGACAGCATGGGGAAGAACATAAGAACAGAAGTGCTTATCAAGAAATAGTTAAAATTAGACAGAAGACAAAAGGAAGTAGGCTTCTGGTCTTGGCAGTGTATTTCCTGCCTCTTTTATTTATCCATCACTTCTACAGTCCAGTTGAACATTGCTATGTATAAGCAATACGCTGCTCTATGCACTGTCAAAATAATATTAAGCGCTGGTCCTTCGCTCAGTGGGCTTTTTGGCTAATTTCACTCACCATATTCAAAATGTTTGCCTTCTCTGCTGTGTACTGGCTGGGTCTCACCCTGATATTCCTGGCCAGCCACAGGGGAAGGTAGCAGCAGCAGCTACAGGAAGGCTGGTTCCAAATCTGGAGAACCAGCACACATGGGAACCCTGAAACTAGCCACCTGATGCGCTGTTGAAAAGGTTGGTCTGATGAACACGCCTTGCAATATTCAATTCTGGACTGCTGAAATTAATGCAAATGCATACTTGTCTGAAATGCTGTTTGCCATTCCTATTGGAGATATATGTTCTTGTGATTCACTGAGTTCAATTAAATTAACATCATGGAGTCCCCGCCTTTCCACTGCTTAAACATCTTTCATACCCTTTACTGGGGCATGACATGCCATATGCTTTTATTTTATAGTTCTTCCATTTCCCAGTACTACCTTAACTTCTGGGAAACCATTCAGAATTGGAATAGATTAATGCCAATAATAAATATTTGTAGGATAAGTTATTTCATATATAATCCTGCTCATTAAAATATTATTTACTCCACGCATTTTTGACAAGCTTCAGTGATAATTAGAAATAACAAAATATTCATGAAGTACAGTATACTATGAAGTAGCAAGTTGAACTATATATTTATTAGAGATGTTTGGAAGAAAAGGTTGGAAACAGGCAAACTGATGTGTGTGTGTGTATGCACACTCATGCACAGACCCCACTAATACTTTTGCTGGAAAGAGTCAATGAGTAAAAAATTGAGGAGACATCTTAAGTGAATCACAAGTCATGAACAGACCATAGGACTTATGTTTGTCCTTTAACCTTTAATATTATTCATACTTCAGCAAAAAATACTTTTGTCTGTAGAATGTGTCCTTAAAAGAATAAATAAGAATAAAAGAAAAAAATCCTTCACATCATTCTGTCTCATGAAAAAAAAAAAAAAAAAAGAAATGATATGCAGCATTTTTGCAATGTCATTTTCACCTTTTCCAGCTGACAATTCAGGATTTTTTCATTAACAGAATTATCTTTTGGTAGATAGACTTTATGAGTGCATAGTCTCACTAGATTTTCTGTTGAGTAGGAAATTTGTATAGTTAACATCTATTTTAAAACTGGGGAAACCTATAATCCAGGAGTTGGAATGGGAAATGCAATGCCAAACTTACTAGAGCCCTTTCCTTTTAGAGATATTTGCCTTTACAGATATTTGTTCTAAGTTTGTCATTTAGTCTTCTGAACTTGCACATTAAGAAGCATTCCTGGCTTCAGTACTTATTTTTATGGACTTTAAGGGCATTCCCTTATATATACTAATATGTTCTGCAGCCACAAATGTCTCAGGTAGATCTCTATGGATTTTTACCACCTCTCACAATTAAAATAGTGATCTAAAATAGCAGTTAAGGTAACTTGGTAATATGCTGCTCATTCGTACTAATGCTTGAATTCTATTCTTTTCAGTTCTTTCTTTATCTTAAATACAGGCTCCTAAATATGAATTAAACATTATAAGAAATATTTCAAGTAAAAATAATACCTTTATGCTCATTTGTTGACTGAATTTTACAACCAAAAATAACTACATAGCAATATAGTTACAAGAAGGAGTATTTCAAGGAAAATAATACATACAGTAAAACAGACTGGTTTTGTTTCTACCAGACCTCCTATTTTTACTTATAATCAAAGTTGCTCTATGTAACTTCTAGGTGCTAGAAGAACTGCAACATTGCAGTGCTATTTTTGCTTTGGCATTGAGTCCAACTAATTATTTGTACTCTCTGAGTCTTTCATACTTTGGATATTTGTGAGTATTCTGGTCAATAGTGAAGCATTCTTTCAATCACCACAAATTTGTAGCATTAATTTTTCTTGTTTCTTTTAACTTTCATCAAAACTACACTGTCTGATATAATGCAATATTCCATTTTGTTGTTTAATTCAAAATAATCATGCTGTTGTTTCTGTTTTTATTTCTCCTGCCCAATATTATTTTACATTTCAAATACATATTTATGATCATTAGTTACCTTGGTGATGAATGCATTGTATATCTGAGGAGCAATTATGTATATTTTGCTGATGAATTGATATAGATTATAACCTGTCAGGAACATTCTACATGTCAGACACTTATTGGAAGAAAATGCCGGTAGTGAACATTCTGGAAATAGTAAAGGAAAAAAAAAAAAAAAAAACCTCTTGAAGTTTCTATTACAGGACTGAATGTAATGCTGTTGAATGACACGAATGACCAGTAAACCCCTACATGGAGTGACTGACCACAGTAGTTGCACAGAAACCTAAATTATCTCAACACAAAGGGGAGCACAGTGTGCCCTTTGTTTTCGATAAATAACTGTGATGTCAGCTGAGTCTACCAACTGCTTGTGTCAATGTCTCTCCCTGAGTTCATCAAAAGACTGTGACATCTCCCTGAGATAGTCAGACCAGCATGGGGGAGAGTGTCTATATGGCTCAGCACAAGCTAGACTAAAAACTGAACAACTAACAGAAGTATTTTGAAAGGAGCAACAGCTTCAATAGGTGGTTTCAACCCACATATTTCCTGCTGTTGACTGGGAACACCCAGTGTCATGAAGGTGAGCGTATTATAGAGACTGGTAGTGGGAATCACAGTAGTGTTGGGATTGAACTGTGTGTTGCAGTTGTTATATTCTGTTAAGGATAACTTACGCTTGTATTGTGATTTCAGTATATTGTTGTATCACTGTGCTACATCAGAAACCAGTATACCAAGTATACCATCAGAAACCAGTATATCAAGTATCTTCAGATAAGTAAATTTGATTTTAAACATTACACTCTTCACATGTGAAATATCTAAAATAACTTGTTGAGAAGGTGTTAGACTCATAGCATAACATATATTTTTTCAAGACAAATTCATTAAAAGGTATTCAACAATTTTGCAAGAGAAGTCTTCATTTCTGAATCACATTGAAGTTTCTTTAAAACTGTTTTAGCAAGGGAAGCTCCCTGTGAAGAGGAAAGCACACAATCACTGATCACAGCAGACAAAGCTGAGATTTACTGCAGGGCCAAGAGAGTACAAAAACCCAAATAGCTAGCCTAGCTAGAGTGCTAAAACTGTGTTATAGTTCCTCAGTTAAGGTCCTCCATAATCAAGTCACCTTGCTCTAATTCACCAAGCCCTTGTTTAAGGCATACTTTCAGGGGCAGAAATACTCAGCTCAAACTTTCTCAAGCTAAGAAAGGTTTTAAAAGCTAAATCTCTCACAGTCTTCTCTGATTGCTGGGGTATTGTGGGAAAGATGTTAAGACATCCATCACTGGTATTTCAAAGATGTGCTTCAAAGGAAGGTGCTAAGTAAGCAAAGTGCTAAGTCACTCTCCATTACTTGACAGACAGTCCAGATCTCTGAGCTCTGCATTCAAAGTGGACAGAGTTGACAAACCATGAGTAGATGGAGTTAGATGTCTTTAAAACTCAAGGAGGATTTCAGGCACACCCTTGTCCACAGCATTTCCTACAGAATGTCTTACTCAGAGCATGTTTTTGAATGACTTCTCTGAAATGCTAAGCTCTTCCTATTTGATGAAGCCTTCTTTACTCTCTAAACTACTTAGACTTGTAGAGTTCAAAGTTAAAACATCATACTGCAATATTTCTACTATACTTTTTAATTTAGCAAATGTTTTCTTCTGAGCTGCTTTTTGAATGAATCAATAAAAAAACAACATACAGAGAAATGCCCTTGTCTCTTTAAGGGCCATCTTGTGGGTAACATACTCACAACAGAAAGCCTTTATTTTCAGGAGCAGTCTCCATGCAATTAAGTGCTCACAGCCTGGCCCTAAAAGAGGAGTACAACATTAAATTTTTTTGCGATGTCTTAAATAGTATTCAGTTTGCCTACCTTAAAAGAAATTATCTTGTGACATTTTTCTTCATTAGACACCCTTGTTCTCAGGAAACTTTATATTTTATAATACTGCCTCTTATAATACTGAAAGAAACGCAATAGATTGGAGAAAGTCAGTCAGTAAGAAAGAAGTAGGAACAGGAAAGTATTGTGAAAACTGCTCTCATTATGTAGCTGACCTGTCTCCGAGCAGACCTCTTGCCTGAGCTGGCTCCAGAGGCAGCTCTGTTTGTACATTGAGATGGGTCGGGTCAAGTATGCTCACAACAGCAGTGCATGACTCCGCATGTTTGTGGCCCTGTTCTTGAAATCCACGTAATGCAAACAATATGCCAAATCAATTTTATCAATCACTTTAATAATTCATGAAGCTTCTGGTGTACTGTCTTTAAGCTCTTGTCTCTGGCCACTGACAAGATGTACAACCTTTTAATTCTTCTCATAGCTTGGGTGTTAGATGAGCACTGGTCAGCCTAACTCTTTAGTTGCCAGGATTGTGGCACACCTTAGCAATTTCTTACAACAAAATTGAGACTTCTTAGTATCACAGAACTGATAGCATCAGGGCTCCCATTCTCCCAGTCTCCTGTTCATGAAGCTCTCTTGAAGGTATTTCTGCCAGTCTGGGGAGCATTTCTCTGTTTACACAAAAAGTCATTTATGACCTTTTTATTTTCCTTCTCTTGTGTTTTTCTTCCTTTGCATCTTACTGTACACATAATGCTGAATATTATCTTATCTGGAACATCTTAGCAACCTATGAGCAAGTTATATTATAATGGTCTTCCTTCAGAAATCTGTGCTAGAGGGAACCGTAGTCTACTAATCAGCACTGAGGGACTATTTGTAGCCTCCCAAGATATTCAGCGCACTTGCGTGAATAATCTTCATAAATCTTTCTGTATTGTTCAGCTATTTATCAGGGAAATGGAAGCTCCTGAGTGTCCAAGAAGTTGATATTCTACTTTCTGTATCTAAGGGCAGTGATAGGCACATCTTTCCCTTCAGATAAAATGAGTTTTCAGTCCAGCCAGACATGCAAGAATCATAAGCCAGAAGGGTAGAAGCAACAGCATTCAGCTAGGAGTAAGTAGGATACAGCTTTTTGTGGCTAAATTTGTTATTTTATTCAATGATCTAATCTCAGAAGTACTTCAGGTTTATCCATTCTTAAATACTGTTCTGAGAAAGTTATGACTTCACCTGCTTTCCCTTTAGCCCAATGCTATTCCTGTTTACTTGGGATAACTTTCTCAGATTATCTTCTTTGTGCAGGGGCAGTAATGCTTTCACAGATTTGGAAAGTGGATTGACAGGTGCGTGAACCCCTTTTGCTTACTTGCAGGCTTGGTATAGAATGAACATTTCTTAGTGTACAAAAGACTTTGTGAAACTATCAGATTTCAGGTAACTGACATGGTGTAAACGAAACTCTTATCAGATTCATTAGAGTCTCCAGATACATTAGAGCCTTGGTTTGTACAAGAGTTAGCAAGACAAATACACCTAATATTTATTTTGAAGAGTTGTGCACTTGAAAAAAAACAGAAAAAAATACATTTATGTCCTCCAATCTACATATTAATTATTAATTTATAAAAATAAAGCATGTCAGGAATGTAAAAATGGGTAACAGTCCATTTCATTCATTCTACGGAAAACTGTGAAACCTCATTCAAAAGTTTAGAATCCAAATTCCACACTACAAGACTCATACAAAACTTGTGAAAATGATTTATTCAGGGTTTCCAATATGTGATTTGAAATCATTTGAATACATTAATGACCTTAGAATTAATTTCCTAGTTGATAAACCTCATTTTGTTTTTCCCAAAAAACATTAATTAATCTAGAAATATTATTCTCCCCATATGCATTGTGAGTATAGTCTATTTTAAAAACTTTAAAATTATTTAAAAAATGAAGATTTATTAGCAGTAGGTGAAAAAAATCAGCAATATGCTACACACATGTTTTGTATTTTTCCATTTGAAGAGCAATATTTTCCAAAATGAGGACCAAGTCTGCAGTCAAAATATGACTTTCAAAATTTGATTTTCAAAATGTTCATATCTTCTTTTCATATCTAATTTCATGTCTTTTTCAAGAAATAATACCACTTTGGATTTGTATTTACTCTTGATGTCTGATTTTTACATAAGGCCGTAGTGCCTTAATTCCTTGCTAAGACAAACAAATCTCTTTTTGACAATCCCTTGTTTCCTTTGAAAATGCTTACACAGTAATCGTCTTTGCTTCTGCCTTCAGAAAAATAGCTGTAGGTCATGAGGAGACTATCTTCACATAGCCAGTACTTCCCATTGCATCAAGCACTTACTCCTTTCACTGTTATCTGTGGTAAATAATTGTTCAAGACTGCTGTTGACCTTCTGACAGTGGTTATCCTCTTCCATTATACCAAATCTGCTTCTGGATTCAGTCTCGGTCCTTCTTGACCAACCAGCTATAGCACTGCTATATGTCACTGCTGGCATTACAGTGCTGTCATTTAGTCACTGTTGGTCAACACTGAGGGAAGAATCACCCCAGTATTTCTACCTACGCAAACAACATAAGCCAGTGTCAGTACTCAGTGACACGACAATAGGTCATGTAGGCAAACTGCCCCTGCGGCCTCCTGTTTTTTTTTTCACTAAAAGCTGCCTAGCCCTTTCATATGAAGGTAGTTTTGAGGAAAGTTCATGGAGATAGTGACTTTGCAGTCATACATAAGTAAAAGTTACACCAAAAACTAGCTTTATGTATTATACATATACACACACACACAAATATATGTTCATCTTTATCTTTCAAACGTTGCAATAGTAACGCTGCTACCTGGTGGTATCAAGGAAGATAATAATTATGGCTTTGAGCTTAGTGGTCAGCCACTAATTGTGTTACTAATTGTGTGTACAATTCTTACTAAGGTACTGGAAAAAAAAACAATAGTGTGATCCAACACAACTAATAGCCTTTTTAGCATGTGATTATATAAAAAAAATGTCACTTTTGACAATATTTTCAGAGAAAGGTTCTTTGAATAGTTTAGATTTTCTCTTCAGAGTCATTACTGGAAAACCTATATTGTTATTGTTTATACTTAAAATTGCTTGTACTATGTATTTTTTTTTCTATGTAAAATCGCTTCTATTTCTGACCAAATTATCTATGAAAAATGTTATCCTGGGGCTTGGGACTGGGTATCTGATACAAAGCTCTGTGGTAAATTAAAATGAAGAACACCAATAGAAAATTTAAAGGAAGAAGATGAAAATATATGTTGAAGTTGAAAAAAATCTTATCAGAGATAAGAATTTTTGTTGTGTTTATTTAGTCTAAAATTGCTTATACTACTTGAGAAGTGTTTGCGTACAGGATGCTGTTCCAGATGGGCTCGGGATTCAGCAATAATCAGCCAGAACGAGGTGACTACATCAAGCATTTATTCAGGTGAAAGCACATAAAAGAAGCAAAGTATGGATGACTACTCACCTGCCAATCTGGACCCAAAGATCCTCTCGAGCTGGCAGATCAGAGAGAGAGCTGCTGACCGGCTCCAGAGGAGATAGCGTAGGCCTCAAGAGTTAGGAGTTTCTCCTTCCCTGCCACCGCTCTCTCCGCACTGTCCTATCTATACCCGGTGCATCCTGGCATATAGGGTCAGTAAGACCCAGGAGGCAGCCCAGGGGCTGGACAAACTCCGCCTCTAGTTGCACAACTCTCCCCCCTGGATGTGCAGGCGCGCACACCAGTCGGGGGTCCCAGCCCTCAATTCGAGACTCCTGCCTTCCTCTTCTTCTTCCTCATTTCTAGGTGTTGGACCTCCAAATCTAGTTTCTAGGACATCTGCAGTTAAGATGCAAGTCCGGCCGAGCGGCCAGCTTCACCAGATTTCCGGGAGGAGCTGCCTGTGAACCGCCTGAGCAGCTGCATCCCTGCTCCTTATCGCTCAGCCTAGGCAGGCAAACATCTTTTTTCTCAAGGTCTAGCCTCTGTTTCTCACAAGAGATTTTTATGACTCTACAGATCACAGAAATTTCCATCTCCAATAAACGCCACCTCGTGATCTGTATAGATCATAAACAATCATAAAGATTCCCACCTCCTATACACACCACCCTGCAATCTGTAGAAGTCAATCTATCATAGCCAAGCACCTGAAGAGATAATGTTTTCATAGCAGTCTCAACCATGCCTCGCATCAGCATCATTATGTAAGGGATACAGCATATGATAATATTACAAAGAGAAATAACAGAGCTAATAACAGTTTCTGTAGCCATGGCCAACCCCACACCCATCATCCGACTGGAGTCCAATCACCATCCACTTTCAGTGGATGAGTTAGATCCTGTAACATCTGGACCCGGGCATGCATAGACATGGCATGGTTCCTTAGAATAAGGCAGCACATGCCCCCTGCCTTCTCACAGCTGTGACCATGCATAAGCAGAAGCATAGCCATTGCAGCAAAGTTGCATGCCGAGCCGAGTCCATATCTACCAACAATGATGGCAAAGCTGTTGTTGTAACACTGCAGGATTTTGCTAGCCAGCATCCCAGTCTGTGTAGTGTGGTCAATGCTTGCGTGGCAGTGATCCCTGGAGCCAGTGCCTTCAAGCAATGACGTCCTTGCAATTCTCTCTCTCTTTTTTTTTTTTTTTTTGAATGAACCTGCTGTGTAAAATAGTAAGCCGCCCTACTGTGCAGGGTGGCATAAGCAGTCCAGCAGGCCTACATGTGAGTTAGCAGAGTTAGCATAAGCAATTTTCGGGCAAGTTCTGTGTACTTAGTCACAAGTTAATTACGCTAGCTGTCACTCATTCCAGCAGCAGGCCGCTTGGCCTACATTGCCTCCTAGATGGCCCTCAGAGAGACATGGCCATCACTCACATCAAGGTCTGGCATGGCATGTGTCCCCACCGCTCAACACCTAATGGGTTGCAGCCAACAATGGAGCTCGAGGTTCTTCTTGGTGGCAAACACAAAGTCTTGCCCTTAGCTATGGTAGGAGGCACTTAGACTTCAGCTGGTCATCAAGTTAGTGTCTTACTTGCCTCATGCAGTAGCAAGCCGCTATTGTGGCGACACACACACAGATTCTCATTAAACATGGGTAACATACACAAAATCACAGCCTCTAATAACAACTACACAACTACATTGTGAGCATATGCCATGACTTTATACTGTCAGTATGCTTAGTGAGCCAAGTTCTGCTAAAATTGCACGTTTATAATGAGTAGAGTGCAAAGCAAGAGATTAGTCATTTTATTTGTAAGGTAATTTTAAGAAATTTGATTCACCAATGCTATTCTTTCTTACTCTTTCCATGATCTCTCGTTAACAACCTACTTCCAAGAATCAGTTGCTTGCATGAAAGCGAGGGACCAATAGTGTTCGGTGAGTAACATTTCTGTGATGCTCTGTTTCTTCTCAGGAAAAAAAAAAGAGTCTCAAAAATAAGAAAAGTTACTGTTCCCAAATTTAACTCTCTTTGAGATCCAGCATAGGACTAGCATCTTTGGGAATATATGCTACACTTGCTATGGAGCTTGAAAACTGTAAGAAAATTAGTACGTAGATTGGCTTTCTCTTTTTCTTGTTTATGTGTATTTGTACAAAGGTAAGGGCAGGACCAAGAGTTGTGACGTTCTTTCACCACAAAATCTGAATATATTTCACTGATTTCCTCCATTTCCACTGTTTTCCACTCAGTCAGGAAAAGAAGGATAAAGAGAATTATGGTCCTAGGTGCACAGAGGAGAAAAATATAATCCAGTTAGTTTCTATTAGATTAAGTCGCCCTAATTCTATGGATGTTCAAAGTAAAAGTTTCATCTCTGTTTGCTGAGGTCCTGATGGAAGCCAGGCACACCAACATCACTGCTCTACATGTTTTACCTGGCCTCTAACCCAGACACATCAGAACTGGTTTTAGTTGTTACCCAAGATAAGTCTTGAATAACTAGAGGATCATTGTAGATTTGGTCTTGTTCTGGGAAACATTTAATCATATACATATTTGGAGAAAATTATTCTGAAAGGGAAGAGGACAGATGACACGATAGCAACATGATATACATAACATGCACCATGCTCCTTGAATGTAGTTCTTTAAACACAAAACTGAGAGAATTCCTGTTTGTGAATCATGATCACCCTGAATCTATATATTTTTTTTACCAGAATCTTATGCTGTATCCTGAACCGGTTTTAATGAGAGCATCCAGTAAAGTCTTCAACTCATTTTGCTACTCACATTTATACTAGTTAAGAATAACACCCAGTAGTTTATTTCACTATATTTTTTTTCCAATGTTGCACTGATCATATTCTTTTTGTATTCTGGATTGTAGTAAGGAGACTGGAAATGAATGCCTTAGGAATGATGTAATCAAAATATTCTATTTCACATGAGAAGTGTTAAATGATAAAGGAAATCTCATTAAAATTATTTTAACAAGTAAGTATTATTTTAATATCTATTTTCCCTGCAAAATGGAATTGCTACCCCAAGGCCCAAACAAAATGAAAAGGATTCTTTCCATTATTTTATTTTGATTTCAGATTATCTTCCATACCTGACTTTACAGCTGTCTCTCCAAGATACAAATCCTATAGATCTATCAAACCTCATTCACTCTACATTGTCTGTGTTTCATGAGCTACACCATGAATTGGCTGAATTGCCATTATATTGCATTGGATTTAGCTCCAATATTGCAACAATGGCATTTATATAATAAGTTTTGCAGATAAACAAAGCAAATCACCCTGCTTTCTAAGGAGAAGAAAGTGATTTTTTCTAAACAAGAAGAAATAAACATAAAACAAAGAAAACATGCAAGGTCAAAATCCCCGAGTTTGCATGAGGGCATTTTTTGACATTTTTTGTCCCCAGACAACTAAAATGTTCAGTTAAAATCATAAATTGCTCTATGAAAATCAGTATTTTAAACTCCTTTATTTTTTCCTTCATATAAGTTTTGAATTATAAGACAGCTTTGGCTTTATTTTGTCTCAGTGTCTTCTGAACATTTTGCTTTCCTCTAAGACTCTTTTTTCTTGAAGTATTAGAGCTGATGACACTCCAGCAAAATTATTGTGATTGTGATTGGTATTTTGTACTATTTCCTTTTGCTGCAGTTATTCTAGCTCCAGAGCAACAGTCATTCAAAAGCAGAGATGACCTGCACTAGTACAGACTTTTTAAAGTGTTTCAGAGAAGCATGGATAAAACCACATCACATTTTCATATACTCAGCAAAGCTGAAATGTGTTTATACATTAATTAGAACTGAAATCCCTAGCTTTTCAGTAAAAGGGGTTTATATTTTTAATTTATACAGATTCCTAAAACATCTTCTAGTTCAGTCTATACCCACACAGTACAACATGTATGACTTTTTTCCCCCCATTTTCTTTCCAGAGACAGAATAGAAATAGAATGCAAATAGTAACACATAGGTAATAGTGTTAATATTGTAATGTTATATTTGCATGTAGTATAAAGCTCTGTCATTTAGGATGGAAACAAGATTTTTATTTAAAATAAAATTAATTTTATTGACAATTTTCATTTTGAAATGTTTTGCAAATATATAATTACTGTTAGCAGTTTCCATTGAAAATGTCAGTTTTGACAAGATATCTTCCTATGCGGAAAAAAAAAAATCCAGTAAGTTCTCCATAATTCCTTGGTGAAAAGAATGGATAAGCAGTTTACTGTGGTTTACTGCAGACTTTTTGCCTGTTTTGCTCTTTTAAGCAGCTCAAAGGAAATTGCAGACTAAACTAATACCAACTTTTAAAATCTCACTTGTGAGACATTTCTCAATCCCTGCAAAGACATTTTATTCCATAGAAAGTAAGTAAAACTGGAAGAGTTAAATTCCAACAATGTTGAGGGACTTTAATGTAGAGGGATGGCTAGAGAGCCGCGTACATGGCTGCCCAGCAGGCCTGCTCAATTCCAGCCTTCAGGTTTCAGTGAAAGAACAAAGGGAGTGCTAACTAGGAGATAAGAAAGTAGACCAAGGTCAGAGGGAATAAAAGAGCTGTTGAACTAAAAGGATGAGCTAAACAAGTAAGGGGGGCTGTAAGGGTCTGAGTTAGATCATTGTCTACCAATTAGGAGCCTGTGTAATTACATCACTAATTGTTAAGAATCATATAAATGTACTGCATGAAAAGCTAATAAACGAAGTCAGTTCCAGCTTCTATGAAGTTGATGTCTGGCATTCCTGACCCGCTCCAAGCTGCAACACTTTAATAGTATTAGGTGCTGACAGAAGGATAATATTTTAAAGTAACAAAAAGCCAGCTCCATGATTGACAGATCACATACACAATAAACTTCAGCTGATGAAAAACTCAAAATAGAAAAAGTTATAACATTCAAGGAAGCTGGGAAGAATTTTCCTGTGAATGCTCATCAGGCATGCATGGAACTAGTAGGCTAAAAAGCAAACAAATAGCAAAGGAGGTACTATGGACGTATTTTTATGGTATTACTTTTATCTCTTCATTCTGCTCATCCTGTTCATTTGCCATGCAGAGTTATCCCTAAGTCTTAAATTGTGATTATCATTACCTTGAAGAAACGGAGTAAAAGTATTTTCACTTGCCCTTTTATTTAACTCTTCCTCTTACAAGAAGGGTACTATACAGGCAATAACTCATAACCTTTGTTTCAAAAACATATTTCTGTGTAGCTCTGAAATGCATGCCTAGTGCTACTGTTTCATAGGCATATGTGAATCCCAAAAGTATGAGGTTACCTTGAAATCATGTGGTGTAGGAATAATTTTGCTTTCTTACTTGCCACATCTTTTTATTCAGCTTCTACAACTCTGAGAAGATATTTGTAAAAAAAAAAAAAAAAGACTAAAATGTCATTATGATCACAGATCTCTAGGTCAAAGAGAAAATGCCAGATGTCACAAGACTAATGAAAATTACAAGAGTTGACAATTCAGATTTAAAGCAATCAAGGGAACAAGATCTTTTGTCATTTTTGATCAAGAAAAACTGTCTCATTGACTAGATGCTTAAGAAAACTTCCCCCAGCCATTGTTCCACACCTGCCCAAAGGCTTACAGTCTGCTTCTGCTCAGGAAAGTGCTGAAATGGCATTTTCTATGAATATCACTGATGTTTAAGTTCAGAACGATCAGCTCATCAGGACAAGAGCGGTACATCCTGCAACACGTGAAGAATGGTAACAATCGTGTTTTCCCTCAGTCTATCTTGCTTACTGCAGTGCAAGCAACACACTCCTATGTACAGACGAAGGCGGAACTGGCACATGTGAAGATTATTTTCCCTACAGAGCTGTGTGCCTGGGCGACTGAAGAAGTCTACTCCAATTCATAGAACTTGGAACGTGACATAGGATGTGACATTTCAACTTCCAGTTCTGGAGACCACTAAGACAAGCTCACAATCCAGTGGAGATTAAAGGGAAAGCTATAGGATTAAAATAGGGCAGATATTTACAATAGTTTTTTAATAACTGAACAGAAGATAATCAGTACAAGGTAGCCGTTCATTTGTGCACCAGTGCACACAGTTCCCTGGCCATCTCTCAGTTCTCCATCCCTAGTATCTACAGACCTACCCTGAGGAATGAAGTGTTGTAATTTGAAGTTTCAAGAAACAAGTTTGTTTAGAAAATAGGTGGTGCTTTTTTATGTGTTGGTGAACACATGTTTCTGTATATTTTTCTCACACAGAACCAAATGCCTAAAAACCTTGATGTACCTAGGGAATTATATTTGGGGGGGTCCACATTTTCCTCAAGAGTCTCCAGGTCCTGGGTCAGGTACACCACATTTTTACCAAGCAGTTAAATTGCATTTAGAGAGGGCATTTGGAGAGAAGCATGGTGACAGTTTTTGCGATTTAAGCAGTTTTGAGAAAACTGTTGGTTAAAATAAAGTGGTATTATAACTCTTGCTTGTGTGACATTTCATGGCCCTGAATGGAGAACTGGGATTAAAAAAACTTCCATCTGAATCAGCCTTAAAATAAAGTGGAGCATTTCTACAGATTTATTTGGGGTTGCCAATAGTTCTCTGTAGTGCTTTCCATTTTTTTCAAGTTATATGTGTTTGAATAAGACCTTTTCTATAACAGATTTGTTTAGACTTTATTCTCGATCCTTCCACACACTCTATTGATTAGCATGGAGTTGTTTGTTAGGCTCTACTTCACACTGCGGCTTTTGTGCATCTTGTTACTTTAGCATAAATGCTCAGTAGTGTTCAAGGTGAGTTTTTCTCCCGCTTTTTACCAGACATGCAAAATGTCATAATTTTGGCAAGATGCTGTTGTCAAATTGTCATGTATGTATTGACACGTGGACAAAATGTCTAACGGCATCATGTAGTAACTTCGTCAATTGTGCTCATGTAGTAACTTAACCAATTTTGCTGAGACAAAATACAGAATCATAGAGTCGCACATAGAGCCAGTGGTCACCTGTGGGAGACAGAGTTTGAGTGATTTGACAGAGTTTCTGCAGAGATTAGTACAGCCTCAGGATTGCACGTGAGTACATTAACCAGAAAAATATATATATATTACTCCTGCAATTTCCTATCATCTCATTTACTCATAAGGCTCTATTTCTGCTCCAAATGAAGCAGGAATCTGACAGATGCCAGATCACTTTGTGATCTTGGTTCAACCCCAGAGAGAATTGGGTGACTGCTGGACATAGTGGAATAATTAAGTAATGAATTCCATGCATACCACGTTCACAGACATAGGGAAATAAAGAAGATAGATGAGAGTTGTATGTATAATTAATTTTTTTGTACCTGCTGTTTCCTCACTAGTATTTTTGACCTAGTTTGGCTTAGTTTGACTAACAGAAGTTAATCAGTGGAAAAAGCAAACTGTGAAACTGCACATTGACTGGCAGTAAAATGAATATCTATATGTAATTACCAAAAGGCCTGGAAGCTTGGGATCCCTTGCCAGACCTCTGCCACTTCAGCTAAATGAATAAGTGGCAGCAGCAGTAGAATGCCAACTTCTGTGCCAGTCAGTAAAGCTTTCCCTGGACACTACAGGTGATTGCCTCTAGTGAAGGAAGCAGGAAACTGAAAATGATAGGCTTTGGGGCAGACTCTTGGATGAAAGTGACTTTGTGGGCGCAGAATCCTCTGCCCACTCTCTTCAAGTTTGATCCTTTTGTTATCCTATCACTAGCTATTCTAGTGCTTTTTCTTAGCTCCTTTTCCTATAATTCCAAGTCCCTCTCTTACATCTATTTCCACTTTTTCTCCCTTGTTATTTTTCTTCTCATTCTACCAGTGTCTTCTTTCTGCCATTTCCTTCTCTCTTGGTTCTCTGTACTAGCTTCCTTGCTGTCAGGCTCATTCTACAATCTATACAATCTCTTATAATTGTAAAAAGTCAATCTGACTTTTTACATCAGATGTGTCCTTGCATTTCCATATTTTCCCTGCTCTACTGAATTCCAGTACAAACCCAAACCTTGTTTCTCCTCACTCCTGCATGATTATTGTCCAGTCATGTTCAGTTGATATTCAGATTCCTCATTTACCTAATTGTGCAAGGATTCTATGTTTCTTTGGCTCGTGAAGCCCCAGTTTCTGCCTTTTTGCACACTCTCTTTCCTACACAGTCCTTTGCTCCATTTCCCAGGGCTCTACAGCCTTGTCCATCCGCATGCCTTTTCTTACCATCCTCTTGTCATTGTCTCTCTGTCCTCCAGGTAGGCTCATTTCTCTTCTATTCTGATTCTCGTTTAATAGCAGAGTTTATTATCTGTTATTTGTCCAAAGAAAGTCAGTGCCATGCCCCATTCTGACATATCACATGAAAGTGCTGTGTTGAATCACTGCAATTCTGGGTTTCATCAGTCTCATTGCAGAAGGATATTTGTATTCATGGCATTTATAGTTATGCACACAGGCCCACTGTGACCTTCCTGTGTAGGCTTCACAGTTAACCAAAAGTGGAAAATTTCCCTGGGTTATCACAAAATCACCTTGTATACTACTGCCAAATTTGCAGTCTTTGTTCTAAGTGAAAATAAAATGAGAGCTTTGCAGAAAAACTACCATCATTTCTCCATAGGAATGAATTAGCATATTTTGCCTAGCCTCATTCATTGGAATAGTTGTATCAGCTGAAATTTTCAAAATTTCAGACTAAGATGCTTCTCAGCAAATTGAATACAAATTTACATGAGTTTGGGAAAGCTATAAACAAACCAAAACTTTTTCCATAAAATCTAAATACAATGTCATTTTTGGACAAACATCTTTGGTTAAGTTTATTTTCTTCTACATTGTCTTATTTTTATTTCCAAAGCTTTACTTGAATTTCCTTGATATCACCATATACTACACTACTTTTTCTAGATGTTATGAAACTTTTTTTCTTACAAATAATTTTCTTCAGGGAAAAGATTGCATCAGATTCTGTGAACGAACTGGTAACGTAGTAATATCTGTGTATAAAAGCTATTCTAGAAACAGTTTCTTCCTCCAGAATCCTGTTATTCATTTCCTTTAGCAGTTTCCCTTCACTGCAAATAGGGGAAACACTTTCAGAGTGTCTCCGGTGCTCTAGAAAAATCTTATCCTCTCTTTTGGTTGATTTTCTTCTCATTTTAAAATATATAAGTTGAAATATGCTTTCCTTGTTTCCTATCTTATTACATTTCCTTATATTTTCATTCCCCTGACTCCTGAGTCTGTCGTTCTCTTATTCTCTTATATTTTTGCCCAGATCCTTTCTATGAATCATGAGAAGGAAAAAGGTATAGTCAGTGTAACAACAGCATTAAAAAGTAAAATCTAACAGCCAAGGATTTTTCCTAACAGATGTGCCACTATAGCTGGGATTTTGATTAACTACTCTGTTTAGTTAATTCATCTGCCTCCATATTTCAGGAAAAAAAAAAAAAAAAAAAAAGGAAAGAAAACAAACACATTTTCAAGGTTCTATTGACTCTTTCCACAGTGTCTGTGAACACTCTGTCCATGAGGAAATTACTCTTTCTTTGCTTGATTTTCCGCTCTGTTTTTGTTTATGCCTCAGAAGCAAGCTTCATACACAACAGAATGGCAGATAGAGCATGTGGCAAGCTCATAATGACTCATAATGACAGGCTCATAAACAAGCTAATGCATACTAGAGAAAGGTTTTTATTTTCTTACAGAAGACCCTACCATCAGATGTGTTCCCTGCTCTGTCCTGTCTGCTTTAGTGTACAAAGAAGAGGAAACTCACCTTCACAAATATTTAGTTTCTGAACTGTGTTCCCCAGTTATAAACAAATGTGATACCTGGCATATTTGATCAGGAAAACAAAACTGGGCTTTTGAGGTGTGAAGCCTCCCCTCCATCTGGAGTTCTGGTTGGTAGCGGAATGAAGCAGCAGGAAATATGGACCTCAGCCCTGCACAGACAGGTCTGCAGCAATCACACACTCCCTTTGAATCTCCTTTGGGAAGAAAAAACACAGCAGCAAGAACATCACACAGCTGTTGCACAAATATACATCACTGGATGATCTGCAGATAGCAGGTCCCTGTAATTCATGGACCTAAACATGTACTGAACTAGCGCTATTTCGAATGTGGGAGTTTGGTGGATGAAAGAGCTGTTGAATATTTTTGTTGTCAATATATTGACTATATTATTGGATATCATGCCAGATTTAAAAAGTTGTGACTGAATACCAAAGAGAAAGGCTGCCTAATTACCTTGCTGTGCTTATTGCAACCTCAAATGCTCTGGAGAGAGGTGAAATTTTCCTCCTAAGGATGTGCTCCCTTTGGTAACCTGGAAGCCACTGGACGTCAATACTACAGGAAAAAAAGTGTACCTAGAACTGATAGAATACCTATCAAGAGAGGTTTGCTTCCAAATCCTTTTATTTAATCTGTGTCCTCAGCAGAATTGAGCGCTCAGTCTTTAAAACTTACTTTATTCTTTTGCGTTTGTGTTCTGACAAAACATAACTTTGGATATTCTGAACATGATCTTTTCAATTTTGATGTGCTCACTTTAATGAAAAGCTGCAGCTGTCTCCACCTCAAAGCTTTGGTTCATTTGGGGTCCTCTCAAAAAAAGTTGGTTAGGTGCCCCATGTGGGAAAGTTTTTAGTCAGTGGTACAAATATTTGTTTGTTTTTTTTTTCTAATAAAAATAAGAACTAGCTACTGATAACAGGCTTGATGAGTTTTCTTGGTGTATTGTGTCCTTCAGCAATGCTTCTATCAGGACTCTTCATTCAAAGGAACAGATAGAAACCTGAAGATGAGCTTTTTCAAATAAATCTCTCACAATATTAGTAGTATTGAAAGTACATCAAGTTACATTAAGTTCATAAGGTATGAGATGAAGAAATATCCATGATCATACATATAACATAATAAAAAGACCTAAGTGACACAAAGGATTAATATAACAGTGCCCGATGTACTCTTTTATATCCTTGAACAAGATATATTATATAATACATGACTTGCTTTCCAAATTCTTTATAGACACTTTATACAAGGGAAGGCTAGATGCTTTATCATGTTCCAGATATTGCCAAAAGACAGAGCTTTGCAGAAATAAGCACACAATGTCATGAAAATAAACTTTGAGCTGCTCTGTTTTTACCTGACTGGAGCAATTGGTGCTGCCTAAATAGTATCAACCCTGACTTCTTTCATGGCTCTTTTGAGTGCAAAAGCCTCAAAGATGAAAATGTGCTAATCTAGTGGCAAAAATGACTTGGAGGAAGAAGAAAATTGAATCAGGGCAACAGAAAAAGGAAAGAAAGGCTGTAGATTCTGGTTAAGTGTGCAGGGAAGTTAAGTTCATTGGAGATGAATATGAAGAATTGAGCAGAGGGAAAGGGAAGAGCTATATGGGTGACAGTGTATTGTTATAAGGAATGGGAGAGGACAACTGAGCACAGGACTGTTCTGAAGGGAAAGAATGTGTCAGCACAAATTAAAGGTCTAAGAAAAAAAAGAGCAGAAACAGATGAGTATCCCGAAATCTGCATCTAAGTGCAAGAGCAGCCACAGTCAGTAAGTAGGCAATTGCAGATGCAGAGGTAAGGAAAGAAAATGGTATTTCATGGGAGCAAGACAAGATGTGGCTGGACATGGCTGTGTGATGACCATTTACAGGTGTGAAGAAAGTTAGTAATCAGAGTAAAGACAGAGAGTTGAAAGCGATGATATGAATGGTGGTGGATGGAGGAGGTGACAGAATATGTGTGGATGATATGCAGGAAGGGGAGAGGAGAGAACATCACAGCTGAGACAGAAGTCACTGGACATATGAGGAGGATGTCAGGCTTATTTTTGTGCAAGCGGAAATGAGAGCTCGTGTGGGAGGAGCTGGGCTGAACTGAGAAAAAGAGAAAGCAAGGCTGGACTAAGCCCAACAAGGAAGGGGAAATAGAGCCAAGTGAGGTAGTAAGAAGGGAGGAAGTACAGGGACATAACGCAGAAAAGTTCTATGATAAGCAGTAAGTGGTTACCACTATGGGATGGGCAACCAAACTGCAGGTCCCCCATCATGGTACTAATACCCTTACTCTAACAGGGCATTTCATGGTCAAATGGCCTTCTTTTCACTAGAAAAGCCAATATATAAGTCAATAAGTACTGTAAGAGTTTTTCTGCCAGTGATGGACAGATTTTTTTCTTAGTGTCAGGTCGCATTTATAAAAGAATTGGAGACATTAAACCTCTGTCTACTTGTTTTTCTGCACAAAGAAAAATGATGCACTTTAAAAGGACATCTTAGAACACCACACATTTGAACTCCCATCTGTGTTTTGAAGTAAGTATTTGCAATCCTTACTGTCTTCCACCTTCCCTACCTCTGACACTTTCTGCTCCATCATATTAGCATTTTAACAATATACACTGACATTTAAAAAAATCTTCTTTCATGCTGCTCTTTAATTTACACAGAGCAGACAGGGACAGGGATTAAACTGCAATATGCATGCTCACACACAGTTTTGTTTTCTTTCCTGTGAAACTCTATACTAGCAGGCAAACAGCAGAAAAGAAAAGAAAAAAAGAAATAAATCAAAAACTTCCTTAGAGTTGGCATCAGGATTCTCTTCTAGGGTTTATTTAATGAGTACCAGTGCCTGGATATGTATGGGTGTTTTTTAAGAGACACCCTTAGCAAAAGTCTCTGCAGCTCTGACCCAGTATTGTTTACAAATCCACATATATAATATGATCTAACTTTGCATTTCTCACTGAATTAGAATTTAAAATCAGAAAAATGACCATTGGAAAAGGTGCTTAAGGGTAAAATATTATCACTTAATTCTCATAATATCTAAAACTCCTTTGCACAGTGGCTCAGGTAAAACTCAGTGCAGAATTAGATTCACACAGCACATGCGCAGCACATAGAAGGATCAGAGCTTCCCACACTATGAAATCCCAAATAAAAATGTTTTGCAATATTAAGATGAACATACAATATTAAATAAAGAAACAGGAAAAATAGATCTGTCTAGCTAACCAAATTCTGTCTGCTATTATACTGAAAATCTTAATAGTGTCTCTTAGGAATCAGTCCCACAGTTTTCCACTTATGTGTGAAGAAATACTTCAGCAGATCAGTTGTGTGTGCAGAATTTGGGGCAGCGGTGAGGTTTGTGCACCCTGGAGTGGGGATCTCCCGGATAGCTGCCTGTTGATTTGCTATCTGCAAGCTGGGCACAGCAACTCAGCTGAGGAAAAGATACCCCCTTTGCTGCATCGGGGCTCACAGAGCACTCATCCTCACTTCTAGTTCAGTTGCTTTTTCAAGGTCAGCTCACTGGCAAGAGCTGGAAATATTTTTTCCTTCCTTTGTTCCTTTTCTTTTTCCTTCTTTCTTTCCTCCCTTTTTCCCTCCCTTCCTCCTTTCCTTCCTTCCACTCTCTTTCATGAATGATTTGTCATATATACTTTTTTTTATGAAACTATAGCTACCAAAGTAAAGAGTAAACCTAGTTAATTGTCTGCTCTCCTGGTACATGCTCTCACAAATTCTTTTTTTTTTTTTTTCTTTTTGCCTGTGGATAACATTCACATGGGAATGCTGAGGGTAAATTACAACATATCAGAGAAAATAATTTAAAACTCTAGGCATGAGTGAAAGAAAATAAGTGAAAGATTTCTTTTATTCTACTTATAAATATACAACAAAATGGAGTGCTTGTGGGTTTTGGTCCTGTTTTTCATGTCTGGAAAGGTGGTTATGTTCTCTTCTTTTGTAAACAACTTCCCTAGAGAAATAAAGAGTACTGATTTAATTTGTGCGTTACTCTTTTTTTTTTTTTTTTTTTTTTTTTGATCACTAAGGAGGACAGAAAAATATGTGCCCTGATCCATTCAGCTTTAAAATAACATATTGTGCTATTTTGATTTTCCCTGTGCTTTGCTCATTGAGTACCTTAGTTAACAATCAATAGATTCCATTAAACTGTTTGGAGAGTTAATGAGACAACTCTGTTTTTTGTTAGAAATAGAAAGTTTCTTTCCGTTGCTGAATTACATTATTGTTGCAGCATACAACTGTTCTGAAGGTGAGCATATTTAGATGTCTAGCAATTTAGATCGAGTCTTGCTCCCATCACTCACACTGTTATTCAGTCTGAATAGCACAGGGAAAGAAAAGGACTATTTAGATTGAGTGACAATACCACCACGAGGAGTGAGACAGTGAGACCATCTTTTCTAGATGCTTGGTGTATGCATCCATCCTTAACTAGATGAGAAGAACCTATTTTCTTCAACAAAATAACAGTATTTGAAAAACATTCAGAACAAAAGCTTCTAAGGAATGGCTAGCTTGGTTTACTCATGAACATGCAAACGCTGACTTTCTGCCTCTATCTGTAAATGATCCATACATACAAACTGTGTTTCAGAAATGGAAACCTTTGGGTTTGTCCAGTTCATTCTGAACATGTTTTAGCAAGTTCTAAACCAAGGCAAGCATGAGTTTTGAGCACAGTTACTTTGTAAGTATTATTAATGCTGTTATCACCAACTTTTATGCTGAAAAATGTAAAAAGAAAAAAAAAAAAAGAAAAGCTCCTTTCAATGCATTTAGATTATTTCCTCAGAAATGTTTAAGAATTTTAGGAATTGAAAAAAGAGCTCATTGGAATGTATGGAAATTTTCCATTGTTTTTGATTGGCATTGGATTGTGCCCAAGGAAAGAATTTCATTGTGCTGGGCTATTGATGGGCATCTGTTCAAAGACTCTAAATTCCCTTTAAAAAGCTCTACCCAAACAATAATATTGTGGAATCTAACTGGAATCCAGACATGAACCTTTATCTATTCCTTTATCTATTTCTCTCTCTGTATTTGCCATCACTCTTTCACGCTTTGCTTTACGCTCTGATTTTTTTTTTTTTTTGGGGGGGGGGTCATCTTATTGTCTCGATGTTTATAGCAGGACTTCCCCAAAACTGAGGTGTTTTATGGGAAAATTAGGTTTTAGCATTTGTTTTCATTTCACCCTGGAACAAAAGACTTCTAGACTTTATGTTTTTCATGGGAAGTAGGATCCAGTCCATCCAATAGTAGTCAGTAACTTTATAGCTGGGGATTCATTTGTCCTGCTGTCTTACAACACTGTCTGATACTGAATACTGATCTAAATCTATATTTTCTGCAACACACTTATGAAATGGCTACTTTCAGTAGATTTTGTTCTTGTCCAGAACTCTCATCTTTGTCTTTAGAAACGTGATGAAAGAATCTATCAACCAGAGTAGCAATCTTCTGAAAAACTTTCTATTTCTAGTATGTGTCATATTATGGGAAAAAAAAAAAAAAAAAAAAAAACTTCTGAAAATAGATGACTTCACACTTATCTAATCACATATTCAGTACTGTTTTTTACTCCTTATGTCATTATATGCTAAGGCCCAAAGCACCTCCAAATCCTCAACTGAAGCAAACTGAACATTGAAATTAATATAGCTTTACAAATTATACCAGCTGTAGCTCATCTGCCCTTATCTTTTTGCTGAATAGAGTTAAAAGGACAACCTTCATAACGAATGCAAAATGGTATCTAAGCTTATGAACTCACTAGGTGCAGAACTGTGTTATTAATAATTTTTATCTTCTATGAGATTGACCCTCAGCTAACAAAAAGGGTGCCGTATAGAAAATTTTGGGTTTTCATAAGGTTGTTTATTAACAACTTATCTTGTTTCCTGTGTGAAGGAGACATATGTTGATGGGACATCTGGAAATGCTGATTAGCAACCTGCTGAATGAAAATAAGTGAAGAGGCTAGAATTCTTCATAGCTTTAAGAATCAGAGTAAACAGAGGTTATGACTTGAAGGCATATTCAGTTCAGTAGCAAGATGATGAAGAAAAGAATTTTGGCATCTCTTGTGCTAGAAAGAAGCTAAAAGTGACTGAATCTCCAGAAGGATAAAACTGCTCCAGAATATTGGAGCAAGCAATATATTTTGTGCTAAGGAAATCTTTCATTCTGCACATATTGCGACCTTTAAAAGTGCAGGAGCTAAGCAGAACAAAATTTGGGAACATATATTTTTTTATTACAGCTGCAGAACTATCACAATAGTCACAATGCACGTTGTGCATGATACAGAAAAGAAATTAGTAGCATGTTTGTACAGCATAGACTTCCACACTCCTGCAGTCAGTCTCTTTCTGACTCTCCCTCTTATGAACAATGAGAAAAACCTCTTCAATAAATCAGCTATTAAACTTCATAACCATGTGGAAGTTGATAGCAAAAAAAAAAAGTCAACAGCTTTTTATTTGGACACTCCAAAAGAAAACAAAGGGAAAATAAGAATGAAAATACTCCACACTTTCTTTGAGTTGTTGTCACAGTCTAATAAAAAGCATTCAAGCCATGCAGCATTCAGTGTTCAATAGTGAGAAAAACAATGTAATTGTAAGTCTAGGTATTGCCTGGATTTTACACCTTATGACTGGTAGGTTTCATATAACATTAGCATAAAAGAGGCCTGCTGCCTCTTCTATTTGAGCTAGTGACTAGTAATGCTCTGACAGAAATGTTCAAGTAATATCCTGCAAATGTTCCCATCAAAGGTGTCCACATTTTTTCAACAATGTCAGAATTAACCTGAATGTTAGAAACTGATAAAGTGAGTTTATTCTCTTAACTTTAGAAGAGCTAAAATATTTAAATAGGAAATTCAGTTATCAGTGAATGAAAGCAGCTGGAACTAAAGACACCTCTTAGACAAAATCTTCAAAAATGGCCCTGGGACAATGGAGAAATATACTGCATCACTAGAACTCTATATCCTTGGAACTGTCCTGAATCCTTACAGAAAATGGAATATGATGGGCAGTAGATTTCATTCCATAGGAATGTAGCTGTTAGAACTACCACATTGCTGTTGTACCAAATGTCTTAGGCTGTCACAACAAATCGAGGCATTTACAACTTCTGTATTTTATTAGCCACATTGAACTCTCTGTCTTTACATTCTCTGTGGGTTCTTCTGAGATGTGATGTATTGATTAGGCAGGCTGGAGGGAAGAAAGAAGTTTGGGGAAAGAAAATTTCCCTTTCAGACCCATGATGTTATGGAAATGTGGCATGAAGCAATCTGAGGACAGTGATGGCTCAGATAGAGATGGAAAAGAGTTAATGGTCTTGCTGTCCTCTTCAGGATATGAAGTAATGTATAATATATTTTTGCATACCTTTAATATTATATATCTAAAGGAATTACAGTGTTCAGAAACATTCCTACATTCCCACAGAGAAAACCTGTTAATGTATGTTATCAGAGAAATAGTTGAATCTGACTGGGACACAACTTGAATCATACATATATGTTAGAAAAAAGTACAATCTGAGCACCTCTTAATCCTTAGAGTAATCCCAACACCATCTTCCCAGGGGATAGGCATTGCTTAATATTACATTTTACACAGTAGCCGAGAAAGGGGCAGATTGCAGCCTGCAAAAATCTTGCCTAACTTCAGCTATTTAAAATTTATTTGTAGTTTTAGAACTGACTATCACTCCCATGTAGGCAGTAAAAAGTGGCTATTTTTCATTAATGAGTCATGCTTTATGATTAGTTATCCATCCCTTGTACTGTAAACAGAGCCAAGCTGTAGTTTAGACGAGATGATAGAGAATGCTAATAGACAAGCTAAAGTTGAGTGGTGTGACTTGGACCTGTAGATGATATGATCTCGACCATAAAGGAAGTATGAAATTGAGCTCTGTTCATAGGCTTCAAGGTGTTTCCTATATATAAGACATTTTTCTCCCAAATGGTGGAAGTAACTGTATGCAAGAAGCTGCATCTGTGGCACTACCTTAAGTTTAAGAACTTAACCTGAATTTAACATCTATCTTATCATAAATGTTGCATAGAATTTTGTATGCTATTTTAAAAGATAGAAAAAAAAAAAAAAAAAAAAAAAGGACTAAACATAAAAAGAGGGAGCTGCACTCCCCAGGATCTGAAGCTTTTCCAGCTTTTGCAGGTCCTTAGGAGAAGGGATCTTTAGGAGGGAACTGTTCTTTGAAGTTCCTAACAAAGAGTGATGGCAGCCCTCCCAAGCTTTCACGGAGTAGAGGATTCATATCATATTTTGCACTACAAAGCAGAGGGAGACCACACACTGTATGCTATAGTCTTTGCTGTGATTGTCTCCTGCATTTTAAGACTCACGTAACCACAGTGCTTATTATGTATTTGCTATTCCCATAGGGAAAAAAAAAAAAAGAAAGAAAAAAAAGAAAAGGGTATCTTGAGCCTCTTTCCTCCATGAAAATGTACTTCAGATAAATCAAGCTAAATCCTTTCTTCAGTGGTGTGGTACATCTCCTCCAAGGACTGGTCTTCTATGAATGCTAGACTGCTGCAAATTTGATAACTGCAACAAGGATATGTATTCTAGATAATAAAATGTAGCATTCTGTACATTTTAAAATATGTTAGTTTTCCATGAAAAGGTTAAAAGCAAAATTTTGTTTTGTCTTTTAAACAATGTTTCTAGAGATCTTCCTATACATAGTGGAAGGATGTTTTGTCTTAATTTATTCTATAGTAGGATTTACTATAGAATAAATGATTCCTTTACACTAAACGTGATAATGTGAATCAGACCGTCTTACAGACAATTGAGCTTAAAGTGAGGTTTGACATTGCTTCTCCCTTAGTAGCTCTATTTATACTTTTTTCATTTAATATACATGTACTAGCAAAACTCCTGCTAGAGTTCATTGGATGTTTCTCACTTCTCTCTTCTCAGAAAAATATGTGAACATCTTAAAACATGCATAATCTTTCAGTGTTGAAGAAAACAAAAGCTCTAGCCATTAGCGTTCTGCTAATAGAACTGCTAGCATTCATCAGGACAAAAAATTAAATCCACTGTGCTGTAAATAACTTTCCTTTGTCTCCTTTCTTAGGGGTCCCGGTTGTGATCTTGCTTTCCTCATTAAAATGATACCATCTCCTCTGCCATATATGACCTGTTTCAATCTTGCAAATGTTGCTGATATTGATCTATTTCTTCTTGAAGATAATAAGGCTTTTGGATCCAACCCTGTGAGATTCAGAAGGCATCCTGCAAATTTTGATCTTCAGCTGGAGCTGAGTGTGTTCTGTCTGCATCACTGTTTCTCCCAAGTGTTTTTGTCAGTTTTTGCTTTCAGATGTTTTCAGTGCTTTTGAGAAATGACCTTAATTTATTGGTAAAGCTTCCTTTATTCATAATTATACAGCCAAGCCATATACCTTTGCTTTTAAAGCATATATATTGGCATCCTGTCAGGCAGCACATTGATATTTATACTTGAATTGCTTGGTTTATTGTATGATTTGGCCTTAGCTTCAGCTATCTAGAAGAAATAATGATTTGTCCTGAACCCATTTTATTCTGAAGTCTTCAAATACAAGCTTGTTAACTAACTGCCCCATGCCTTAGATCAACAACTCTGAGAGAGTTTGCCTTAGGGTAGAAAAGGAGGGGTTAACATTTCCCATCTATTGAATTTTGTGCCTTTATAGGTTACAAAATGCTTGGTAATAGTAGTAGCTGTTTCTAAACTGCTGTAAGGATAGGTCAGTTCACATACATAAACAGCAAGAAAGCAAATTTCTGAATTGCTTTGGGTAACTGCAATGTATATTTCTGCCATTGTTACTGCATTACTTATTGAGGTTCATATGTATAATCTAAAAATACAGGATCAAGTACTTCAGTCCCTTCTGACTAAATTAAAGTTCAGGTTCTGTTTCCCCAGTGTCATACTCTTTCCGCTCTAAAGGTTCTCCTCAGTGGGATATTATGTACAAACAAGCCAATTTCTACTTTACAAAAATTTTACAAAGACCTCTCCAACCACTGTTAATGCTGCTGTTGCAACTGCAGAACTTTCTGAAATTGTGAATTTCTTTTACATGCATGAATTATCTATTTTAGTGTTACTTTATTAAAAGTAGACGCTGAAAGCTCAGGTGTTATACAAGGTGTAGGTGCATGTATCTATTTATATTAGTCTGAGCAGGTCTGTGAATATCCATTACAATGTTAAAAGCTTAATTGCTATAATATATTAACCAAGATAGATTGATTATTTTCCATATTTTCACTCCTGTGATTTTGGCAGATCCACCTTCTGACTGAATGGGGTTATTGAATGTCAAGGTTGTTGAACTGCAGCACTATATAATTGTCAGACTCTCAGCTGTGCTTTGAAAATATACATATGTTCCATGCTCACATTCAAGGATATATAAAGGTCTTGATTTTTAAGGGAATTCTTTTGAATCATCGTTACTTTAATGGTTTCTTCGATAAGGCAATTTTTAGTTTTTAATACATTGATCCTAGCAAAGCTTGCGAAGCTTTCTCTGTTTGCCAAATGATTGTCATTTCAGAGAAGGAGGAAAGAAATAACAGGGGTATTTTCTCTAAAAGTGTCATTTAAAGAGAAGATATTGTCTTTGTGTGGAAAGATATCTATACAGAAGAGAGTAAGTGTGAAGGTGAGGAACAAGTGAAAAATGGCAGTTATTTCTCTGCTGTCCATTATCTCTTTCCACTCCATCTTGTTTGCTCTTTGCAAGAATTAAATATCACTTACTCCCTTCCAATTTCTTCTCCTAAATTATGGTTTTCTATATCTGAGCTCAATTATAAAAGTTATTAAATTGGTATGCCACCAAGAAGATCAGAAACTTGCCATGTATGCTCTGTGAAATGTGTTGTGTAAAATACATTTCCAGCATCTTACAGGAGCTGGGAATGAGGCTGAAACATTTCAATGACCAACATGAGAACACAGAAGCAATATGTCAGTTATAGTTATTATATATTTATATTTTATAATAAAAGAGCTAATTATTACTTAAAGGATAGAACAGACCATTAATACTGAATCATTTGTATTAGGAGTAAATTGACTATTACCACATTGAATTTTTATGCCACAAAAAATGTTAAAATGTGTTATGAGAATTAAAAAAAAAGAATAAGTCCAAATTAAAAATTAAATTGATAGTTTTTTATGTCTGTCATATTTTCTAGCACAATTCTGAGACTTATTCTTCACTATTCCAAAAAACCTACTTAAAAATTATCTTGTTTGAAAAAGAAATTGATTCTGAATACAGGGAAGTGGTTTTATTTTGAATATATATTGTCATAAAATACGAAGGGAGCAGAGGTGAAGCATTAGTTCTAAGCGCAAATTCCATCCCAGGAAAAGTAATAACAAATTTCCTATGAAGTGCATTAATGTCTAATCAACTACCTGTTGGCTAAACTAACATTTATTTGTTTTTATTTTTCAGATTTAAAAAAAAAATCCTTTCTATCTGTATCTAGAAATAAAAGAAGCCTCAGTGACAAACTGTAGACAGAATGAGGTGTTAGTCAGAAGAAGGAAGGGCTGTCAACACTATCTAAAATGAGAGCAATTTAGGTCATGTCATCCTCTCCTCTTTTTTCTTCCATGGAGAGGTCATGTAACAATTTTCCTCAGAAGTTTCTGATTCACTTTGTTTGTATTATAGATAAAGGAGAAAATGATTTAAAAAAAAAAGAAAGAAAAGAAAAGAAAAGAAAAGAAAAGAAAAGAAAAGAAAAGAAAAGAAAAGGAAAGAAAAGAAAAGAAAAGAAAAGAAAAAACACCTAATTACTGTATCTGTAAAGAATACTTAATAAAAATATCTGTAAAGTAATAGAGAATTTTGGAGAAAATCGTGAGAGGTTAGAAGTAGTACAGTGTCCTCACGAGAAAACCAGCTCCCATAGGTGGAGCAAGATGACTTTTGACAATTTAGAACAATTGTGATCACAAAAACTACCTGCATTCCTAAGATAATTGGAGCTGGTAACTGCAAATGAAATTCTACTCTCAGTCAAAATCTAGAGATTCAGTGAAGACAGACTTTCAGCCAATGGTATCCTGCTCAAATATTTGCAAATCATTCTCTCAAAGGATGTCAGGCAGAGATTTCAACTCCCCAGACTGAAGGATTATTTTGGGAATAGGGATTGTCCTATCTTGAGGCCATGACAATATAACTTTTGTTGCGTCATTACTTGTAAGGTTGTAAATTTACTGTCACTATAGACCCCAGGATATGCAGGGCAGCCAGGTTTCAGCCACAACAACCAGTCATGCCTGTTAAGTTCCTTCCAAACCTAGCTTGCAATCTTGCATGTACAGAGATCTTCTAGGTGATTTGTAGGCATATATGATGAGGCAAATTAGAGTTCTGCATATGTCAGCCTGAAAAAAAAATCCACTAGATATTATTCAGCTGTCAATATTTTTCTTCTGAGATTTACAGGAAGTATCTTTCTGCCAGACAGCTACAAATGACTCAAATCCATAGGTAAAAATTGCTGCTAGTTGTTCAAATGCTTAAACTTAGTTGCCAATAAGGATTATCAGTGAGAAGAAATATCATAAATATATAGCAAAATAATGGGTATTTTGTTTTTAACCATATACAATAATTTATTTTAGCATAAAAAATGTTTCTAGAAAATGCAATGGCAAAAGCATTTTGAATAAAGATATTTTCAAGAGGCAGAAAAATAAAAGATCTCATCAAAAGAAAAAAAAAGGAAAAATGAAAAAATATACATGATGTTGAAACAATGTCACACTGCATGAAATGTGGAAAGAAAGGTTTGAGAAACTGGCAATAAGACATAAACTGAGAAACACAGTAAAAAGAGAAGTTAAGGTATAGGACTTCTCTGTATTTCACATTTACTGATTGATTATATGTCAATAAAAAATATAGTCTTATTTTTGCATTTTGATAGAGACAATTTTATTTTTCCCCAACCCACAGCTGACCAATCTATAGCACCATGTGGCTCATCTATTTTTTTTTTCCTTAGGACATAATAAATTACTTTTGATAGTGTTTTTCATTCTTTCCCATAGTCTCAGCCTCTTGATCACTATTTTCAGCATTTGTTTCATTCACTTCAAGGCAACTTTTAAAGGAATGAGAGTGTTACTGCCTTTGGCTGAGCATTTTTCATCCCAAATGGCATCAAACACATCTCCTAACTCCTTACAGGGTTGAAATTACAGCTCAGTTCAACCTTCTGGAGTCAATTATGGGGATTTCCTCAACAGCTTGGGTAAAGAGAAATACTGCATTGCCCTTGCAAATAGATACATTTGGCTGCTGGAAAAAGGTGAACAAACTCATATGGACAGACTAGACCTGAGCCAGCCAGCTTTCATGCAGCAAAGCACAGGAAGTCTTCCTGGAATTCAGCTCTCAAGAGACATCTCAAGACCTACATGATGATCAGGATAGCTTTGCTAAGGCAATCTGTGAGCAGAAGCCCTCGAGGGAACAGTCTGGCTGGCATCACGCCTAGCTGTGATGTTCAGCACAGCCTACGCTCAGGCCAGCTGAGTGACTGAATATTCTTTGGCATCTTGCTCAGTCAAGATGACTTTGATCTTGAAGTAAACAGTGAGGAGTGATTCCACAAATCTATATACAAAGAGATGGGGAAAGAGTAACTTCTGAAACATATTAAATGCTGTGTTGCAACAGCACCACCTGGGTCATGGAAAAACTCCTAAATAAACCCTAACTCTTTCCTCTTCTCCTCAACACATCTATAATTGACCTACAAAACAATTAAAATGTGAGCTGACAACATCTACTGAGAGCACTGAGATATCATGTGTGATACAGATGAGGACTCACTGCAAAGATCTGTGGAAAGGTCATATAGCTTATAAAATGACAGATAAAATCCAATATAAATGAGGTGATACGTGTGAAAAAAAATACACTAACTTTACCTTTACATACCCAGTTAGGGGATTTGAACCAATTCTTTACATCAAAAATGAAATATTGCATTTATAAGAGGCGGTTCTGTGAAAGCATAAGCTCAATGCACACCTATGGTTACAAAAGTAAGAAAAGATGGAAAAGGAGCGGGACAAAAAAAACAAACACATCACTATGCCACTGTATAAACACTTTGTGTGATTGTGCCTTGAAAGCTCCATTCAAAACAAAAAGGCTATAGCCAAAATAGAAAACACAAAAAAGCAAGGACAGCAGCAAGCAGAAACTAAGTTTTCTGTGTGCAGAAGGGAAGCTGGAGAGGGCTGCTGACAGCCGAATTTCGAATCAGGGTGGTTGGTGGCAACCAGCATCTGCTCTTTTTTGTTTCTGCCTGGAAAGTGGCTGCTTTCACACAGAAAATGCAGCAACTAAGTTGTAAAGTCTGCCACAGGCTGGCATAGAGGCTAAATGTTTACCTGGGCTCACAAAGAACTGGGTTGTTTTTTTAAGAAAAGACCTAGCAAAGGTTACTGAATATCACAAAACCCACTGTGGCCAAGGGAGGTACTGAATTTTTTATTATTGCAGGTGAAGTGAGTATTTTGGGGGCGTATGTCTATAGGCTTGTTTTCTTCATATTGACTTTTCTAAGTATCTGCAACTAGCAAATATTGGGATAGATGGACCTGTCGTCAGGTCAGTCATGTGACCACTCTGATCTTTATGTCCTTATGCTCTAATATTCTATACATTGTATTTATCATGTGGAGATCAAGATTTTTCCTCCATTGCAGAGAAATAGTAAGGAGTTGGTCAATAAGAAAAACTCAGACTTTGTTGGTATAAAAAACTGAAATCACACTAGATGAAATTAAAGTAACTCTGTCCCATCAAAATCCACAAATATCTCACGTTATTAAACATTTAATTATCTTATATATTGGAAAGCTGGGCCTCAAGAGACATAATTCACTTGGAGAAGATTTTTACACATTCTTTCTGAATTTCTATAGTTATTATCAATCATATGCATGGACTGAAATATTAATAATCATAGAACCACAGAATGGTTGAGGTTAGAAGGGACCTCTAGAGGTCATCTAGCCCAACCCCCCTGCATACGCAGGGACACCTAGAGCATGTGGCACAGGACTGCATCCAAACGGGTTTTGAAGATCTCCAGAGAAGGAGACTCCGCAACCTCTCTGGGCAGCCTGTTCCAGTGCTCTGTCACCCTCACTGTTAAAAAATTTTTCCTTAAGTTTCTGTGAAACTTTTGGTGCTTCAGTTTGTGGCCATTACCTCTAGTTCTGTCGGTGGCCCACCACTGAAAAGAGATTAATAGCTCATAAGGAGCTATATTAAAAAAAAACACCACAACAAAAAAACTTTAGCATTTGTCACCCTGAAAAAAAATGATTTGTTGCAAATTTCTTTACTTCTAGAGAAATATTTATGGAGATTTCAGAACAAATAGAATTTCATCTTGATTTCATTTTAGTTAGGCCATACTTTTAGCTCTCACGAGACACCACCAGTAAAGTAGCTAGAAAATTGAGAAGGTGTAAGAGTGAAACAGAACTCTGGAAATAAGTACAAGAATAACAAACTTCCATATATTCTCACTGTTTAAGGTACTCAAAGAAGAATTTCAGTTAATTCTTGATGTTATATGGAGGTAGATAAAAAGCATGGAGTGTGTGGGTGTCCACTTTACCATAACAGGTTGGATTCATCTAAAACACTCAGGTCAGAGTTACGAGCTTTTGATCTGCATCTTTTAAAATAAATTTAATTAAAATGAAATATTACATGGATGCCAACCAGGAGCTGGACTTTGTCAAGTGCACAATTCTGCACACTCAGCAATTAAATATATGGAAAGGGAAACTATTTATTACTGATTATATTTTCATCTACAAATTTTACATTACCAGAAAAATAATGAAATAATTGTCTGAGGAAGCCTGAATGCCTTAACCATGGCTAGTAGCACAACAGGAAATGAAAGACCAAAATTAAAACATTTCTTTTTGTGTTAATAATGATTTTCTTATATAAATATTGATATTAAAAAAGGCAGTATAGGCATTATATTATTCAAGAATGGATTTCAAGTAAATTAAGATATCGTTAGAAACTCTAAGATGACTTCTTTATTCTTTAATGATCGTATTACACAGTAGGTGTGAAGAATACAGTGAATACAAAGCACATGATTTGATTGATACAAAATACCATACAGCTCTTTTAAGAATAGTGAGATATTGTCACAGTTTGTCCCATTGTACCTTAAAAAAACCTTTTTTTTTCTATAGCAGATATCGTGATTACGTAACTCAGTGAAAATAACTAGGAAAGTATCCAACTTTCTGTCTTAAAATGAGCCTCATTGGCATTGTTATACAGTATGACCCACGCTTTAATACAGAATGTGAGCACCATTCCCTTCAGCACTCGTGAAATAGTTGAGTTATAGTGCTTTAAATAGTAGCAAAATCTATAAATGTAAGGATGAAGTAAAAATTAAGACAAGGAAGGACTGCTCTGGGAGGTCAGAAAAGAGTGATGGATTTTCCAGTGCCAATGTTTTAAAATCCGCTATTTTACTGAATGGTACCACTTATTTTAATCAAAATGGTGTTTCATTCAGATATTAGTAATGCTAAGCCTCTGGGCAAGCCCTCTTCATAAGGACAAAATTTACATAGCTTTGCCAAGTCTGTCAAACAAAATCATACTTTTTCTTGGATGTAAAAGTTTTTATTAGCTATTCACATCTCTCAAAATTAGAACCATACAGCCTTTATTCATAGTCTTAAGAAAGGAATGTGAGTTTGAAGATGAATAATGTCATCTAGAAAACTTATCCAAAATGTGATATATTATCTGAATTTGCTTTGCATCTATCAGTCTCTGTATAAGCAAATGAAGTCCTGTGTGCTGTATCTGTAAGAACTCAGTTCAGGTTGCTTTAACTAGCAACTGTAGCACCTGAGCACATGGTATCAAAGAATTCAGCAGATTAAAGCAGTCAAGGCACACAGTGTTACGAATACTTTTTTTTCCTGATTATTAGCACAAGGTGATGACTGATGCTGTGCTTTTACAGCCTCTATTTGTGAAATAATAGTTGTGAAATATTTGTTTTCTTTACAGAATGACCAAGAATTGTAAAGCATTTTTATTCTAAAATTTCAAGTTAAATCAGCATTAAATATCTCTGAGCTCTGAAATTCTTCCAAGGTAATTAAAAGAACATATTAAGGCAAAATATTCAATACTAAGGCTATTTCTATAAAGGTATAAATACGCAAAGTTTCTCCCCCTAAGGGAAACTGCCCATTTTGCAACTTAAAAAAAAAAAATAGAAGATTAGTTTATACATCAGTGAATCAAACTTTCAGTCTTTTTTCCAGGCAGAGTAAATATTTAATGTTCACAAAAATTGTGTTTGAATAAGCAACATAGGATTGGATCACATTTCATTGAGTATTTTGTGCAGAGAGAAGTTAAAGACATGATAAACACTGATGCTATCAGAGCCACTGCCATGACTCTGCAATTGACTGTAAAAATAAATCCATCTGAACTTAAGCTCAGATCAGCCTTTTATTGGTTAAATAAAAATACATAATGTTATAAGTTGAATATTAGTTCTTTTGGCTGCTGAATATGATTCTTTTTCAAATATTGAAAATTGTGTATTGAATTATATCTGTATTATTTCCTGAATTTACTTTATAGCTCGTTCCACAAAAACAAAACAAAACAAAACAAAAAAAAAACAGAGACTTTTTCCGATCTACAAATAGTAGATTAATTTATTCACAGTACAGTACCTGGTTTGTCAATCTCTCTTTTCTTTCTAGTGATAAATTACTTAGCTCAAACAAATCATTGATACTATTCATGCCTGAAATCAGGGCATCAAGTACACTTGGAGATCTTAGAGCACCATAATAAATCACTATATTATCTGTATAAATCTCCACTAATGATCTAATACATAAAGATGGCAGGTCATTCATACAGATTAGATATAAAAACTAAACCTAGTCAAAGGCTCATAAAATCCACGAGAATTATTTAGAACATCAAAGTTCAAATAGATTATATTTTTTTCTTCTATGCATATTTAAATTACAGCAGCACCCTCTAAAATGTAATAGCCAAATAGAATAAATTTATTGCACAGGGAGCCCAATTCAGAATTTTTTACTGTTCATTATTCAAATTTATTATTCATTATTTCCTTAATCGGAAAGAAAATGTTAAATGAATTGTTTAAAGACGCACTTGTTTAGAAGTGGTTATACCTCTGAACAAGAGTGAGTAAAATTACTTCAGGCAATCATATCTAAAAAATGATGAGAAAATGGAAAGCAGTGAGAAGCACAAGGCATGGGCAAGGAAGTGAGAGGAAAATCAATGGTTCAAACTCTGCACTGATTTATATTCCTTGCAAAAACATATCTTTCTTATTAGATTTCAGTGGGTGCAAATTATTATTTATCTGCTGAAACCAGTGAACAATGCATATGAAGACAATATGAGGCTTTGTCCAACAGCTATAGGTAAAGATCATCAAGAACCCAAGGGCAAAGAAGAATTTGGCCATATATATTATACTGAAAACCTTGGACAATAATGAAAGAACTATCTGTCAAATACTGTTGTTTAGATTTATTCCGTTTCCTGCTCTCCCCACTTGAATCACTTAATTTTAATTATGTAATAGTCAATTAATATAGAAATATAAATTTATTGTGTAATCCTGTTTGCTCCCAGGCTGTGCCAGATTTGTTCTGTCGATAGTCTCTTTTATCTAAAACATACGGACCAATGCACAGTGTCACCCCCCTTTTTAAAAAATGGGAGGATTATAAATAAAAGAGGAAAACAAGCCTTTACCACTATCAAATGGCAGTTCCAATCTCTCCCTTTTGGCATTGTTTCTTGGTGTCATTGCTGTTGTACTTAGCACTTCTGCCATTATAAAAAAATAGAAAGTTTTCATTCCTTCTTTCTCCATTTATACAGTGAAAACACATATTTACAGATTGTGAATAGTGCTTCCTTTCTGAAGAAATGTAATCAAGTAAAAAACTAAAGCAGGGAGCAGAGTTTTCATTGCAGGATGCCACCCATCACTAGTGCACACAAAGAATGCTGATGCTACAGCACAGTGATACCCTAAAAGAAGAGACCTTTATATGAAGATCTCATGGGATCAGTCAAAACTTTGTGATTTTTAGGGTAATTCAAATTCACGGTTCAGAGATGAGTTAAGAAACGGTGACGGCCAACTGCTAGATTTATGACATTAAGACTTTTTAGATTCTGTACTTCAAGAAAAGAAGCCCATGAACTCCAAGAAAGGTACTGAGCTGATCACAAAGTAACACAAATATATTCATACACAGATTCATGACTTTATTTAGATTATTTTCCATTAAATATATATATATATATATATATATAAAGCCAAAAGGTAGTTTTAGGTTTTTTGTTCGGATGGTTTTTGTGACAAATAGTATTGTCAAGTTCCTGCTCCTAGTAAAGATTAAAGGTCAAATATGTTAGTATTGCCTGTAGACTGCTCCTCATGTTTAATCTGACCCTTGGCTATATTGATGAGGAAGCAGCTTGAGAAAATGCAAGCTACTGCAGAGAGAAAAGACATGGTAGTGCTGCTTCCCAGCTCTGACCGGTGGATAAACATGACCACAGCATGTGAAATAGCAGAAATGAGAAACAGTATGTCTAAAAAAGTGCAGCATTACTTTACAGAACTGCTAACCAGGGTAAAATTGCTGTGGCAACCATATCATTAATGTGTGATATCATTAATAAGAAATTAATAAGTCAGCAAGACTGGGACCACTAAGGAAAGAGTAAATAGGACCATGTGACCGATCTGGGAGAAGATGAGAGCATAAAGAAGAAACTAGAATCTGAAAAAAGCTATATAAAAAGTGGTAAAAGAAATAAGTCCATCTGATCCGGGGTACACATCTGTCAGCCTCATGTTTTATCACAGTTTGGAGTCCGACTTATCTCCATGACCAAGAAGGACCTGGCATGTTTTTTTTTTTTTTTTCTGTGATCAGTGAGGAAATACCAGGAACTCTTTTCCTAGTATCAACAAAGATATCACATTCCAAGACCTCTGCTTCTTCTTAGCACTCAATAGATTTTTTGTCCAATTAAAATTCATTGTTTTATTCTTTGATGACTCCTTGACATTTTTAAAAATGGTGATGAAGGAACAAAATGATTATAAAGACTTGAATCTAACAGCTTAGCTCAGGATTTGTAAGGTGCATATAATGATGTTTCAGACTAAATGGTACTTAGTTTTTACGACAAACTGGTGTAATACAAAACATTTTTAGTGCTTTAATATTTATGAAATGATAGCAAAATTAATGTTACTATATTAGTTCAATAAGTTTCAGTGGCTAATTTTGTGTTTGCATAAAATTGTTTACTTAGTGAAATAATTTGCTTTTTAACCTTGGTATTGTAAGAGAATAAATAGTACGTCTTGCAAGCTTGCAAGCACTTAATACAAAATCGTTTTCTCTCTCTCTGAGAACTGGATTTTTCCTAGCACTTATTACAGTGCTTGGCCTCATGAGCTGTAACAGTAAAACAGAGAATATATTGTGGTTTGAGTCTGTCTGGTACTTCAGTCCATTTTGACACCCTGTAAATGGAAATCAAAATTTGCCTCCAATGCCTGCTGAAAGTAATTCTGCTACAGGAATTCATGCCTCTAAAACATTCATAATGAAATTTTACACTTTACACTTAAAAAGATGGAAAGAAAACATAGAATTTGACAGCCTAGTTGCTATAAGGTAGATTTCCTCTTATCACCAGCAGATGTTAGATAAAGGTTTCCACACTGGCCTTTTTTAACAGTGTAAAATAAAGATGGAAAATTCAAAGGTCAGCTACTTAGAAGATAAAGGCATTTGTTCATTTGTGCATTTTATATCTTCATTAATTGCTACTTTAAGCAGATGTCCATTTTAGTGTGCATATGTTTGAAGAATGTGAAAACTATTCTTTCTAAAACATTGACCACCAATATAATGATTCACTTCTGTCAGATAACGAGTGCACTATAATGAGCTGCAGAACTGAGCCATGGAGTAGGCCTGTGTAATTAGAACTCTTCTTAATAATTTGGCATACAAGTCTAGGGACAAAAATGTTTGAAAATAATTGGCTGTGGTTAATTGACATGCTGGACAACTAGTGAAACGAAGAAGCACTTGTGCTAGGATTAATAATTTATGTATCATAATGTGAAAAGAATAAATAGATGATGAGATTTGTACTGTCTTGCTGTAGGAGTTTCATGATGCAGTAATTTTTCTTTCCCATGTCACATTTGTTTTAAGAAAACAAATTTTTCCAGGCTGCTGTTGAATGACACCAGGATGATGATAAGCAAGATTCAGTAGTCTGAAATGCGAAATATGTTTTTCATCCACACATGAAAGTTTTCAATATACTTTAGTAAACAGGGGTAAAAAAGTTACTTTTTATTATGTATTCTCATATGCAATTCAAATTACTATTTAAAAAAATTGTTATAAATAATACTCATACTAATACTATTATAATAATAAACTGACATGAGAAAGACCACTTCTTATTCTATTAGTGTCAATGGAAAAATGCCTGTTGGTTTCATTGTCAAAGATTGCACTCTAAACATATCCTAATGTAAGAAATCAGTTACAAACTAAGTTGATAAACAACAGAAGTATCAGCAAGCATCGTGAACAGAAGGTACAAGTTTTATATTCTGAAGTTCATACTTGACATTTTCCTTCAGCTGGCAAGAATTGGAGTTACTGGAGAGTAGAGGGTCTTATATATTCATCGGGGAGATTATAATTCTCTCGCTGAACAACAGTGCAATTTTTGGACAATTCGGTGTTTAATTCTTGTAGAGCAGAAAACAAACATAAGTGAGTCCCAAGGAAAAGGTCATGGTCCCTAGTTAAACGCTTGAAAAGTCCTCTGAATGTTGCCAATTCTAACTTTTTTTTCCCCCTCAGTGCAGATGTGAATCAATTAGGGCAGAAGACTTATCCTCTAACTGTTTTAATCTCTGAGAAATCAAATCAATAATCATGGAAGTTTTTTATAAATTTAGCCTTATGCAGAAAGTAGGCCAGGTTGTAGCTGGATCCATGTGGAGAAATCAAAGAATTATGGGATTTGCAAGTGGATAGGTTGAGGGACATTTACTCACAGTCTCCCTGATGGTTCTTCCTAAGGGAGGATGAAGCCAATCTAAGAGAAATTCAAGTGCGTTGGACTGAATTTCTAGCTTGCAGACCAGGAGAGACAATACTTTGCTTAGGAGTGACTTGAATGACATGACGTTCCCTCCATCTTAGCTCTCTGCATTGTGCCACCTTAGCAGCCCAGGGCCGAAATGGATGGCACAGCACTAGGACTGAAATGAAAGGTAGGAGGTGTGGAGAAGCAGGATACAGGCAGCATGGATTATATCCCTGCATTTGCAGACTGTCTTGAGGACAGAACTGTGATAAAAATGGAGCAGCTGGCTGGACTGGACTCTACTGAGGAGAAAAGGGGAGGAGAGAAATATCTCAGATGAATCGCATGCACCAGGTAGCTGACAAAGAAGAACACGGGGTCAGTCTTTTGGGTATGCCTTGTGCTTACTGGTAAAGAGAACTAAGCCCAGATTCTGTACCTTCTAACCATGGCCTTTGGCAAGAACATCATGTATTTACCTACATGAAAATAAAAACACATGGTGAGGGTGGCTGCTTTGCTTATGTTGATCTTGGGGAATAATCCCTGCTTTTAATCCTGGGAAGAAGTCACACAATTCCAGCTTTAGTGATGTCTTCTGCAATGTGAAAAAATCAGAATATTTCTCTGAGTTAAGGGAAAATGCTGCCTGTGCCAACATGGGTGATTAAGCAAGCAAGTGTAAACTCAGTCTTTCTAACAATTTTCTGTAAGTAAGTCAAATGCCACACTATTAAGCAGAACATTAATTTGCTTCTGGTAATCATTAGCAGAGAAAGTCAGTGTATTTGGCAGACACTAAATAAAGCTGCATTGATGACAGAAATACTTGCAGTGCCTTGTTTTATTTGTATTTATAGACTACTGCTGATCCTAAAATACTGCCCGGTACATTCAAAAGGACTGTGCTGCAACAGTCTGTCCTAGAGGGCCACAAACGGTGTAAGACTGGACTGGGAAGAAGAGATAGCTCTGTGGTGATGCTAACTACTCTTGATTTTTAGAAGGTTTGTGCGCAGTAAAAGTGCACAATGTAATGGGATGTAATAGGATGTAATGATATTTGAGATCAGTGGAAGAATGCCACTAAATCTGGTGAACTCAGGATTTCACACTGATTTTTCAGATCCTTTAAACAAATGCACAAAATGGAATGTGGGAACTACTACATTTTAAGGATGAGCAGATAATCAGATACATTTAAGTTTTGAACAGACATTTCATATGAGCATGTTTTTAAAAATCTCAGATTTGAATCACCGATCAAACTTTTTTCATAAATGGCAAAATGCTTCTTCCAGTGGCACTTTGTGTACTTCCTCTTAAAAATGAAAACACAAACAAACAAAAAAAATTCTTGTCACAATAGAAAGGTATTTTACCAAATCCTCCTATGTTTCACTCTCTCATTTTCAATTTTAGAATCTCCTGCTATAAATACATTAAGATGAGAACTATTTCTTCCTGTCTGGTTTTGCAGTGCTACTTAGATGATGGAAAATCTATCCTAATTGGTATATTCTGTTTTATAGAAGATGTAAACAGTTTCTGTTTATAGCTGGCATAAAAACAGCATGTAAACAATTGCTATTCTGTGGGACATTTCTAAATAGCCCTTACTGCAGGGAATTCTGACATGGGATTCTGTCCTTTGTAGACACAGTCAGTTCATTTTGGAGAATAGAGTTTAATGTATCTTGCAAGGTTGGTTAAGGCTATTTTATTATCAGCATATTATTCTGCAGTTTCTGTGAATTACTTCACAAAAAGAGACTATCATGCTCCAATGAAGCCAAAGGCTGCTTCTTAGGACACAAGTCTACCTCTATGGAATAATCAGTAGAACAGGGATTCAGGACCTCATTCCTGAACAAATTAACAACTACTCAGCAGAATTCTCAGTACAGAGTAAATCTACGTCTTTGTTCTGTCTCATTGCACACTGATCATAAAGCTGAATATATTCTTACACAGCAACAAGGCAAGCTTTTTCTGCCTTTTTTAAGGAAAAAAAAAGAAAGAAAGAAAAAATGAAAAGGATAATAAAAACAAAAATAAAAGAGAGCTCTTCATCTCATGGATTTTTTTAGAATAATACTACCTCCTTTAATAGGGACACACATGTCTCTCAGATGTTTATTTTTACTTCCTTTAAAATAAGAATTCTGATGTAAAAAACTTCAGTATAATGTTTAACAGGGCAACAATTTCTCATGTATTTCAACATTTTTCATTTTTTTAAATCAATAACATTTTAATATACAATCAGAATTAACTTGAATTTGAAGATCATGTTTGATATCAGTAAATGATAGGATTTTTTAGTCTGTCTAGGCCTATTTACACAAAAAAAAATTATTTTCTCTGCTGCATCTGAAGTAGAAATAGAAATAGACTAGAAATAGAATTACAAATTCTACAGGTTTTAAGAAATTTAGAGAACTAGGATTTGAATAGACATTTTTAAACTCATGAAGTATGTATGTACGTCAATTGAGTTAAATATCTAAGTACACAATTTCTAAGTTAACAGTTCATGTTTCATCTGTTTCATCTTTCATTAATGATTGCTATTTCCATTTTTTTTTTTTTTTGGACAACCTAGCTCAATAGCTTAAGTTGGTTTAGTTAACTAGCATTAACATATGAATTGCTCTCTCCAGCATTAATGTATTCATCGTGCATATCACAAAAACTGCAGTTAGACAATTGTTCTTACTGTAACTAATGTAATTTCTATAGCTAAATAAAGTTTTAATACTGCGGAATGTTTAGATAGCTATTTTATGGTAGCACATCTGACCATTTCCCTGTATTCACACATGACAAAAAGAAATATTTCCTATAGCTCTAAAACTTTATGTCAAACGAATAATAATGATTACTGGTTCATATCTGTGAGATTAAATGATGGCTTACCTAAAGCTTACTTTTCCATGTTATGCAGTATATGAACTGAATAATTAACTGGAAGTGTATTTATTCTCATTTCTCATTAATTTGTGGATTGAGTTATGTCTTCTAAATTTAGCAGTAGAGTTATCATCCACAAATGATGACACATTGTCAATGTTTAAATCACTTGACTGTTGAGTACACTTTATGTTTTCAATGTTCCAGTGCTGCTTCATTACCGTTCTGAAAATCATCAAGAAAAAAATGGATGATTACACTTCCAACTGGGTGGATGAAGAAATTTGGAAACATTTTGAAATTTGTATGAATTTAAGGCCTTGGTGACCATGGAGGAAATTATGTCCTTTTTAGTTAAGTGGCAGGCTAAAAGGATGTCCAGTTCAATAAAGAAGCACGCAATATTGGCGATAGGGAGGCTCTTGTCCTTACAAGATGCACTGGATGGACCTCAGAAGAGAAGGCCAGTATTAGGTGATCTGTTTGAGTGTCTGGGGGTAATGCTGTATGCTGTTACTTCTTTTCCAGGCTCCACTTTGCCTTTTTTTTCTGGTGTTTTTATATTTCATAGAAATAAAAAATATTTCAGTAATTCTATTCTCAGAAGGTATGCTAGAAATATTTTAATAGTCCTGTCAATTTGCACGCTCTTACATCTGACAGTCCATTTTATGTAGCTGAGAAGCTTCTACTTCATAAACTACAGCTCATGATACTTATTTCTATCATTATTGAGCCATGCAAAATAATTTATCTACATATTCTAGGAAGTTTCTACTCCTTTAGCGATGCTGCCATCACATTCACTGTCTGGGCCACAGTCTCTGTAGAATGAAATCAACCAACTAAAAGCACATAAATGATACTTAGGTACAACCTTTTGTTGTGTAGATACAACCTTTTATCTTGTATCTGCTTCCCATCCTCTGTATATCTTACCAATGTGTTACAACCACTGTATCTTATTCAGTTTACTGTTAATACAATCACATCTTAATACTGAAGGAGTTGTCATGAACTTAGCTCAAATTATTTTAGACAAACTGGAGTTGATTTGGAAATAAATTTCAAAGTATGTATTTACTTCTGTGATGAAATTTCTGTGTGGAATTTTAGAGATATTTGATATATGTAAATTCTATCTTTAGTTTTTATATAGTTTTCTGGAAAATGAGCATACAAGTCTTAAACAAGAAACTCATACAAGGAAATTGGAGCCTTCAAAAAAGCAAGCACAGATTCAGGTGAAAGTATATGCAGATATTGTCCCACTCATTCCCACAGCTTTTCTTGACTGACTAGTTTTCATGCAGCAGCCTCAGTATATGATTTGATGATTACTTTGGAGGAGGTTTAAGGTTGCAGTCATTTCAGATCTCTCCTGAAATACTCCTTGGTTCCAGCTCCTAAGCTCACTGCTATGAACTCTGCCTTCCATAATCTCTCAGAAGCATGAAATGTACCTTTGGACACTAATGAAAGACTGTAAGAACTGGAGCTCTCTTCCATGTATGTGTCATTGAATCTGAACGGATATTTCTGAAGAGTTCTGGTTAGTTCTTTCTTATATATTTTCAGGCTGTGTCTGAAGAAGTTGACCTGGTACCTTTATTTAAAGTCCAACTCTATAAACTTACTTTAAAATATTTCTAATAAAACACCTTGCTGTTCATATATGCTTGACTTTTTTTATTCCTATAGATATTAATGAACCTTTCCAGTTGTTACTATCCATTGCCTCCTTATCAAGGTTTATAGCACACAATCAAAGGTCTGGCACATTATCAGTTATTAACAGACAAATTCTCAAACATAAAGCTACATTCATGGTTTTTATTTCAGATGTGCAACTCAGTGTAGTTTTAGGATAACATGAAACCATTTTTTTCTGAAATTTATTATTAGTTTTTATCTAAAGATTAAGACTTTTATTGTAAGATCATGGCATTATGAAATGAAATAATCTAAACTTGAACATTCTTGCCCTCAGTTAATGAGACTTTCACAAAGATTATCACGTTCAATTTAACAAGCTTTGGTGAGAGCTGAGGATTTTTTGCTCTTCTAAATTTTTCAAGTCTTTTCAAGTTAAAGCGAGAGAAGCTATTCACCCACATCAGCAGAGCAGCTCTCAATAGACAATGTGACAAAATATCGATATTTTTATTACATTGTAGTTATTGCTCTTTATTTGGACAATGGCTAAGGGGCATATAAATACTGTTTCCAAGTACATGGGCAGTATCCTGGGGTATTCAGTAGAGGCAGTTAGAAAGAAAAGCTCAGAGAGAAACCAAGTCATTTTTTTTAATACAAGCTATGAAATATAAGTAGAAGTAGTAGTATAGTCACCTCTTCAGTAGAAGCTCTTTTGCCTCTGCAAAAAGTAGATGATAAGCTACGGGTTTTTTTCAGTCTTATTTGATACTCTGATGCCTTTTCCTCAAATAGTTATATCCACAAAGATTCTCATGAGCTTTTGAAATACTGACTCTGTAAAAAGAAAAATGAATGTTCTAGTTGTTTGGGAATGTCTTTCATTCACTGCTTGCTATGCCAAAACTCTTGTAAGATTGCAGTCGCTGTAGAAAGAGTGTGATTAAAGGACAAATCAACAATAATTTCTCAGGAAGCTGAAACCTTTAATCTTCAAATGGCTACTTCTAGAGTCTTGCCAAGATATAAATATAATTACAGGAAAAAGCAATTTCAGGGCTGTTTACTGCAAATAGACAAGATGATTTTAAGCTATGTTACCAATCAGGCAGAAGATATTGCAGTTTGGGGATCAGCTCATTTAACAAATGAGAAAAATTGTTTATACAAAAGAACAAGCTTAAAGAACATGAGCTTTGAAGTGGTGAATTGAAGTTTCGAGCTTGAGTCCTTAACAATATTTATATGAAATAATATGTATATATTTATATATATGAGAAATAATATTTATTTAGTTATGCAAAATAATATTTGTTTGTTTGTTTGTTTATATGAAATTATACATATATATATGTGCCTGATGCTAGCTTTCAATCTCAAGTCAGGTAAATAGCTACATGGAAGAAACTGCTCAGCATTAGTCAGTGATCCAATATTCTGTACCCAAAATATGGGCTCATAAGCTGTCCCTAGGAACTTTTTCTTCAAGCCATTGTGATAGGTGTCTTCTATACATTGAAGTGTAGAAATACTCCTATGTAGGAATTATAACCCCAGGGTGAAAATACTGGGTTAGAAAATAGCCACCATAGTTCTTGGTTAAAAAATTCTCACACAACAAGATGACTTTGATGTTAATTGGAGTGTAGACATGTCAGAGAGAATGAAATGAATATATATGTATTTATGTTGGAAGATCAAAAGAAACTTCATATGAATACAGGAAGATATTGCCCCTCAACTGAACATTACTGTCTATGGTGAGGCACTGTAATCCCTCCTGTGCACTTCTTCACTTGCTGTAAATTCATAGCAAAATGGTCTTGCTTATAAATAAACTTGTTTTTCTTCACACATGCAAATGCAAATATAAGGTCTTCTATCCAGCCTCAGTTAAGTGAAGGTTCTAGTAAAAGTTCCTTAACCTTTTAAACACACATCAACTTAACTGACTACTGTTTTGTGATCATGCCGTCCTCCTTATAATTTTGGCAATTTGAACTTTGAAGCTTAATGCAGAGACTGTTTTTGTTATTAAAAATATTAAATTACATTTAGTTATTAAAAATATTAAAAATGATAGGCTGCAGTATATTAAAAATATCCTTCTACTTATTGGAAATTATATTCATGTTATTTAGAAGTTATAACTATGACAAAAAGCAGTTTGGGTAACGTATCTGAACTTAGGTCCTTTCAGCGGTCATATCTGTGTCCCAGTTGCAGAGTGGACACAATGGAATAAATTAATAATTTGTGTGGGCTGAAGGGCAAGGGTAACAACATCATGGGAAGAATGGGTTAACTGCTCATTTCTTTATTCTTAGGTCTGCTAAAAAAATTCAATTTGTTTTCCTGGCTGTGGTTGTCTGGAAAAAAATCTGCTAATGAGGCTGGATAAAAAGTCATTTACTTCCTTGGCTGTTCTCATGTACTAATGATTGCTAGAAAATCCCTGAGAATACAGAGATGCAACGAGGAAGGCCAAGGCCTGTTTGCAATTAGAGTTAGCAAGACATGCCAGGGGCAACAGGAAGGGGTTCTGTAAATACATCATCAGCAAGGGGAAAACTTGGGAAAACATGAGGCCACTGCTGAACTGAGTGAGTGCCTTGGTGATGGAGGATGCAGAGAAAGCAGAGTTACTAAATGTATTATTTGCTTCTGTCTTTCCTGCTAAGGCTAGTTCCCATGAACTACAGAGCCCAGAGACAAGAGAGATAACCAGGAGAGAGGAAGACTTTCCACTGGTGAAGGAGGATTAGGTTAGGGTGTATTTAGGCAAACCGGACACATGTAAATCTATGGACGCAGATAGGAGGCACCCAAGAGTGCTGAGAAGTGGCAGAAGTTATTTCTCAGCCACTCTCCATCATCTTCGAGAGGTCATGGAGAGTGGGGACTTCCTGGAGGACTGGAAGAAACCAACGTCACTCCAGTCTTCAAAAGAGCAAGAGGGAGGATCCAGGAAACTGTAGGCCGGTCAGCCTCACCTCCATCCCTGGAAAGGTGATGGGGCAGCTCATCATAGAGACCATCTCTAGGAATGTCAAGGAAAAGAAGGTGATAAGGAGTACTCAGCACAGATTCACAAAGTGGAGGTCAAGTCTGACCAACCTGATAGCCTTCTACAATGGGGTGCCTGGCTGGATGGGCGAAGGGAGAGCCATGGATGCTGTCTACCTTACCTTCATCAAGGCTTTCGACACATAGCTTCTTCATAGGAAAGTCTCCCATAGCTTCCTCACAGGAAAACTCAGGAAGTGTGGGTTAGATGAGTGGATGCTGAGGTGGATTGAGAACTGGCTGGATGGCAGAGCTCAGAGACTGGTGATTAATGGGGCTGAGTCTAGTTGGAGGCCTGTGGCCAGTGGTGTCCCCCAGGGGTCAGTACTGGGTCCAGTGCTGTTCAGCTTGTTCATCAATGACTTGGATGAGGTACACCCTGGGCAAGTTTGAGGATGATATCAAACTGGGAGGAATGGCCAACACTTCAGAGGCCTGCACTGCCATTCAGAGGGACTTAGACATGTTGGAGAGTTGGGCAGAGGGGAACCTCAGGAGTTTCAACAAGGGCAAGCACAGAGTCCTGCATGTGGGGAGGAATAACCCCAGGCACCAGTACAGATTAGGGGTTGACCTACTGGAAACCAACTCCACGGAGAGGGATCTGGGAGTCCTGGTTGACAACAGGTTAACCATGAGTCAGCAATGTGCCCTCACGGCCAAGAAGAGCAGCGAGATCCTGGCCTGCATCAGGAGTGCCGCCAGACGGTCGAGAGAGGTGATCCTGCCCCTCTGCTCAGCTCTGGTGAGGCCGTGCCTGGAGTATTGGGTGCAGTTCTGGGCTCCCCTGTACAAGAGGGACGTGGAGCTTCTTGAGAGGGTCCAGCGTAGAGCAACGAAGATGACTAAGGCACTGGAGCATCTATGGTATGAAAAGGCTAAGTGGGGCTTGTTTAGCCTAGAAAAGAGAAGACTGAGAAGGGATATGTACAAAAACCTGAGAGGAGAATGTAAAGAAGATGGGGCCAAACTTCTTGGGGATAATGCATGCAAGTTGAAACACAGGAAGTTCTATCTCCATGTGAGGAAGAACTTCTGTACTGTGAGGGTGATAGAGCTCTAGAACAGGCTGCCCAGAGAGGTTGTGGAGTCTCCTTTTCTGGAGATCTTCCAAACCCACCTGGATGTGACACTGTGCCACGTGCTGTAGGTGTCCCTGCTGGAGCAGGAGTGTTGGACTAGATAATCTCTAGAGGTCCCTTCCAACCTTAACAATTCTGTGATTCTGTGAAAACAGATTTTTGAAATAAGACCTAGAAATTCTGAAATAAATACAGGTGATCACACTCTTTCAGAAAAGAAGGCTGCTTTAAGCAAGGCAGAAAAAAAAAAAAAAAGTCTTTTTTATTTGAAAACATTGAAAAGATTTTTAAACTACTCAAAAAATAAAGCACTTGAAGGTAAAATAAAATATACTCCAGCTAATATTTATTCTAACTTTTAGAGTAACAATAATAATAATAATAATAATAATAAATCAATCAGCTCAAGTCAACCTGAAGCAAAAATATTTTTGGTTTCTTTTCAAGTTCCCCACAAACAGACCTTTCTTTTCCATCTGCTGGAGCTCCCATAGATGCTTGTAAAAATCTCCAAGAAAACACACATTTGCAGGATGGAAACCAAGCAAAAAAGAAGCAAGCATAAGTTTGACCAGAGGAAAATGAAAATATGGAATAAAGAAAAGGAAAAAATTGATAGATTCTTAAAAGTGGCCTCTTTGAAACTTGAATACCTTTCAAAAATATTTGACATTAGCTTGATTAGTATTTTGCAAGTAATATCAGCAGTGATAAAATTACATTTGATTTTAATATGAATGAACTGCATTCATTATCAAATAGCAGGAATCTTGCTTAACCAGGCAGCTCTTGAAACTCTTGTTTCTGTTCTGCTTTAGTCTAATCAAGGGCTACATCTGAACTCTTCAGTCATTTAAAAACACACTCATTATTGATAGAGGGAATTTAGGAAGACAGGTTCTACAAATCTTACATGCAAAAAGGACAAAATGAGGGAGCATGTGAATATAAAGATAATAATTAATTTAACCATTTTCTGATATTATAACTATTTTCCCTTTGTTACAACTGTAAATTGAATCAACACTACAATGTGATGCAAAAAAAAGTTTTGTAAAATGATAAAACTTTACAAAGGATGTTAATATTCCTTTTTGTTAATAGCAAGGAGCATGCCATTACAAAGATATCTGTTCAGGTAAAGCCCTTGGCTGATATAAAATAAATCACAGCCATCATCTGGTCTCAGTTAAAGACAAAACCCAAATAGTCCATACAACTTTTCCATTTGGTATGCAGTAAAGAGATACCTTCTGATATATGGAAAAAAATCTTTATATGGTATATATCTTATATTTCCAACTCAAATTTCTTCTTGCCATTAGAGGAATATGGACTTTTTGATCCAGCAGCTAGGCATCACAGAAAAGATGTCTGGAGATTGAAATGGTATCACCATTCAAATCTATTGACAATCTATTTCAGTTTTGCAAACCCAACTTTATGACATGTAATGATACACATCGTTATGCTGAAAGCAGCTACTATTTTAAAAGTTGCATTTTCTATCAAAAGTCAGCTTCATTGCCATTATAAAAACCATGCAAAAAAGGTGGGAATCATGGCAGAATCACTAGCTGATGCATTGTCTGACTATTTCTTTGTCAGGACTGAATAATTTTTTTAGTTTAAGAACTTAGTTTAATATTATGCTGTTGTCTTTTGATAATATCTTTGAAGAGAGATTGCAAACAACAGGTCTTTCACTTGCTCTTGAGCCAGAATTACTTTCTAGAAGCTGGAAATCTGGCTCAGATTTCTGCTTGTGACGATCTGTCTTTCACAGTAGTATGTATAACATGTAGATTTACAAGTATAATATTCACGGTACTAAGGCTACATCCTGAGTCTATCTTTTGGTTTCTGCCCTAAGGAGTCCCCACAGGTTGCATGTTCTACTCTAAGGAGACTTTCAAGAGGCATAGCACTTCCCAATGTCTTCCTGTGTATTATACTTCCTGCCTACATGCACTGGGAAGACACTGTAGGATCTTTTTTTTTTTTTTTTTTCCTCACGAACAAATTTTGTTAGTGACTTTTGGTCAGTAATCTCTGATATTTTCATCTAGTGCTACCTCAATTTCCATCTCCCTGCTACTTCAGCATGCACAGAGAAATTAACAGTGTCCAGTAGGTTTTAGAGGATTTGCATTTCTGTTCTTACAACAGCATTATTTTGACAGGAAGGAATCATACAGCTGGGCAACTGACATTGAAAAGACACCATCATTCCTCATTTTGAAAAAAAATAAAGCCTATTTTATTCCAAAAATATTCCATCATTAAGATGGCGTATTTGAGAGCTAATACATACCTTATTTCTACTAAAATGTGTGATTAGAGAAATTACCTCTTCTGTGAACCAATTTTAGATTGAATGATCAATCATGAATGCCAAAGTCTATATTTGTAGGGGAAGTGTGAAGTACCTAAAATTAGGACTGAAGTAGTTCTAAGTCAAGATAACCTTACTGTAATACAGTATTCAGTTCCTCACCACAGCAGTCCAGAGAAGACCTTATCACTTCTCCCAGTGATTAAACTGCAAACATCTGTTTTGAAAAGCTGCAGCACAAACACATGATGCCATCAAATGAAGAGGTCATATGCTTGTGATAGGTGTGCTCCTTCCCCAGTCCAACCCGACTTTTCACACATAGTAGGCCTGTCCTATTCGAGTGTTAATCACCAGTGACATTATCTGATCCTGGTGGTTGCCTCCCTGACCTCTTCCCCCATTTAGACAATAACCATCAATAACAGTTCTGATGGCTTCATTCTGTTGGGGAGATAAGGGATAATTAAGCATACACCAGCCAAAATTCAGCCAATGAGAAAAAAAAAAAAAAAAAAAAAAAAGACTGTAAGTCAATCATCCCATAAATATGGAGACAGATCAAGAGCCCATTGAGCTCTTGGCCCATGGGCTGCATTCCAGGATCTCCCCTTGAGCCGGGATGTCTCTCAAGGATACTGCTTGGGGTTAAAAGATCCTTGCTGCAACAGATCAGTGGTGAGTGGCTATAGCGTGCTCTCTGAACTTGTAAACTTTAATGAACCGTATATGTAACTGCACAGAATTCTTTAGTCATAAATTGTCGACCAAGTCTGGGACTAGGATTGGATCCAGCTGCACTCAGACTCCTCTCAGAAGGAATTTGGAAAGCAAGGGGGTCTAATCTGAACCTCATGACTCAATGGGAGGTCTCCTTGCTAATTCAGTGTATATCTTGTACCCCATGCAATAAATAATGAGGGACCTTGTCATAGAATCTCATTAAACTATTGCATATATCACTAAAACCTATTATTAATTCTTTCACACGAGTGAAGTGCATTGTGTCTCTCACCTTCCCCACCACTCGTTCTGTGACAATGCAAGACCAGCTATGTTGGGCTGAGTCTTTTCTTATTTCTGTGCATCTGAACACCCCAATGGAGTTCTCTTCCTTGAACATATCCAGTCTTCTCTTATTGAATCTTTCATTTGAATCTGCAGTTATATCCCCTTTGATACAGGCAACCAGAATTATGTACAGTGTTTAAGTAGCAGATGAACAAGAAATTCATTCAATGTCATTTTCTATGTTTTGCAGTTCATTTATTTCCTAATAATTTCCGACATACAAATTACATTTTTGTTTTACTCAATTTGCTTTCTTTAAGACCACTCAGAGAAAGGTTGTCAACAAGGAAAGGTACCCAAAAGATGTGGAAAAGAAGAAAACTAGGTCCCTAATACTACTAGTTTCAGAATAGTCATAAGATGTGGAAAAGAAGAAAACTAGGTCCCTAATACTACTAGTTTCAGAATAGTCATCTATAGTTTGCTGTACAAGTCTCCAAAAAGATATCTGCAAAATGCATGGACAGAGATATATGAAGTATAAAACAGTGCTAAAACAGGAGCTTACCTTGTTTGTAGTAAGGGTTCTGCTACTATAACTTCCATAGATCTTAAAACTCCATTTAAAATATGAGTTAGCAATGACTAACAACTTAGCCATGATTGCTAGGGTTTTTTAGGGTCTACCTGCCAGCATATGATAGACCTACAGATCCACCAAGATTTTATTACAGTATTGTCTGTAAAAAGTTCAACGCGAAAACAGGGCCATAAATGCTACTTAGAATATCATCTTTGGGTTTCTATGAGTATTCAGCACCAAATGACTGTTTGGACAAACAACATATGCAATACAAACAATATAGGAATTTTTCTAATGCAGTACTACGGTCTGAGTGCAGTATTGTGCCTTCGTATTCTGGTAATTATATTTTTGGCAATAGACAGTAATAAAGAATCTCTAAAGGCATGTTTGCATACTTCAAAGAAGTACTAGAACACCTTAATCTTTTAAAGATTTAAAGTGTTATTTTTTCTTAAATTATTGCAAGCAAATATGATTGCAGCTACACTCATCATAGCATTTTGTTATGGCTCCTGTTTAAGTGTACTTATTCCCCTAATGACCAAATCCTCTTCTTATTTTTTTTCTCTTTATTTCTTTTTTTTGAGGGGCTCATTCATCTTAGAATACCTACATGGAGGTGGAGAAGACAAGATCATTTTGTAGCACTCGATTAGGAGATGCACCCTGGAAATTCAGAATCCTAGGAAGGTCAGATATTCGTATAGTCAGTGGGACAGTCTGATTTGAGCTCAGCTGTGGAAGAAAACTGTCTGTCATGAGGACACCTGCTGTTGGGACATGAGCTGATAACAATTTCACGTCAATGAGCTGCAGTAAATGAAGATACCACTGTCTCTCCCTTTGATCAATCTGATTTAATTAGCTGCAATGGTGAATTCAAGTGATGCTGCTTCTTTCAAAGGAATGTGTGATACTCTGGTTGCAGGTCAATCAGAAGAACCCTGAAACTGGTGGCGAACTTTCAGAAGAACCGTCTATAATCTACCTGTAATTTGCTTTTCTGAAGAATGTAATTAATAGTAATCACTTCAACCATACTGGAAAATATTGTTTAAGGCTTGATTTGGTTAGAATTGACTGCAGGTACGGCTTACATGTTTTTTAGCCTTACAAAGAATATCATCTATATACTGATATAAAAATTAGGGTTCTTCTTTGAGGAGAAGGAGAAATAATAATACTTTTCTAAGACTCAACATTTAACTCCTGCTGTTTTATATCTCATTAGGTTCTCAGTGAAGCTGGTGTACATAAAAATACTACAGCATTTTACATTCAAACAACTTTGACACATCACGTATTTGTCCTGGAGAAAATATCAATGTCTGCTAATAAAATAACCATAATAATTAGAATATACATTTGACACTGACATCTGATTGTGTTTCTTTCTGGCACTATGCAGATATATATAGGATATTTCATTTTGTAATAAGGGTTATATTATTTAGGTATTCTAGTTTTATCTTATACTAGAGATAAGCTCTTCAGTATTTCTTGTAAATGTAGAGGTGATTGTTCATTCAAGGCATAAACTACATATTATTAATCCAAACAAAGTAATTTGTGACTTGGCATTCCACAGGGACTGCGGAATGCCAGTGTTCAGGAACTTCTCTGCAGCTGCCATCTCACTTTGAAATAAGGGATTATGAACAGATTTTCTAATATATGATCATTATCTGAGTCTGTATACTCAGGATTTTGAAGAAATGTCTAACTCTGTAAATTGACCTGTGCTAGCAATCACAGGAAGTCTTAGTGCAATCTTCCTACTAGTATTTTCACCATCATCCTCTAAACTTGCTCAGAAGGTTCAGAACAATGAGAAGTCAAGTTCTTTAACTAAGCAGAACAGAGGTCAACATGGATTTCTGTGGGATTAATACACTTTCTGAGTTAACTCAGCAGTGAATTTATTTTAAACTAGCACATTTCCTCAAAAGAAAAGAGCAGCTTGATGGTTGAGGCATTGTAAACAGTACACCACCTTGAGCTTTTTTCAGCTTCCACTGGGGAAAAAAAAAGGTATTTTTAAATAGAAAATAATGTCACTTAATCTAGAACAATTAAAATGATTTATCTTAAAAGCAACTACTATGACTTACATTATTTTGAAATGAGTTATGGCAGGGAAGTTGTATTTGATGTTTTTCATAGATTTGATTACATTGAATGAATGGCACAGCTAGGAAAATAGAATTAAAAGCTAATAATATTTGTTATTCAGACAAATACTTTGTGTGAGAGAGGATTATTTCTTTAGAAGAAAAAGGCTCAAAATTGTGTAGCTCTGCAGCCCTGTAGCATAGTAAATGTGGTGCTGCCATTGCTATTAATGGGCCATAACCTTTTATTAGCTTAGCAATATAAGGCCTCAAGACTTTTCAGACTTTGTTTGGACTTGTCTGACCCTTTTACCACCTTTTACCTTTTAACCTTTTCTTTAACCGAAAAAGAAAATTATGCAATAGTCCAGTGGCTAGTGTCTAGCTTGTCTTTAGCTTTAATGTAACTTTGTGTAACTGTACAGTTTTACCCTGAAGAAACTATACCACATATAAGGTCTAACAAAATGAAAATCTTGAGTCTGACAACTGTTAAACACAGTTCTTATAACAGAATAGTCATCACAGCTTTCCTCTGGGCAGATGACTTCAAGTCAACAGACATTTCTCTAGTTTGCGGGAATAACATTAGTTTGCAGAACTGCCTGCTGGAAAATGTGCATAGATGAGGCAGCCTGATGGTTGAATTTTGCCAGCACACATGTGTGCACCAGACATGCCTGATTGATAATGCTTTAAACTGTGACTGATGCTAAATTGAAATTGCAGAGCTGTACAGCTGCTGATGTGTCCTGCCAAAGATAGTGAAGAATGGGTGCCATGGGTCTGCTGGGTGGATCTGATCCAATCCCTCCCTTCCTCTTCCTTGAGGCAGCTGCTCATAGTGAAATGTACTGGAATTCCCTGATATCAAAGAAAGAGAAAGATGGGTTCCTGTGGGAGAGGGGCAGGTGGCAATGGGTAAGGCTAGAGTTTACATAAATAGAATTCTCTTTAGCAGACATGAAGGACAGAAGAGGAGAGAAAACAATATTTTTCTTTGATCTGAAAGGGAATTAAATAACATTTCTTTGCTTAGCTGAAAAAACAAGATCCTGGGCAGCGCTAATAGCCCTGCAATGAGAACTCTAGCCAAAATGCACACTGAACCAGAGGAGTCCATGCTGCCAAAGAAAAATAGATGTTTTTCTATCTGCTAGTCATACACATCAATGATTCTTTTCTGGTTAGGCTTGTGAGGAGGGAACACTGGTGCAGGACACCTAAGATACATTAAGAGAAGAAAGAAGGTTATAGGTTTATCTTGACATCTTTTCGGTCAGCTTTTCAAAAATATTTATTATAAATGGGGTTATTTCAGGTTTCTGAATTTTCCCTGCTCAGTTTTCCCTGAAGCACCTTGTGCTAGCCATAATAGAGGACTCAGACTAGATGTTTTTCCAAGTGAACAGTAACTAAGTTCACAAGTAATGGAGCAGCACGCTCCAGTACCACCCGTTAGCTAGCTCTTACCTGCCCCAGGCAATTCAGCGCTGCCAGTCTGGTCTAGAAAGTAAACACCTGCCTGCACCAAACCCAGAGGACTTGTGAGGTGCTGGCTGTCCCTTTAGTTATCATTAATTCTTGTTTCTTAACAAATCAATGATTACGAAAGGTGTAGATGAGACTTCCCACCAAACAGTTGGTTTTCAGCATCTGAGAATTTCACCTGCAGAGGAAGTTCCTTTATTTTTTATCCTTCAAAGATACAAATGCACCTTGCATCTCTCTCTTTTTGTTTTTCTTTTCCTCCTGACTTTATTTAAAATGCTATAAATTATATAATTTATGTATAAATATATATTTATACATTATATATATATATATATATATATATATATCCTGTCAGTCAGGACAGCTTGCCTACCTCTCTTTGAGGCACAAAGACACAGAGCATTTTGTCCCAGTCCTAGACTTAGCAAGGGCTTAAGGATAAACTATATCTCACTAGATATATATTAAGTCATATCTTTGAATCTGCAGAGACCACTTCCATTTAGCAGAAAGAACTCACCCATTGTTTCAAGGAAAAGAAAGAGAAAATTAATGATAATAAACATAATATACTATAACATAGTGAATTTTCATATTTTCCTCACTCTAAATCCAATAAAAATTCATGCCTTAAAATAGTAAATATGCCTCTTGTGAAAAAAAAAATAGTGCTTGAGAAATCTACACCCCATGATATGCTGATGGGGTATGGTTTTGCAGAGAAGTGCTTTCTTCATTTTAAGGATTACTCTTAATAAGTAGCATGTGATGAGTAACTTTTTATATCCTTTTCTGTCCTGGCTTGCCTTCTCTCATTGTAATGCAGTGAGTGTCACAGTAATTCATCTTTGGTACTGAGGCAGAACAGATTTCTTTACCTTTGCAGAGCTCAAATCAGCTTTGCCTCATTGTGATGACAAGGTAACAAAATCCTTCTGCACCTTCAGCTATGTGGTTGGGGCTGCTGCACAGTTTCGACCCCTATGTTTGGAAACTCTCTTTTATTCTCTTTGAGGCCCTTTGCTACTGGTATGCTGTAATTCAAAGCTGCCCTATGCATATTAGAAGATCCAGGGAGAATTCCCATGTGTGGCTGCACTGTGATATGCTGTTTGAGGTACAGAAGCACTCAAAACACCACTTCATAACACTGGTAAGTTTATGGCTTTGATTACATCTCTTTTCATGTTCTTTAGTAAGGAGTACTGTGAAGGCAAAGCATACTATAGGTAGAGCAGGTATCTTCAGCTTTCTATCACCAGACAAGGCATACTACACAGCTGGGAGTACACAGGGAGAGCATAGCTGGTTGACACCTGGCATAATTTTCCATCTACAGCTTCTCAGAGAAGACTCTTCTGTTTGTTAAATACCTGTAAACCTGACTTCAAACTGTGACAGAACATGGATGTGAACAAAGCTCCTCCTTGGTCTGACAGGGTTATCTTTGCACATACATAGAAGTAGGAGTTTAGAAAGCTTAGAAACCGTCCTGAAGGAAGTGATTGAAGTTACATTTCTAGAGTACTAGGTAATTATTGTCAGGAACCTTAATACAAAAACTTGTACCTAAGCTGTTATTTTTCATACAGTTCTGCCTGAGGATTGCATCTTTACCAAATTATCTGAAAAAAATGCTGCGTTCCTGTTCCTAATGCTTGCCTTCTCATATTTCTGCGACCCAGATAGTACAACCTGGAAACTTTTGTTGCAAGAAATCATTGTTGTCTTGCACCCTGAGAGCAGGAAGACCAGGACGCCTGCAGGATCTGGCATTGGCTTTTCTGTGTTAAGAAATACATAGAGATACTATGCATATATTCTGAGTTTCACTTGAGTAAATGGTAGCAAAGGAACTCCTTTCTCCCCTGCTGCCCTAGGAAGGAAACAAAATGTCTCTGCTTGCCACAGAATAAGTAACACAGCATTGACCTATGATCTTGGCTTTTTCTTTCAGCATCTGACTCTCTCTCTGCTGTTGGAAGCTGTTCCTTGTCTCCTTTTCCACACATCAATTGTAACAAGTTCCTGCACTCCAACCTGTTGTCAAAATGCTTAATGCTTTTCTGAGTAGCTGCCCAGTAGGGGCATCCTTCTTCAACATCTTAGATCCAAATCACACTCAAAATACAACTAGAACTCGTAGTCCAAATGACTTAATCATCTCAAATAAAGACATTGGAATAGGTTGCAATCTGAAATATATATGAATGTACAAGACAAGATAAAGAGAAATTCTCCAGATATTCATAGTGCACTGACTGTATTAGATTAAATATACACTGTAAATTATTGTATTTACATGGATATTACATTAAGTTGCAATGTTCAGCATTCATATTTCTAAGTATTTGTTTCTGCCATGGGGAAAAGCTAATAAGGAGGAATACGGGAACAGTTTAATTCTATTTAGAAGTGTCATCATCCTCTTGCTATGTGTGTGGCAATAAAAAAAACTTATTCTGATGGCATTATCAGCCATAAGCATTATAAATTGATGCATTTCCTAGGATGCTTGGCATTATAATGAACTTTAACATACTGCACATTGACATTCACACACTATAAAAATTCTTTCATTACAGGGCATTTTATTGTGCCTTCAGTCATGTAGAAATCTAACAAAAAACAATTTACAGACTTAAGTTTTATTTTGAAATGTCTGTTTCTATTCACAAACAGAAGTAAGAAGCATTTGTCCTAATAGGATTTGGAGGCTACAAAAAATAATCCAATCTTGCTTCAAAATGTTATAATCAAGAAATACTCAGTTAAAGAACGCCCTGCAAATACTACTGGTCTAGGTTTGCTCTTGCATGATTTTTAAGCCCAATTTTAGTTTTTAATTCAAAAACTTATAAAATTACTGATATACAAAAATGTATTGTATTATTTATATGAATTGATACAGCAAGCCTTCTAGCATCTTACATAATATTGGTCTTACCTCTTCCATTGTAATGGAGAGTTCTGTTTCATCTTTCATGGTAGCATGGTAGGTTCAGTTTTAGCAAAACAAGGTGCCACCAGATATCTTCAACTGATGTATTAATAAATGGAGATGTGTACTTCCTGTGTAGGAAGTTCAAAACCACAAGTCTTTCTGAAACAATAGACTGATGAGTGAATCTAAATATGGCATGTACTTAAGTAATTGCTGTTCTTAAATTGATATGAATTCCTGGATTTTCACCTCATTGTCTAAAAATAGTTTAAAATTTCTAAAAATCCAAAAGAGATAATAAATAGTTGAGTATAGAGGACTATTAGAAACTAGGAAAATAAACAAACAAAAAGTAAAAGTTTGGTCCAAATGAAGAATTTAGGAGAAAAGAGTATACAAGCTGGTAAGTTAAACAGTGCAGGTACCCCCCCAAAAAAGTGTTTAGGAGTGACTTGTATACAAAACTTCTAATAGGGATTTTTAAAACATACTGAAGTCAGGAAGCCTGTCAAAGAACTGATGGAGGTCCAAAAATTATGTTGAAACACTTAGGGAAGAAATGACTGTCATGGAAGAGATAAAAGAGACTGTCATGGATTTGTGTTCTCCTAATCCTTCTCCCTAATGGCTGCCATTTACTTATGAGGGAACAGTCTGAGGAACTGCCTCAAATTGAAGTGTCAGTAAATGACTATTAAGATAAATCAATAACATGGTTAATAACAAATGGCCACAAAGAGATGATAATCTCTTTATGTAAAGAAGAAGAAATTAAAGGAAATCACATATGAAATTGCTAACTACCATCTAAAAGCAGAAGGATGAAAAGGATCACATGAGATATTAATTTTTAAAATAATCCAGGAGAGAACTAGGAAATGAACTAGTAAATCTGATTTAACTTCAGGCAAAATGTAAAGATTGGAACTGGCAGGAAAAAAAAGAGAGAGAGAGAGAGAACGATCGGAAAGAGCAAGAATCAGTACAGATTCTATACAGAGTAGCTTTTTTTTTTTCCATCCAAAATTAATACAGAACTGTGAAAAAGCCAATGGCTACTTTGGGAATGTTCCCAGCCAGAACTTGACTCCATATTCCAATAAATTCTTGACATACTCCATGGCATAATTTTGAATCATGTCAACTGTCACTGTTCCACTTACAATTTAGGAGCTAACACTACCCAGAGATTGTTCAGAACAAGCAGCCACCATGTTTCAGAGAAGATAAAACACAGTCTGGCCTTTGCTAGAGAGCTCCAATGTGGGAGAGCAATTGTGGTCACATTACATTTGCTGCTATCAATGCATCTTTAGAGTTTGAGGAAGAACCAATCCGTGAAATGTACATGCATTTCCAAAGTTTTAGTAAGGTCTGTATCAAAATTCTCTAAAGAAATGAAGATGAAAATCCAAAAAGGAAAAGCTATGCATGGAAGTGGAAGAAAGGATGTAAGAAGGGAACTGTCCTAGCAATACATACCTGGTCTTTACTTTCACCGTAATTATTGTAGGAAATGCTTTGAAGTGCTAGGGATCATTTAATGGAGGAAAACAAGCAAGCAAGCAAGCAAACAAAAAACTAATGTCAGAAAGCATCCAAGAAGGCAGGAAAAGTGTTTGCAGTTACTGAAAATCAGACAGAATAGAAAAGAATAATGGTAGGTATATAAATATAAATGTGTGTAAATCCAAAGCCTTTCCTCAATCCTTATTAAAATAAAGATCAGTTCTCATCTGATCTCCTGGAAAAGAATAAAGTAGAATTAGAAAAAGACCTCTATGCAAAGACAGCCTAGTCTTTTCAGCTTGGAGAAGAAATAACTGTAAAATTGTATATATTTTAGCTTTGATTTTTATTTCTAGAATCTTAAAATATTTACTCATCATTTAGTAGGATATTTCACTGGCTTATTAGAAGACCTTTACTTCTGTGTATAATCACAAGATTTAATACCAATGCAAAGTTTTCTTGTACTATTTTGTGCATCATTGTTCCCCCTCAATCTTATTTCAATTTCATGTCTCACAGTTCGGCTCTACTTCATGTATTGATGCATAATTTTTGCAGTTTCCATTATTCTGCGGCTTTAACATCACATGTGTAACCAATTGTGCTTGAAACTGATGTGACGCTACCTCTTTAATGTTTATTGAAGATGTCAGATTGAAAACAACAAACAATTTTCCTCTTGATGATCTTTGTATGTAAAGTTTATGATAAAGGCCCATTGGCCTAATAACCTTGTTATGTGCATCGTTGACTTGAGTTTTCTTTAGGAAACACATTTCTCCTGCAAAAATTTGAATGTTCCTTTAGAAATGACTATTAAATTTTACTCAGAGGAATGTCTCAGAGGACTATCTTTCCCTATAGATTACACTCATCTGTGTAAAGAGAGAAAAACAAGCCTTTAACCTACTCTTCCACTTTCTTTGACCAAAACCAGTGCGTGATGGACACATTTTTGGATAGCCTTCTGTTAAATAAGGGATTACTAGCATTTGGTGCCACTGTCTTAGTTTAATCCAGAGAATATAATGTAGTATAGCAGGATCCTGTCATCAGAGTGTCTGTAGATGTTCCTTTCAGGACATCTTATAATCACTGAGTTTCTGGGAGCAGATGAAAAAAATGCAGTTTTATCTCTAAGCACACACATGCATAAATAATATATTAATGAATGACTTGTATTTAAAAAAAAAAAAAAAAAGCAGTTTTGAGAGTTCTGCTCTTTTATTCCAGGGATTCAAATGCAACATCAAATCTCCATGCCAGCTGAATAGTATGGACACTGAGCTTGATCAAAAGCACAGATTAAGAATTGTTCTCAAATTATTGTGTGAATAATTCCTAAAAAATACATTGAAAACCCAAATAATCTTCAAATAAACATCTTGCAAAATAAAAATTCATTGGATATGCTGTTCACAATGAAAATATCTTTGTACTGCATTACAGCTCTGGTGATTGTATTTCACAAGCTATCAGAAGAATTTTACAAATATGTCAGCATAATTCAGAGTGAAATTTAATGATGTCTGAAATATTCTTGAACCCCACAACACCAGCCAGAGCAATAAATCAAAATTAGTAAATTTTCATAATGTTCACTTCTCTAATACAGTTGCAATAGTCATACCAATATGCTTGGTGTGTTTCTCTTCAAAAGTTAGAAAAATATATTGCAGTGACCGAATTAAATGCATAAACTCTAGATAATGTTTGACTTTGCAGCTTTTTAAAATAAGAGATCTAGAGTTCAGTGCATACAGGTGGCCACATTCCATTTCTTTCTTGATCCATCACTCACCTCTTAAAATCATAGAATCATAGAATTGTTATGGTTGGAAAAGACCTTTAAGATTGATGAGTCCAACTGCAAACCCTTCAACATACTTGCTAAACCATGTCTCTGAGTGCCTCATCTACACGTCTCGAACACTGCCAGGGATGGTGACTCCGCTACTTTCCTGGGCAGTCTGCTCCAATGTTCTTTTGGTGTAGAAATTTTTCCTAATATCTAAACTGAACCTTTCCTGGTGCAATTAGAGGACATTTCTTCTTGTCTTACTTTCAGTAGATATTTTGGAGTAGAGATTGACCCCCGCCTCACTACAACCTCCTTTCAGAGAGTTACAGAGAGAGAAAAGGTCTTCCCTGACCCTTCTCTTCTCCAGACGATATAACCCCAGGTCCCTAGCCCTTTCCTTGAAAGATTTTGTTAGTAGGAGTTCTAGCATTTTTTCTGTGTGTGTGTAATTAGTTGGTCGTTTCTACTGTTTTCCTCCAGAACATACAATGTCTGCATTTTATCCTCCTGGAAGCAGTTTTCGACATTTTCTTATCCAGCACATCACTGGAAATAAAGAAGGAGCTTGGTTTACAAAAATCACAAGTAGAAGTGACAAAAATAGAGAGGAAGCAATTAATTTGACTAAATGGTAATACCCATTAGCCATGAAAGTTTTAATGCAAGATTTATTAAAGACCATATTTCACATCATTACCCTCATCTTACCATATCCATCTGTGACATGCGCCTTGAGGATTAGCTTTAAAGCTCTCAGATATTAACAGTCACATTAGTGTCATAAAAGAACCTGAAAATATTGCACACAAAGAAACTTTAGGCCAATATCATCTCTACCAATAATAGGTGCATTCTGAGGCAGTCATTTCAGGAACATATGTGATCCATTTTGTTTTCTTTCTGATAGAGATGACAGTTATGATTTCGAATCCAATAAAGTAATGAATCAAGGTAAGAAACCTGGAAACTACTTTGTAAGAACAAATCTTATAATGAGAATAAAGTGTATTTTGCAGCGATAAAAATGACAGACCAATTATAGCCAGCTTTAGCTGTTATGGGTAAATTAGACACAAAAGATTTTATTAGTTCTAAACTAACGATTGTTACCACCCTGTCCTTTTATTATCTTGTCTGCTAGCCTTGCATTCTTCTGTTGATTAACACCTCCCAACTTTCAAAAAGGCAGCTATAACATAAAATATAACAGTGACAACAGCAACTGTGCTGTATACTCAACTCTAATACTTATGCAAGATGCCAAATTACTTATTGATACAATGTTTTCAGTAATGAAAAGAGAAATTCAAACAGGCTTACACCTCAGTATAAAAAATTCCAATACAAATTTTATTTTATTGCTGGTATAAGTCCAGTCTCAGCCAATGAAAGATTGTTCACTACAGGAAATTGCGTATTTTTTCCCAGTTGAAATAACTTAAATACTTGAAAGGTTTCCTTAATGCCCACAGAAACAGTTCCAAAACATACAGGTATCTTAATTAAAAAACAAGTGCTGGGTAAACTGAATTTCTTCATCCATTATAGTTCAAGGGGCAAGAATAAAATGTTCATTTGCAACTAAAGTTTAATTTGGCTCCATTCATAAACATAACTCCATTGTTAAATACCTAAATAAAAAGGTAGAGTTTCAAATCCAAGAAAGACTGTGATTTGATGTAAGTCGTAGCAAGATGGGCATAATTTTAGCAAACCTATAACATAAGGTACTCTCCCAGGGCTTGGATAACTGTAATCCAAAAAACCCACTGCTTAGCAAAGATCCGGACATGACTTTAGATTCCTAATAATATGGCCTCATGTGCACACAAAAGTTTCTTAAGTCATAAAAGTAGATTTCTGTTTTCCAGACAAACGACCATCTGCCATTTTTCCCCTGCATGTTGTCCGCTGCATTCTCATAGGACTGGCAGACATGGTACACAATAGTTAGCTGTGGGAGATCAACATGTTTCTGGAAGGGCAGCCAGAAACTAGGTGGGACACTAGCATATCTAAATTCACAGAGCATGGATCATAGATTTGACCTAGTCTACCTCTCCATATAATGTCCTTGTTGGAATTAAAAAAAAAAAAAAAAAGTCATATAATTTACGCTATAAAATGCATCCAAACTTACTAAAAGTAATATAATTTTGTTAACTCTGGCAACAAATGTTGACTTAGTGGGTAAGTGAGATCAGTTCAATGATACAAGCTTGGACATTGTTCATAAAGGAATTTGCCCCCAGAACAAATTATCTATTGATTGTCACAGGGAAACTTGCCACATTTGAGATGAATGAGCCCCAGTGTTGTAATCTTTTACAGTCTATCATCTTCTCTGTTCATACAGAGGCTGTTCTTCCATATACCTTGCAAGCTGTAGGATTGGTCTGTAAAATTTATTATATGCCTCAACAATAAAAATGTTTGTTATTAAAGCAAACCATAAAGCAGATGTACGAAGCCTGGAGAGAGCACAAGCACAATTTATGGTATTACTTTGAACCCATTCTCCGTAAAATGAATCAAGTTGGAAAATCATTTGAATATTGTTTGTGCTACGTCTCTAAAACAGCAACATGAAAATGCATCATACTTCCATTTTGGTTGTAATGGGTTCAGTGTAATTCTGCTAACCTTGCTGTATTTCAGGGCAACTAAATTGAAGTTCATTTACATGCATAATTAAATTGTTTATATTTGAATACTGGTCTTGTCATATTATATATTAATGAAATATAAGCTAAGGAGTAACTTAAGGATTTCACCAACTCTGTATTTTTCATTCAGAAATAATCACCTCATTAATATTATGTGTATGCATACAGACCATGCATGTAGTGCCAGTTGAAATTCAATCCTGATAGTTTGCAAGTCTTGAGGGAAACTATGCTTGAGTGGTGCCTCTAAGCAAAGTGCCAGAACAATCGTGCATGCAAGTGAAGCATCAAGTATGTCTAGTTAAAATGACTGAAGTTCTGTGATTCTGCTTATACGATCTATATCCTCTTTCCATACTCCCAAACAGAATAATTTTGAATATTGCTCACATAGAGATGACGCAAGAAATAATTTTTTTGTCCTTGATTTCAAAATTAATGGGATTTTAAATCTGAACATGAGAGTAGAGGGAACATCAGTATAAAACTTCAGGGATAGAACATTGTTTTCCAAAGAAGGTGACAAGAATATCCAAGACCATTTACCAGTGTCTGGTTTCAGAAATTAAACAAGGCCAAAAGGGGACCAGAACAGATCCAGCTAATGCCAGGTGTGCAATTACTCTGTCGGTGGTTGTGATGATGACAAAAAAATCACACAGTCTAAATTAAATAGAATTGATCTCTTCTTAGGCCTAGACATTGCTTGTGAAAGTAGCTGACTGTAATTAGTGAGGCTATCAAAGAGGCAATGATATGATCCAAACAAAGATCGGACTGGTCGTTTACAATCAGGCCACCTTCTGTTAAAACCTACCCAAATAAAAACCCTCACAAAATCAGAAGTCAATTTATGGAATGAGAGAAGACATAAAACGAGAGATTTGATGAAAGCTGTTTTCCTTAAGTATGGTGATATAAAAGCTGCAAGCACTTGCAGAGTTCACTAAGAATGAGATTAAACTGAAGGACAAAGAGGAAGAATGGGTACTCATATCTACAGTATGCAAGATCTAAAAGAGATTGGCAGTTATATTTATATTTTTCTATGGACTGAAAAATTTGTCCCAAACCTGGTTTAGAGAATCTGTTTAAGAAAAAAAAAAAAAAAAAAAAGTGTTTTGCCTCAGAGGCTCTAAGGAATGGAGAAGCTACAATCTTTATTGAAAAATGATGACAATATTAATCACGTTCACTTTTAGGAAATTTTGTCTTTTTTTCAAAGTTGAATATACTAAAACCATTTCCAACTGCTGAATCTTTTTGTTTCTTTCTCAGTAATAAAACATCTTCCTCTTTCTTCCAATTTAGGTGCCTGTAGCCAGTGACCTAATCAAGTTCTTTAACCTTCTATTTCATAAATGAATATATTAACATTTTTTGTGGTCTTTGAAGTCTTGCTTGAACCTCTGCATCATTTTGACCCTGTTTAAATTCTTGATAATGTTTTTTGAGGAATGAATACTGTAAGAGCATGTTTTTCTCTACCAAATGCTTGACAATGTATGCAGAATAGATAATTTCATTTTTGTAGGATTTCAGTGGTCATTTCAGCCAAATATTGGACTAAGATTACATAATGAGACAGCTATTCAGAAGACTCTCTAAATCTTTCTTTAACTCACTCCTCTTAAAGACAAAAATCACAGAATCTTGGAATCACAAAATGGACGAGTTTGGAAGTCACTTCTGCAGACCATCTAGTCCAAGCTACCTGCTTAAGCAGGGTCACCTAGAGCACATTGCACACAAGTGTGTCCAGATGACTTTTGAAAATCTTCAAGGAAGGAAACTTTTCAATCTCTTTGGCCAACCTGCTCCAGTGTTCAGTTAACCTCACAGTGAAGGTTTTCCTCAGGTTCGGACACACTTTCCTGTGTTTCAGTTTGTTCCTTCTTGGCCAAAAGGGCTAATTGCTGTATTAAGTTCAAAGATCCTCCACCAGGACCTCAAGGTCTTTTTCTGTGGAGTTCTTGGGCTGGTCAACCCCCAGCCTGTACTGGTGCATGGGTTTTATTCTTGCCTAGATGCAGGACTTTGCACATCAATCTTTGTTGACCTTCATGAGGTTCTTCTCTGTTTATGTCTCCAACTTGTCAAAGCCTTTTTGCATGCCAGCGCACACATCTGGTGTATCAGCTACTCCTCCTAGTTTTGTATCACCAGCAAATTTGCAGAGGGTGCACTCTGTCCCTTCATTCTGATCATTAATCAATAAATTGAACAAGATTGGACCCAATACTGATTTCTGTGTCATGCTAGCTTGGTAAAGGAGACAGTAAAACAAACCAGAGGGGTAACCAAGTCCACTGGGCTTTGGTTAGTTGATTTGATTCACCTGTGCAAGACCTTCATGATAACAACATCCACCATTAACTGGCCTGATTCTTATAAGGGTTGGGCTTATCAGTTAGTAAATGGCAACTGGCCATGTACACCTGCTCCCTCAGAGTGGTTGCATCCCATCAGGGACAATGGAGTATAGATGTCAGTTTACCTAAATGATTTCTAACCCAATCCTCTTCCACCAAGGTATAGTCTTCCTTTCTCCAGTTATGTAAATGTAGATTTGTTTCCAGACAACATATAACAGGGCTCATTTTTATAGGTTGGAAGAACTTTAACTACTTTTGTAGCAGTGGTACACTTCATTACTTATTAAACCTGCAGTCCATTTGACTATCTATACAATTGTCCATTATAATTTCAGTCATTGTCTATATCATCTAGCAAAAGCTATATTGAATATAGTAGAAGGTGCTTAATTAGAAATATTTATGCATAGCTCCCTATTAAGACCTACAACTTTAGATTCTTCAGTAAGGCATTTGATATATACATTATTTGTACCATCTTAATTTCATATAATGCAAGTTTTAAATTGGGTATTATGTTGTGCAAGGTCAGAGGCCCTAGTAATACCCAAATATTCTATATTACCATAGCACCATCTATTAACTAGACTTGCTCAGAATGAGTATCGCTCAGAAAATGGACAACAGATGTGATATTTAAACCTTCCAGAGCTGGCACAGTGGATGGCAATTTTAGTCTCTAAATCCTGCTTGACAGAGTTCCAGATTAATCATACCATGAAATTCCTTGGGCTTGACATCAGGCTATCTCTGTTCTTTGATTCATGTTGTTTCAAGTACATTTTTGAGCCCTGGAAAAGCTTCTTGTTTATCTAATCTTTTGGAATTCTCCAGCTTTTTAAGACTCGCTAAAACCAATACAATTGATTTAAAGAATTTCCAGGTTAAAGCTTTAGGACTTGTGGAAGTACATTTTTAGGCATCCCTATATTTTAAAATGTTTGAAATGTGACTGTATCCTCTCATACCCTCTCTCTGTTTTTTTTTTTTGTTGTTGTTGTTATTGTTTTGTTTTGTTTTTCTTCTAGGAACAATGGTTTAAGGTAGGCTTCTGTGGTTCAAGAAGGAAAAGTTTAACTAACATTTTCTAAAATTCTACATCTTGATTATTCGATCCTCTGTGATGTATACCCGAAAAAAAAAATCATTTCTTTTTTTTTAAAAAACATGAATTAAAATGGCACAATATTGCCATTTCTGATTCTTAAAATTTCTGAATTTTCAGAATAAATCTAATGAGAGAACCTATTATAGTTTCATAATAGTTTCATATATAGTTTCATATAGATTTTCTCACTGTTGGAAAGTCATGCTCTTAAAATCACCTTTCATTAAAAGTAAGTTTATACTGCAGTGTTATGAGTTACTGATTTTGAACCCTGGATTTTTTTGGTGTTGTTTTCCAAAAAAGATCATCTGAATATTATCTCTTGAAATTATGCTTTGTTTGGGTTCAGAGCTCTCTTCTGTCATGCCATTTGTGATAGCGAATAAGTAGGAGAGGGTAGGAAAAGGGGAGTGAACACGGTAATTAACATCATGATTAACCTTTTTGAATTATCTGCTGTCTTAAGAAGTTTAACTGCCTTTCAGCAGCTGCATTTTAGACTGCATTTCCAGCTCCCTCTCTTTTCCTGTTCCAAACTTCCGTATATCTCTGACTCCTGCCTGCTTTCCAGAGGAACCAATATACTGTAATCCAGTTGCTTTCCTCTTGTGAGGAAAGATGCAGTGGGAGTTGAGGAAAATCAACTAAAAGCTTCAGGCTAGAGTGAGGAAAAATAGTCTGAATACCCAGCTGCAGCAAATGTGCTGGTTTCTCTAGTACTTTCATTTGCAACCAAATAATTCAAATAACATTTGAATGAGTCAGAGGCACTGCAGTAGTTGTCATTTGTATGTTTTTATCTTATCCTACTTGTGAACCAAAATATATTAGTTTAGGCCAATTGCATAGCATTTCAGTAGTTCTTAAAGGCTTAAGTTTATTTGCTACAGTTTATCAGATCAAGAATACACGCACAGCCAATGGATTGAGAACAATTTAATTTCAGGTCATGTGAACTTGCCTTTCAAAAAATAATATTTTCAAATAATAGTGAAGCATTTCACTACTTCAGAAGATGGATAGCTTTTTGATTATACCTGTGTGAAGACTTTAGATTTGCTCTGAATTAGAAGCTGTTGTGTACATTTGGCATCCATTAATCTTTTGTATGCAGCCTAAATTCAGGCTGCTGGAAATCCTCTTTGCCCTGAAGGCAGCAACTATGAGAGTCCTCCCAGGAAGGACCTGAAGGCACCTTCTAGGAATAATCTCCAGACTGTGTTTTGATGGTTTGTTTGCTTGCTTGTTTTCCCTACCTGATGTCAGTGAAATGGCAAACCAAACTGGTGTAGCTCGAGGCTACACATGAGATACTAGTATCTAGGGACTGGGTACATCCCAAATTCCCACTACCCTCCAGGAATACCTGTTGGATTTCCCCAGAGCTAGTCTTTGGGATGATTCAACAAGCAAGCAGGTAGATGGACTACTCTGTTGGCCTTGAGGTTCCCTGGAGGGCGGCTCTGCCTAGTAACATAGAAAGAACATCTGGGACTGTGAGTGAGATCACTGTCGCAGTTTGCACTTTCTGAGCTGATGCTCCAGGCTCTTGGTGCAATGCTCATGTCTCGTTAACACTCAGTTCACACTTTCAAACTCTTGAAAAACTGTCCATTGATGAGTCTGTTCAAGTGGGATTGTACTGATGAGCGTTTTTGAGAGGAAAAAAAAAAAACTGATACAATGACAGAATTTGATAGAGCTCACCATGCAGTATAAAGCTGAATGGGAAATTTTCTGATCCTTTTGGCAGGTACAATAGCTGGTGCCATGGATGTCTGATATTCTCCTGGGTTCTGGTTTGTATTCTTGCATTCTTTTACCTTCTAAACATTACAAAGCTGATCTCCAACAGACTCAAGTCTCACATAGCCCCAGTAAAGTCTCAATATTTTCTTCATATGCTCGCAACTTAAAAGATATGCCCAAATAAAATATATATATATATACATAGAGTTTTGCCTCTATAGATATTAGTTTAGCAGAATCTTCTCTATTTACATGCAATATATGAACAATAAATTCAGTGTAATGGATTTAATAATTATGTGTTACTAGACATACTATTTTATGAAGTCATAAACACAAGATCAGTTGTTCAATAGTGCTGGAAAACAAGCTTATCAGCTTTTTAGAATCTTACTAATATAAAATGCAGTTACTGAAAAGAGAAAGCATGGAGCCTTTCAGCCAAACTCCCAGTCCTTCAGCTAAAAGGTTCTATTCATTTGCAGTAATTTAGCATCCCACACGTCGGGAGTGTAACTGTAGTTCTTGGTGTGCTAGATAAGTTCAGACTTGGGCAATATTCTGACTACTTAAATTTCTCCTGAGGTTTCAGCTGTTCTCAGGTTTTGCTGCTTGTTTATTTGCTTGTTTGCTTTTTTCCTCTTTTCCCAAATCTTCCTTCTTAACTTGAAGTTTGGCATCAAACATTTCTGCCCTACTGAATATTTGCTGTCTTTTATCCTTATTATAGTAACTCACTTTGATGCCATCACAAGTCACACTGGAAAGCAGCAAGCAATGATAAGATTATGAAGTGGCACGTGATGGGTGATGGGGGATTTAAGCAATTAGACACAATTAACACCCACACACTTTAAATTAAAACTTCACATTTGGCAAATCTCTTAAGCAGGCTCTTCTGGATAGCATTTCCCATTAATCCATTATGAAGAGCCATAGAAATGTATTAGGTTAAATTAGTTCCCATATAATCATCCTGTTTAAACAAGACTATTGCTTAAATTCCTTGGCAGGCATGTAATAAATACAAAATGCCTCTGAATTTCATGTTAAGGTTTGTAAATTTGTTAAGTAAAGAAATTAAATTCCTAGGCTCTATCAGGTCATACAGAACTGTGAAACATAAATAAAGGAATGTAAAGCATCAGGCCATGGTTTTTATATATCTGCCTTAGTAAGGATGAGGATTATCTCTCCTTTCCTCATTTCACAATATCGTATCGTAAGATGTCAAACGCTGCGTTCCAAGCAATAGCTTGTTTCCTCTAACCTAAACTTTGGATTTTGTTTGCTTGTGGATTCTAAGTTTTCTGATTCTTAAAAGAAAAAATAGGATATGTAGAAATTTACTTCAATTTGAAAAATCTGAAGGTCTTCTCTTCCCCATACAGATTTATAGGAATTTCCATTCATCCACTGGATCTTGCCCCTGGTTATCCTTGAGAGGTAGGCCTAGTCAGTCAAATATATATTTCTGCACCTTGAATTAAATTAAAAGCTTATATTCAACCAGTCAATTACCACATTTGTTACAATGGCCACCCATGAGATTCTGGGCAAATTTCCAAGAAGCGTATAACTTGCATTCAGAATATAAATTAAGCCACATGCAAAAGACAGATTTTAACTAGCAGTTTGCATACATTATTCTCATACAGACTTGTCTATGTTTTATTATACATGTATTTCTATTTTTAACACTTGGAGATCAGGCTGCTTAAAATCACAGTTTTCCTAAAGTTTTGTGAATAGATGAAGCACATTTGTAGCAAAGGATGTATATGTGAAAATACAAAAAAAAAAAAAAAGTATCCTTTTGTGCTACTAATACGCTCTAAACACAAATGCACTTAATTTCAAATTGAAATGTTTTAATCAAAATTTCATTCAAATGAAGTTTATTTCAAATGGAGAGGAAATGTTCCACGATTTAAATGAATTTTCTTAAACTATATTCTCACCTCCTTTCATTCCTTATTTTCTATGGATATTCTAGCATTTGAATACATGGGTAGAAATTTTTGTTGAAACTATAAAAACAGGTATTTTCTGTATAAATTACAGAAAACACACAGAAGGTGCTTTCAAAATAAATAATGGCAAATATATGCACAGTAATTTCTGCTCACTGAATTGGAAAGAGAAATGTATCAAACACAAGTTCTTCTCCAACTAAAGCTGCTCAAAATTTGGCTAACAAATACCTTCATTAAGTTACTTAAGTATAAAGAGTGGATAGCATTATGTTTATGTCACTGAATTGTTTGTTAAAGTTGTAGTGTTAATGCCCAATTTACTATATATTTTCATCTTAACCTTGGTAAAACCATCTGAGTTCATCTTCTTTCCTCGACCTCATCAAATCATTTTATTTCTCCTTCTTGTCTCATTGTGCCACACCAGAAAACAGAATATTTTTTTTTTATCTTGTTTAACAAAAACAGAATTTGGAGTGACTTTGGAGTGGCAGAATCCCATTTGTTGTTGCTACAGAATGTGTATGTTTATTGGAAAGCGCTGAAGTTTGGATTGTCTTTCACTATTTGCTTACTTAGTATCCAGAAAATGAAAATATTATACATTTTGTGATTTTAATTTTTATGCTTATTGTATATTAAGACGAAAAACTACTACACAGGTTAATTTTTCTTGGCATAAGCAATTTCATGTTAGGAGAACTAAAAGAAATGCTTTGCTTCAACAGCTGACCACATGAACAGTTCTCACTCCTTGGCTATGGAAAATCACGTTGATGATCACTTTGGGCTGAGCTTATGTGTTTCTCCCAATACTTCATGAAGCAGTGCTGAGGAATAATCCCAAACATGAAAGTTTTAGCTGGATCTTCTCACAATGACTTCCACATTCCTCAAAGTACCATTGGAAATGATCATTTGAAGAACATCTTAGATAGGAGCTGTAAGAAGCCCGTTAGTAAACTCTTGAGAAAATTTTCTGTGAAACTACTTGATTGTCATCTGGGACGGGGCAGAGTTCCAGAAGACCCAGGCAAATATTGAATCTCGCCCATAGAGAACTGAACCAAACTGTCACACATTAGCATGTGATAACATGTGGGAAAAATTACTCCTGCTCCTCACACAGGTGATCTTGTTTTTTGATGAAAATTTTCTTTCAACCAAATTGATATTTCTCCAGTGGAAAACTCAGAAAACTCACTTTTTTTCTTTTTTTTAAACTCCACTCAAATCTGCTTTCTGTCTATGGGTCTTCTGAAATACAAGCAATGACTCTAAAAGTAATTTCAAATGCAAAAGACATTCAGAAAAGATTATGATCTGTGAGGAGACCATGGAAAGCAAAAAAAAAAAAAAATGTTAGTTAGCTCGCTATATTTAGCTGTAATTAGCAAAATTTCCTCAAGAGAAAGCTTTCAGGCAGTATCTATATAAGTCCACACATTCTTTTGCAAGGCATATTTTTCTCCGTTTAAGAGGAGACTGACTTTTTCAGCATCAGAATACCTGAAAATTCTATTGTTATCAGCTGGAAAGTTGATTTTGCCTGTAACTCAAATAAGTATAGCCTTTGTCCTGATACAAATATTTAGAGATTTTTATCCTGAGACAAATATTCAGAGCTACATGCCAGTTTTCAAGTTCATATGAAATAGCCATTTGTCTTTTCTCACTGTCTGCAATGAAGCTGGTACAAATTAGCATCCTTCTGACAGAGGAATATGTTTCATTTTTTCAACATTTTGACTCATGATGTCAAGATCTTTCTTAAAAGGCTGATCTCTGTCTTTTTGTTACAAAGTGAATATCAAATTGAGTATCAGAAAGAAATCAGAAAGAAGAGGTTAAAGGGAACAGTTACATTTCTGAATAGGGAGATAGATTTTTAAACCATCAATGCAGTAAGTTCAGACAAAGGTGATGAGTGGGCAGAAGAGACTTATCTGAACTTTTTAGTGCAGTTTGACAGGAAATTAAATACCTTTATATTTGCTCATCTATCATGCATTCACCTTTACCTCATGGCACGTCCTTAGTAAATGGTGACATTTGCAAATGGTTCAATTAAAGTCTCTGTGTTCTGGGAAGCACTGCAATCTCTGTATATGAAATAAATAACAATTAAATCACTGAATGAATTTTGCTTCTTCTGAAACAGTAAGTAGGATCATAACTATGTATACTATGAAGTTGAAGGAATACTGATTGCTCATTTTACAATTGTTCTCTGGTCAAAGTTCAGTATAATACAAGACTTAAAATTTACACCTATGTTAGAAAGAAGAGTGGAAATATCAAAATTTTCAGTTTGCTGAGAGCTAGAATAATTAAAAAAAAATGCTATTCTCTTAGCTTAATCTCATAGTTAAAGAAAAAATTTTGTTTTATTTTATATTCAATATTGAATGTTTTAACTGTAATTTCTATACTAGTGTAGAGTTCTTCTTCTCTCCTCTTTTCATATCTGACCTGTGAAAAGAAATTAGATGGAGACTGGAGAGAAGAATATTTTCAGATATTAGCATGAGTATGTATATTCTATCTCATAGGATCACAGAATCACAAAATGGTTGAGGTCCAAAGAGGCCTCATCTAGTCCAACACCCTTGCTCAAACAGGGACACCTAGAGCACATGGCACACGGTCGCATCCAGGGGGGTTTGGAAGATCTCCAAAGAAGGAGACTCCACAACCTCTTTGGGCAATCTCACAGTAAAGAAGTTCTTCCTTGCACGGAGATGAAATTTCCCACGTTTTCATTTATACTCATTATCCCTTGCTCTGTCACTGGTCACCACTGAGAAGAGTTTGACCCCATCTTCTTTACATTTTCTCCTCAGGTATTTGTACATATGGACCAAATCTCCTCTCAGTCTTTTCTTCTCCAGAACAAACAGGCCAAACTTAGCCTTTCCTCAAACAATAGATGCTCCAGTGCCTTAGTCATCTTTGTTGCTCTACGCGGGACACTCAAGAAGCTCCACATCCCTCTTGTACAGGTGAGCCCAGAACTGCACCCAGTACTCCAGGTGCGACCTCACCAGGGCTGAGGAGGGGGCAGGATCCCCTCCCTCGACCGTCTGGCAACACTCCTCCTAATGAATGCAGGCCAGGATCCCATTGGCCTTCTTGGCCACGAAGGCACATTGCTGATTCATGGTTAACCTGTTGTCAACCAGGACTCCCAAATCCCTCTCCACAGAGCTGCTTTCCAGCAGGGCTACCCCTAATCGGTACTGGTGCCTGGGGTTATTCCTTCCCAAATGCAGGACTCTGTGCTTGCCCTTGTTGAAACTCCTGAGGTTCCTCTCTGCCCAACTCTCCATCCTGCCTAGGTCCCTCTGAATGGCAGCGCAGCCCTCTGGGGTGTCAGCCACTCTTCCCGGATTGGTATCATCCTCAAACTTGCTCAGGGTGCACTCTGTGCCCTTATCCAAGTCACTGATGAACAAGCTGAACAGCACTGGACCCAGTACTGACCCCTAGGGACACCACCGACCACAGGCCTCCAACTAGACTCAGCCCCATTAATCACCACTCTCTGAGCTCTGCCATCCAGCCAGTTCTCAATCCACCTCAGCATCCACTCATCTAACCCACACTTCCTAAGCTTTCCTATGAGGATATTGTAGGAGACTGTGTTGAAAGCCTTGCTGAAGTCAAGGTAGACAATATCCATGGCTCTCCCTTAATCCATCCATCCAGTCATCCCATTGTAGAAGGCTATCAGTTTGGTCCGACCTGACTTCCCCTTGGTGAATCTGTGCTGACTACTCCTGATCACTTTTTTTTTTTTTTTTTTCCTTCATGTGCCTAGAGATGGTGTCTAGGATGAGCTGCTACATCACCTTTCCATGGTGGAGATGAGACTGACCGGCCCGTAGTTTCCTGGGTCCTCTCTCTTGCCCCACTAATGCTCCACCGGGTTTTCTTTCCTGGGATGTAGGTAAGATCATGGCACATATTATATATGTGTATATAAAAGTACACATAAACCAGAATTATAGAGAGTTATCTGAATAAGGGAGTGAAATGGAGATAAAAACGTGAGGGAAACCACACTAAATGTCCAAGGTGGCATAGCTATGAAAGTATTTTAGTTTTTACTCCTTTATAAAAGTTTTTTTTTTCCTGGAAAGTTTTTCACAAGAAAAAGAAAAGTTTCTGTAAGATATTCAAAAGGGGAAAATGAAAACATTTTATGACCTTTTTTCAGCTGGCTTATATGAAGACATTTTAGTAAAAGAGGTGTTAAAACATAACATTGCTAGTGTATTTATTACAGAATCTTTGTAAGTTTCTCTGAATTCCTTGGTTCTTGTTCAGATCATTTACACTAATACAGGATAAATTTTGTATTTTTGAGCTGATTCGTTGACGAAGCATTACCAAAAAGATGAATGAAAATTAGTCTTGCAAAAGAGGTTTTGCAAAGAAAAAAAAATCAAAGAAATACCTGCTTTACAAGTGTTGCAGCTTCCTTACTTGTTTTCATTTTCAGTCAACTATTCCCCATCTACCTAAAGTATAGATATTCTGAGTTTATATAAAGGTGATGTTACAGACCTGTATATCATACATATATAACCATTATTTTGCCTATCCAGTCTCCCAAGAGCTCAATATATATATGCTCAGTGACATTGCAGACCTGTCAAGTGTCACATATTGGATATAAGACTCATAACACTTGCTCATGATTCACGCTGCCTTTCACAGCAAAGGATATGCCTTGTACTTTTATACCATTGTGCCACTCCTGCACCTTCTCTCTTTGCTGATAACTTGATTCAGCTGACAGTGATAGTCACTCAACTTGTCAGGTTGGACAGCAAGGGCAGGATGTGGCTCTGTACTTCAGTAACAACACGTAGCATCTACCAGTGCCCCAGTCTCAAAAGATGTCCTACTTACTGGCAGTCTTCTCAACTTCAGCCTTGCACCCACTTGCCCCACATCATATGACACAGTGCTATCTCAAGTGGGACTGGAGTAGAAATGTCAAATGTCTGCAGTTAGTTAGAAGACATTCTGTGGAGCTCTACAGCAGTGAAAAGAATATGCTTTAGTTTGGTCAGCAGAGGAGGATCCTGCATTAACAATCTTGTACTTTGCTCTCTTAGTAAACACTATGAGAACCACTCCTATTAAGTGTGTTAGCAGGACTGACTTCTCATTGCCAGTCATGAGCCAAAAGAAGACTAAGCAGAACACCAGGTGACAAGTTTGACACAGCTTTGTTGTTCAGGCCTGTGACCACCTACTTGAGTACAATCAATAGTGACTAGGTCCATGATGACTGTGTATGTGCTAAGTGGAGAATTAAAAAATGGAATGAGTACCAATGCTGTACAGAGGGATAACTTTGTGGTAGTAGAAAAATACTAAGGAGAAAGTAGGTACTCCCATTGTTTCAAAAAATTCCTTAAGCACAGCACCCATTGTAATAATTTACAGCTTTTTGCATATGTATCACAAACACTGCAACTCTCCATCATATAATAGAAATAATCCCTACACCCATAATTAAAGCATACCTTTTCACCATGAAACATAAGACTTACACTTGATTTGTGGTAAAAAATGAAAACCTCTGAAGAAAGCAAGTAAACAGGCATGTACACCAAAACACAGTGAACTAGGTAAGTCTCTGCTGATGAGACAGTGACAGCAAGTGAACTGACTATAGGGACCAAAAGGACTGACCTCCTCTAAACAAGATATGAGTGATATGCCCTGACCCACTTGATTCAGCAATGATTACACTGACCACTGAGTGTAAGGTATATTGAGAAATTTGGCTATATTTGCTATATCTTTGTGCTGGATTTATTAAAAAGTCCTTGTCTTCATTCTCTGTGGCTATTTTTTTTGCTTCTGTAGTGCTAAGATGTCCATAGTGAGACTTGGACGAGGGCACAGAGTTCACCCTCAGTAAGTTTGCAGATGACACCAAAACGGGAGGAGTGGCTGACACTCCAGAGGGCTGTGCTGCCATTCAGAGAAACCTAGACAGGATGGAGAGTTGGGCAGAGAGGAATCTCATAAGGTTCCACAAGGACAAGTACAGAGTACTGCGCCTGGAGAGGAATAATCCTAGGCACCAGTGCCGATTAGGGGTTGATCTGCTGGAAAGCAACTCCGCAGAGAGGGATTTGGGAGTCCTGGTTGACAACAGGTTAACCATGAGTCAGCAATGTGCCCTCGTGGCCAAGAAGGCCAGTGGGATCCTGGCCTGCATTAGGAGGAGCGTTGCCAGACAATCGAGGGAGGGGATCCTGCCCCTGTACTCAGCTTTGGTGAGGCCGCACTTGGAGTATTGGGTGCAGTTCTGGGCTCCTCAGTACCAGAAGGACATTTTGCTTCTAGAGAATGTCCAGCACAGAGTCACTAAGATGATTAAGGGACTGGAGCATTTGTTGTACGAGGAAGGACTAAGCGAGCTGAGCCTGTTTAGTTTGGAGAAAAAAAAGGTGAGAGGAGATTTGATTAACATGTTCAAGTATCTGAGGGGTGATTGTAGGGAGGCTCTTCTCTGTGGTGGCTGGTAACAGGACAAGGGGTAACGGGTGTAAGCTCAAACACAGGAAGTTCCACCTCCATAAGAGGAAGAACTTCTTTCCTGTGAGGGTGATAGAGCCCTGGAACAGGCTGCCCAGAGAGGTGGTGGATTCTCCTCTGGAGATCTTCCAAACCTGCCTGGATGCCACCCTGTGCCATGTGCTCTAGGTGTCCCTGCTGGAGCAGGGGGGGTTGGACTAGATGATCTCTAGTCCCTTCCAATGCTAAGCATTCTGTGCTTCTGTGATTCTGTGATTGCAACAGCTGTTATCAACACAATAAATTATATTTAAAAAACGTATTATTTAGAAAAAATAAAACATAAATCTTTCTTTACTCTGTAGTATATATTTCCAGCATTGATTTCCATTATAACTGGTTTTGCTATTTATAAAAGAATTTAAACTAAGATAAACAATAGTTTTTCTTTTTTTTTTTCTTTTTTTTTCTTTGTCTATATAGCATATTCCTTCATTATTAAGTCGTCTTACATTCATCTCAGATTGCTTCTCCAAGTGGACTGGTTTTGTGAAAATATCTAAGTAGAAAAGGATGGATTGTTGCTTTGGATAAATGTCCAAAGGAAAGAGAAATGACAATTTCAGAAGCCACAAAAACACGTATGAAGATAATATAGAGGGCATTTTTTAAAAACTTGAGTCTAGAGAAATGTGTACAGAAAATGAACACAAAACTGTGAGCAGATTCTTTCTTTCGGTAAAATGGCAAGTCCTTGGATTTTTTTTGTTGTTTTTGTTAGCATATTTTTTTTTCTCCCTCACTCCTTCTCCCTTTATTCAGTTCTCATAACTTGCTAAGAGTTTAAAATTAGACTATCTTCCAATGTCAGAGAAAGTGTCGTTGTATTTGATCTACAAAGCATCCAGTATGTTTCAGAGTGCAATATAAATAACATGGGGATCTAATTCTGTGCTCAACCTCTTGAGAAGTGTCAGAAGGAGCAAGATGATTTTAAAGTTATTTTTATACTCCCTAGATTTTGCTTTGACTGAGAATAGATGTAGTGTTTTAACTACTCTTTCCATTGAGCTGCACATCTACAGGTTTGAACGTTTACAGTAAATCTTGCTGTACCCTGCATGAAGCAGTGCCATGGAAAGAACAGTGTAAGTACAATGTAGTTTCTGCACAAGGTGAATCCTTTGCTAGGCTGTTTAAACATCTGTACCTAGTTGGAATGATTAATACTGGAGAAGACTATAACAGGCCAAGTAGTTCTTTAAAGACCCAAAAGGGCAGCTGGCCCTGTTTTCTAAGACAAATAGGTGCAGGAGATAGGAAACCACATGGGGGCTCAATTTCCAGCTGGCAGATTTAAAAGGCTTTTGGTTCAGAAAGAGGATTCATGCAGGGAGTAACTTATTAGTTAGAGGATGTTTCTATTCTAAGGAAGGTTGAAGAGATCAGCTGCATGATTTGAGGAAGGATATTTTTTTCTCCTTCTTCTCTAGTTGGATGAGGTTTCTCTCTTTGTCATTTTGATAGCTAATGGAAGTTATCTGGGAATTCAAATCAAATACTCAAATCAAGCTTTGACTAATGAACAAATATTGCACTATGAAGTTTTCAATTAATAAATATTAACTTGAAGGAATTTAGTCACATAAACCAGTTTTTTCCTAGTTTCCTACCCTACCTGAGTTTTATTTACAATCAACAGAGGAAAAAAAAAAAGACTCTTTATATCTGCCTGACTTTAGTAAGATTTTCAGTGCTATGTTCCATGATATCCTCATAGACAGGCTTATGAAGCCCTGTTTAGTTGAATAAAAGATGTATAAAATTCTGTTTACATCACACCATGCCAGCCTGGTTGCCAGCCTGGTCCACCACTTGTTTACTTAATCATTGGTCATTCTCTCCCACTCTCATAATTTCTAAATTATAGCCTTCCTTACCAAGTTGGTCAGTCTTTTGGCAAAGACATTTTTGGTCCACTTTTTCGGGTGGATCCCACCTCTTACAAGCTGTTGTGAGTCCTCATAGAGGATCACAGAAAGAGAAACTATGTTCTGGACATCATCTATGCTGGTGTCAATTGCTGACCTGAAGAATCCATTCAGTTCTGCTCAGACCCTTCCATCTCATTGGCATAAAGCATCAAGAAAAACAACTGAGGCCTCATGCCTTTGCCCATTTCCCGCAGAGTCATGTAGCTATGACTAGCTATGTAGCTATGACCATGACTCTGTAGTGAATCAGCATGGATTCAGCAAGGGAAAGTCATGTCTGATGAAGGTGATAGCCTTCTACGATGATGTGACCGGCTGGATGGACGATGGGAGAAGTGTGAATGTTGTCTATCTTGACTTCAGCAAGGCTTTTGACACAGTCTCCCACAACATCCTCATAGGAAAGCTTAGGAAGTATGGACTGGACAAGTGGACAGTGAGGTGGATTTAGAACTGGTTGGATGGCAGAGCCCAGAGTGTGGTGATAAAAGGGGCTGAGCCTGGTTGGAGGCCTGCGGCCAGTGGTGTCCTACAGGGGTCAGCACTGGGCCTAGCGCTCTTCAACTTGTTCATCAATGACTTGGACGAGGGCACAGAGCGCGCCCTCAGTAAGTTTGAGGATGACACCAAAATGGGAGGAGTGGCCGACACTCCCAAGGGCTGTGCTGCCATTCGGAGAGATCCAGACAGGATGGAGAGTTGGGCAGAGAGGAACCTCATAAGGTTCCACAAGGACAAGTACAGGGTACTGCGCCTGGGGAGGAATAATCCTAGGCACCAGTACAGATTAGGGGTTGATCTGCTGGAAAGCAACTCCGCAGAGAGGGATTTGGGAGTCCTGGTTGACAACAGGTTAACCATGAGTCAGCAATGTGCCCTCGTGGCCAAGAAGGCCAGTGGGATCCTGGCCTGCATCAGGAAGAGTGTTGCCAGCAGGTCAAGGGAGGGGATCCTGCCTCTCTGCTCAGCTTTGGTGAGGCTGCACCTGGAGTATTGGGTGCAGTTCTGGGCTCCTCAGTACCAGAAGGACATTGAGCTTCTAGAGAGCGTCCAGCACAGAGTCACAAAGATGATTAAGGGACTGGAGCATTTATCATATGAGGAAAGACTAAGTGAGCGAGCTGGGCCTGTTTAGTCTCGAGAAAAAGAAGGCTGAGAGGAGATTTGATTAACATGTTCAAGTATCTGAGGAGTGATTGTAGGGAGGATGGGACCAGGCTCTTCTCTGTGGTGGCTGGTAACAGGACAAGGGGTAACGGGTGTAAGCTCAAACACAGGAAGTTCCACCTCCATAAGAGGAAGAACTTCTTTCCTGTGAGGGTGACAGAGCCCTGGAACAGGCTGCCCAGAGAGGTTGTGGAGTCTCCTTCTCTGGAGATCTTCCAAACCTGCCTGGATGCCACCCTGTGCCATGTGCTCTAGGTGTCCCTGCTGGAGCAGGGCGGGTCACACTGGATAATCTCTAGAGGTCCCTTCCAACCCTAGTCTGTGTATACTTGATACTTTCCAGGTCTCCCTGGTTCCCACATAACAACCTCTCCACAGCATCCCATACAAGCCTCCAGAAAGTAGCAGAGTTCCCTAGACTGCACGTCAGGTTGGCAGGACTCCATCTCCTGCAGCAGGGAGTCTCGCACTACTGACGTTTGCTGCTTTTTCCTGTTTGTCCCATGCAGCTGAGGCTCAGCTGATAGAAATGGTCCCTCTGAGAGTGCCCCCAGCACCTTGTTAGATACAAGGGCTGCAAGTCTTCTGGCAATTCTTCCAATGCCAGAAGTCACTAGCTTACAGCCCTCATTGGAGTTACGACTTTGGCTCAATAGGCACTGATTTTGTGTTCCCCTCAACTGCCTGAAGGCTCCTGAAGCTGCAGAATTAAATATCTGGTCAATCGCATTCTCATCCTCTCTGATGCTGCAAACTCTGCTGACCTCCTGTCCACAATTCCTTATTTTGGTGGCACCGCTACCTGAGCCATTGCACACCTCCTGCACACAGAGAGAGCATCTTCCCCAGACTCACTAAGGGACACTGCACACTCTGCAGCTAGAGATGTGCAGAGCTGCCTCCTCCTTCTGAAGTTCGGTCTTGTTCAAATCCTCTGATGTTGCAGGGGGAATTGCTCTAATAACTGTCAGGGACTGTCACCTGTGCCATCTCACCACCATAGTTGGGGACATGCTTGAGCAGTGTTGCCAGGCACTTTTCTTTGCGCTTTTCAGCACGAATTGTGTAACCTGCTGCATCTGATGGCTGCCTCTGTTAGCTGTGCTACAAATTTGTTTTAACAAATGTGATGCTGAGTATCATATTCATATGGAAAGGGTCTCTGAAGGAAAACTCAATATGCTGAGCTGAGAGCTTCCAAATTCCTATCTATATCCTTCAATTCTGATTAAAGAAAAATAGAATTTAGAGAAATAAACAGCACACATTATAGAAAAGGGATATCTACAGTCTATTTTAATCTGCCATGCTGGATTTTTTCTTTGCTTATTTTTTTAGGGGAAATAGTGGAGAAACCTTTGGATCATTTTCAGTGTGCCGGTGACAGCAGAAAGAAACATCAAATCACTTACTATGTTTTAAAACAAATACATATTGTCAAATGTATTGCTTCTCTGTTGTTTCTATCAGCTGGATAGATTCACTGATATAAAGTTATTTAAAGATGAAAGATGAGTTGTGTTTCTTTCAGCTTGCAAACATTTACTATGGTGCTTTTAGTAGGGCCAGCAGACAATACCCAAGGGTTATGGGAAGGGTGAAGGAAGCAAGAGGACTTGACAGTTAAGCTGGAGGTTCATTAATAGATTCTGTATGACTTTATTCAACTTTGTATCATTTCTTAATTGAGAACTCTCCTCATGCTATAAACCATAGTCTCAAAGTCAAGTGGCCTGGTGTTTGCCTCTCTCTAATTAGATGAGCTCCTGCTTTGTGAATGTCACGAAATATTCATGTTATAAAGTCCTTCTTATAAGTCTTGTTCTTGTGTGTATGAGTTGCTATTAACTCACTGTGATTTCAGCATTTTTTTTCAGATGTCCATAAAATACAGCTCACGACCTCCTGAATTTCTATTTTTTATCATTTTGTATAATTGTTTTAAGTGGAATTTATTGCAACTGATCGCTAAAAATCTACAACACATAACTCTCTGTACTCCACTCTACTGAACTTCTTTATTAGAGAACTGTATTTGAACATATAAATTGCACTCTTTTCACCCAACAAGATCCTGGCAGCAACATAAGTCCTGATGTGAAGTTTGTCATTAAGATTGTCTTCTGGCATTTGAACCAAGGCTTTGACAGAGAGAATACTGTCTGATAGCCATTTTGTTCTGTTATGGCTAAACTGTTCTCTTCTGATATACCATCTGACAGACAGGAAAAACCTTCTATTCCCTGAGTCTGCTTTGGCAATTCACATTTTGATTTTCTTCATTCATAGTCACATATATCTACTATTTCCTGTTGGTGTGGAACTCAATTATCTCTCATCTCTTTTTCATTTGGTATGCAAATTATTCTGTCTTTTGATTTTTTCTTCCCCTGCTCTGCTTCCTTGTTGTTTCCATTATCTTTTCCCTCCACTGGGCTTGTGTTTTCTTTTCTCTCTCCTTTTTTTTTTTTTTTTTTTTTTAAATAACTTTAGAATATATGCTGTTGAACTGCTAGTCTTCTGGTAACTCAGTCTTCCTCTGCCATGTTTTCCTGGTCAATATCTAAGCCCTAGAAATACCTCACTCTAGAACTTTTTTTGCAGCTTCGTATCCTATATCTTTAAATGTCAATGAATTCGACAGTCATTTTTAGCTTCATCTTTACGTTCTGTATTTCTACTTTCATAAGCTCTGCCAGATGATGCTAAAAATACAAGAAGCTTATATATTGTGTCTGAATAGACAGTGACATATCATGCTGATTTTTTCCCATTAGTTCCTTTCTGTCTCCTTTTCTTCTCCTTAGGTCACCACCAGCATTGTCTGTGGTCAGCTTTTTTAGCAAATGTCTTTGAAGAAAAAAGGTACAAATCTGAGAAACTCTCCTCTCATTCCCTGTTTTAGTACTCTTCTCACCCTTCACATACCTTCACATTCACATATTTTGCTACGTACAGCACGGTATAACTGCTATTGTGCAGATTTTCTTCTTGACTGGTCTCATGGTCACTTGATGGTCCAATATCAGAGAACTTTTTTTTTCTTTTCTGAAAAAAACACCTACTAACAGCAGCGAGACATGTATTTAGACATCCTTAATGGACCTGGTTAAAAAATAAAATTATGTTCGCAATGACTTTAGAAACGAAAGTCACTCAAAGGCATCCACACTTGTTAGATTTAAATATTTATGCAACATCAAGGTAATTTTTTCAAAAACTTCTTAAATCCTGAAGATTTCACTATTCTTCACTTAAAGAGATCTGATCTGGTAATTTTGATCTGAAAATGTCTGATGTGTAATTTGAGGGCATCAGGACTCTGTGATATTAGAGGTGGTTTTGGATACCAACTTTCAGGACTGAATTCTTATTTTCTAGTGTATCTTCAATTTTAAAAAATGCATGGTTTAAACATTTTAACAAAGCTTAATCTAAAATGATAAAAAACTTGCAATTTCTTGCAAAAAAAATTTCCAAAGTTTCTTTTAAAATTGTCTTGCAGTTTTTAATAATATTACACAAAGGTTCAAAATGCAAAGTTCAGTGCAAGTAAAGCTAGTGTGTGCACACATATGTATATGAAAAAGGGATCTGTTTCTACATGACATAGACTTTAACCCTTGGGATTTTTAACACTTGCAGAAGCTAATCTGCTTCATGTAAAGTACATGAAAGATGGCAATGAAATTAATAAAAATGCTGCACATACTGAAGATTTTTCTGTAATACTTTTAGAGACTCTTGTTATTATTTTTCCTCTCTTTTGAAAAAAACAAGGTCTGGATGTTATCCTTTTCAAACAGAAGGAGCAGACTAATAGAAACAGCTATGTTCAAAGGACCAGATCACAAATCTGCCAAAATCAGAGAATATCTTCCAACTCATCTTCCCATTCGCAAAGTGTTACCAGGTGCCCTGAGTACAGAAAGTAAGATAAAAGACTAAGAGCAGAGAGAGCTTTTTTTTTTTTTTTTTTTTTTCCAGTTACTTAAATGCAGCATGTGACAATTGCAGATAGAAAGCTTTTTGGGGGAGGAGAAGACAGTATTTAAGTTGACAGGGAAAGACGGTCCGTAAATTGTCAGAGAGATTCTACTCTTGACTACTGCCTTATCTTTCCCCTTATTATAGATCTATGGATATAATACAATCTGAGAAAAAAAAATCACACATTGAAAAAAAAGAAAATAGTTCTGAGTGAAGAGCATTTTTCTGTAGCAATATACTTACGAGGTATCATACTTTCCAATAACTCTCATGAGTATTGGCAGTCAAGCATGACTTTGTTTAAGTAAGCTCTGCTTGTGAAAAACTAATTTTTAAACAAATATCATGTATATTGCTAATGTAATAAATAAATTTAGGTGCTATCAGTGGAGCAGAACTACTTCACTACTTCACATTGTTTATCAAATTTGTTTTTGCTTCTTCAGAGAAAGGAATCTGATTAACACATTGGATATGTAGGGCTATATTTTACATTTGATCTAATACATGTCTAATACCTATTAATTTCAGAAACCTTCTGCAAAGTTGTAACTCATGTCAGGATTTGATTTGTAACTTCTCTACGCAGCAGTGAATGTCTTGCCTCCTGATTAGAAACAAGTTAGAAATGTTTGGAAATCTCAGAACAATCAGCAAGCAGCTTTCTGTAAGATAGCTGGAAATTTTTCCTTCACACACACACATCCACACAAATGTTAAGTGCATCAGAAGGAAGTTCAGGAAGTGTTTCAGGAAGTTCTTTTGCTGGCAATGTAGCTTTCATGCCTTTTGGCATGAAAAGATGCAATAGTTTTACTTGTCCTCAAAAACACACCAGCACTTATCTGCTTTGCAATTAAATTTATCTTGATGTGTTTGCTCAGCAGAAGGAATCTTTTAGATCATGCTTAAGAGAACTGACATCACTGAAAAGATATGAATTTTGGTACTATAGAGAGGTAAAATGCTCTCTAAAAATGTGTCAAGGATTGATGATCAAGTGTTAGAACTAATTTGAACTATTACACTTTCAAATGTAGAAAAACTAAAAATCCCAGTTAGTTAAAATGGACTAGAGAAAATTACAAGTAAAAAGCAGTCCTCATACAAAGATTCATCCTGACACGTTTCACAAAGAGGATGTTTAAGGTTTTTGTATGCCTGTGCAACTCTTCTGGCAGCATTTTTTTTTCCAACTTTTTCATGACCATCATTCTGTTGAAAGCTTGGTCAGGTACAAATTAAGAAAACACTTATACCAACACAGAGCAGAGTTAAAGACAAAAAGGCATACCATAACACCATTTTAAATGTCCTGATAAAAATTAGGCACTGTAGGAGCTGTAATAAGAGCATGGCAACAGAGTTTTTTGAGCATGAGTATAGAACAAAGAATTGTTTTTCTATTTTAAATGCATGTTGTCAAGCAAAAAAAAATTAAAAAATATCTTGACATTTTTTCTACTTCAGCTGAAAAGCCTCATCTGAGTTTCAGCAACTATTCCAGATAAAGTTATCCCAAAAAGTCAAAGCTCCAGCTTTCTCCCTGATTTAGAGTTAAAAACAGCCCCTCTATTTTCACATGATATTTGCTTAACATTTTTTTAAGGTTCTTTCTTCTACTGAAAGAGAAGGTCAGACCTGAAATGTTGAGATGGGTTTGTTGAAACTTTTGTAGAGGAAATCTTGGTCTTATGCAAGGTCAGAATCAGAATTTCATTTGCAAAATCCTAGTGAACCTAGGCAAAACGGTGAGTTTTGAAGAAAGTTCTGTAGAAAGCTTTATTGTTGATGTACTGCAGAACTTTAGTCCTGTCTGATTTGAACAATATTCCTGAAAAATATCACATTAGCTTTATATTTGACCAAAAAGATATTTTTAAAAAATCTTAGTATAGGAAAGAACACTGCAGCCCTGTTAGTCTCACTTTATAAGAAAAACAAGATTTATAGGCAAAGATAAGTGACAAAAGATTAGTGTGAAGAATTAAAATAGAAAGTACTGAAATCTCAAACTACATAATAGGTGTTGAAATAAAACTGCATAAAATGCTATTCACCTCTCTATCATAGATTTCATAATAGGACAAAACATATATCTATCTATAATTAGCATATGCCTGGAAAAGCATTATGTTCTCTGTAATATAAGAAAATAATTCCAGAGGATTAAGCATGATTAAGAGGCATATCAGTAAATCTTCAGGCTAATAGCATATTTAAATTGTTTATTGGGAAAATTCTGAGAGAGAAAATGGAGGGAAAAAAAAGTTAAGAATTTTTCAGCTTTGAAGTAGTAATTAACAGCTGGTTTCCTATAGATCAGAGTATCATGAAACTGATTTTCTTTGCATGCCTCAGTACATTTAAGAATTTCTTTACTGTATCATGTGACAGGAACCATGATCTTTCTGTGAAAATCTTGTTTTCATATCAGCATTTATGAAAAATAATGAATTTATTATTTTCTTAGCAGAGAATCATCAGCTAATTGTAGGCTCTTGCAATGTAATGTAATTGTAGACTATTTTCCCTGAATTCCTCTGAGAATTCTCCAAAATGGGAGGAAGATCAGAAATCAGGTTCCTCTGGGAGACCCTCTTTTACTGTGTTAAGGGTAAAAGGTAGGATCATGAACCTGCAAAGATAAACTGCACCTAATGCTGAACATGGTAATACATCTCCTGACAATAAGGATACACAAAATAGAACTGGACTCCTGGACAGCCAAATCCAGCTCTTTCCTATCATCAGCATCCTTAATGCTTTTGACATAATGATTAGCTCCATTTCTTAACTAATTTGTGTTTTGATCCTATTACTTCTGAAACCTCACTAAGAATTTCTTTTCTAATTTCCAGTACAACTTTACAGTCATGGGAATATGAAAAAAACATGACTGCAAGACAGTAAAATAAAAATATACCTCATGTGAAATATTTCCACTGAGAGAGACTTAAGGTACATGCAGGAAACAGAAGAATAAAAATTAGGGAAAGAGGTTCTTTCACCTTATGCACCACCACTTATTCAGAGAGGATGGGGCAGGTTTATTTTCAGCTAACTTTAGTCAATAACAGTTTAGATATTTAGTCTAAACCATCCAGTAGGCACTTTAGGAGCTGTTAAAGTTAGGTACAGCAGAAGGTTGCATTTTTACCTCTTTTAAGTATCTCCCTTAAAATAAATTTCTATAAAGAGCCTGTAAAGGAATGGTGAATGTATTTATGTCTATTTGTTGTATAGGGAGACCTTGAAAGACCCCCTAGGATTAGAAAGCTAACTTTTAAACAATCAAAGTTAGATAAAATAAATCCCATGATCATACACCCAGGCATAGGTGGCTTGGGACACAGGGAGGAGAGGCAAATATAAGAAGCATGTCAGTAGTTGAGAGGCATTTTAGCATGTGCCATAACATTATTCCCTACTGCAATCTTCTGTCACAAAGAGTAGAAATTTGTTTCTAGCTTCTGAAGTAGAAATTTGTTCCTAATTTCTGAAGACAAATTAATTATCCCAGAAGACTTATTTTCAATTAACTACAATGTTTCCTTACCCTTCAAAAATCTCAGAGTTTACAAATGAGTATTGCTATATATAACTGAGTGTTTCTCCAACATATCAGAGTGGAGGAAACAAGAGAGAAATGCTTTAGATATATTGGGACATGTGGTGTTAAGGCTCTGAGGGCACCAGGAGGTGGTTACAGCCCTGGTCAACCTCACCAAAGACCCCATCCTCACTCCTCTGTGGAATCATCGCTTAACACCTGCTGTCTTGCCTTTCTGGATGATGACTAGGCATCAGGACAGACCCATCACTATCATAACCCTCTCTCAGCTCATCCTGTTGAGTGCTGAGCCCGCCCGGTGTGGCCACAGTCTGTGTCTGCGCTCATGGTCAACCCAACACCCAGCAAGTGGTGGCCCTGATATCACTGCTCCCCAGCACAGGGACCCTGAAAGGACCTTTTTTGTTGTTTGTTTTTCTGAAATACTTGAGTAAATCACTTTAAAAGGAAAAACTTTGCTACTTTTGCTGGCCAGAGTGTATTTATTTATATGGTGTTCATTTCCTCAGTCTATAGTAAAATGCATCGTTCCTGCAGTCACTGAAAGGAACAGAGATTTAAAAATCCCATGAGTGTTGAGGTTGAAGAGGCAAGCGGAGCTGGGGATAGCATGGCAGGTGCCAAAGGCCTCAGGAGCTTCACTGTGCATGTGACTAGCTCCTGCGCTCTGCAGGGATGTATGAGTAAGCGTATGTGCTCCAGGAAATCCTTTCCTTTCTAGTGATTCCTTCTAGTGGAATCACTAGAAGTTAATGGGGCATATTGAGACTAGTCACATGGAGTTAAAATAGCAGTGGCTCTCTGACATTCTGGGAGTTCCCTTGTGAAGGTTATTCAGCAGTTATGTATCTCTGTGATGTCCACTAAGTAGGTTAAAGGAATTTCCCTTCTGAACTCTGTTCTCTTGCTCAAGGCCTTCTTGTGTTGGGATACGCAGATCCCTGATTGCTTGTGGTTCCTATTGATTTCACTGAAGTCCTGTACATTGTGGAGCACCAGCAGCATTTGCACAGATAGGGATGTGCAAGTGCTCTAACGAGGTCAGACCAGGTGCAGCTTGATTTACGATACCTTAGTAACCACAGATAGAGCTAAAAGCTGTGTCTGCACTAATGAATAAAATATGACTATTCCTTGGTATTAAAACCAATGAGCATCAAATGACCCACGCCTGCATCATTAAAATCTCTCATCCTCCAGAACTGAATGGTCATATGCAAAATAACCTGATCTGTGGTGATTCCTGAACAGTGCTGGGGAACTGTTCAGGAACTGAGAACTGGCCTGACCCTAAGTTGTGCCAGGGATGATCCTAACAAAATCGAGGTGGCCAACAAGCAGCCTACTGCAAGAGACAATCGTAGCCATGAACAAAATACTGCTGTGGCTCTATTGATGTACTAATGTATCCTAATTCATGCTCATGGCCTGGAAAGGCTATTCTGCAGTGGGTCCCAACCAATGACCCATGAGGATAGTGTCCATCTCTTCAGGTGAGCATGTGTGAAGTGTGAAGTTGGCACAGATACTGCTGGTGTAACTGAGTCAGAACACTTGTTATACCCACCAAGTCTGAAGGAATATCAACCACCAACCACACCACTACTGTGAGCCCTGTCAGTGCTCTTATACCCGGTGACATAATAGTAACTACACGACAAAAGGCAAGTTTCCATGGTTCATCCTGAGTTACAAATAAAGTTGTGAATAAAATTCCTCTCACAGTTTTCTCTAATAACCATTAAAAGTCCATGAATAATAATAAATTGTTATTTAATAATAAATAACCATGAAGTACAGAATAAATAATTTCAAAAAGGCATATAAAGAAATTATTAAGAAACTTTATTTCTTTTTTCTTCCTTGTACCAGTAAACTTCTGAGCAATTTGAAAGGGATGTCAGAAATAGTCGTATTGATATTTTGAATATGCTTCTTGGATTTTTGACCTTTTTAACGCCGTCTCTCTTTCTTTCTTTCTTTCTTTCTTTCTTTCTTTCTTTCTTTCTTTCTTTCTTTCTTTCTTTCTTTCTTTCTTTCTTTCTTTCTTTCTTTCTTTCTTTCTTTCTTTCCTTCTTTCCTTCTTTCCTTCTTTCCTTCTTTCCTTCTTTCCTTCTTTCCTTCTTTCCTTCCTTCTTTCCTTCTTTCTTAATTAATTAATTAATTAATTAATTAACAGCATTAAACTGATCACTGTAAGTGATCAGTGTAAGTGGAACACTCTTCACCTTTTTCTTTAGTGAGGGCCAATAACACAGTAAGTCATTAAAATTGCTTTTTTGTAGTATCTTGTCCATTTCAAATTCAGTGTGTGGATTATTTCATGCCCTGAATGGAGAAGGGTTAAAGTATTTGTTGATTTTACAGTGGAAGTTAGAAATCCCTGAATTTATGTTGGGAAATAGCAATTATCTTAAAAGTTACAGAATTTTTCTTCCCCCTTTTTAAACTTTTGAACAATTTAATACTACATAAGGCAAAATATGATTAGACAAAGCATGGGGAAAATATTGTCAATCTTCTTATGCATGGGTCTTCACTTATTAAGCTATTTCAAAAAAAAAAAAAAAAAAAAAAAAAACAGACCCAAACATTTCTATGTACTTTTCAAATACTGAGAATTATTAGAGCTTTAAATAAAAAAATAAAAATCCATTGTTTATTGCCTTACAGAAAAACAGAGGCATTTTGTCATCCCCTTGACTTACACACCACATACCTGATTTCTAGCAATATTATTCAATTGATTTTAATTTGCTGTAAGCATAACTTCTGTACTGATTATATATTATATAATATCCAAATAGAGCTTAGTTTAATTGCATATATATGTGAAATTGTGTGTGCATATTGCTCCTTTTCTGTCTTCTTCTGTTCTTACGGAAACAATAGTTCACCTGCACTATTATTTCAGGAGTAGAATTTAGAAACAATAATACATTAATGCAAGGTTTATTCTCATCACTGGCTGAAATCAGTGACAAAGTTTCCAATGAATCCTGGGGCTAATGCTACCAGATGAATTCTCTCATAAGCATAAATCTTGTGGTATAAAACCCTTGTATTCAGTTTGTTTTCAACACAACAGAGGTAACCTTTGATAATTGTTATCCATCTACATGTAACCATCCTAAATCTTATCTATATTCTTTAGTTGAAATTAGATACAATCAAACAAACATTGGGCATAAACCTAAGACTGTTGAGTCACCCTTATGCTATTCTTAAAAGATTTATTTTATTTAGAGCTTCTTCTTAGCTTCTTTTTGTATCTTTCTTGAATGACTAGCTTGTCTTCCATCAGCTCCCTCTGTAATAATACTCAGGGGAATGTATAGCTTGAGAAACAGGAAAATAACCTGAGTTGTGCTTTTGAGCCAGACACTGCAATGCTGTGGTATAAATATAAATCATGTTTTCTATTCCTCAATCTTGGAAGAAATTAATTTAATATCATTAAACAACACAAGATTTTTATGGTCAGAATTTTTCTCTCTTGAACTGTTTGCATGGTGCTGTGCAAGCACAAATGCAAACATAATTCTTGAGCTGTAGGTCTTGTTTTGTTGGAATAATTTTTTGTTAGTTTGTTTTTTTTGTTTGTTTGTTTGTTTGTTTTTTGTATGATGATATAAATTCCATGATAGACAACAAATCACTCTGTCACTTGGCAGACAATTTGGGTGAAATATAGAATGGTCTTTTCTTTTGCTGTTTTTCTTGGGTAGTTTTATGCATTCTAGTCACCATAAAATGAAAAGTCTGTAGCAATTACTGCATACAAGACAGGCTCTTCAAAACTATGCATATATTAAACTCTACTCTTTGGAGCTTCTAAATACTTCAAATGACGTCTTTTTTTTTTAACTGCTTTTTGATGATAAAGTCAAAGAAGTTGGAACAGGTTGCCAAGAGAGGTTGTGGAGTCTGCTTCTCTGGAGATCTTCAAAACCCGCCTGGATGCCACCCTGTGCCACGAGCTCTAGGTGACCCTGCGTGTGCAGGGGGGTTGGACTAGATGACCTCTAGAGGTCTCTCCCAACCTTAAGCGTTCTATGATTCTATGATTCTAAGTCATAAAGTGTAGTTCACTGATGACCAGAGACTTTTTGTCCAAACACAAAGATTCAAAAGATAATCATTAACCCTGCAATATATTATTTAAAATATATTTGGTTGGCAGTGAGCTTGGCAGAGAACTAAAGGAGCCTGGAGGTTTTTCTGGATCTGAGGACCTTGAAATCTGCATGAAAGACAAAGGCCAAGAGTAAACTGGGTTGACACATGAAAATCAAGATATATCTAACATCAGGACAGATGGGGCTGACTAGTCTGCCGGGACTGACTGGTCTGCCAGGGCTTGAGGCTGCCAATCCATGAGCTTGCTAGATGCTTTTTCTTAAACCATGCAAACATGAAGCTATCAGGGCATTCTGATATTAAGGGGAACAGCAATAATAGTAGTTTCATTGCTCAGGATGGTTCACAGTCCACAACTGGAAGAAAAATATATTTGTATTAGCAAATTCTTTCTTTTTCAATGCTCAGTGCACATCACCTGCTTTACAGCAAAAGACCTGCTTACAGGTAGTATTTTACCTTGTATTATGGTAGCTCTTAGAAATTTTACAAAAGATTGATCACCCTTTGCTAAGTGCTGCACAAATGCATGATATAGCACATGCTCTTCATGACATGCAGGTATATTAGTCATGAGAACAAAACATTCAGGTGAGGAATGAAGTGACAGGAATGAGGTGTAGGTAACAATTGCTAGAAAATGTTCTAGTAGAATTCTTGAAACTCAGCACACAGAATTTTACAAGACTGGTACATTTCATAGTTTCTGTTTTTTCATATAGCTTAAGATCCCTGTTATAGTTACAAAAGCAGCTGCTAGACATAATGTATGATATTTCACTTGTAATAAGGGAATACATATTTTTCGCAGGCATGTATTTGCAAGAGCTGAATGCAGAAATCGTATTATACCTTATTCCTTTTCTTAGCAGGCTAATAATTCTACATTGTTAAGGCATTTAAAAGCATATCATGTTCTTCACACAAACACTATTTAGAATTTTCATATCTAATCTGCGACTGCTAACTGTATTTCTAGATTTTGGTACTTATTTTTGATTTCGGTTACTCTTTTACTGTCTAGTTGCTTATTCAATCGGTCTCTTATTGAATCAGGAAATCACAGTAAAAGAATGTGAAATAAGAGAAAAAATAGCAAAAAGATTAAAAGGTAAATCAGAAGAAATTTATTAGTGTCTGTTATGTTATCTTTGAAATCATTTTCAATCTTGTGCTGTTTTATGCATATCACTTTTATTTATGTAAGTCTAATAAGGTGTTGTCAAGAATCCTTTGGAATAATCTGCTTCCTCAAAAATACTGATTGAACAATACAGATAGCTTCTGGTGCAAACATCAGCACAACCAGTTTCCCAGATACCTTTTTTTTTTTTTACCCTGATGAGACTGGAGACAAAAGTAAACCATGCTAACAAATCATCTGTTCACCATCAGAGTTTCATAGCCACTGTCACAGCTTTACTTGACAATAGAGAAACAAGCATATAGGTCAACTGTAAAATGAGAGAGAAAACTCAAGAACTCAAGAAACTGCACAATATAGAGAAATATGCTAAGAAAAATAAGTAAGATAGTTCATTTTAGAAATATATTCTGATTTTGTCAGACTATCTGGGCCATTATATTCTAATGCGTTAGGACAAAGTGAAAAAAAGTCATCATTGGAATATGTTGCTATTTTCCTTTGGTCTCCATTCTTGTCAATAGTGAAAGTTAACAAAACGTCAAGACTTTGCTTGCATGGAAAACTGAAGAAAGCATGAGGGAGTTATCTTACTTCAAAGTGCTGATTCATGATCTAAGCAGACTCCCGCTTATTGTGTGCCGCTCAGTTGCTTGGTTTTCCCTGTGCGCTGTTCTGGGAACTCTGTCTTCTAATGTAGGGTCCGGATTCCCAAAGAGGCAGCAGTTACCTGAATTAGGGGTTCAAGGAGCCCAGATACTTCATTTCAGCTGTTTGGGACTTTTGGAAAATGATTTATGACTTTCTACTATTAAGTCCAGAGCACTAGCCTGGGATTCTAGGTAAGCTTGAAGCTACTCAGTGCAATTAAAGCCGAGAGATTTTGGCATTTTTCCATAATCTTGGTGAATTTTGGCTTTCTGGTGTCTCAGGAGTTTCGTGTCAGGAAAATTTACCTCTTTCCAAGAGTAAGTAGTGGCTTTCAAGGGTATAGATTGTGTATTTGAACAGCTAATGTGCCAGCAGGGCTCATATGATATACGGATCTGATTTTTTCCACTAAGGATCTGGTCTTAAGTGTTCCTGGAAGAGATCTGGTAGATTCTATAATAAACAAGCAAACACACAAATAAGCAGACTTCAAAATAGAAAAGCATCCTCATTCCTCTAAAGATTTCAAAAAGTCCTATTTTTCACTATGCTCTTCTGAACTAAAGTTCTGTTGAATTTTTTTGTCAGATTTTGGAATTAAAACATTTCAAGAATGGAATATAGCAATTATTTCATTTCCACATGCAATTATACAAGTAGTTCAAAATCTTATAAAGACTACTAGATAATTGAAAATCATTATGAATATTTAATTATCATAAAGCTCGCAGAACATTTTTGCACTAATCTTGTTAGTCATCAGAAATGTTGAGAGGGTTTAATTTCTATTTTGCATATCAAAATATATTCACATATTAGTCACTTATTATTTATAGACACATATATGAGTATATTCAAATAACACTAAAATCAGAATTATGTTACAAGATTCTAAATTTAAATATACCATTTTTCTTGCAATTTTTTCCTTCTCTCCTTTCTCTTTGAATATCTCCCTGAATTATTTCCCTTGTTTCAATGTAGTTAGGAGATGCAAAATACAATGTCTATAAATATACATAGAATTTATTTTATAATGTTTTGTGGTGTACGTATAAGTATGCATTATCCTAAGAAAGTTTAGGGAGTCAGAGGGAAATATTCTGTCTCAATAAAATTTTTTATGCAGGTAGTTAAATTTGGTCTTAAGTGTATACTTTGCCTTCCTTAATCATATTCTCAACTTACGAGCTTTCTAAATTTTGACATTATCTCTTCCCCTACCTTCATCTCTGTCAAAAATTCATTTGAACATTACACAACTTTTGTGCCCAGATAGATCTAATGGTTGTTCTAAATTATATTCTGTTATACTCTTTCTGCTCTCCTGCTTCTATGTCACACTGAAGAAAGTTTGTGCCTGTCTGATATATTGATAAATCATTCTTACAAATTTTAGCTGTAAGACAAAGATTTAGAGATAAAGTGAACTAAAACAGTATAGGCCTCATCCTGATGATAAAGAAATAATCTAAAACTGGCATGAAACTATACAAATGTTAAAATTAAAATCTTTTTCCTAGCATTATAAATAAAAAGTAGAACAAGAAATTTTTCCAACAACATTTTCAATCCTGTATTTACAGCTATCTACATATAAATCCTCCCAGTTGTTGATGAATATTCTGATAATTCAAGGGGCTAAATTTCATGCAGTTTATTCCTCTGTTCAAGCCTACATTGTTCCAGTCATGGTTATATCAGGCCACTGAGAAGGAATCATTACCTTTTTTTTCTGTAACATAATGTTAGTGCTTATGGAACTTAACATTGTATTGTGGATTTTATTATTTTTCTTGACATTTTACTGTAACAAACAGCTGTTTGATTTAATGTAATCTTTCCTACTACTGACAGAAATGATTTCCGGGTATCTCATTCTGACTGAAAAATCTTTCCAATTAGTTTTTTTTCCCCCTTGTGTCAGCTTTTGCTTTTCTTGAAGTCAGTCTTTCTGTTTGAATTATGATCATGTTGTTAGTATATTCTTGATCACTTTCGTGCTCTTCTGTGATTATAACCTCTCCCGATGTAATATTGTTTAAGCTTACATGCTGTAGACCATATACCCCTTACTTTAGTTTAGTACAAATTTATGAAATTTTATTGGAAAGACACTGGAAAGTCATACTTGCATTTGGCATCTTATTTGATTCCAGTACATGCATTACTTGACAAGGTTCTGAGATATTCCCTGTTTTACAGCAAATATTATGTACTGCTGTGTTAAGAGCACAGTAGACCATCTTTTACAATGTTCTCTCTATTGGTATAGAAAAATGTTCTGCCTCATTTGCAGGAGCAAATTTAATACTATCTTATCTCCTATACCACAGTTCATCATGAAGTGCGATGTAGCTTTTTTACTTTAATGAATGTCATTGCAATCCATAAAGAATAAATGAAGTTATGTCTTAGAAGACAGAATACGAATAGAATATACATGGTGTCTTCCTCAGCTATAACATTTGGATGTCTCAACTAGGAATTACAGAGCCCAAATTGCTACATAAATATTCCAAGTTCACATTTCTTCAGTAAGCCCATCTCTGCAATAAACATGCATTGTATTTGACAGTTGAACTCTTTTACTAATTAAACAAGCATATTTACCAATATTCTGAGTGAACCTTAAAGTTCTTCTCCTTAAAGTTTATTTGTGTTCAGAGGGAATCTTCCTTGAATATATGAAAGATATATGTGTATGAACACATCTATTTTTGCATTTTTTGTGGGAGTATAAAAATACAATAATAGGTTTCTGAGATGTTGTGTGGGAGTAGAAAGGAGAATTATTAGTGAAACTTTTCCTGTTTGCCTTCTCACTCAGATTTGTCTTTTTGTATCATTTATAATTTCATGTTAGGAACTACATCAATATTTCTGTCTTTGAGTTAGAAGTCCTCACTGAAATGGAAAGAATTAAATGAAGTTCTAAAAGTCCTAAAGAACTTAAGGTAAAAAAAAAAAAAAAAAAAAGTGACTACTGTCTTTTTTTTTTTTTTTTTTTTTTAATGCCATAGCAGCTGGTGCACATTTCTGTTTTAATCAGAGAAATACCTGATCAAGGAGCGTTTACATGTAAAATATGGTACCAACTTTTACTTCTAATGGGAAATAAGACCTGATTGAACTGATCAGAAGATTTATTCTGAAAAGTATCACTCCCACCTCCTACCAATAAGCTGGTCTGGGATAAAGGGAATATTTTGAAATCATTATTTCTGAAGTCTATCCCAAAAGTAAAGAAAAGCATCCTACTATCTTTCTAACTCCCCTGTCCTAACTGTAGCAATTCGTTTTGTTTTTTGGGCCACAATCCACTATCAATAATACTCTAAAAATAAATAGAATAAATTCCTTCTTTGTAAAGAACACTTTAAGATAAATCAGGCAGTTCTTGTCAAATACTGTGAGCTGTGAACAGATGTGCAGTCCGAAAACACTCACAACACTGTGCTGGTTTCAGTCATATGCTGCAGTACATACTTCTGACAGAAGTCATGGCAAATTAAATAGGCTCAGATAAACCAGAGGGAATGGCTCGAGATGGCATACAAATTAAGCCAAACAGCTGGCTGTTCAAATTATTCCTAATTCCACCTTTCTTCCACCTTTCATAATTGCACTTTTTTTTTTTTTTTTTTTTTTTTTTGTCTACCAGATCAGTTTTTGTAATGTTAGTACAGAAACAGATGAGATACAGGAATTATAAATAGGGGGAAATTCTGCTATAACAACCAGTCTTTCCCTTTCATAGTGTTCCCTCTGTGAAAAATATTTTCCCCTTTTTATAATTTTCTTCTCTTTTACAGTTATATCAGATGCTTCTGAAGTAAAAAAAAAATGTAGTTTTTCATATACATATAGATACTTAATGTCTAAATGCTGCCGGGGACAAACATGGTATTCAGAATCTAAGAGATGTTTCATTATGAAGACATTATCACTTGTTTGGATTTACTCATGAATCAGAGATGGCGCTCTTGCCATGTATAAGTGCTATTGTGAAAGGTATCAATAAAGAAGCTGTTTCAGTATGAACAAAATAAAGCAGCACTTCTCTGGAGGAAGAGGATGGAAGGTGAGCCTCGTCCCCGCATGGTGTGAGGGGTGCTCTTCTGCACCCAGGTCTGCTAATGAGAAGATCAGTGACGAAGGCCTGTGGCTAAACAAGTTTTTTATTAAACCTATTCTTGGGATTGTGTTTACAGAAATTTTCGTCTCCAGTATTCTCATAGCGGTTCTTCCCACAAATATTCACTCCCACTTTTTTTTTTTTTTTTATTAATATAGCCATTTATGGAAGACCACACTGTCCATTTTCTAGTTCTCTTTCTGGTGATATTCCTCCACTTGTACTCCAGTCCTGGAACCAGTTTGCCTAGAAAAAATAGTAGAATGAAGAAGAAGTGTGATTTTTAAATGTCTCCTTTCCTGACCATTTTGTCCAAAAGTCATTGTAATTCTCAGTTATAAATGATCATGAGCCCCTGTTCCCAACATCCTCTGAAATCACTCAGGCAACAGATTGGTTGGAAATAGGGATATAATTGGCTTACATATATACTGCTACTGGAATAGCACTTGCAGGTATAGGTGTCTGGATGTAGCTCTGTTTTACCCTGTGGGACTGAAGTGATTTCCAGCAAGCAGCAGGATGAGGGAGGCACAAATGTAGCCTTTGGGCTCTACCTCTTGGTATAAGTACCTCTTGGCCACTGGATCTGTGCCAAACAAGACACCTTGAAGATCATTCTTTGGGGTATCCCATTCAGAATAGGGAGAAGGACTCCAAAAGAAAACATATTCCAGGCAAATATGGACTTTCCTTTTTCTTCCTTCCAGAAGAGTTGCTAGGCAGGCACACAGGAGTGGAGTGCTCCATTTAAAATAAAATAAAATAAAAAAACAGTCTTTCTCAGAAATCGGAATAACAGAATAAAGGAAGAAAAAAAAATCACTAGTGATGCAAACTCCAAATTAGCAAAATTTTTAAGCATGTACTTGGTATGATCCCTATTCAGGACTTTACATTTAGCTGCCTTCTTCCCCTAAAAGAAGCATGGTTTTATTTAATCGTTAGTCTGTGAGCTTTCCTTGTTAAGGATGAATCACTGATTTGGAGTTTCAGAAAAGGTGGTATAAAGGAAGATTTGGAGAAAAAAAAAGCAGGATTCTAAAGAAAGAAACTATTCAAACGTATCTACATAATATTCAGTTCAGAATATTACTGGGAAAATTCCTTATTCTGGCTGACTCAGTTCGGCATGATAAGCAATAAAACTTATATAATATTTGAGCTCTAACCTTCTGCTAAAGCCCTCCTCTCATTACCTAGATATATGTCAGGTGGTAAGTCTTGCCACTCTGAATAAATTTGACATCAACAGATTTCTCTTAATTTTTATTTTAATAAGTAAGCCATACAGCAGCTGTGAAGTTACTGATAATGAATGTTAGGAAATAGGATTACTCAAGTGAGTTAAATCCTTCTGCCTTTTCATTATATGCTATATAATACTCCAAACTCATGTCCTGAATAGACCAAGAACAAGTAGCTGGAACTTATGTATTTGAACTTGTGCCTCTAGCTGAGTCACTAAATAATTCTCAGACAGTATGTACTTCATTTGGGCCATGTACATGAGAAAAGCTGTGTTGACAATATCTAAATGTGCTTACATTGCATTGCTGCATTCCGAAACTCTCCAAGAGGTTGTGGGTGTTTGTGTGTATTTTGTTAAGACTAGATTGATCTGCTTTTGATTTGCCGTAGACTATTTGTTTCAGCAACCAGTCATCTATGAAACATTCTGCCTATAGTCCCCAAAGAGCCTTGGCGTTTGCACTTCATACACTGCCCAAACTGTCCAGGTGATTTGACTCTCCCTCTGGCATGTTGTCTTCTGTAAATGGTGTGTTGGCCCTTTCTTCCCAAACCTGCTTAGCAATGCACTCGTAAAACCATTTCAAATGTTGTTGCATGTTGAATTTACAGTGTGTCAGCAAGCCTGGTTCCTATAACACCAGTGGCCTTTTTTTCCTCTCCTTAAGTTTTAAGTCCTCTTTATAACAGCTGCAAGGCCCAAGAAATGTGATGCAAAGTTTGCAGTCATTTCAGCAGCTAAAATAGAGCAAAGAAACAAGTCAATGCAGCCTCATAAGATTTTATTTTTGCTGTTGTTCTTTTGTTCTTTTAAAAAGATTGCAGGTCCACCTGGCAAAAAGCTCTATCCAATGGAGCAATCTTTGCTTTTGTATCATAGTATGTTTTGATTAAAAATTCTAGAGGATTAACTTAGCACATAATAAATGGCTTTAAAGGTGGCTTACTGGCAGGGAATTTTTTAATGAAGAGAGACCAACAAGTGGGGTTGTTTCTGTTGGGTTTTCACACATTCAACATTTTATTAAGGGTCCATATGAACCCTTTACTAGATATATTTATATTTAGAATAATAACTAATGAGGAGGTCAAGTAGTTGGCTGAATCATCTGAGTCACTCTGAAGCAAATGGTCATAACCTACCAAAATGTCTTTTAATACATCTCAGTAAGCTGTAGTAGTTCCCTCTAAGGGAACAAAGAGCTAGATCTATAGCTACCGAATGGGACTATCTCAGAAAGTAGTGATTCAGAAAAAGACTTGAAATCATCACAGAAGCAGCCTTGACATGATCTTTCAGTCTCATACTGGAGCAAAAGAGCTAACAGAGTCCGTGAATGGATTAAAGAAAAATGTCAAGGTAAAACAGGGAAGAGGTTTTGAATTAGTGTGTGAGAAATAAATAGATCTCTGCAAGAACTTCTCCACTTCCAGTGTCCACATGCAGACAAAAACGGAAATATTGACAATAGTTCAAAGAAAGAACATAAATGTTTTAAGAATCTAATTATTTTGAGACTTAAAGAGCTCAACCAGTTCAGCATATGTCCAGACAAGGTTAAAAGGTGATTTAATCAAAATATAGGCTTTCATTCAAGGAAAAGAGCTGGGATAGTGAGGATGCTCAGTCCTGCAGACAAAGGCATAGAAACATGTGTAATTTGAACTTTGATGAATTCAAGCTTGGAAAAAAAAAGATTAATTTTATAGCAGTAAGAATAAATAGTACAAAATAGATACGAGCAACGAACATCTGCACATAAACTCTTTGAGCTAAAGTCTGGAAGCTGTGCTTAAATCCATTCAGCTTCTGCAAAAAATGAGTAAGAGAACTGACTCATGGTTATACTTGTCCATTCTGGCTTTCACTTTTAAGACTTCATTAGTGTTTGAGGAAGGAGAAAGAAGTCTGTATTTCGTGAGTAACAGAGGGAAAAAAAAGCAGCACTTCTGAAATAGTATAAAATATTTTTTAAATATATTCATTTAAAGAAAATCTTTTCTTCCAATACTCACTCTGAGTCAAGGGAAGATATATATCACTTAAAGTACCAGATATTCTCCTTGTACTTCAGTCACAGACCTCAGGGGAGGAGAGGAAGTGGCTATCCACCCTCTCAAGTGAAGTTTATCAGTATCTACAAATGTCAAGCTTACATTTAAGAATCTAGTTCACTATTTTTTTTTCATTTTCACATTCCATCCCTGGGAATTGGGAAGGCAACCTCCTAAACATAAAGTGACTGTTCTGTCTGTTGAAAGCATCAGACAACAATAAAAGATAAAAGATCTGCTAGAGTTTTAACTCTTGAAAGGTTAACTCATGTATGGTAATATAAATGTAATTGCTTTGCTTTAGAGGGTGGTTTATATGTCATTTTTATCAACAGAGTATTTTATATGCAGAGTTTTAAGTGGGAGAAGCAGACAGATACTCCTTGGCATACGATGATAGGAAGGACTTTCTTTATGCTTCATATACGTTAGAAATTTTAGTGCTGTTGTAATCTGAGTTATTTTTTCTACTGTTTAACTCAACAGAACTGATGTGTACCGAGGTTGTTGCTAGATTTGGTTGACTCTAAACTTGGGTGGATTTTTGCAGGGAAGTAGTGATTTAATTGAGATAAATATGGATTAGCAGAATAATTTGGACATTTATCCATTTATCATATGTACCAAACAGATCAGTTTATCTGTTCTTTTTTGTATGTCATTATGCCATAGTATTTATGATTTGTAACAAATCATTTTGGTGTACAAATGAAAGATAGGCACAGCTCAGTAGATCTACCATAGAACTCCACATATTCTCCCATTAAAAAGAAGTAATATCCATAGATGAATAATGGAAATTAAAAAAAAAGAAAAATAAAGAATAAAGAAAAGAATGTTATACTTGGTGAAAAAGAACCATGAGGCAGGTAAGAGAGTCTGAGACTATTTGTCTTTTCTCTACCTTCAATAGCAGTAGTTCTTTTATTCCTGTATGGCATTGTAAGAGAAAATGGACCAACTCTCCTGACTTCAGGTGCTCAAGCAGAATGAAGTTTGAGTAAAATAAATGTCCTACTTCTGTGGCATCCTATATCTGCAAAATCCTGATAGGATTTCTGTATGTGTCCTTTCTCAGAGAGTGTCTCAGAGTGTGTGAAATATCATGTACTTAGCTGTACTCACCTACGTATCTAATTCTTATCATCTGATGAATCACTACTACTACCCCAGTAAAGCACTTTGTAAAGCACACACAGCACTCTGTTGTCAGGTTGGTAAAAAAGCTTTTCATCTTTTGCCACATTTTTTTGTGAGATTTTTGAGAAAATCTCAAATGACACCTAGCTATGGTAACTGTCATCAATCCACAAAAAGACTTGTTCTAGTGAAGCCTAGTTGGAAATTTTGCTTGTTCTCATTGGACAGAAACTAGGCCAGAATCTTTTTGTGGAGAAATCTTTGTGTTTGTCTACTTCAGAATATAAAACATAGCAGAAAGAATGTAACAATCAAAGATTACTGCTACAGATGACAGTTCCTACTAACCCAAAGTGGTGAAAATTTATGTTTAATGGCTGTTAAGCATGATCATCAATGTACTACTGATCTCCATGAAATTTGGTTTCCAGTGTCTTATGATTGACTGGCATTGACTTGTATCTAAGAGAGCGGGAGCTTTTCCCACAGCTATAGAATTTAACCTCTGTATGAATTCTGTCATGCTGAAGAGGGCATGAAATCTTCCTGTGACCTTTTTCTCAAGCAGAGCTGGTTTCCTCTATCCCTCCGTTCAATTTGGCTGAAATTTGCAAAAGGTCAATGGTTATTGTAGAGGTTCAAATGCAGTAAAAGGTTGGGAGGAGGAATGAGAATGTAAAGATATTGTCATTTTCATAAAAGACAATGTTAAAAGCAATCTGGAAAAAGATTATTTTTTTCTTTCCAAAGCAACAGCCTGAGAAACTGTGAAACATATTTAGGACCATGAGAGTGAGAAGCAGCCATACAAAATGCTAAGATAAATAGATCACCGTCACTTTTCTTTTTATTCTGAAAAAATGGCACATTTAAGAGCTAACAAATTTCCTTTATAGGGAATTGCTTTCCCTTTCCTCCAATCAGATCTTTATTATAGCTTCTTTATGATATTCAGTCTTTATTATATCTTCTAAATATGGATTCTTTACTCATGCAGCAAAGTGGCAGAATTGGAGCTTGTGATAAAATTGTCCCCAGTTTTATTTCTTTGCTGACTGTGCACTTCAGCAATGTCAACTCCATATCTTGAATAATCTAAGAACTATTGTTTAGTTATGATAAACATCAGATCTTTGTTGAATATCTGTATGACCCCAAGTTGGGCAAGAGAGGGTCGGATACTGGTGGAGAGAGACACTAAAGTTCGTGAGGGGTTCAACAGGATGGATTTAATAAAGAAATTGCATTCCACGCTGAAGAGGAAGCACCGTTTCTTTCTATTTCACGTCTATCCATCTACCTACCTGTTTCCAGACTTTGTATCTCTGCTAATAGAAGACACCTCTGCTAACTGAGATAATAGCACTGCTGCTTCCTCTGCAGTGCCAGTGCCAATCCCCATCATAGGTAGCATCATTGCTTTAAGATGGGTGAGGGGGACAGCTTGAAGCATCTTAGTCCAGATGGTTTTGCTCAAGGAGACCTGATACAGTTTGGTAAAGTCAAGGGAATAAATTCTGGAGAACATCTCTAACTGCTGCACCTGGCTGATCTTTGCTGCAATTGTCGTCCACCTGGTGAGCCCAGCACTGACGCCTACAGCAGTCAGGGTAAATGCAGCTTCATCAGTCACTCCATCAGGGAGAGGAAAATATGTTGGTTTTGCTGTTGCAGGGTGCGGAGGGCACTGCACAACCTAAGATCTCCAGGCAGAACCCCCAACCTACTGAGCTCCTCTCTAGTAAAATAAACTTCCTTTGCCCCATTGCCCCACAGCCTTAACAGCCACTCTAGTAACTCTGCACATCCTACTGCAGCTCTGATGCTTTAAAATCACAAGTAGTACTGATTCCTTGCAAATTAGTTGAGCATTTATTTCAGAAAGCCCTGTTCTTTCTGGTCGGAGTGGTGAGAGTAATGATACCCCCTGCCCTGGAGCACGAAAGGGTCTCACTCTCTCCCCCTCATTTGGGGGCCCATTTTGCCCTCAAAGAGGGACCTCCACCCCTATCCCATTGACTACATCGGATGTGAGCACAAGGCAGGCAAGAACGGTGGAGAGAGACACTAAGAGTTCAAGATCGGGTTGAAAAGGATAGATTTAATGAAGGATTTACACTCTAGACTGCACATGGAGACCCAGGAACCAATGACCAGGAGGGGTCATTGGTGGCAGAGGCTGCTGGAGGCATGGGCTGGATGCACAGGTTGGACTCCCCCGCTATGTAACCCAAAGGCCCTCACTTTAATCTTCCAGGATTATTTCCTTATCTTAACTGTAATAACTATGACAAACTGCTGCCTGGGAAGCAGCTAGATGTTGCAGGCAGAATAGAAAACACACCTGGCCCCAGTGGGCATTTGGTCAGTGAGAGCTTTACATGCTGGGCCTGAGACTGCATCCTCTGCTGGTAATTGACTCCTCACCAGATCTTCTGCAGATGTTCCCACTGCAATCTGCAAGAGAGAAGACACTGGGAAGAAAAGTCAATTTTCAGATATACCAGTGCTGATACCAACTATTGCTCATATAAAAATTACTGGATATTTTCAGCAACTGAAAAAAGAGGACTTTTTCTAAATGAACTTGCTGCTAATATGCATTGATTTAAATTGGACCCAGCACTAACAGTTGAATAGAAAGGAAAGTTGGTAGGAAATGTGACAGGAAAGCTCTCACCGATAGCAGGCAAAAAGTATCACAATTGTCATTTTGGAATTCTTCCAAAACTTGGAGTCAATAGCATTCCTTCCAATTGCCTAATGTTGGGGTTTTTTGTTGTTGTTGTTTTGGAGTTTTTATTTATTTATTTTTGTCATGTTCCTTGCTCATAGTGCTCTATTCTAACTGCAGATGTCTACTTTAACTGAACATATTCAACTTCTGTCTCTTCGTATGAGTTGCTTCAACCATATATTTCTCATCTTTTTGGATGGCGCAGCAAGTATCATGAGTCATGTGATATTGTTACTACATGGCAACTCAGTGACTTTTACTAGAAGAAACAGTGTAAGATGGATTTTTGGTACAAGGGTTTTGTGAGAAAAGCTATCATATTTTCAAAATGAATAAATATTTTCAGAAACACTTAGCTAGGTATCCAAAGAATTCTGCACCATGACTAAAAATCTGAGGAGTCTAAAACATGGTTAAGTTTATTTTAATTCATAAAAACATGTATGTATAATATGATTAGCTTATTCATAGGTTTTATGTAAATTCACCAATTTAGGTTTTGATAAAAGATTAACCTTAAAAGTTTTCTTTAAAAAATACAGTTTTAGACCAAATCCTTTATTTCTTGCCTAGAAACGAGCTTCAGGGAATGTAGACCTGAGATCCTCTTGTTTTTATTTGCAGGGGCAAGAAGGTGTAAAAGACTGAATAATGTTATTCTTTTTCCACTGCATTTACAGCTCTTTTATTTTCTCTTAACCATGAAAAACAATTATGAATTACAAGTTTTGAGACTCTGCAGATCTACGGTAATCATTGTCAGTGGGTCCAAGTTTTTTAGAAAGATCAGAGTGACAATATGCAATTTTCTGATTAAAAAAAAATCATTCCTGCTTCCAGTGAAAATAAACAATGTGTTAGTGCCAACTGTATATTGAAATAATTATTCATAAAGGAAGCACATTGAAACAGCTCAGACTGAGTGAAGAAAAGCAGTGCTTTCTTAGAAATTCAAAGACAGTCATACACAAAGGAGTGAGAATGAATATAATACACTTTTAGATTCATGTTTTTTTTTTATCTTGACATTGTGTATGCAAAAAGTGATAATGGCGTGTTATGAAATATAAGCCTGCCTCTCCTGTTAAAAAAGTGATTTTACTCCAATGCACCTTCAAAGAAATCCTCAAAAATTAAAATTGGTCCGGTGGATCACTGAGCATTTCAAAGATAATTACAAAGTAGAGCAGTTTTAGAACATGTTAACTTATTCTATTGATGTTTTCAAACTTTTAACAGGTTGATGCAAACTGTTATAGCAAAACAAATCTTAAGAACTATATGGATATCCTTTTTTTTTTTTGCCCACTATTAAGATTTCTGATTTGCTAGCATTTCAATATCAACTTTGTACAAAGTCGAATGATTATATGATAATCAAAGAATATTGGACCTAATGACAAATTTAGTCATGTACTTCTGTAATTTGAAAGTGTTAAGAGTATGCATAAAGTGTTTCCAAATCAAGACCAAAACACCGATTTATATAGAATAGAATGTCCTCATGAAGGAGAGGATGTCTTTTATTTTGACTACTGCAATTTCCTGTACAAGGGGATCCTGCTCTTATAATATCCTCTGGGAATATGGAATGCCAATAAAAAAGAAGGATTGCTTAAAGAAACAAGCTTTATTCTTGGATTCAGTGGAACTATTCCTGTTCATTTTAAAGAAATGTATGATAAGAGTTATGCAACCAAACTGAATGCTGAGCAGCAATACAGACCACAGAAGAAGAGTGTAGGAAAGAAGATTAGTTTCTTTAAAGACATAAGCTGGTACAGTCTTGAAAATAAAATTTTCATAAAATGTTAAAAGGGTTTCCACTGTTATATTTCACATCTATTTTCAAAAATTGAAGCTTGTAAATATTAATGTTAGAATACAGAAAAATAGGACATGCACAACCAGAATTGTTATGAATCTAAATACAGGGATGTGTTTATCTGTTTTCTCCCTTCCTTTTCTTGCTTCATATTTTGGAATGCTGCTGAACGCTTATAACCAGATTTGTTGTAATTAACACTCATAACCAGAGGCAAACTGTTTTGCAGAGTTTATATAGAGGGCAAGAACAGAGGTCAACCAGGAAATCAGCACTTCTTTTTAGCTGACCAAAGTAATATATGCACAACTGGCAATCTTAGAAAAAGAGTTCAGAAAAAAGCTGGACATATTATGATGAGAGAATATACCTCACACATAACATTGCAGTTCAGTTGTGAAACCAAGCCAAGACAAGATGCATTATTATTTCTATTGAAAAAGTTACTTGCTCAGTTTACTAAGACCTTTTTTTTTTAATCTCTGTTCTCCCTGAAATACAGAAAAGTTATACCTGTGAAATATTTCTGTCAACTGCCAATAAACACTTTCAAATAAAAGAGGTCTTTCTGAAGCTATATAATATTATTTATTCCTAAAACCAACATAACCTGTTTAGTTGTCTGTTCCAACATAATATTTTAAAGAAATACTTGCATGAGATTTTGTTTAAAAGGGAACTTCAGTCATTCAAAAAGATTCAAATAAAGTGAGGCAAATAATACAGATATGCTTTTGGGATTTTCAATTCTACAAACAAATAAGGATTTTTGTTTGAAGACTGTGAATACAACTTGCATAGATTCCTACCAATGCTGAAATACTTTGCAAAAGCAGCCAAAGAGCTCCCCTTGGAACTACCCAATAGTGAATAGTGAATTAGTAAGTAGAAGGAACCAGACCTGAGAGGAACACCAGTGTGTTGATATATAACTTCAGTGAGAATAGCTGAGCATTAAGGAAGATTTCATGGAGATTAATCACTGCAAATTGTACTTTTCCACATGTGGAGTTTTTCAGTTTTCCGTCAGATCTTATTATCAGAAGAATTTTCTGTAAGGGTGGAAGTGCAGTTACCTGTCTAATGAGCTGTTCATACATTTGTTTTTCTAATCAAGAGGATTACCAGCTCTCCTATCCTGCTTGTCCATGCTCAAGAAAGTAGTGGAAATACTGTCAATTAGGATTTAAATGTTGTTCCAAAAAATACATTTTTCCCCCACACTGTTTGGAATATGAAAATGGCAAAAGGAAGCTGATCACATTGACTTCCCTATGTGTGAAAGCAGAGTGGAGTCATTGCATTAGGAGATCTTTTTCAAAGGCAGCTTTTGGTGTCCTGTAATCATTCCTCTGACCTTGGTTATAGGCTGAAGGCTCTGAAGTTTGAGACTTCATATTCTATTTTGTAATTTAATGAATATCATCCAAGATATAGAAGGTCATTCAAGAGAGAATTTTTTTTCAGGATTGATAAAAGAGGGCTTAGGTTTTATCACTTAAAGGGTCACAATGGGTATGGTGCTTCCCTATTTTAAGAAGAAAAAGATCACTTGAAAATAAAGAAAACTGTTATCTTTATTTTACAAGATTCTTATCTGAAGATATTAACAGATATGATGTTCCAAATCATCTGCTGGAGAGTAGGAAAATTGCATCATGGACATTGTTTTACAAAAGCAGCCTGATTTTTAATCCCCATTCAGGTATCTGAAGCTAACACGACGACTCCAGAAAAGGAGGTGACTTTTGGTCAGGTGTGATTTTTATCTGCTACTGTCTATTATTCTGAATGGTAATTTTGATTCTGATATATTTTGTGTAATTTTGTATGATTTAATATCAATTGATAATTCTGGTGATAAAAAATACCCTGGATTTTAGGGTAAACATTCCAAGACCTCAAGAAGTGGTAGTCAGTTTTTATGTGCGACGTTAAACCAAGGTGTCTACACAAGGGTGTTTGCACATGTGCTTCGTCTTCAAACTCCCTTTACAATTGATGGAGACCTAGTGACTTATTTTGCCTACATACTGTCATCTAAAGACATGTGAAGTCTAGAGTATCAGACACCCACAGAAACAGGACAGGACCCAGAACAGGTGCAGGATGGGTCATTATGGTCCACTTAATTACCTCTAAGAAAGACAGTTACACACCAGACCTATGGAAAATGACAGGAAAATGGAAGGAAAATGGCAAATGGAAGATGGAAAATGGAAGGAAAATGAATTGAACCTATATTTCCACTTAGTTAAATGGGAACTTTGACCCTCCTGCCTTCTTGGGACACTCAAATTAGATAATTTAATCTGGAACTGAAATCAATCAGCAGAAATAAGATGCTTCTTCGCAGAAGAAATTCATAAGTATTCTTTAGCCAATTTGGCTTCTTTCATGTTAGCAAAAAATAAAGCACATACAAAATAGGTAAACACCAGCAAGATAAATGTAAATTGAGTGAAGTTTAATTGATTAGTCTGATTTCAATGTGACAAAGCCAGCACTGGATTTTCATTAAAATTTACAGAAGTATCTCAAAGGTTACAGGCAGTTCAGAGCAATAATATACCCTCATTATCAAATTCCTTTTATATCTTTAACCATATTCATTTAACATTCAGTTAAAAGGAACAGCATGGCTCTCTTGAACCTGTCACTAGTGATTTATTAAGTTCATTTTCTATTCATTTGTTTATAGATTGAACATGGGGGGAAAAGCTCAACAGTATTGAACACATTTAATAAAAAAAAATAAAAAAGGACTGGGTATTTAACTTTGCATCATGCTAGGTTAGACGTTTTTAGGAGGAAGACAATAATTAAATTTAAGCAACAGGCTTGATCAAGGATAAATGCTGTCTCTGAAATCAATGCCTATTTAGAGCAAGATAATAGTTCCTGAAAAAGCAGTGTTGTCTTGCTGCTCGACTGAGGTTTCAGTGTGTGTGGCTTGCAATAGTGAAAGGTTGAGAGGAAGCTGATGGCGCTTTTTGTTTAAAATCGATTTCCTAGATATAGGTAACATGCAATGGTGAATCAGATAGCATGCATGTTAGAATCATCCTTTGGCTAAAGAAGCATAAATCATCATCTAAAAATGTTATGTCTTGCAGCTATTACCAAAGAACTTCTGTCTCTTTTCAGAACTAATCCCTATTTCAGAGAAGCATTTGGAAAGACTGCTAGACTACCATTTAAATATCAGCAGCACAATTTATGAAAATTCATGAAAAGCTGTTCATAATTTTGTAAGGATTTGCATGGTAATGAAAAATACCATTATGGAAGAATTGAACATTGTCATTATTATGAAAATATTTTCAGCAGGACTTGCTTGAAAAGTAGTATACACTTTTATTTGAAACGTATGGAAATATGGGCATGTTATAATTATTAATAAAATAAATTATTTAAGAGGTTTTTTTGTTTGTTTTTACATATGCTAATTTAGTCAATGCTTCACCTAACAGCGCCCTTGTTCCAGAAGACATCCATAAGGTTGATCTACAATAGAAATTGGTGCAAGGCAAAGATTGCCAGATTTCAGTCTGGTGCTATTCTTAATGGTTGTATGACCATATACCGTAATGCATATTTATCAGCAGAGAAGTTCACATCAGTTGCCGTATTTAGGTGTACAACACACAGTGCACCTGAGGAAAAACAAAACAAACAAAATAAACAAAAAAAAAATCACCAAAACACTGGCAGGATAAATTAATGTAGATATGCCATTATAGAAATATATCTGCAAACATTTCACAGGTTTAATTGGTCATTTACTTATTGGTAATCATATGCTGCATCTCTTTCCTTGTTCATGGATAGCTTTTTTTTCCTTGATTTGATCTTAGATATAAATTTCCTGGCTATACAACAACTTTTCAATATTGATTAAGAAGTATTATCAGTTTTTCATGACAGACAAAAGTTAAACTTCAGTGGATGCCAAACACCCTGAAATTCATGTACATCTAAAGCAAAAATACATAAATAAATAAAACAAAATAATCCCTCTAAATCTAAATTCGAATTAGGTGTAGACATGATGACTGCTTATGTAACATATTTCAGGAAAGCACACATCACCAGAGCCAGTAAATCAGAGTATATATAGAGAATCATAGAGTTAATCGTTATGTCCCACTCCATGAAGCAAACTGTACAGTCCCGTTCTCTTTCTGTGCTGCAGATGTAACTGCTAAATGTACTAATCTGCTCTTAACAATTGTTATACATGAAACATAAATACTAAGGAGAAGAAAGGCAAGATATTAAATCTGAATTTATGTTCAGAGTCTACATTGATGGTAATAACAACTCATGCATTTCAGCACTTATTGAACTTGCTTGTCTTTCAGGGCTTAACTCTGAAATTAATCTTAGTTTTGGAGTTCAGAAATCATATTCCTTTATCAGGGGCATGTTTTCGAGCCTGTGATCTTTTATTATCCTCTTTTTTTTTTTTTTTTTTTGCTTTGGAGGTTAGACTTGACATGGAGGCAAAACAATCACATCCTGGCTAGTAAAAGGATCTTTATGCTATGAATAGGGCACTCAAAACATAGTCATACTATTAAGGAGAATATATCTTTACATTATCTAGAAAGAAATCAGTGTATCAAGCTATATGCTGATATAAATTTAGACTTACATCATGCACCACACAGTATAACAGATAAAGAAGTAAACTACCTAGAAATCAGTCTCCAGGAGAAATTCCAGATCACTCATGCACATGATTACTTAGTGTCACGTGGCGATACATTGGGTGCGATTACTAGCCTGCCAGCATATCTCTCTCACCCCTTCTCAAGTCTCCCCTCCCATTTTATCTATACTGAGATTAATGTAAACACATAGCATTGCTATTTTTTCTACCTCCAGCATCTTGAATGTGAGGCAAACATAAAATAAAACATCATTTCTTTCTACCAGGACTCAGGACAGTGACTTTCAACAGCACATGCCTGGGAGTACCACTCTATTTTAAAGAATAACATGAGTCACCATGTTACTACCTCAAATACCTACACTTTCAGTCATATTTAGAATTATTCAGATCTGTCCTTCTTTGAATGTGTGCTTGTGGCTTTTATCTTTCCATTTCAGTAGAATTCATAGCTCACACTACAGTCATATGTAGTGTAATGCTTTATTAGTGTCATAAATTTTTACAAACAGGGAAAAAAAACACTTCAAAGAGTAACTGCTAACAGCCCAGAAATATAAAAAAGTCTTGTGTGCTCTTGCTGTTGTGGTGGTTTGAATTGCACTATGACAGAAGAGAACACTCTTTAGAGCCCCAGGCCCTAGAGGCAAGAGAAGAAGCTGGTGGAGAGGAAGACTTGCCCTGGGTAGAGGAAGATTGGGTCAGAGAGCACCTAAGGAACCTCGATACCCACAAATCCATGGGCCCTGATGGGATGCACCCCAGAGTGCTGCGGGAGCTGGCAGATGCCATAGCTAAGCCACTCTCCATCATCTTTGAAAGATCCTGGAGAACGGGGGAGGTGCCGGAAGACTGGAAGAAGGCCAATGTCACGCCAGTCTTCAAAAAAGGCAAGAAGGAGGACCCAGGCAACTACAGGCCAGTCAGCCTCACCTCCGTCCCTGGAAAAGTGATGGAACGGCTCATACTGGCTGTTGTCTCCAGGCACATGGAGGACAAGAAGGTGCTCAAGAGTAGTCAGCATGGATTCACCAAGGGGAAATCTTGCCTGACTAACCTGATAGCCTTCTATGATGAAATGACCGGCTGGATAGACGAGGGGAGAGCGGTGGATGTCGTCTATCTCGACTTCACCAAGGCTTTTGACACCGTCCCTCACAACATCCTCCTGGGCAAGCTCCGGAAGTGTGGGATAGATGAGTGGACAGTGAGATGGATTAGGAACTGGCTGGATGGCAGGGCCCAGAGAGTGGTGATCAGCGGTGCAGAGTCTAGTTGGAGGCCTGTAGCTAGCGGGGTCCCCCAGGGGTCAGTCCTTGGTCCAGTCCTGTTCAATTTATTCATCAATGACCTGGATGAAGGCACAGAGTGCTCCCTCAGCAAGTTTGCTGATGACACCAAACTGGGAGGAGTAGCCGATACCCCAGAGGGCTGTGCTGCCATCCAGAAGGACCTGGACAGACTGGACAACTGGGCGGTGAAAAACCTCATGCAATTCAACAAGGCCAAGTGCAAGGTCCTGCACCTGGGGAGGAATAACCCCAGACACCAGTACAGGCTGGGGACTGACCTTCTGGAGAGCAGCTCTGCGGAGAAAGACCTGGGTGTCATGGTGGACGACAAGTTGACCATGAGGCAGCAGTGTGCCCTCGTGGCCAAGAAGGCCAATGGGATCCTGGGGTGCATTAAGAAGAGCATCTCTAGCAGGTCGAGGGAGGTGATCCTGCCCCTCTACTCAGCCCTGGTGAGGCCGCATCTGGAGTACTGTGTCCAGTTCTGGGCTCCACAGTACAAGAGGGATGTGGAGCTGCTGGAGAGAGTCCAGCGCAGGGCTACAAGGATGATCAGGGGCCTGGAACATCTGCCCTATGAGGAGAGGCTGAGTGAGCTGGGCCTGTTCAGCCTGGAGAAGAGAAGGCTGAGAGGGGATCTAATCAGTGTATATAAATACCTCAAGGGAGGGAGTGCAGAGGACGGGGATGGTCTCTTTTCAGTGGTGGCCACTGATAGGACTAGAGGAAATGGCCGGAAACTGAAACATCAAAAATTCCATAGGAACTTAAGGAAAAATTTCTTAACAGTGAGGATGACAGAGCCCTGGAACAGGCTGCCCAGAGAGGTTGTGGAGTCTCCTTCTCTGGAGATCTTCAAAACCCGCTTGGATGCAGTCCTGTGCCACGTGCTTTAGGTGTCCCTGCGTATGCAGGGGGGTTGGACTAGATGATCTCTAGAGGTCCCTTCCAACCCTAAGCATTCTATGATTCTATGATTCTATGATTAGTTTGAAAAGAATGAGCCCTCCTGGGGAAATTATATTTTTACTCCCCCACAGCAAAATGTAGAAAAAATGAGCTGTAAAAGTAAATACAAATGTAAATTTCATGCCTTTCAAAACATACAAGAACAGTATGCAATGCAGTGAAAGCACAGAAGTATTAAAAAAAAAAGATCAGAAGAAAAAATGTTCCCTTATTTCATGAAAGAAAATGAATCAAAGATGAATCTTTCATAACAGTACATTCAAATAAAAGCTCAAGTTATAAACAGAGTAGAAAGAAACTGTTATTACAGATATTATGAAATTCAGTTATTAGAAACAACACAAACAACTGCAGAGTGTAAACTCAGACCCAACAGGGATTAGTCACTTAAAAACCTAGGTAAGAATGGGCAAAAACTTGAAATATAAAGAAATAAGAGATTCATATCTGCATAAGAAATTCATATCTGCTGTGTAAATGAAATGAGGCTTAGGCTGGAAGCACGGGTACAGCATCTCACACAGTCACATATAAAAGACACATTGAACATGAAAGATTACAGAATCTTTTGTTATTTATAAGTATGCTGCTCAAGTCAGTCACATGGTACATTTACCAGTGTCTGACTGAGGACGATTAAAAGTTTTATGGTGACAACATTGGTGTTTGTGGTATTGATGGAATAGAGGCCTTCACATTTCACAAGTTTTGTTTGACTTACCACAATATATACAGCTAAATTCTTTGTATTTGAGGAATTAGTAGCTATTGGTTACTTCAGAGACTTCTAAAAACACATTCATAGACAAGTATCTTTTAACTATGAGTTAACTCCATAATGATATTTCCCATTGCGCACCATCCCTTTAATATATTTGCTAAATGGTTGATGCACAGTCATTTAAATTTGGTTTTCTGTTACTTTCTGTCTTCATTTTGATATCATAGAACCATAGAATGCTTAAGGTTGGAAGGAACCTCTAGAGGTTATCTAGTCCAACCTCCCCTGCACACAAGCGTTTTCAATCCCTGCTTGTACTTTAATTTGACTCTTGCAATCAGTAGAACACTGCCATGATGAATTATTATCTTCAAAGAGCTTTATAAATAGAAAAAAAGTAATTTTGCCACTGCTAATTCTGTAATTTTCAGAGTCTGGATAGCAGAATAAAGACCTGGGCCCAATGTCTTTATTCATGTTGAACACGTTGTCCACCTACTTACTTAGCCAGTGTGCTATCACTAGGAACAGGTACAAAGGGCAGTAGAATCATAGAATCACAGAATGCTTAAAGTTGGAAGGGACTCTAGAGGTCATCTAGTTCAACCCCCCTGTGCACACAGGGTCACCTAGAGCATGTGGCACAGGACTGCATCCAAGTGGGTTTTGAAGATCTCCAGAGAAGGACACTCCACAACCTCTCTGGGCAACGTGTTCCAGTGCTCTGTCACCCTCACTGTTAAAAAATGCTTCCTTAAGTTCCTGTGGAACTTTTGGTGTTTCAGTTTCTGGCCATTACATCTAGTTCTGTCGGTGGCCACCAGTGAATGCAACTTGCATAGAGGCCAGCACCATCCTCCTCACTGCCTCCCTTGAGGTACTTATAGACACTGATTAGATCCCCTCTCAGCCTTCTCTTCTCCAGGCTGAACAGGCCCAGCTCCCTCAGCCTCTCCTCATAGGGCAGATGTTCTGGACCCCTGATCATCCTTGTAGCCCTGTGCTGGACTCTCTCCAGCAGCTCCACATCCCTCTTGTACTGTGGGGCCCAGAACTGGACACAATACTCCAGATGTAGCCTCACCAGGGCTGAGTAGAGAGGCAGGATCACCTCTCTTGACCTGCTGGAGACGCTCCTCTTACTGCACCCCAGGATCCCATTGGCCTTCTTGGCCACGAGGGCACACTGCTGCCTCACTTGTCGTCCACCACGACACCCAGGTTACTCTCTGCAGAGCTGCCCTCCAGAAGGTCAGTCCTCAGTCCTGTACTGGTGTCTGGGGTTATTCCTCCCCAGGTGCAGAATCTTGCACTTGGCCTTGTTGAATTGCATGAGGTTTTTCACCGCCCAGTTGTCCAGTCTGTCCAGGTCCCTCTGGATGGCAGCGCAGCCCTCTGGGGTATCAGCTACTCCTCCCAGTTTGGTATCATCAGCAAACTTGCTGAGGGAGCACTCTGTGCCTTCATCCAGGTCATTGATGAATAAATTGAACAGGACTGGACCAAGGACTGACCCCTGGGGTCACCGCTAGCTACAGGCCTCCAACTAGACTCTGCACTGCTGATCACCACCCTCTGAGCTCTGCCATCCAGCCAGTTCCTAATCCACTCCTAATCCCATTCCTCACTGTGTCCACCTCATCTATCCCATATTTCCGGAGCTTGCCCAGGAGGATGTTGTAAGGGACGGTGTCAAAAGCCTTGGTGAAGTCGAGATAGACCAAATCCACTTCTCTCCCCTCCTCTATCCAGCTGGTCATTCCATCATAGAAGGCTATCAGGTTAGTCAAGCAAGATTTCCCCTTGGTGAATCCATGCTGACTACTCTTGAGCACCTTCTTGTCCTCCATGTGCCTGGAGACAACAGTGAGTATGAGCTGTTCCATCACTTTTCCGGGGACACCTCCGGGGAGGTGAGGCTGACTGGCCTGTAGTTGCCTGGGTCCTCCTTCTTGCCTTTCTTGAAGACTGGCGTGACAGTCCTCTGGCACCTCCCCCATTCTCCAGGATCTTTCAAAGATGATGGAGAGCGGCTTAGCTATGACATTTGCCAGCTCATGCAGAACTCTGGGGTGCATCCCGTCAGGGCCCATGGATTTGTGGGTAATGAGTTTCCTTAGCTGCTCTCTGGCCCAATCTTCCTCTACCCAGGACAAGTTTTCCTCTCTCCAGGCTTCTTCTCTTCTCCCGAAGGCCTGGGACTCTAAAGGGCTGCCCTTGGCAAACACCGAAGCAAAGAAGGCATTCAGTAACTGCTTTTTCTGTTATTCGTAACCAGGGTGCCCATCCCGTTCACCAGCGGACCCATGTTTTCCTGATCTTCCTTTTGCTGTTAATATATTTGAAGAAGTTTTTCTTGTTATTTTTAACATCCCTTGCCAGATTGCATTCCAAAAGCTCCTTAGCTTTCCTTGTCGCATCTCTGCATTCCCTGACTACGTTCCTGTATTTCTCCCAGGGGGCCTCTCCTTTTTTCCACATTCTGTATACCGCCTTCTTCTGCTTGAGCATTGCCACAAGCTCCTTGCTCATCCGCGCAGGTCTCCTGCTCCCTCTGCCTGACTTCTTACACACAGGGATGTCCTGTTGCTGGGCATGGAGGAAGTGCCACTTGAAAACTAACCAGCTCTCTTGGGCCCCACTTCTTTCTAGAGCTCTAGCCCATGGGATTCTCCCGAGGAGGTCTCTGAAGAGGCTAAAGTTGGCCCTCCTGAAGTCCATGGTTGCAAGGCTACTTACAGCCCTGCCTCCTCCTCATGGGATCCTGAACTCCACCAACTCATGGCCACTGCAGCCGAAGCTACCCCCCCACCTTCACATCTCCTACAAGTCCCTCTCCGTTTGGTAGCACGAGGTCCAGTAGTCCACCTCTCCTCGTTGGCTCCTCCACAATCTGCATCAAAAAGTTATCGTCGACGCTCTGCAGGAACCTCCAGGACTGTTTGTGCCTGGACTGTTATTTGTGTGTTAATAATTGGGAAATGCAGAAAGGTAATTTGGCCAGTACCTTCAATTCCTATTTGGTTTAGAGTCATTTTCCTCACTCAAAGAATTCGCTGTTTCTCGTCTGTATTATCATGCATGTTATTTTCATGGTATGTAAAATATAATCTCAGAAATAGTTAAGGCAGTTCAAAAGAGGAAGCCAGAAGAACTCTTCTCAGTTTCCAGCTTGCATTCATCCAAGTAGGTTTATCCTGATCAGTTTAACATATGTTAATGATTTTATGCTATCTGCACTCAACTTCATTGCATAGCCAGTGTGGGTCATTGGCACTTGACACTGAAATGTAGATTAGCTTAGCTCCTGATCAAGTATTCCTTCAGTACACCATGTTATTAGGTCCTTGATAATTACACACTCTCACAGTCCATATTTCTTTGTGCTGAGGTGCCATCAGTAGTGTCAGCCACTTTAACAGTCTGTCAGCTCTTGGGTGATTCACCTTTGTCTTTTATTTTAAAAAGTCAGATTCTTGACCAAATTAAGAGTGTATAGGTGTCAGGTTAGATAACCAGCATGATAATCTTATCTTGTCTTTAAATAACAAAATCCAAGATTCAGAAGCTTTTTAAAATTAAATTAAATTAAATTAAATTAAATTAAATTAAATTAAAAATAGGTTCTATCCAAGATGAAAGCTTGATTTTACTATACATTAAAAAAACCCTTCTATTCAAAATATTAATTAATTCATGCTGTTCTCAAAACTTTTAACTCCCGGTCTACATAAGGTCTAAGCCCTCTACCCTTCCTGACATCTCTACAGAAAAGGGATGAGATCCTTCCATAGGAGTGGAACAGAATAAAAGATATCTGTCTCTTCTTATATCCCTTCCTCTTTCCTATCCTTTTTTCCTTCTCAAGAAAGAAAACTTTAGAAATCCAGCAAAGACCAATTGAACTGTTTTGCCTCCTTAAGTGGGAATAACCAAGGTAAAACACCATATGGGTTACAGTGCATAAAAATGAGCACTATTAAAATTGTGTTGCCTGCTGTTAACCTGATGCCATTAACGGCCAGGCATTATTTAATGAACACATTTATTAGAAATTCATATCTGTAGCATTAGGAAACTTTGATTCCATGTTCCAAACCATCAACTAATATAACAAGGACAGAAATGGTATAGAATATCTTTAAAAAGAAACATGAACAAAAATGAATATGTGATGACTTTTGTGAAATCCAAATCTTTCTGAATGAAATTTGGAACATGCTGCCCTTTTATTGGGTTACTTTCAAGCTATGCCCACAAAATATTTTGCAGTTTTAAAATCAGAATCATTCTGATCGGTAGCGAACTCAACAGGTCTCTAGACAAATGTCCTGCTCAAAGAAGAATCAACACTGAATACAGACTGGATAATTTAGCTCTCTCCAGTTAGGTTTTGAAAATTTCCAAGGAAAGATATTCCAAAGACTCTCAGGACACCCCGTCACAATGCCAAATTGTCCTCATAATTATTTTCTCTTTTATTTGTAGACAGTTAGTACTTTCTCTGTTTCAATTTATGACCATTGACTCTTGCCTCAGAAAAGTGCCTGGTCCTGACTTCTGAATAACATCCTTGTAGATACCAGGGACCTGCTGTCAAGTCCCCAACACTACCCCCTTCTTCAGGTTGAGTAAGGCCCTTTCCTCAGCCCACAACAAGTTCTTGTCTTCTGAACTTGCTCCAGTTTGCTGATATCTTTCTTGGACTGATGGCCTAAAACTGACACTGTTTTCCAGATGCAATCTAGTAAGTGTCAAATACAAGGGAATACTCACTTTCATTTATCTAATGACTACTCTCCTTTTCATACAGTCTAGTATGCTAGGATGTTGTTGGTCATCATCAATTGTTAGGACACATTGCTGGCTCCTGTTTTCTAATCCCTAATCTTGTTCCACTGATGCAGGAGCTTAGTCTATCCCAGGTGCAAGATTTTATTGATTTTTCAAAGAGTTTTCAATTGGATTATTCTTTTAACCTGCCCAGAACCCTCTGAATGTCAGCCTAGCCCTTGGTATATTAACTGTAATATATAGGTCAGGATCATCTGCAAGCCAGTAGAGGTTGATTCTGTCTTTTTCTCCAAATCCTTAATGAAGATATTAAACAAAATAGGTTCCAAGGTAGATAACTGTGGAACTCCACCAATAACCAGCCTCCAGATACAACATGGATGAAAGATTAATGAACCCTTTCAGGACAGTGATCAAGCTACATTTTACCCATCTAGAAGTCTACTCAACCAAAGCATAATCCCCCATATGGGTTGCAAGGATGCTATTGGAGACATTGTTGAAAGCTTTACTAAACCCAAGGTAAATCTAGCTCTCCCTCATCCATTGATCCATTCACTTCATAATAAAGGCAACCAAGTTTATCAAATATTTACCCTAGAAAAATGCATGCTGGGTATCCTCAAACACCTTCTTCTCCATTGTATGATGGAAATGGCTTCCAAAGTGAGGATGCCTGGGCTATATTTCACCAGATCATCCAGTACGTGAGGCAATTGTAACTGATCTCTTCAGACAACATAAGCAAGTGTGGAGTTCATGTCTGGCACAGTAAGATCCTCCTCCTAGCTCCAGTGTGAAAGTCAAACTCTACTCATGGGTCATTTAATATATGTACGCAGATATAAATATATTTTAAGCACCACTGAGCCAAAATCTTAAGTAAGAATTTTTCCTTTCCATTTCAGAAAGACTCAATCTCTTGAAACTTGCATTATGCACATTTTATTCTCATTAATAACTGCAGCTGCAGGTCACAAATGATTAAAGTAAGCTTCAGTAACTTCCAGTTCATTAAGACAACCAAAGCACCAGAAAAATATTTGGCTTCTTCACAAGCCTTAGACACTCCTAAAATATTAGTTTTGCCTTGAACTACAGTTAGTGTCAAGAAATTTCAAAGCCACCCTGTTAATCATTCATTACTGGATTTTAAACAATAAAATATGCATATATATTCTGATATGTACATATACACATGCACACACACAAACACATATATCTTGATAACTCTCTTCTCAGTCAAATAGCCTGTCCCGTGGCAGTCAGGATTCCTAGTAATTCAAACTTTTATATTGTAATCTGTCATTTGAACTCATCTGAAATCTTAAAGTAGTCTTTAAATTCTCTGATGTTATTCGTGCTATTGCCAAGTTCCTGAACTCACAAAATATACCGTTGCAGAAGAGAGGAAGGGGAAGCAGAATTATGAATTCAAAAGCAAATCACTTTTCCTTCCTGCTGGCTTTTACAGTTTGACCATATAAATATTACAGCTTTAGCTGAGAAATTCCAAAAAATTGGAATCGGCTAGAGTTAGAAGGTTTATAGACCCTTTTCATTTGAAGAGGGTAAAATGTCTTTTTATTTTTTTTTAGTATAATTTGAGTTTGGGAATAAATGTAACTTGTAAGTAAACAGAACAAATATTTGGCCTCTAAGTCATTTTTGAAGGAGTAAAGAAATTTTCTAGTACTTTTTTATTAAAGCAACTAAACATTAAATTTAAACATTAAAGCAATATTTCTAGCACACAATTATAAATGTTTCTCTTTGTCCCTCCTGACTTCTTTAAGTAGGTTTTGCTTATAGGGGATATAGACCAATACAAAAAAAAATCCTAAAAAGTGCTTCTATAATCCCCATTTTGCCATTCATGATGTTAATCACATCAACAAATATGCTTATTTAAGCCCAAGCAAGATTTTATGTCAATGATTGCTTTCTATTCCATTACTTCAATGCTTGAAAAGAACTGAAGTTGTCATTTAAAGTAGATGTTCTGTAGAGGATACTCTTCTGGCCTGTATAAATATATACAGTTGAGCATGTTTGTTGTTTGAGAAAATACAGTGAAGCTTAAGAATATCAGGAGACATGTACAGAGTACAGTGGCAATTTCAAATAAACATAGTAGCATCTAAATGGCTAATAGAAAAAACAAAAACTATTTTCAAATAATTACCTAATAGAAAGTAATAAGCAATTAACCTAATTAGGGGTCATTAAATCGCAAGATTTTCACAAGCAACTGTTGAATTTGTTGTCATGTATGTTCTCTTTTCCTCTTTGCAAAAGTGTAGTTGTGAGATCTTTTCTCAGCACTTAAGTGATAAAACAATGCTGTATGAACAGAGACAATACAATGTGTATTTTACTCTGCTGCTAGCTAATGCTGATCAGGAGTCTTCATTAAGAAGTTCACATGGTTATTTCTGTCATTTCTGTTAAGCTCTAAAGGAAACAATGTACAACTGTTTTTGAAATATTCATAGTAGAATTATAACTTAAAAAAGCATGAAAATTAAGGTGATAGTACAAGCAAAATTTTCTTTTCATGCCTCATTGAAGATGAATTTTCAAAATTAGAAACTGTCAGCTTATCACTAGGCACTCCTGATACACACACAAGTATGAAATCTGCTTGTTGGGATGTGTACCATAGTAAAACATAAAATAAAGATTTAATGTTACATTTTTTTCACTAGCCTGTTATAATAACCATTCAGTTCTTTATTCTTTGCATTCTTACATTGAATATAAAAGTGACTTCAGCTATCTGTCCTTCAGTAGTCTCTTTGTTCAGCAACAGTACAGTGGCAAAACTGGCAGATAAATCTTCAATGTCAGCTTTTGTACTTATTCTTTCATTTTAAGAGAAAGGTAAAATTGCAGGGGACTTTTATATTGCATGGTAGTAAATTAATTGAGTAAGCTCATAAAAGTAACAAAGAATCTAAAGAGAACTGCTAAAGGTCAGAAAACTTCCCAAAGGACTTTTCAGAAATGATCGGTACTGGTTTCAGTAAGAGAGCAAAGCATGCAGAAGTAATTGAATACATAGTAAGATCTCATAGGGGAGCACCACAGAAAAAATACTGAGACCAAGGAGTTGTAGAAGTTAAAGAAAATAGTTTTAGCCAAGCTAGGACAAAACTTTTGGTAGGAAAAAATATCTTCAGGCTCCAAGGTGCCATAGCTACATGGTACCTGTGCTAGCTCACATTTAGCTCTTGAGTATCTGGGTGCCTTCACCAGATGTAGTGATGCATCCGCCACTACATTGAAGTCTCATTCAGTTGCAACTAAAAGGTTTTTAAGGTGATCCTGGTTTGGGTGTCTGCGAGCTGTGAGGAAATCAGGGGGATAGCACTTGTTTTTCTGGTTAACTTTCTTTATATTGCAGATATAATCATCTATCTTCTCACTTTATTTGTTCTTTCAAAACTTTCCAGAAGCTTTCAAGTTATCACAAAAACGCATCTTACAAGATAAGGCGATTTGAGTATTTTTCTGCCCCCCTCTCTCTCTCTCTTTTTTTTTTTTTTCCCCTTGAGAAACATTATGTAGCAATAGACATTAAAAAAAAAAAAAGATCTAACAGAGTGCTTCCACACAGCCAAAAGGCAGAGTACGTCTCTTTACACCAGACAGGATGTTCAGCTTTGGATGAATTTTTTAAGCTAAATGCAATTTCCAGCTCTAGTAACATTTATCACAACAGGCATGTTTATCAAACCTGGATCTCCTAAATGACTTGACAGCTGCACTAAGCACTTTATCTGAGTCAGATGTGGCTGTGCTGGTTGAGGAAAAGGCTAACAGGGCTTTACCCTTCCCCATGCCCCACCACTGCAGCTCTGTGCACCCCGGCATTCCCCATGCAGCACATGGCTGCTGCTCTGCTCCTTCACACCACAGGGTATTTACAGAGCCGGAGCAAAGACGCAGTATGGTGCAGCATATACTTCATCCCATTTACAGCTGTGTCACACATGGGGAGGGCTCAGTTCTTTTATTCTGCTACATCCATCCAGCCTTAGTACTGAACACCTGGAGACTGAAAGATCTACCTACCTTCTTGTCCTCTATCTGCTTCACTAAGTCAGCAAAACATCTATTTATAGTAATGGCTCCCTGCATTTTTGCAACAAGCCTCTTTACTTTTGGAACTATTTTAATTTCTCCAAGAGTCTCTTTGTCTCTAATTGAGAAACTATTTCTTCATCCTTTCTGGCTTTATGATACCCTTCAGGAGAATAAATGAAGAGTGTTAATATAATTTAATAACAAATAATAAGCAATTAATGTTGTGTTCTTTAAACTGAAGGAAGTGGTGCCGTATTGAGGGATCTGAACAGGCTGGATCAATGGACTGAGGCCAATTTTATGAGGTTCAACATGGCCAAGTGCTGTGTCCTGCCCTTCGGTCACAACAAGCCCATGCAGCGCTACAGGCTTAGGGCAGAATGACTGGAGACTGTGTGGCAGAAAAGGACCTGGGGGTGCTGGTCGACAGCCAGCTGAACATGATCCAGCAGTGTGCCCAGGTGGCCAAGAAGGCCAATGGCAACCTGGTTAGTATCAGGACCAGCGAAGTGATCGTCTACCTGTACTGGGAGCTGGTGAAGGTCACATCTCAAATCCTGTGTTCAGTTTTGGGCACCTCACTACAAGAAAGACATGGAGGCACTGGTACATGTCCAAAGAAGGACAATGAAGTTGGTGAAGGGACTGGAGCACAGACCTTATGGAGCACAGTGGCTGAGGGAGCTGGGATTATGTAATGTGTAGGAGACTCGGGGAGACCTCTACAGCTACCAGAAAGGAGGCTGTAGTGAGACAAGGGTTGATCTTATTTCCAAAATAACTACCGATAGGACAGGAGGAAATGGCCTCAAGTTGCATCAAGGGAGGTTCAGGTTAGATATTAGGAAAAATTTTTACATGGAAAGAGTAGTCAAGCATTCGAACAGACTGCCCAGGAAAGTGGTGGAGTCATCATCCCTGTCAGGGTTCAAGAAACGTGTAGATGAGGCACTTTGGGACATAGTTTAACAGGCACGGTGGTTAAGGGCTTACAACTGGACTCATTGATCTTGAAGATCTTTCCCAAGCATAACGATTCTATGATTCTATGATTCTGTATCTTCTCTTTCACTGTATTAAGGAGTCAGATTTCTGAGCTTGCCCCTCTCAAATCCAATTCCTTCAGAGAACTGTGCATGGATGTGTACATGACTGTTTCTTAACTGATCACAAACCATGGCATCCTTCAAGATGTGCCTTCTCAAATGTGTCTTATTTGTGCGCCACTGCCTTTGCCCTTACCACTCCTGGCAGCTGCAGTGGGGAAGGCAATAGGCAGCATTCAGATATGTAAGCAGAAAGAGGATTTTGCTGCTCAGTTGGTGCTGTCAGGCCACTTTATTGTGATATAACTACCACCCATTGTATTGGAGATGGAAATTTCTGTGATCTGTAGAGTCATAAAAATCTCCTCTGGGAAGCAGAGGCCAGACCTTGAGAAAGAAGATGTTTGCCTTCCCAGGCTGAGCGATAAGGAGCAGGGATGCAGCTGCTCAGCCCGGTTCACATGCAACCCCCTCCAAAAACCTGTTGAAGCCGGCCGCTCAACTGCGCTTGTAGCCAACTTAACCGCAGACGTCCTCCAAACTAGCTTTGGAGGCCAAACATCTGAAAATGAGGAAGAAGATGAGGAAGGCAGGACCCCGAAATTGAGGGCTGGGACCCCCGACTGGTGTGCGGGCCTGTGCACTCAGTGGGGTGCGGGAGGGAGAGTTGCACAACTCGAGGTGGAGTTTGTCCTCCCCCGGGCTGCCTCCTGGGTTGTACTGCCAGGATGCACCGGGCAGAGAAAGGACAGTGCAGGGAGAGCTGGGGGAAGGAGAAACTCCAAACTCTGAGGCCTGCGCTGTCTCCATGGAAGCCGGTCAGCAACTCCCTCTCTGATCTGCCAGCTCGAGAGGATATTCAGTTTCAGTATCCTGCTAGCAGGTATTATCTCGTAATTATCCATACTTTGCTTCTTTGTGTTTTCACCTGAATAAATGCTCGACGTAGTCACCTGGGTCTGGCATGATTATTGCTGAATCCCGAGTCCATCCGGAACATCCATGTAACTTGCCCCGCAGTTTGCAAATGCTTCTATTAGGACTCATTGTCTGACAGAGCAGAAGTAATGCCTAATACAACAGCAAAGATATCATGACTAATAGGCTGCTCAAAGACATTTTTCCCATTTAAAAATGAGACAATAAAATGTATATGTTCAAAGAAGTGGCTGATGCCAAACTCTCCCTTACGCATTATCACATTTCTATATATCTGAATATTTACTTTGAGTTTCCATTCAGCCAATAAAAATGTGGTAAACAATATCAAATAGCACTCAGCAAAGTACCATCAGTTTTGTAGAATTAATGGTTCATCTGACAAAAGATTCAAAACCGTACGTCATAATTCCAGGCAAACCTAAATTTTCATAAAGAAAAAAAATCTCTGCTTAATACAGGAGATCGGTTCTCGGTTATTCATTATTATGAATGCCTTCAGTAGTGTAAATATACAGCAAAATTTGACAAATAGTAAAATTAATAAAGAATCTTGCAATGTTTCTCAAGATTTTTCTATTTTGGAATAAAGCAATTTCCTCAAAATTGCCAGTGAACAAGAGCAAGCTGTTGTACTGCATGTCAAATGGAGTAAAAAAGATTGTTCTGATTTAACCTTGTAGAAACTTTGGTCCATACATTAACCTTTGAATGCACTGGGAATTAAGTTGTACACACAACAGTAAGCACATACAGTAAGCATTGCTAGCCATTTCTGTGGTGGTAAAATATCATAGATGTTTCTTCATTCAAGCAGAAAAAGAGTATAATACCCTATTCTATATTGTGTGGTAATATATTAAAGGTTAATACTCAGATTATGATACCTCTATACTATGATAACCCCACCATTTTAGGGGAGAGATTTGTGAATTCCACTGACCTTGGTCTTAGGTCAGAGAAAAACTAAATCTAGTGTAACTATTATATATCTATTTTATCAATTTAGTTAACAGAAGGAAGATAAATGTTTATAAATGGATTATATTTGAGACTAAATTTATTAAATTATTGTTGCATATTTTTTCTTATAATTTGTCTTTGAATTCTTCATCCAATTTTATTTTTAGAATCTTCTAAAGCAGTCCTTTATTCATCATCTCTTTTCCCCTGCCTATCATTGTCAGATTTCATCATTTATTACCAATGTTATATTTTATAACAGATTCCTGGTCAATGGCAAATGTCAGTCTAGAGTGAAGGATTAAGAAGTTGACTTTTATAAGGCATAGAGTGAAGGTTCATACTTTTACTTTTTCTAGAAACAATTAGAAGTTGATTTAAAGCTGGGTTTTGCCATCAAAATTTGCTTGTAGGTTTGAACTTCCTACAGTCATTATGAGATTGATTTTGACTTTCCCCACATTGAAACAATTGAAGCTTGAATAAACAAAAATACAAAATCTTAAATTTAATTTTTGTGACTTTCTAATAGTGATTTAGATGCTACTTTATACAATTATGAAAAAAGTCTAAGTTTTAATATTTTAAATAAGTTATGAACAGGAATCAAAGTCTCTGCCTTTAAATTATTCTTTTGGGTATTCAGTGTCCATTTCAGCTACACTGTATTTCACTTTATCTGCTTTAAAATGTGAAAACATAAATATCATCCTTCTACAGGAGATAATCTGGATGAATTAATTAGCTAACATATACTAGAAATGTAATCCATATTTCACTTCTATGATTACATTTAAATGCTGCTTTTCATCTCACTGTAGTATACATGCCTTGTATTAAAAACGTATGAACAACAAAAACAAATACCTGTTGAACCAAAATGAACAGAGCTCTTACTATTAATTCAGTTTCATACAGAATTAATTTTAAAATACATCAACATTTAGAAAACTATAACTCTTCAAGAGGAGCCACTCTGCACAAGCAAGTTACAAATCAGAAAATCTAACTTTATTTCATCACTTACTGCATTTTAGAGAGACTGCTTACTGATATTTAGTCCTCAGGCTTGATTTTGGCTTTAGTGCAATAACTGCTTCATGTTCCTCGGAGAAGCTCTTTGGTATTTAACTAATAAATAAACAGAAATAAACATCTAAGGAAACAGCTGTCAGGAATCTGCATGATCTCTACTTACTAATGGGTTAAAATTATGCTATTCCAAGCCTTATGTGAACTGTGATTGTGCTAATCTGGTCTGCATCTCTTAGTATTGCCTGTTTATTCAGTTTCATGTAGTTTGGGTAAACATCTAAAATTTACTCTTGAGTGTTGAATATTAGCCAAACATTTATTTGAGAATGGACAGGTTATTTCCATGTTATCTTAAAATATCAGGAGCAAATTCAAGTCTCATGATTCTCTGGACCCAGTGATTTAACTTCTTATATTGGAAGTACTCAGCATGCATATTTGTACCTATTAATCAGCACAGTAAAACTGGTGACTTCTGACAAAAACATATTCATGTGATTTGCATTATGATTTGGTATTGAGATAAAAGGAGAACATGGAGACCTCTTGTTAAAATAATTGAACTTTGTTCTAAGGGCTAAATCCAGCAGTGCTGCCCAGGGCTGTCTTGACTAGGCAAAAAGATATTTAATCTCCATCATAGAATTCCCTTGAGGTAGAAATAAAATCTAGAAATCGTAACTGTTACATTGCAGGAGAATGGGGAGCAATGTTTTCTGCGGTTGGTCCTGAGGTTGCTTACTGTGTGGCAAGGCACTGAAGATACTACTCTATCAATCAGATTCAATATTAATAATAAAAAACAAACAACACATACAACCAAACACGCATACACTGGAAGGACACTTTCACCCTCATTTTGTCTTGTACCAACCTAGGTACAAGTCCAAAACTTATTTATCTTCTTTCTCTTGATCTCTTTTCACTACCAAAAAAAAAAAAAGCAAAAACAAAAACAACAAAAAAACCCCCAAGTCTTTAGAAATGTGCATCAGGAATTCATGATATTTGAGAAAAACACATCTATACACCAATTTCAACAGTTGCAATTGAGAAATTTTCCCATCAGGTAGAGACGTCTTAGGTATGAATGCATCTTTCTCCAAATCTTAAGTATGAATTATAGATGCTGGAAGCAAGGAAGCACACACACATGCACACCCTTATTCATTCAAAATTGACAGTTTAAGTATTTCCCCTCACAGATCCACTGTTGTGGACCAGCAACAGAAGAGTCTCCCTGTTGAATATGTGATACATGATTTGCAATCTGCAGCCTTATTCTCTCCCCCTGCTTCTGTAATTCTCAGTAAGAGAAATCAGAGAGGAGGTCAGCAAATGTGACGCTGCTGCTGCTTGGTGCTGCCTGTGCTGCCACCAGTGCCTCTTTGCTCACTGCCGAGCCCAGTGACCTTCAACCACATTCACTTCACTTACATGCTCTGAAGAGCTGCTTCACCCCAAAATTTTCCACATGATTGAAATACATGAAAGATCAAAAGAGTAGCATAAGGTTATCACACTTTACTCCTAAGTAAAATGAGATAAGTATGACAATAAAATGAATACACCCAGATCCTAAGACAAAACAAATGGTTTAAAAATGCAACATAGAACTGCATTCAAAATTGAGAAATAGTTTCCAGATTTAAACAGAGATTAAGCAAAGAAGAATCTGAACGCTAGCAGGTACGCAGGTGTTCCAAATCTATCCAAATATCATGGGTCGATGCCAGTTGATTATTATATATGGTAGTTGATCAACAGAGCCTTTCTGCAAATTTTATGAGCTGAAATTTTATGAGCTAAAATATTGCCCAATCCCACAGTTGTTGCCAAGCACATTGCATGAAAATATCGAGGGCATAAATATATTTATGGCCTTTTATTTTCAGTCTATAAAAAAAGAGGACTTTATAACATAAATGAAAATTAATTGCACAATTACCTTTCCCTTGAGTAGATTCCAAAGGGGGAAGAAGAAAGCAAAACCCCTCAAAACTAGCAATGCTCTTCTCATGTCCTTTATTGCTTCCCTCAAAGACATGTAAGAAAAACAACAAAAACAAAAATTCAGCAAAAATGCTTTTTTTTCCAAGTCATATTTTTAGTGGTCCCTTTTGAATCTCATTGCTGAGACTTCCCATCTGACCTTATTTTTCCTGCAGCAAAATTTACCTTAAGTCCTCCACAAACAATCTCAGAAACAAAGCTCCTGTCTAAGGACTTCAGTTCAATTTTTTAAAAGTCATAAGCTTTTGAAGTCTTACATTAGCTGTGGTTGATTCTTTTACCTTGAGGAAAATACAACATACTTTAAAAGTTTCATTTTCCTCTGTTTGTGAAATAAAAATAGTAATACTTAAAAAGTCTTATTTCATTTTACCAGAGAATGCCAGGTGCTTCTTCAGTGTCTAGCAGAGTGAGCAGAGCTCCTCACCCACTTGACACCATCCCACAGCCCTCAGCGAGCTGAGCAGAGCAGGGTTGTGGACGTGGCTGGGGCAGCCAACAGGCCAGTGGTGCCAGACAAGTCAGTAGTGACAAGGGAGGTCTGAGATCAAGCAAGGAAATCAAGCCCATGCCCAGGATGCAGATGAGCAGGTACATTGCCACGCACAGGCATGACCATAACAGCTCATAGAATGCAAGAAGAATGAGCTAAATGCAAGAAGAATGCAAGAGTAAGGTCCTACTTAAATATGGTGCCTGAGTTGGAGATCACCAGCCTCCCATGACCTTTTTCATATGAGTATGAGCCAAAGCCGTATCACCGCTGAATGAGCAGCCAAACTTCCATGAGAGCAATCAGGACTTATTTTATGAAAATTAAGGTATTCCTTTACCTAATAATCTTCTCTTTGAAACCCTTAATCACACATGACAAATATTAGAGCTCAAAGTTATGATTCTGCTTCTTTGTGTTTTGTTTTCTTATCAGGATCTCTGATAGTCATAAAAAGAGCCATGTGATAAGCCAGATACCAAGCTAGGTGGCTCTTACAATAGTCAAGAGTTCCCTCTGTTTCAGAATAACACAGCTTATCTCACTTACATGGTATGGTAAATGTCTACCACAGGCACGAGGTACAGTATGTTGTCCTGTGCTGATGGGAAAAAAATCTTGTGGAACTTTGCAAATGGTTTACGTGTGACTTTCAGTCAAGATGCCCAACAGATTCCAAAGTCCAGATATATAGCATACTTTTACAATACCTTAAAACATCACATGTTCACTTCTTTTCACAAGTTTCTCCAAAGCTTTTTGTTCAGGGGAAAGATGGAACTTCCTCTGAGACAGGTGTATCACTGGATTCCATGATATACCATAAATTACTGGAAAAACTGTGGAGATATCTACAAAGAAGATTAGTATGCATATCTGTTATTCATTCTTATCTAATGTTAGAGTTGAACTAGAAAATGAATAATCTATTAATAATATACCATTTCCATGAACATTACAATGGAAAGAAAATTCCTCTGCATTTCAGTAATTTTAACTCATACTAAAGGAATTCTGTGTTTATTTTTCTCAGAAGTGTGCATGTGTACTTGGTCTTTGTGGATCTGTGTGTCATGTCAAAATGACAACAAACAAATCTAGATGATTCTGATGGTTCAAAAATATTCAGATTTAAAAACACAAAAATTCTGTGCCAGCATGGAGGGTCTGGCATTCTTGGAAACTTCATGAAGCAGTTTGTGTTCTAGGGCTAATCTAAAAGCTAGTGTCTTAAGGTTTATCTTTGTGGTTAATATTAGCAACAACAAAACATTCATTACATTTTCAATATAGTTACTCTCAGAATTTCTCATGTCAGCATCCTCCACAAAACTGTGGTAAAAAGATGAACAAGATTTTATAGTGAGTAAGAAAATGGGGTGGAAAATAATATACACAATATTTCAGTCTAGAATACTGGAAAATCTACAAAGAGAAACTGAACACACTAGCTATTTCACTTCAAAGCAAAATCAGTAAGAGTCATGTTAAAATATGCAAAATAAGTACATACAAAAGAATAATTTCTTTGCAGAGTAGATAACATTCATTTAGCTCACGGAGATGTTGTGCCATTTGAAATGCCCTGGTGCCTCCTGCCTAGTCTCTAGCTCTTGTCTGGAAGAGTGTGCACCTTCTGTGGGTGCTCTGCCAGGCCTGCCAGACCCACACTTTTCTTCTATGCCTTCGAGTGGTACAAGTGGAATTAGGCACCCCTGACTCATGTGTCACAGAAACTGATAACTGCAGTAAAGAACTCTTGAGAAAAGCATTAAACATCTGGCTAAAAATGACCCAGTTATTTATTGTAAGACCTGTAAATAATGAAAGAAAATGCACTAAGCTTCCTTTTTAGAATTCAATCAGATTTCTTAGTTTTACATGCAAAACTTTCCGAGAGAGTTGTAGTGAATTTTTACTTACACAGAGGCTGCTTTGTCTTTTCACCTCCCCTTGAGGGGCCTGGTATTTGTCTGCGGTGTCAGAAGGGATACACAACTTGATGGAGCTCAGGTCAGATCCATCACAAACATTTCCATGGCCTGTTCCTGTCTTCTTTCTCCTCTCTGTGTGATGCATATTCTAATCCCTCAGGCTAAAACTGCAATGAAAAGATCTCATTTCCCATTTGGGTAGGAGTTTGTAAAAGTAGTTCTTCATCTTTCTTGATGAAAGCAGAGAAGGCTGGAGAAAAATCTTACATTTGGGCATTGGAATCTGATACCAGCAGCATTCTGCTATACAGAGCATGTGGTTGAAGACTGACATTAATCATGTGCAGTCTTATCTAAAACCTAACACAACCACTGGAAAGACTCTCATGGATGTCAGTAGCTAAAACAAGATTTATTTCAGTAGAAAAAAAAAGATGTATAGAATGACTTGTGAAAAATATTTTTTTCACCATCTTTATCTGTTACAATTGTTCACATGCTTCGAAATGATATATCAGCATGAACTTTGTTATGTCTATTGGAGTACAGGCAAATAGAAAAAGAATATTATAAATCATTTAAAAAGCCTCTTTTAGTGTTGCCCTTTAGGTTGAAGCACTGTCAATTCTAAGCACAAAATACCCTAGAATTTGCATCAGAATGATGCTTTAAGATATTGTTTAGTTAATTATCCTGGAACATGGATAAATTGCTGCCTTTAAGACTAAATAATGAAATGCCTTAGGATATTAGGATATTCTTCACTGTTATTTCCTCCAGCAAGATAGAAAATAATAATCCTTCTGGACTGAATAGATTTATGCCCCACTGGTCCAATTCAACAGTTTTTGTGGTATACTATACTTAAATTCTCTAAAAGAGTAGTTGGAAATGCTGAAGTCATTTGTTTAGGAATACAGTATCTAAAATGTCCTGTGGATTATTAGAATGCAAGTCTTTTGGGATGCAAGTATAATTTGCGTTACTTTCCTCCAGTCGATATAGTATATGAATGCGTGTGCATTAAAGATAACACATCTATATTTCTCAAGTCTCTCTGTTTCTTATTCTATACCATTCTGTAAGTGATAACCAAATTTCTAAGAAAGTACAATATATCCTATATTTCATGGTCATCCATGAAAATGCACTTTATGAAGTACAAAAAATTATCAGCCTTGCTCTCAGAGTGTGTCTTGATAAGGGAGCATGAGAAATATTTTTAGTTATGCAGTGTCCTATTTTTTATACTGAGAAGATATGCAAAGATAACAGAATCAGCTATCATTTGTTTCACTGATATTTTGCTGGTATGGGGTTTATGGTCTGCAGTGATATTCTCTCTTGTCAATTGTAGACAATTTCTGCACTGGATTCTTCCAAGCTGTGGTTTGTCAAGTCTTTCTGTATTCCACAGAAATAAGATAGCAATAGGGTATTCCTTGACTATTGCAAGTATCTACATAAGTTTGTTATTATCTGTATTTAAATGCTGTTATAACAGGGAACACTTGTATAATCCGTAACAATTTTGAAATCATTTAAAGTTTAGTATTGTGAAGACAACATTTAGATATATAGATGCAGGCATAAAGTATTTTAGTTATTAAAGAGATGTTGACTTTTTCCTGGATTTCCTAGCTCAGATGTAGAGGACTAGGCTTATGTCGATCCGCATTTGGCTGGAAGAATTGCACTCGTGCTGTTTTACTGATTTGAGTCTTTTTTGCATCTTATGTGGCAGCTAAAGTTGTTGGCATTGAAAACCAAGGTGAAGTGAACCCAAATCCCATCCCACGTGTTCAACTTCCCATAAAAGTAAAGTCAATTGAAATTGCCCACTAACTCTGTGAGAGCTGCATTTGCAGAATGACATCTTCTCTTTGGTTTTGTTACATATTTAGCTTAACAGCTATTAGGATAGCAGCTCTCATTTTACTCTGAGAGTCCTGTATGTTCACAGGCAATAACACATATTAGATAATGAGATGACATCAATGGTGCTATAACTGCCATGATGATTGGCTATTAAAAAATGGCTTAATGAGACATATAGCTGGGCAAACTAAGGTCTGATAGAAGAACTTAAAATAATCTTACACCATCACCTATTCCATAACTATATTTTTGACACCAACTGGAACAGCAAAGACATAAGCCTGAACAGCTTTGTAAATAGCTATTTGTTTACATTATGACATTCCACCACTTGTTTACAATAAACTTTGTGCAAACCAGAATATCTGAGTGGTTATAGTATTTCCTTCTGTTAAAAATTCTACTAAAACAGTGCATCAAGTTTCCTGAAAGTAACGCCCGTACACACTCTGAGGGAGTACTGAGAAGGATGTGGCATCTTGGAAAATTTGCATCTACCATTTCACCTAACATGAACATTTCAGAACAATCTGGCCTGAAAGTTTTGTTTTTACTGGCTTATGACGATGAACTCTGGAGTAAAATATAAAATATCACAACATTCTGTGCCTGTGTGTGTAGATTACAAGGAGGCTAATATGTAGGTAGTCTGTAAAAGCAAGGCTTTGTAGGCTATTATGTACAAAAATATACTTCACTGCACAAAGCAAATTACCAACTGAGAGCTCGGGCTGGTAGGATTCCCCTAAGGAAGAGATTTCAATGACACCAAAAAGTTCTTCACAGAAAAAAGAACATTTGCCTCTTAAGGAAGTTCTTTAAAGTTGCAGTGCAAACTGACTGCTTGGTTACTCATATCCTTGGAAATTATAAAGTGAAACTAGAAACTGGCATGGGTGAAGAGCTAATAGTCAGTCCAGAAACAACACATTAGAAGGCTAAAGTTAACTCGCTTTAGAATTCCAGAAGGGTAATTTGCAGAATGCATTAGAGGTATATGGGTTGCTTATAAATGTTTTTAAATCAAAAGAGATTTTTTAATAAAATAACATGCATATGTTGTGTAAAAACTATGCCAGACATTTTCGGTTGTTCTGGCAATGAAAAACTAGCCCTTATCTCTAGGGTGGGAGTCATTGGCTCACATAAATAAATAAATAAATAAATAAATAAAATAAAAAGGATTTGTTCCAAAATATCTTCAAGAATTTATAGACAAGAGATGTGGGAATATACACAAACAATTGCCAGATGCTAAGCCATATGCCAGACCTATTCCCTGGAAGATATGAATACCATGAACCCATAATACGAGCGATGTAGAACTGAACTAGAAGATATGGAACTGGCATTGCTGGATTTAAAAAAAAAAAAAAAAAAAAAAAAAGATGGTCTTCAGTGATATTCTCAATGTCAATTAATGTTCAGAGAAATAACATTCATGGAAAATCATCCTATTCCTGATGTATTGGTAGTATTTCTTTCTCAAGTATCCCTCCTCCCTTTGATATATTTAACTCCTTATTATACCACCTCCTAATTAAAATGCACTTCCTTTTATTTCAGACTGATAACCAGGAATTACCAGCTTGGTTCAGAACTGCAACTCAAGAGCAGTGTACAGTTCATTACTTTGGTGCTACTGGCAATGAAGCTGATGTAACTGGTAATGAAAACCATTCTCATTTCTATATAATCACAAATTAATTAGGAAAAAAATCTATGGCAGGATAAAAATCATTTTACTTTTTAGGAGTAAGTATATAGTTACAATATCATGTTAGGCTATTTGCAACTATGTTCAGCTATTTGTTACACATTTGTAACTTTATACTAACCAGTTTAAACTTGTATAGGTAAAATTTACACTGACTTCAAATATTTAATTTGCCTTTTTTGCTGCTTCTTTCAGGACGTTTAAATGCAAGAGCATTTCAGTTATGAGATAATGCAGTCCTTTTGAATAGTTTAGTTTATAGCTAGTATAGAGAGCACTCACTAAAAATGTAGTTTCAGGCAATTCAAATAATTGAAAATATGGATGAAAATCAACAAAGAATTTTAGCTAAAAAGAAAGGTAATTAAAATCTATAAAAATACACATTTTTTCCCTTTATATTTGTCTTTTTTTGAGAAGGTAAAATCTTAAGGGAAATCAAAAAAGTGAGAACAAATATTGCTTCTGCACAATGCAGGATGCAACATGAGATGCTCATGCAGCATGTAAGAGATCAGACACCCTTTAGGCTTTAGCAGAATTTGAACCATCTCAGTTCTGAAGAGATTTTCCTATGTTCTAGGATATGTTGAAGTGCTTTTGTCTCCTATTACAGCTTTTTGCCATTTGTTTAAAATACTTGAGTATGTTTCTGAAAAAGGAATGACAACCAAAATATGACATGGGGTTGTAAAAGAGTTTTGATTTCTTCTATCCTCGTGAATGTTTCTTCTATCCTACTGAATTATTTAGTAAGTCAGAACTTAGCTCTAACTAGCAGGTGTCATCCAAGAATATCTAATTTCAGTTGGTATACCTCTGTGGCAAAAGGCAATTCAGTAGTGGCCCTGGTCTAACTGATAGAAGAGATAGGGTCTTGACCCTGATTTTTTCTAAGAGTTTGTTCCAGTTGTTATGGAAAAGTTCTACAATAGAAAAAGTTTTGGTTTTGATTTGAGGAAGCCAGCAGGAAAAATGAGATGTTTATGTTAGTTCATTCCACAGAGAAGGAGAGACAGAGGCATTTACAGTCTGCCCATCAATGTTAATTTGTGCATGAAGTATTACTATCTGACAAATCTTATAGAACTTTTTTCCTAAGTATTAAGGTCCCAAAATGTAAGGCAACCAGGGGTGTACAGTAGCTTTAGACTGCTCATCCACATGTTAAAGTTCAAAACAAGAGCTCAAAACTGTATAATTTATTTTGAGGAAACTATAATCTGTAAGGTACAACCTACTACAGTTTTAAAGCTCTGATTCTTAAGAAGTGATGAGAATTTATTTGCCAAAAGCTAATCTTTAACACTAATCTGTTTGATCACCACTAATCTCAGGCTTTATATTTTCATTCACAGTACAGAAGACACAAGTTGCCTGGTTGTAAGTTTGCAGCATTTTTCTGAATGTATGCGTAACACTGGCATAGAGCCAGACAGGATCTCCTGGATCAGCCATTCTCTTACCTACTACATGAAGTTTTATCATTCTAATCCCTTATATCACTTTATCACATCCACCTAAAAATCAGCTTGTTTTCTCACTTCACACTTCCATCTGAAAAGCTTTCCCAGAACTTTGTGCTCTCAAAGCTGTTAGCTTACTTCTAAAGATATTTGCTTTGCCACTAACTGCGAGGCACTAATAAAGAGCATTGAACATTGTGAATGACAAGAAAGCAACCCTCATCTTGCTGTTACATTCCTCATCAAGTATGAAAACTTTCAGTTTGATTTACATTAACCATTTATTTTATTGCATCCCTTCAAAAGGCCTAGGGTTTTTTTCAGTGGATGCTGGCAAACAAAAGAAGCTAAAATAGAAAGCTGAAGTATTTTCATGAAACTTATCTGTGGGTTTCATTTTGTTATTAGTGATATTGTGTCTAGTGTAACCACATCAGATTAAGAAAACTGACAACATTTTTATGTTAAGACACTGAAAAATGTTTTATCTCAAAACTTTGAGCTTTTTGGATATGAGGTTGTAAAGGTCTTTTTCCTGCTTTCACTCTTGCATTTAGGTTTCTGTTCCAGACAACACAATAACACAATAAGAATATTCCTCACTGCTTAAGAAAGCAAGCAAAAAAAAAAAAAAAAAAGAAAAAGCTCTGCAGAGCTTGAGTACAAAAAAGGACAGGGCAGGAACAATTTAGAATGCGAACTAAGAAACAAATCTTTTAAGATAAACTTACTCAAAGCAAAAGACTGTGCTGAACTGTGCAAAGTTCAGCATTATTTCTCTTTAATAATTTAAATGAATTCAAATTCATTTTTTTTCAAGCCTGAACAAATGGAAAATTCATACAATTCATACCTTTCTGAGAAGAAGTTATGCTTCTGCTCTGACATTAGTGAAAATGTGAGATTCGCTAAGAGAAATGACAGTATTCTCCTCCACTTATGGTTTGAGCAGGCAGAGTGATGCTGTCACTGTGCTTTTCTCCAAGATGAGTTCCTCTGGCAGACAGGAGCCCAGCAAGGCAGGGAATATTGCACAGCAGTAGATCGCACTGCAGATTCACAGTCTTCCCTTACTCAGGTTTGGCTGACGAACCAGAAAAGTGTGCAGAGGTGACACTTAAGGAGACCTAGAAGAGAGCCCATGACCAACCTTATTCTGTTATTTACCAACTTCAAACTTTTTTTAATGTAAAACACTTATAATTCAAATTTTTATGCTGTTGGGATATATGGGTTGGCTTTGCTGTGCTACAGCCTTGAAAAGCTAAGAAATAAAGCACAAAATAAAATTAACTTTACCTTTGCTTTCAAACACATATATTGGTGATATAACGAGGGAGTGCCTAATCATACATGCACACTAGAACAATATATACTTTTTCTGATGTAGCAAAAACTCAACTTATATTCATTATGGCAAGAAAAGATACATTATCTTGTTAAGGCAGATGTTGCTTTAGAAGCCGGAAAGGAAAAAAAAAAAAAAAGAAAAAAGAAAGCTTTTAATCTACTGTGATGGCATTATAATATTTCAGCATTTCTTTCTACACTTTTCCCTATAAATCCTAGTGTTCTCCTTCTTCTTTTTCTTCTTTTTGGCTGACACTGTTCATTAGTTAATATTTTGTTTCTTGTGAAAAACTTCTTCAATGTGCTCCACTACACCTCTTCCCAGGCTCTAAAGTAACATTATATGAAGAGGCAAGAATTTATTGATAATCTAATTAAAGTTTTAGCAATCTAATCAAAGTTATTACTAGTCCAATTAAATTGATGCTAACACTGATAATCCAAATTATCCAGTTATTACAACTAATTCTCATGAGTAATACAATTAAATTATTATACACAAAATCTGGTATTCACCCTGCTCTCTGGTGTTATACTCATCCTTCCAGAGTTTTATTAAAGGACCCAAGTCCAGAAAGAGTATGATGCTGATAGTGAATTTATCTTTCTCCTCCCTCTTGAACCCACCTGGAGTTATTTTTGTATGCTCTGCAACACCATCATCTTACTAGCACTTCCTCCATTTGTCCACATTTATTTTATTTATTCATTATTTATGATATGCTGAGGATTTCCTTTCTGTTCTTTTTGGCACTCTTTTACCCAGCTCCTGAGGTTACACTTCTGTATTGGTGAACAATTGACCAAGCAGGACAAAGAAAGCACAGACAAAATGTTACAAGTCTTGAGGCCTTTGCTGTTAGTACAAAACCTGTGACCTGAAAGACCAGACCTTCCTTACTTGGTTGCAGGGCTACAAATGCTTCTAGAGCTTTGTGAGCTTATTATTTATTTCTAAATGCCTTTTCCTTTGAAGTTAGGACTTCTTCTGGAATGTTATTACATTTAGTCTCAAGATTATATCACTTTTGCATTTAAATTATCATAAGATTTTTTTTCTCTACTTTTTCTTTCACTTTCTAGAACCGTATCTGATAACTGGACAAAATAGCCCAATGGAAATCAGTGTAGTTCCCTATAATACTCACTTTTTTTTTTTTTTTTAAATTAGATTTAATACTAAAGCCATTACTAGTTTTGAGGCACTCAAATTTTAGGTTAATTGCTGCCAATTGTAGGTCTAGGGAGGCATTTACATAACAAGTGGAGAGTTGCCTCAGCTTGTTTTGTGCACTGTGGTCAGAAGCACTAGGGAAGAAATTCAAGCTGTAGAAGCAATACAAAGGTCCTTGGACATGTTTACATTGTTGAAAAGGTTTAAAGCTCTGTCAGGTAAAAGACAAATCAGAGATAGGCCCAAGAAACGATTAGAATCAAAATAAACCTTTTCCAATATCTATAAAGTGCATTTAAAAAAAAAAAAGTCTCATTGGTGTCTGTAAAAATTGTAATTTTGTAATTTTAAAGCAGGTTTTTGAAGAAACATAGAAATAAATATATATTTCTAAAAAGTCTATAAGAAAAAAAAAACATACAAAAGTTTTTTTAAAAAAATTCCGAAGACCCTATATGAAAATAGCCAAATAAATTCACACTTTGCATGATAATTTTCATATCTTCTTTGCTCAAATGACAAGAGTAGTAGACTTGAACTATATCAGTGATTCGATAAGTATGTGAGGTGATCAATTTGTTAGAATACAGAACTATTTTCCTTTTATTTCAAGTGAGCCCATCTTTTGACAGCTTGGACTGCTTTGGAATCAACATAACTGACTTAAAGGGATTTGTACATCCTTCAAGGCAGTTTATCTTTTCTGTTAAAATTGTTTCCAAAGTCAGAAAATCATAAAATTTTTCATTCCTGTCTACTTCTCACAGTCACGGATGGAAGCACTCTTTAAGTGAGAACAGTGTTGCCATCAGCCAATGTCTCAAAAATAGAGACTACCTGACATTTGAAATTCTGTAGATAATTCTAATGCGTTAAGAGAAGTCAATCATCTCAGGTATTTAGTTACATTTATCTCTTACAATGATCATCTCATTCTTTTAATATGTCGTATTCTCACGTAGTTTCAAAGAAAACTAAAAGCAAATCTTCTTATGTTTTTATAGAAGTTCTATAGTAAGAGGTTTTCATCTTTTAGGACTCTTACTGATGGCAGATAGAACATTTCTAAAGATCATATTAATTAAAACACAGAAAGATTGTGGATGTCTTTAACCTTAATCTATCATTCTGATAGCGTTTAGTATGGCCGTCAATCAATCACAGTTATTTCACAAAAGTCAGAATACAATGATTAAGAAAGAGAAAAGTAATATAAAGAACAACTGGGCAATTATAGTATACAGGAAGCCACCAGTGAATTGTTAATTCATTCATATATAGATACATACATATTTTTGTGTGTATTTAATCAAATGGAACAATTCAACAGCTACTATTTTTTAACCCTTGTGATAGTTCCTTTGGTTTTATCTAAACAAGTATCCTAAAAGGTACCTTTCTAAAAGTAATCTTATTTGCCTGAGCTATAAAATTGGATTTCCAATACTGACCTATGATTGCACACTAAGTGTCATTGCACAACGAAATAATGTAAGACTAAGTGAAAAGGTGTAGTGGCTTTCTCTGTTCAAGCAGAAGCTCTAGTTTGAGAGTTAGACTAGAGTTTGTTTTCCCAAAAGGCTGGACTAGTGTCACATGAATCAGATGATAAAACAGATCTACTTCCTCATTCAGGAAGCAGTTACTTGCCTTCTAATCACCAGTAGTAGCCAAGCATTAATAATTCTTCAAAGATCTCCCTGAACTGTCTACAGAGAGAAACCAGAACAACTGTTGCCACCGCTAAGTGCCTACAGTTAAATGAGATGTTCCTGGCCCTTCTCAGTCTGGGTGAGATTTATACAACAACAACAACAACAACAACAAAAAAGCCATTTTGTCTAGCAGTTCTTTGCATCCTATTCAGTCTTGCGTTCTTCCAAGATTTTTGCTGTTATATCCTGTTGCACTCATTGCACATGAGTAAGTTAGGCATCCATGATGGCTGAGGTTGTTACATGCATTATTTTAGCAGTATCAAATGCTTTTAGCATTGTTGATGACTTTTACTACTGTTGGAGTTTTTTTAAAGTTGTTTTTATTCATCAGCATAGTGCTGCCACGAGATACTTTTTAATTCTGGCTATGTTTCTGTTAAAATCAGAAGAAACAAAGAACAGATGGGATTATGATTTTATATCATCTTAAGAGAAGGCTTTGTGAAAAGTTCTTTATTGTCAGTGTAGAATAAAAAAGAAAACAAAAAAAAAAGGAAGAAGATTGTAACAGAGTCAGTATACAACATTTGAAAAAATCTCATCTAAAAAAGTGACTGTTCTATGAGAGAGTCCCTACCTAAATGAAATTCTGTCACTACTGATTTGATTTTGCCATTCATATCTGGTCTTCTTTCTGAGAAAAATTGAAGCTTTTTGTTTTCTATTTTGTTTTCTGTTGTGTTTGGATACAAACAGAATAACATAGTCTTGAGACTAATGGAAAGTGAGTTATTTTTGTTAAAATACCTGAAAGACATGCTGATATTGTGAACATAATATTATTAAGATTCATTATGAAATTACCATGACAATTAAAATCAGCTGTGAAACACCAGTTCAGGAGTAACTCTCTCATTTTAAAATAATATCATTAGTCCTTGTCAAGAAGAGAAATGTAATTAATGTAAATTTCATTTGCATATTCCCTGCTTCATTTCTTTTCTTTTCCTTAATCTTGTAATCACAGCAAGTAATTTTTCAAAAAAAAAGGTGACCTTAATAAGTGATTAACATTTTGATTAAATTCAGCCTAACAATTCTTAATTATTATTAATGTCATAGTAAACAAACAAAAACTCCATTCTACAAAGATAGAGAACCCGAAGGCAATGCATTCTTTCCATTAGATCTAAGACAAGCACTTTAAAATATACATAAACAAATTTAACCAGATAATTCACACCCACTGTAATTCTCCTTAAATGTTCTTCATTGACCAACAATTGATATTTGTGCTGCCTTATATATTTTATCTATTCAGGCAGAAAACTATGAATCTGAGATTAATTATTTGCAACAGACATGTTCTAATTTATCATCCTCTTTCTGTATGAATTATTCACAATTTTATTTCTCAGATATAGTCATTATGCAAGGACTATTTTCTGCAGACACTGGTGAATAGCATGCTCACAAGAGATTTATTGTGATCCCAATTTTAAAGACAAAATTACAAGTCAGTTGTAATTTCCATGGGTACAAATCCATGGAAATAAATGTTCTTACATGTGTGAGAGCAAAAGACTGAAGCAACTGGAACACACCAGGAATTCTCTGAAACACGCAGAATTTCCAGAGCTGGATAAACCCAGAACTGACAGTATAAATATTTAAGTTGCTGAATTCATTATTCATTTTATTTGAATATTCTGTGATTGCTATAGAAAATTATTCTCTTTGGTACATCTTCTTTCCAGCAACTCACTTGCTAGAATATTCACAAAAGGCAAACATAAAGCAATGAGTACAAATGAAAGAATATATTGAAAAGTGAATATTCACAGAAAATTATTTGTCCAGCTGGCAGAAATAATGATGTGGTAACTAGAACTAATTACTGGATAACAGGGCCATATATTTCACTCAATACCCAAAGGATTTTCTATATGAAAGCAAATCATGATACTTTGGATATTTTAAATGAGCTTTTGATATTTCTTCAGTTATAGTAACATGTGACATGTGGCTTAATTACTAAGCTAAAAGGAAAAATCAGTGTTTGCATCCAGTTCTGCTCTGAGATACATAAATGTTGAACTTATTAAAAGTGCAAAGCTTCACCAATAAAGTACATTAGCAATCTATATCATACAGTACAGACACAGGTATTGTACACATACTGTATCTATACAGATATTGTATTGGTATGAGAACTGATCTCTTAATAATAAGCCTGAGAGTTTCAAAAACAAATATTGTAGCCATAAATTTACATTTGAATCACAAATTTTAAAATTTGTGATGTTTCTCTGTGGTGCATAATGGTAATAGTTTAATATTGGAGAGTTTAATATCAAGCTTCATCATATTCGTTATATTTACCATAAGCCAGGTGAGACTTTCCAAAGTCTCATCAAAGTTTTCTTGTCCGATTGCTTTCTTTTTTTTCCAGGAGATCTAGTTGTTTTGTGTGTTTACTTTCACACTGTAAATTCATAGTTTAAAGCTCTAGTGTAATATTATCCTCTCATAATAGACCTCCCAAATCACCTAACTGTTTCCAGGCTGTTTTAACTTCTTCAGACACAACTTAGTAATAAGACTCATAATTATGCAGTATCAGCATATATTCTATAACGATATTAGGTTATTACTTAATGTGGTTAGTCAGACCACCAACAAAAATTATATAAATGTAGAAAAAGATTTTGAGTGGGCTGCCTGGGAATACTTTATATGTAGGAATAATATGCAACTGCTTCCACATGGTAGAATCCTGGTGGTGCATCCATCATAGGAAATAGGAAATAAATGTGAGGTAATCTTTTGGTCCATGTTCTCACCTTTCAAAGTGTCATTCTGTAATCATGTCACCCTTATTTTACCATAATGTTTTGTACAAGACCTGTCTACCTACCTGAAAAATTGGTTCATACCAGCCAGGATTATTGATAGGTCATGCTCAGTTAAAAAAAATCAAATTTTGGATTACTCATATTGATAACAAATTATATGACACAATCCCATGTCTCCTGATAACAGAGTGTAACAAATGTCACTAAATCCAGGAAATACATATATACTGAAATATAATAGCTCAGGTCCTAGACTCCTACCACCCTCAGGGTTTCCCTCATTTTCTGAATCTTTCAGTCAGGACTTTATATCTTTCTAGAGGATATTCGTTAAACAAATGAGACTCCTAGGAGAGCAATTCTGGACTAAAGCCCTGTGTGTCCTGTGTTATTCAGGAAGTTATAGACTAGAAAAGACAGAATAGTCATATGTATTTATCGACTAGAAAACTAAAATATTTCATTATGAACAAACACTGAAGTATTCCATTTTCAATCCACCAACGATATTTCTCAATGTAGACAAAACACACTGTTTAGTAATAATATTTGATATAAGTACCAAGGCCTGTAAGTGTATATTTATATCCATACACATGTATATATCTACCCATTTCATCTTTCCTATCTAAATGAAAAGCTATACATTTTGCAGCAGAAATGGTCAAAGGAAAAATGTGTCATAAATATTTTTTTCCATACAGTCTATAGAGGTAAGTTATTCTGCAATATACTTAGTGCCAACAACCTGTTGTCATATCAATCTATCTATCTGGAGGATTAAAAAAGTCAATGCTCATGATTGCCTCTACTTCTCTTACAGATTTCTGGTCACAAGGCTTGTAGAGAGGAGGGGTAAACTAAAATTGGAGAGGTGGGGAAAATGGGGTTAATTGGCATTTATCTGACTTTTACTCACGCAGTAAGTGCAGTCTTAGAGACATTGAGCACAAAAAGAAAGGAAAACTATCCTAAGGAGTGTAGAATAGTTGAGTAATATAGATTAGAAAGGGGTTATTAACTCTTTTCTATGTTATTATCTTTTGGGGGGAATTTTTTTTTTCTTCAGAGGACTCTTAATGACATTCATATGACCTCGTTTAATGGATCATTATTTCCAGTGTTAGGCACTAGATATACATAAATGCATTCCAGATATTGTTAGAAATAAAGGGTTTCAGGTAAGTAAGTGGATTATCAGAAAAAGAAAGGTGAATTATTTTCACTCAGGTGAGTGAATGCTCACTGGTTTAATACTCTGGATCTTGCAATGCTGGTGGGGCTGCCTGCTCTGGAAATGAAGCTTCCTTTGAAATTGGAGTAGCCATCACACTATTCTTTGAAATGAATCAGGTGTAAGAAGCTCAGTGTGTTTTTTCTCACAAAGCAAGAAAAATAACCCGCACAATTTCTAACTATGAATTCTGTGAAATTTTCAATTTCTTGGGGTGATTCTACACTGTGGAGTGGGGTTTTAATGTTCCAATACCATATTATACTCTTACATACTCTTCTCTCATTACTAAGTGTCCTGTTGTTTGACTCATACCTCAGATATGGAACCTGTAACTGCATTCATTCATGGCTGAGAAAGAATAGTCATTATATATATACATATATATATATATATATATATATGTATATATATAATGACTATTCTTTCTATATGTCATTATATATATATATATATATATAATCTTTCTATCCTAAACAAATAATTGATAAAATATTAGGTAATCTACTGTGGTCACCCCTGAATTCATACAAGAATTACTTCTTTCCAGTTTAAGCAGCAACAAGATCAGTCTGCAGTCACTGTGATATATATTAGAGCAGTTACTAGACAATGTTTATGAAAGGGTAGGTGACTGCCTCCAAGTCATTTTCCTAGATTTATAGTTACAATCTATGAGAACTCCAATGATATAAATGGTAATGACATTCACAAGCAAAGAGGTCATTTCTGAACCCTTAAGCAAAAGTCTTATTGATTTGAATAAGAACTGCCCGTACAAAGGGCATATAGTGTCAGCTTTTGTTCTGAAAACCACAAAAATCTATTTTTTTCTTCCAACTATTTCATTATAGTTTAAGATACAGATTACAGCTGGGACCAATGTAAGAGTTAAACATGCTTAAGCACAATTAAACATTCCATAGACAGATTCTGTACTTTTTTAAGGGTCTGCAAGTTATTACCATTTTCAAATTACAGTGTATAACATGTAATTAAAAAGTGTTATTGGAAATAATTCCTTTGGCAATGAACAAGTATCTCCGATATCGATACAACCATATTTTTGTTAAAACAGTTAAATAATCACAATTTGACACGAATCTCAGAAATTCTAGTCTTATGAAAAAAAAAAAAAAGATTTGGTATAGAAAGGAAAAGAGAATTGGAACTGAACATATGATCTTGAATATCTTTCTATGATAGAAAAGATATTTAAAATATAGCAGCCCGTAACATGCTTATAGGAATGTCAAAAATTCTCCAAAACTGTAAGACAAATTTAAAATAATGCAGAACTTTAAAACCACTAAGTTAACAAAATCACAGTAATTAACTTACTTCAGTAGTCCACCTTTTAAGTTAAGCATTTCAAATACATTGATTAACTTCATTCATTTCATATTGCCTTGAGCTTCTTATAGTTGAAGCCAAAACATGAAAATAGTGACAAGTCTAGTTTTGCAGTTTCATGTAAGAAGTATAATTTTTGTGTACTTGCCAGTTCTACTGCTTTTGGCGGTAGGCTGTAGGCTATGGTTTTTGTCTAAACTAAAGTTTGATAGAAACTATGGTCCTATCAGTTTTTCCAGTATTCTGCTGATTTTATGAAGACAGAATTAGCAGACTTACACACTGCTCACTCTTGGACCTTCCCTCATGGTTATCTCTGAATTTCATGTCTGCCTTTTCTCCTTATACATCTTTTGCTTTTAGGGGTCCTTACACCTGCTGTACAGAAGCCAAACAGAGGTTGGGGAGATACCACCAGCTTGTTGTGCATATACCATTTCACTCTGTAATATCATCATTCCTGGATGTTCACCGGAAAGGATTTGTCTTCAGCATCCCCAGTTAATTACCTACTGATTAAGCTATAGTTATCAGATGTGGAGTATCAGGCTCCTGCCACATTTTGGGACAGGGTGATCTACTTCCTGTAAGGGCAAACCAGGAAAGAGGTTTTCCTCAGACATGCGGCTACACAAGAAGTTACAAAAAGAACTGTCCTGCAACAATCTGAGTAAAACTCATTTCTGTTTATTTTTTAATTTATTATCCATTTTTTTTTTGCTTCTGCCATGGCACTCTCTCATTTCCTGGCTTACATGATCCCATGTGCTTGTCGGCCTACACAATCCTGTCTGCCATGAACAAGCATCTGAATGAGTTTATATAGCTTTGTATTACTGCAATAGAGTAGGAAAGACATAGAGAGAATAGAATACTTATTCTGCTCATTTAAGCAAAACACATACATAGGGAGAATTATTTCAGCTATAGTCAGGCTAAAAGAAATTACTATTTCAGTCTGGATGTAGAAAGTACATCAATATAGGAATGCATCAACGCATGTTGAATCTCAGACTCTTTAACTTTCAAATGTTAGCAGATTGAAGTTTTGAATTTCTACTGAAATTTTAGGGATTCATTCATTACTACTAAGAGTGAGAATAGTATTATTCTGTCTCTCTCTTGGAACAAGTTCTGTGGGCTGTAGATAGATACAAGTAAACTCTTTTGCCTCCTAGGTATTGTGTATGCAATGATGTGTGACTCCTGCAGGATCTTTTTATGGAAATTTAGTGGACTCAGATTAGAAAAAAAGTCTTTCTAAGAAACTCAAACAGCGTGGAGAAGAACATCATATAAAGAGCTAGAGGGAGCTGAGTCTACAAAATCTATATTAAGAAATCATTTATCATATCCCTTATTCTTCATTTACATTGTATCTGTTCTGCAACAACTATAACCTAGGCTGTGGCCATGTTCCTGAATTCTTAATGGTGTCTCAACATTTGTTTGCATTTTCAGACAGTTATTCTTAGGTGATTAATTTGGGTGTCAAAAACCAAACTGCAGTCTTCTAGGCACTATTCTGATCAGATTAACTGTGTCATTATCCATAGGTATGAAGTATTTCAATTCTAGCCCACTGTTCAGTCTAGATAATTAAGTTGTCACTCCTTTGAAGCAATTTATTACAATATAGTATGCAATTGTTTTATTATACATGAAAGCTGGTAACAGGCAGATTCTCATCAGTGGTTTGCAACATGATTACTCAGATGACTGTCAAAAAAAAATAAAATGCATGTCACTAGGGAAAGGAATGGAAATAAAAAGTTAAAAACAGAATTATTTATAACATCTCTAGTTATTTTTTCAATAATTTCTCAGAATTACAATATCTTAAGCTAAAATAGTTTTTACAGATTTGTTAACACAACTCTGAGCGTGTAGTTTTAAAAGCCTACTCTGCATTTTAAAATGAATATTTATTGATTAAAGGAAAAAAAAAGAATATTCAAAACATTGAGAACTCCTCCCTTTGGCTTCAGGAGGGTAGAAGGACACACACTAAAATAAAAGTTTCTGTGAAAGAAATTGTTGTCTGAACATGCTGGATTTGAGAATTTTAGCTTATCTTCCTGAGAAAGAAACCCCCAGAGTCTCTAAAAGCTTTCAGTGAGGAGTCAAACAAAAGTTAAGAGAAGTGCCCTAGAAAAGACTGCACTCTAAAAAGACAAAATAAAATAAATAAATAAATAATAAAAGTAAAGAATGTAAACAAGTTAAAACTACCAAGGGACCAAACAAGGCAACAAAGAAAGTCCCACATCCACATTAGAACCAAGCGAAAGGCAGAGAGAGCAAAGTCTTGTTATTTATTTGAATACGTAAACATAAAAGATGGCACAGAGAAAGCTGGAATATTCAGTTCTGTCTGAATACCTCCTCCTCTAAACCACCCCCTCCAAAAAGGATTGTGTCGAGGCTCCTAAGAAAATTAATATTAGCATGGAGACAAGCATAGGAAGAATGGTTAAAAATAGATTAAAAAGTGCACATAGATCAGAAGAACTCACATCTACAGACTCCGATAAAATTCTCCCCAAAGTACTTAAGGAACTAGCTAATACAATCTTGTAAAGATTAATCATTCTCTTTGAGAAACTACTGAGCACGAGAAAAGTTCCAAGGTACTGAAGAAGGTCAAACATAGTATTTATCCTTTTAAAGGGGACAAGAGAAGAAACAAGAAACTATAGGTATCAGTCTGATTTCAATACCAAAGGAGTCTCAAATTTTTGAAACACTCTTTTGCAAGCTCCAGCGGGGATAATAAGATCTGAAACAGTCAAAATATTTATACTGAGAACAGACCATGGTGAATTTTTTATTTATTTTATTTTTGTCAGAGTATGCACTCTGGTGGGGAGTGTTAAATAGTAGGTGGATTACTGTTAGACTTTTGACAGTGCCAGTATGGAATTGTCTTGCAAGAGAGCCAGGAAAACAGCTCAAAGGAAAAAAAAAAAAAGATTTTTTTTAAAAAAAACAAGACCTTTTTAACTTCTTTACCAAACAGAGGGGTGTTAATTCAAATGGATTCTTTAATGGGTTTACATCAACATGATTTTATTCCATACTTACATGGATGAAGAAATAAAGAGTATGTGCATGAGTATACTCTTTGTGAATGACCCCAAGATATAAGAAATGAAAATCCCCTTGAAGAGAGTGTCAGAATTCAAGATGAACTTTGCAAATTGGAGCTACAGCAAAAATCATCAGGATGTAATTCAGTCAAGACAAGTACAAGGAACCATTCTCAGGAGGGAATGGTAGAAAAAAATCAAAGGCATCAATGCAAGAAAGATACAAACTGGCTATAAGTAGCAGTATGGCAGGAAAAGGATCTATAGAACACAAAGCTAATGGGAATCAAGGCTATGATAGTGCCTCGATAGGATTCTCTGAGTGAATGTTCTATATGAGACTCAAGAAATTATTCCACTCAGTTCTGGGAAAGCTAAATCTGCAATACTATATCCAATTTTTGGAAGACACTGATGCAGACAGATCAGAGACAGTCTTTTTAAAGCAGAAAAAGAAATTTAAAAGATATGGTATATGAATTGTTTTATAAAGGACTTTTTTATTATTCTAAAAAGAGATGAGAACTTGCTAGTTGCTATTTGTTCTGTTGTATGTTATAAAGAGGATCATTATCAAGCCTATTCCATTTCTACTATGGCAAGGACAAAAGGATAATCTCTTTGATTAAGAATAAAGAAGATACCGCGGAAAACTTACTAATATTGATTGTGGCAAGTAGTAAAATTGTCAGCCCAGGGAAAGGCTGGAATTTGCCTTCCTTGAAGAATTTTAAGGGAAAGTTAAAGGATGTGATAGCATAAGAATGACTGGAAAAGGTTATTCAACAAGTCCAACTATGGAGTCCTGGAACAGTAGATAGCATGATGAGGGAGATAATTTTCCTACAGTGACTGGGATACTATGTTCTCATTGTCCTGGAGACATGGGGGAAAAGGGACTGAAGGTGACAGTGTAAGCATCATCCCTACAGTATGCACTGAGCCTTCAGTAATTTCAGGAATTTCAGGGCATCATCAGAGTATTTTCTTTGTATTTGATAATTGTGGATGGATTTCTCTTTGAATTTGTTTAATGAACCCATTTAAAGTTTTGTCTTTGTCAACATACAGCATAAAAACATTTCAGAGCATTACGTAAAGAATCTCAATTTGATTGTCTTGGCCCTGCCATCTGACAATTCCAAACAATACCTCCTCATTTTTCTACTAAAAAAGACAGTGAAACAGCTTTCCTATTCACCTTTCCCATGCTACTCTCAACTATCCTAACATCTTCTCTGTCATCCTTTTTTAACCTGAAAATGCTGATCAGGTTGCATTATTTTGTTAGAGATAGTCTAAGTTTCATGGGGAAGAGGACTGGTATAGATGAGTTTTTGAAGTTTTTTTCAGCATTATGAGCAGTAGGATTTTTCAGGTTGTTGACATTTTAGATATGTTATTTTCAGTTAAATTCAAACAGTTCTTGTCTTAAATAATTAAGACATAAATAACGTGTTTAAGATTATATAAATAACCTGTTTACTGGGATAGGATCGAGTAAGAAAATTAAAGGGTTAAAGAACAGCAAAATGATATAAATGCCACATGAACTTTTATACTTGAACAGAAGTACGAATTATAACTGAATATTATATTTGTTTTGACAATCAGCCCATTTTCCATTCTGTACTAAATAACATAATTTTGAGGTATCATAAGATAGAAAAAAATCAAATAACCTTTCAACAAGAATTATGCAATTTTATTTTTGATTGATATTAAGCATTCCCTTTAATTTTGTCATCAATTTGTTTTGTGGTTTTCATATTGCAGAACATTGGCTTAAGTAAACTTTATATTACAACAAGAAGAAAACTATTAAAAACAGTCAAGTACTACAAATTATCACCTACAAGTTGAATAGGAGCAAAGGATCAATTTCATATGTAAAAATGATTTATTCATTCTATATTTCGTGTATATGAATGAGAACTGGTATGCAGCTGAAGATACATATTTTTAATTATTTAGCAAGATAGATGGCACTTGGACTCTCTTCTCCTTTAAACACATTTGTTTAGTGCTAAACTGCAGCTTTTGCAGATAATACATTTAATGGAAAAACTAATTCTGACATACATGGTACTAACTGTCAATCATATGAATTGATTTTGAACAGCCTGTATGCCATAAAACAGTGATCATACTACTTCTTTTGTCTTAAGAAGTGCAGAAAATACCAAAATACTAAAGCACAATATTGAGCAAGAAAAGCCCTCTATTACTACTTTTTCCAAGAAAGAAATGATATTAGCTGATATAATGTAGATTCTGGTAGTAACGTTTAGACTGTCCAATTTGTCTTATGAAACCAAATGCATTATATGTTTTTCTTTTGAATAAAATAATGCCACTGATGTAACAGGTCTTGAATCTTTCAGAAGCTCTGTGAATCTTGCTTTTCTAGAAAACAAGATGTCTTCTTGTAAGACATGGACAGAGGTACAGAGACAGACCTTGTAATTGCTCCATAATCAAAACTCAATTGTGAAAATGTTTGGCTGTGAGCTTTGAAGCCTTAGTGAATATCTGTGGGTAAAGTTACATATAAAGAGAATACTAAAACAAAGTATTTTGAATATCATACAACACACAGGTTAGTCTAAGGCAAGATTGCAGAGCTGGTTGCTCTGCATAAGTCCTCATAAATATGAAAAAAGAGAAATGTTCTCCAATAAGCAGACTTTAATGGAGTCTGCCTCTTCTTATAAAGGGAAGCTTAATTTCTGTAAACACAAATAATATTTAAATAGTCTTCATCATTGCCAGAAAGAAAAAAAAAATCACAACTTACCTCATCTACTCCCAAGCGAGTTTAAAGTGTTGCTGTAATGAGACTGTTGTGCTACTTCTTTATGGAATTTATTATATGTTTTAATAGAGTGTGAGAGTCATCACAAGGATCATATACAGGGCTTAATCTGCATTACCAATGGTCTTACTTTTTATTAGTCTGTCCTTCTATACTTCTCCTTTAGTAGGATCTTGATAATATCTTAATAAAAATACCATTTCAAAATACTTTAAAAGTATTCACAGCCTCATGACCTCATAGTCATTAAAAGATTAGTAATATACATATTTGCTAGCATATCGAATGCTAAGAAAAGCTAATTTAAAAGAACCTGCAATAAGAATTATTTTTAAAACCCTGTTAGGAAGATGTGTGTAATGCTTTTAATTCCTTTTATTGCTTTCATTATTTAAATTACACATGCAAATGTCTAGATTTCTTTTTTTTATTAAAAACACAGCCTTGTAAACTGAGAATCTAATTTAAAACAGTTTTTCTGCAGTTTTTCTTAAAAAAAAATCTATATGTTCATATAAAAATCTGTCCTTATTTATTTTGTGTAAAATCTTATTTTTGAAACAATGTAAATGAGATCAGAACGTGACCCAGTGAAAATGGTTTCCCATCAAAGGATTCACAATTCAAGCTGTGTTATGTAGCTTTCCAAAAGTGACATCTGGCCTCTTGGCAGATTCCTCAAGCAGCTGTGCTGGTGGCTCAGAAATTGTTGATGGGTCTGCCATATGCGGTACCTGCAGTTTGGCTGCTTCAGGCTTGCTCCAATTCATTGCCCTGCTGAATAAAATTTGCTTTGAATTATCTTCTATCTGAAGGTACTGGCAAACGTTTCCCTGTCTCTTTTTTTGTTTGTTTGTTTCCTTGTTTAATCAGAGATCTGGTCAGAAGGAAAGTTCCAAGGAGGAGGAGCTCCAAGCAATGCTACATGGGCTTAGATAGAGAAAACAATCCTGTGATCTCAGAATATCCCTATGCTGCCAGTTGGTGCTAAGCTGAACTAGAGAACTAGACCAACAAGTCTATATACCTCCCTTAAAACTATTGATTATTCAGAATAATTTGTTTCTCTCAAATCTGTAGCTCCACAATGCCCTGGAATCAGATTTTTTTTTCTTTTTAATTTATAAAATATAGTGTACATATTCTATATTTTTATGAAACTTTGAAAATAAGAAAATGTCCATTATATTGAGAGTATTTATAAAGATGGGTTGCATTCAGGAAATATCTGACTTGGTACATTAAGAAGATGAAAAATGTGACAAAACTTGCAAAGGCCCTCAGGAACGACACCCTCAAACTGGCTTTGTTTTCCTTAACAGGATACCTTAATCAAACATTTTTTTTCTTCTTTTTCTATACATCTGTACACAGAAACAGTATTTAAGAGTTGTGTTGTGTTAGGATCTAGACATCTGTGCCTATAGTAAGACATTTATTGCGCTAAACTATGTAGCCCTATATAAGTGAGTAATAACAGCAGTGTTTGACAGCAGTTTGTCATGTGTTAGTGTTGTTTTCCCTGCTGCTCAACTTGGTGACTTAGATACCGTACCCAGACTAGCAGACATGCAGGAGGAGTCAGACATTTGATTTGTAAGTGTTCTCAATGTCAATAACTTAGACTCTGAAATAATCTTTCTTATCATTAAGTTCTTGAAAGGTTTCAATTATTTTTACATATCTGGCAGTAAATGTAATAAACACAAAAGCAGAGAGAAAGAGAGAGGCTAGGTTCAAAAGCAATTTTAAAATCAACATGTACTCATTCTTTTTGTAAATATCTCAAGGCACAGCTGTTCAACATACAGTGCCCAGGTAATAGCAAAATTAGACCATATGTAAAACATAAGCTCTGCTACTCTAAATAGGGATGACAGTACAGGCTATTAACATAACATAATGCATATGTAACATAATGCTTTCTCTGAATCCTATTCAATGGAGACAGAAAGCAGAGAGTCTGCAACAAAGCTCTCTCTGGGAGGATTTCTAACAGTGAGAACTGCTACACAGTACAAAGAAGATTTTTCAAGGTGGACAGAAGGACAACCTGCTGTTAGGGGAGGAAACTGGAAAGGAGGAAAAAGAAAAAAGTTTCAGGAGGATAGACGCAAGAGAGAAGTCAGCAACAATAAAAAGGGGCTAAAAGGACACTCCTTTCAAGTACTTGTACACAGACACGCACGGGCTGGGAAACAAAATAAAAGAAACAAATCTCAATTTTAGAGAACCTGAAATGTGTAATTCTTGCAGTAACTGAGACATGGTGGGACCACTTTCACTGCTGGAATGCTGCAAGGGGTGCATATAGACTCTTTGAGAAAAACATGCAGAAAAGAAGAGGAAAGGGGGTTGCCCTCTGTGTGAAGGAACTTGGATGCAGAGCTCTTTGGGACAGACACAAAACTGGGTGAGAGCTTGTGGGTCAGGATTAGAGAAGAGGCCAATGAAGGTAACATTGTGATTGGAGTATGCTGCAAATCACCCAATCAAGGTGAGGAATTGAACAAAACCTTCTTAAAACAACACAATGAGGTCTTTGGATCACAGAACCTGTTTCCATATGGGACTTTAACAACCCTGAAATTTGATGGAAGATTGACACAGAGAAATGCAACTAGTCAAGAACATTTCTGGGGGTGTCAAGAATTACTTTCTCATCAAGAATTAGATGGTCAGTCAGATATGATCCCCATAATTGGGGATGTGATAATCAACAGCAGCTTTAGAAGTGGAGTCTGAGATCCTGGGGGGAGTGAGGAATGCAAGTAGCAAAGTCCAAATGTTGGTCTTCAGAGAAAACTTTGGCTTATTCTGGCTATAGATACATGGGAAACTGTAGGAGGAAACTCCAAAAGGTGAAGTTGCTTCCAAATTTGAGAGGCCTCAACCAAGTCATGGAAATATCTTCCATGTTTATATTCAGCAAAACTCATAATATCAGGACACTGGTTTGCCTAGCAGGGTTTTCATGATGGATCTCAAAGCAAAAAGGCAGGATGCCACTGACTATAAAGGAGGAATTTAGAACTGTTACCCAAACACGCAGAAACAATGATTGAAAAGACAAAGCTCAAATAGAGTTGACATTTGCAATGCACATCAAGGTTAACAAGAAGAGCTTCTAACGTTATTTTATCAGTAATAGGCTGAATGTGGAAAATGCAGGTCCACTGCTGAATGGGGTGGCTGAATTCACTAGTGGCAGTAGACACGGATAAGGGATAGATGCCTTCTTTGCCTCAGTCTTCGCCAGGAAGGCCTCCCAGACCTTTGGACCCAGATAAATGTTCAGAGAAAACCAGCACTGGATGAGTATCAAGCCAGAGAAGTTAGAGAACTAGACGCATATACTTTTAGGTGATAATCAGCTGCCTGCAAGGGCACTTAGAAAGCTGGACAATATCATAGTTAGGCATGGGCCTGGCTATCCTTGAATAGCTGTGATTCTCCCTTATACACATAGAAAGGCAGAAGTTCCAGCCAACTCAAAAAGGCTGTTCTCAAAAAAAAAACATTTTGTTAAGAACTATTCTGTTCTGAGCCTACTCAGCCTCATTTCAACTTCTGGGAAAATCATGGAGTGAGTTTTCTTGGAACACAAATATGGGCATTTGAAGAAGATGATGATTGGGAAGAATTGTCATAATTTACCAAAGGTAAATCTCACAAGACCTGAGATTGCTCTTTAAATCTCTTTTTTCCCCTTGTTTATATCGTTATAAAATGTATCACTACAGATCAAACACCCTTGTGATGGTTTCAGTGTGATCATTTTACGAAACCACAGACATGTCCACCTCTAGCATCTGAGTGTCGCTAGGTTCTGTCAGATCTTAACATATATAAAATTACTTCATTTTGCACGTCTGTGTATTCCTAAGTGTCTGCTGGAGGGTGCTTGAATCCTCCTTTCTGCTCCTCAAATAGAGCAAGGGAATTATTACCAATAAAATGTTCCTTTAGAAAGCAGCTATGAGACTCCCCAAGGCCAAGAGTATGGCTAGAGGGGAGAACACATTGGTTTCTTTAAACTGAGAGCAAAAGGCAGAAGTTTTCTTGTAGTTTCACTGCTTCAATAAACATGTCCATTAGCTTTCCAGTCTAGACAAGAATGAAACTTGGCATCAAAGTTTATTTTATTTGCCTTGACGTGCTCAAGAAGACCATTTGTCTTACCTTTCACTTTTTATGTAGGTTCCTCTGAGTATTCAAATTAACTTTTTTTTTTTTTTTTTTTGGTCTGCAACCATATATTATATTCTTTCTTTCCACTGATAACGCAGCTTTCTTTAGGCACAATACAGGAGATGAAGAGAAGCTTAATACATGTATCAGTGGGACTATATAAACTGATTGCTTGTGATTACAGGGGAACTGGACTTGATGAGCCTGGCAATCCCAGATAGCAGCATGCTCTGTGTTCTCCTTGCTTACTTCATTGACATGTGCACTGCTTGCATTCCTAAAAATTACTCTTCCTTCCTTAGGTCATATGCATCCTAGAGAACAAAGATTTCTTCTGTAAAGCATATTTCTGTGTACTGTAATAATGCCTAAGAGTATCACAAAAAAATGGTAGCAATATATTTGATATATCTACAAAGTTATATGACAAATTTGTCAGGAGACAATTTTTCACTGTTTTATTATATGCTACTCAGAGTTAAAATGCAGTTTATATTGCGCGGGAAAAACATGCACATTGTGAATATGTGCAGGTAAAATGTACACATTGTGGAAAAACTTTTCATATAACCACTTTTCTTATGCTTGGTTTGCAGCAGTATTCAATATAAGGGTATGTCATGCTTTTATCTAATTCTCTAGAAAAGACTTTTTATTTTGTTTTGTTTTGTTTTGTTTTCTGCTGTGTTGAACTGATTCATATCTTATTCAAGTTAGGAGACTTAGGTTTTGCTGAAGTTTTCTTACCTAACTGAAATCATGCAATTAGAAATTCAGTCTGAGCCAGTAAGGTATATTCTACAGGTAGTAGTGGAGGGAAGATAAGAAAAAATGTATAGATTTTTATAATGTATATTTTATATAATGAATTAATAAATAACAGGAATACAATATATGTTTCATATATTAAGTATATAGTGCTGTATATTTTATATATATATATATACCCACACAAGATGTTGCACATATGGACCTGCATATATGGAAATATGAACCAGATGAGGCACAACAGCCTCATTCAAAGATTTCCACTGTGGCTGTCTCAATGACTACAGAGAAGGTCTGTATGCCTATATACCAACTTAAAAAAGACAGGATGGACCTTATCATTAGTTTTTGCATCTTACTCATACACAAATACATATAAAATAACTCATATGTGATTTTCTAGCAGTCCTTCTTTAAAAGACTGGAAATATTTATTTCTGAAGCAAGTGATTATTTGCTCCATCCTTAACCTTGCACCAATGTAGAGACATAATTGATTATCTCACTGTGAAATCCAATGAATGATGATATGCAGAACTGTTCTTTCTTAAATGATAAATTTCTAGTTTGCAAGCAACTTCTCAGATGCAAACATGACAGATGGTATTAAATGCAAGCAGCCACTCTGAACCTGTAGTCTCATTATTTTTAAATCAATCTAGCAATGGCACAGGGAGGTGTTGCTTTAAAGCAGATCTTGCAATATGTCAGAAAAACACATTTTTAAGATGGAAAAAGAAATAGGACTCTCTTTTAGCTAAAAGAGCTTTTGTTGTTGTTGTTGTTGTTACTGAGTTGTTTTAGTTTTCATTCATATTTGGAGAAGCCATTTCCATAGTGAGGACATTCAGCCTGATTTGAGTGGTGATCTTTCTGGAGTAAGGAACAAAAGTTTCAGGAGGAGTTTTCTGTCCCAGTAAACACCTAGCCCAGAAGATTCCTGTAGTTGTTAAATGAGTTGCATGGAAAATCATCCAACATTCTACTGAAAGCACCATGAAATTTATTATTTTATTTGGTTCCATGGACCAGATGCAGATCTCTTACCATAACTGCAACTTCTTTCCTTGTTCTTCTTGACTTCTCGGAAGTCGAGAAGCAAAATTCATATCAGGTTAGTACAACTGGTAAATACAGATAGCAAATGGAAAGCATCTGTGAGGTCATAAGATTATAAGTCCTATCAACCACAACCTATCTCCAACAGGTCCTAAACATTGCTATACCACATCAGTAATACACCAAACTTTTCTGTGGATCAGCATGACTTTTTACTTATCCGAAGGATAAAGATGTTAATGAATAATCCTATACTGGCTGATATAGGCTTTTTACAGAATAGATCACATATAATGAATAAAACAGATCTCAAGTAATGAATACGGCAACAGGCCCACAATTCTGCCCACAAATACCCTATTTATCCATAAAATCCTGCCCATGCTCTCATTAATTTTAACTTTCCTGTGACAGTGGTTCAAGTCCGAATATAAACTTCAAATTCTCATTTGAAACAAAGAGGATAAAGAAAGTTGCAGAACTCGCAATGAAGCAAATCTATGTTCTAAATGCAACTCTCATGAGAGCTTCCTATCCAAATGGCCAGACAGGAGAATGGGAAGGGTGGAGGAAGTATGGGCCTCAGCCCACACTACATTCTTAACATTTAATTTTGCCTCTCTCTCCGCAGAGAGAAATGTTTTATATCAGAGCTAACATCCTAGCCTCTCCCCTAGCCTTTTACTTCCTGGATAAGACACATCCTTCTTAGCACCTTAGTTGGCTACATCTGACCAGGAACAGCAACAGATATATAACATATTTGGTTGTTAAAATGAAAAAATATTGGACTCTTCATAGATTCCCCATCTGGGATGTCTGAAATAGTAATAAGGCCTGTTATTTTTTATTACCTTACCTTACCAGCACTGCTCTTGTGTACAGTGCACTCTTACTATAGTTGCCAATGCAAGTGAGAGTTAAACTGCGGCTACATATTTCTGAAATATCAAAATCCCACTGTAATCCTTACAGAGTTGGACAGATAAACCCCTCATGGTATTTTATGTATACTGCATGTATCCATGTTCATTTACTATTTTCTATTTCTGTCTGTGTAGATATCGCATTTACTACAATTACTTTTATAACTGCTCACGGTGACATAATTTATTCATTGGGTTCACATTTTTCCCTGCTAAGAAAATATGCAAACGTTTTCTTGAGTCAGCATTCCGTACAAGTACAGTTATTGAACCATGCGACACTCCTCTGATAAAACTGTCTGGATCTTTGGCTGGCTAAATCTGTCCAACTCTATTAAATTCAAGAGAGCTAGGGAGATATACACCTGTTGAGAATCTGGCCAACTGCTGACTTTTATCTCTAGAGTTTTCTCTCAGACAACATAATAGAGAATGTTGATATTTTTCTGGCTATAAAGATTTTAAGAAATATTTCAACATAGTTACAATATATTTAATATAATCTACCAGAATAGTGCATATATTAAATTTTCAGATTCTGAACATAATATCTATCATGAGTCAAGGAAAAATAGAATGAAAATAACATTTAATTTTGTTTTTTTTGTGAATGCATATTTTAAGTATCTAAAAACTAATAGAAAAATGGAAGTTTTCTCAATAGAAACTTACAGGTATCCTCTTCAACTATTGAACAACTATAATTTTTTAAATTAATTTTTATAAAACATGTCAATTTGCCATTTTCCTTCAGCTTAAAATAAAATTAATATAAACTTTCTATTTATACATGATTTCCAATATCATAGGATGTTAAAAATCTTTAAAAATGCAAAATAATTTTAAAAAACTCTTCACAAACCATGAAAGAAATATATTAATGTCTCATTCCTTCCTACAGAAAAAACTAATTTGAGTGAATCAGTTCAATACTCGAAGGGATGGGCTGTTATCCATTATTGTTACACTAATGACTCTAAATCAAAGGATTAATTATTAGGAAATATAAGGCAGAGAGTCCAGAAGGGGTCCCCAGGGGTCTCCTGCACTCCCCTCCATTTTTTTTTTTTTTTTTTGGTGAAGTTCAACCATTTCTCATACAAATTCCCCTTACCTGTCCCAGTATTTTTTCATGTATCTTTCAGTTAGTTTAACCTCAGTCCAGGATTTAGTGGCCGTGACATTCTCTTTCAGCCCTGACTTTTGGTAGGGCAGCAGGAGATGTCTTCCATTGTACCCTGAGGTTGTTTAAATCCAGCTGTGGCACTCACATAACCTTCAATGAGTGAAGAAGTGAATTCCTGAGGAATCTTAATACCTGGTGGGTAACAGACATCAAGTCCGGACATGGAAGAGAAACAATACAGTTAACTTAGAGTCCAAGATCATGTATCAAAATCCACACCCAGAGTTGTTATAAACAAAAGATAATCTTAGACTCTGTGCTGTCTAGATTTCATAATTTCTCTCATTCACTAACATATTTGTTTGAATGCTTTCATGTAAGTTCAAAATTGTATTTTTAATAAAGATGTTCATAATTACAGTTACTGGGATCTTCCTTCTCCAAGAGTTAAGAAGCTATTGAAAAAAATCTACAAGCTCAGTTGTTTGAAAATTTGTTGTGGCACATACTTTTAGCTTGATTTAATATAAGAATAGTTGTATTTTCTACTAATCTGAATTTATCTGAATATGCTCATACAAGCTGTCTAGTCTTTGAAAAACTTCAAATTACCAATTCTAGCAAGAATTAGAACACACAATTTACCCCAAATGACTCTCTCTTATCCATGATGAATTAATTATATGAATGTGAATATCTGAAATCTTGGTCATCAGAAGAAAAATACAGTAATTGAGCTCTGTTGAGCATTTACTCAGGCAGAAAAATGTATCGTATATCATAGTGCCAATCACTTACTTTGCCTACACAGAAGAGGGCTGGTTGTCTCTGTTACTGCAGACAGAATACTGAAGGGAAGCACAATATTGATGTAGGATCGTTCCTCTCAGAGCAGCAGTTGCATTTGTCCCCACAATCCTGCTCTCATAGCTGCATCTCCAGTCCCTTCAAGCTGGGGAAGCATTTGAGTCCAAATTTCTCAATTTCTAGGCAAGTACTTGATAAAGAATTTTTTATTCAGAAGGGAGTAATAGCAAAACCATTGGTTTTTTACTTCATCATAGATGGGATTGTTGACAACTTGTTCTTGATTAATCCCAGAGAAAGGTGCTGGTGTTTTTTCTCTTTTGGATAGCTCTTCAGAGGCACTTTTCCCTCTGCACTCTGATAATATTTTTATTATGTTTTATGCTTTTAGAAAGTTTTCCTTCAAATATTTTTGCTACCCTTACAATTTTGTATTTACTCTGTCAGAATGCCTACTTTTTCACTGATGATTTCCACTTGTTGAGGATATCTTTAATCTCTTTTTCCTGTGATGCTTAACCATTCTGGCTGTTTGTTTGTCCCTTTTGGAATATTTTTTCATTTGATTATTTCCATTGGTTAATATGGTTACTTTAAGCAATCTCCATCATACGTATATCGCACACTGAATTTTTACTTTCATTCCTTTTAATTAGCTTCTGCATTTTTGTGTGGTTCTCCTTTTCTAGAATTCAACAGTTCAAAATTACTGTAATGGTGCTTCACAGCTTTTCCCTCCTTTAAGGATTTTGAAATCTAATACATTAACATTGTTATTGCCAAACGTTCCTTGATTGCCAAACTGCCTTAAATGTCCTCTGCCCTGCTCAGGACTAACTCCATGTTGACTCTCCTTTGGTTCTCTGAATTATTCAGGGGGAAATGGAGAGGTATGCAAATGGTTCAAAATGGTTTCAAAAGCCTTTAAAATGCATTTCAGTTACAAGCTTTTAATATTATTTCAGATTTATCATTCTATTCATCCCATTTAAACAGGCTTTTAACTGTGGTGCCTAAAGTGAGAATATGATCTTGGCAAGTCACATTTTCCTCTGTGTTTGGTTGAGATGAAACACCAGCTTCTGTTACAGCTTCTGTTCAACACAGTTCAAGGTTCAAAATATGATGATATTCTTCTGAATCAACCCTATATGCAGCTTGAACAGATTTGTGGAACTCTCATCTCACCAAAAAAAAAAAAAAAAAAAAAAAGATTTGATATTGAAACAATCAAGCCTAATACGTCCTAAAAATGTATGTGTTTGCAGATGCCACCATGCAGTTGCAGTGCAGTGCTGGGAGAAACAATCAAGAATTTTGTAACCAAGGTAAGTTGCCTGAAGAAGTAGATAAATAACAGACACTCTTACATGAATCCTGCCTGTCTGTATTTACTACATTCATTGAATTCACTATTTGTATTCTGTTCACGTTTGGTAACTCAGTATTTACTGAAATTGAGTTTTGTTTTCTTTTATTTTCATTCCTCTTTAAAGGAGCACAGATAGATAAAAAAAAATGATGTTAAGCATTTGCTGTGAAAGTTCTACTTCCCTGAGTATTTTGACATAAGACAAAACATTTAAGAATGTTCCAATCCTATTTTGCATAAAAAATAAATAAGATAGATTAAATGCGTGTTGGTTGCTTACTGAAAAATGTAAGATGGAGAATAAGCTGGATGAATTTTCCTAAAATGAAGGAAAACTTCACAGGGCATTTTTTTTTGTTCTGTTTAAGCTAGAATACAGCAAAATTGTACGTACAGGGTCAGCAGTAGTGCTCAATTATTTTTTTTCCCTCCTTCTGGATCCATGGCTGAAGTTATGCACTGAGAAGCCACCAAGTCAGCCCCACAGGTAGTGTCAGCTTCAGGCTCAGCAGCTGGCACTGTATGCATGTGAGTGCCTGTTTTGACACAGCAATTGGTGCAAGTTTTTTTTTGTGGGCAAAGATGCAACTTCCTCCAAGGACCACATAGGAGAACAGAAAATAAATCCCATAAATTTCTTCTTCACAACCAGACAAATCACTATTATAGATGTGCTTACTTAGTCAACCATGTCACTTATGAGACAAAGATTTCTCATTTCCTGCACATTTTTAGCATGGGCCTTTTGTCTTCTGCTTGTTTACTTTTCTTAATTACATATTTCAATGTGATCAATCAGACTACTTCCTGAAGCAACTTTTGTATATACAAAAACAAAACCAGTTCATTACTTAGTCCTGGATAGTTCATGTTGCATCCTTCCAGAATATTCCCTCTATAATAGCATAATCACATCGTAAAAGTCAACAGACAGACTGCTTAAACATTTCACAATGGAGGACACATTTCAAGTGGGAAGGGCAAAGATGAACAATCACAGAGATTTGCAGAGGTTTAACAAAAATCCAACACAGTTAAAAAACAGAGCAAAAAAATGCAACTACAGGTTAGAAAAAAACACTTGAAAACCTTTTTCCATGCAAAACTGGAGAAATAGGGAATAGTACACCAACTACAGCAAAAGTACTAAAGCAGGCCAAATATCCTTTGAGAAGCACCCTAAAGGAAAAGACTAATTGATACACTTCTAAAAGCAAAATAATTAAAGAGTAAAGGAGATCCTAAGGAAAGATCATCTTATATCTCCTCTTTTTTTTTTTTTTTTTGTCTGAAATCCCCTTGCCCTTGTTATACACATAAAAATCAGCTTAAGTGGCCCTTTGGGCAGACTTACTGCGGTAGTTCTTGATTCTTAGAATTAGATTAGATCGGAATATGGTCAGGTGCTTCAGACATCCTGAAAAATTTGCACAAATAGAAAGTAAAGTCTCAGTTTCTGACTGAAAAAAAAAGGAAAAACAAGCAATAACAACAAAAATAAAGCAGATGAATATCTCAGAACAGAGTACCTCAATGTTAATAAGCTTAATCAAAAAAGGAAAAAAGAAACAGAAAAACAAGCATGTAGAAAAGAAGCTAAATAGAGAGAAACGCTGAATTGCATAGCTGTGCATCCTAGCATGATCTTGAACATCCAGCAAACCAAACCATCCTGACTCAGAAAGGTAGTTCTTGTCCCTATAGTAGCTTAATAACTCTGCAGGGAGCATTACAAATTGTGTTTATAGCACAGCAGAGCAAGTAAAACATTTTCTAGAATTTCTGAGTGCAGAACCTTTATCATCATAGATTTTATAGATTCAAGTCAGAAAAGTGCATTTGCTTAAGAAATCAATTTGTGTGTATTATCATAAAAACAATGTCTCTACTCCTAGAATATGCTCATTTTGACTGAGTAGTTGAATGGCTCAGACAGTTTTGAATACTTAATTGAATGAATATTTCATACAAATTCCCTACGGTACAATAATTTTCCCTGATAGCTACCAATCTCCAAAGCATATGCTCACTTTTTACAGACTTGCAGATCAGGTGAAAAAAATGCTTTTAACATGTTTTTAAAAATATTTAACCAATGTATCTTTCAGGATTTTTCTTAACTACTTTCATATAAAATGCTTTTAAATAATCTGGTTTGGATACCACAAACATTAAATCGGTAAAGAGCATTCCAAAAAGTTCATTTTCTATAAAATATTGCAGAAATAACACACGGTCTGCTATCCATTTTGGTCCAGTTCTCATTGCTACAATTAGAGGATGTTATGTTCAACATTCCACTTTTAAGCAAAAATAAATTTTTAAGTTTTGTTTTATTTTATGTTCTTTGTGCTCAAATATTTACACAATGTTCACTGAATCTATCATTTGGCCCTTTTCCTGCCAAATAGGAACAACACATAACATATTCAATAAAATAAAACTATCTTCTTGATATACTGTACCACCTACTGTGCTGTTTCATACTGTTCATGTGAAAAGTTAAATGTCATGTCCTGTGGAGGCTTGTTCAAAGACAATAGTACCTTGTTAGCAGATAGTTAACCACAAGGGTGTCAGTCTTTGCAGCAGATGGGGGACAGAGCCGAGAAAGACGAGGACTGAGGAACACCTCCCCCTGCCTCGTGTGCGACGTGTCTTGCCAGAAGAAAAGAAACAAAGCCAGACAACCGCGCAGGTGGCCAGATGCTGATTGGTTGTGCGCTTTGCAACACTTGTGTTAAGAAAGTATAAAAAGAAGTCGGTTTGGAAATAAAGTTGTCTCACTCTGCACCCCAGACTGAGTCCGTTTCTTCACAAGGTGCAACAAATGGCGCCCAACGTGGGGCTCGAAGACTAGCTGTCTCTCCGGTTGCACCGCCCAGCTGAACTCCCGGGAATCACGCTGAAAGGAAGCGTAAGGATCAAGCTGAAAGGAAGCTTACTTTGTGTGCACACTAAAAGCCTCTTGAAAGGAAAGAGGTAAGCGGCTGGGAACTATGGGTTCATACCTAATGAAGGAACAAAAGGACGATTTAGAAGCTTCTCCTAAAAACTTGAAACCGCAAAGAAAAAAATTAGGTGAAGAAGAGCTGCAAAAGGTTCTTGCATGGGCTTCTAAAGACGATCCTTCGGTGAATAGTAAGAATGTTTTTAATCTGGAAAGATGGGACCAAATTGGGGTCCGACTGTGGGATAGTGCCACGCGCGGTGATAAGGCTGCTGCTAACCTGTTGCCACAATGGCGAGTTGTACTCGAAATATTGAAATCTCATAGTGGGTTGCAGTCGAACATAAATGACGGGATCGGGGCCCCTGCCATCCCCTCCGCGCCTCCTTTACCTCAATCGTGTCCTGATGAGAATCAGAAAAGAAAACGTGCTGCGAAAGCCTTTGCGGTACTGCCACCTGATGACCAGGACGATGATCCTTTTGGTCCGGGTCCTATTGACCCTGGAAAGGAGCCAGACCTATACCCCCCGGATCCTCACGATAAATGGGCCTCAGTAAAACGAGGAGCAAAACAGGCGGGGGATGTGGGCATGCTGAAAGCCTTTCCCGTTATCTGTGCACCAGACCAGAATCCGCGTTGGGAAGGTTTGTCGTATAATCTTATTAAGGACGTGCGACGTACGGTGACAGATCATGGCCTTGGCGCACCATATACCACCCACCTTATACAATCTCTTTGTGATTCTTCGGTTTTTACTCCCCATGATTTTAAAACCTTGTTTCGCCTCATTATGACTGATATGCAATACACGATGTGGGAATCGAAAATGAGAGAGCTTGCTCGAGCTCAGGGGGAGGAAAACCAGCGGCTGTCGAAAAAAGGTCCTTTACGGGCTGTTACTGTGGACGTGCTAATGGGGGAGGGCGATCACAGTGCTACAACAGCACAAGCAGAAATCCCCCCTGAGGGCTTGCAACAAGTTAAGGCACTTGCTCTCCGCGCCCTTAAGGCCGTTCCGGAGAGTGGTAAACAAAGACAACCTTTTGTTAGCATAAGACAAGATGCGAATGAGCCATATATGAAGTTTTTGGATCGGCTTAATGAGGCTCTGGAGAAACAAATTGATAATGAACAAGCACGAAGCTACATTTTTAAGCAACTAGCAGTTGAGAATGCTAACCCTGATTGCCAGAGAGTTTTGCGGCCACTAAAGGATCCTACTATTGATGACATGCTAAAAGCATGTATTAATGTCGGTACCAAACAGTATGAATATTCACTGATGGCCGAAACATTTGCAACAATGTCTATGAAAAGGCCATGTTTTGCTTGTGGCCAATTTGGGCATATTCGTAAATACTGTCCGAAAACACAAGCAAACAAAGGAGCGCCTGGACTATGTCCGCGCTGCCACAAAGGACAACACTATGCTAATCAGTGTCGATCAAAATTTGATAAGGAAGGTCGACCGCTAGCCCCTTCGGGAAACTTCAAGCGGAGCGCGGCGGGGGGTCGCGCCATGACAGCAAATCACCCCTCAGAGCGGCCTCACCGGGAAGCAGCCGCCGCTTGTGCGCCAGCACAGGCGGCAGCGCCGGGGTGGACCTGGCCACCACAATAGAAGTGCTAATTACTGATACATCAGTTGTGCTAATTCCAACTGGTGTCCACGGCCCCCTGGGGCGAGGAATGGCAGCACTATTGATTGGGCGATTTTCAACAACGAGACAAGGGCTGTTTGTGTTACCTGCAGTTATCAACGCAGATTTCAAAGGAGAAATTAAGATAATGGTATGGACTCCGATACCACCCTGTACTGTGCCGATGGGAAGATATGGACGATATATTGATTGCTGCAGAGCAAAAGGAAACAGCAGAAGAGGCTCTGCAACAGATTACGCGAGCAGCATCAGCTGCAGGATTAAAAATTGCAGAAGATAAAGTACAGGAAAGTCCGCCTTGGCGATATTTAGGATGGAGAATTTCTGATCATCAAATTCGACCACAATCATTGACCCTAAAGACAGACATAAGGACTTTGAATGATCTTCAAAAACTTTTGGGAACTATTAATTGGTTCCGTCCCTCCTTAGGGATTTCCACAGAAGATTATCTAGTCCAGTAAATCCGTTCGTAACCTGTCTAGTAGGACAGCCTGTTGATGTTTGGCATATTTCGTTTATTGTTAGTGTGCCTGCTTTGTTTCTTGTTATGTGTTTAAGGATAGATCATTTAATTAAGTCATGGCTGTTCAAACAAAAACAAATAAAGAAGGGTGAGATGTGGAGGCTTGTTCAAAGACAATAGTACCTTGTTAGCAGATAGTTAACCACAAGGGTGTCAGTCTTTGCAGCAGATGGGGGACAGAGCCGAGAAAGACGAGGACTGAGGAACACCTCCCCCTGCCTCGTGTGCGACGTGTCTTGCCAGAAGAAAAGAAACAAAGCCAGACAACCGCGCAGGTGGCCAGATGCTGATTGGTTGTGCGCTTTGCAACACTTGTGTTAAGAAAGTATAAAAAGAAGTCGGTTTGGAAATAAAGTTGTCTCACTCTGCACCCCAGACTGAGTCCGTTTCTTCACAAGGTGCAACAATGTCCCAATTTTGTGTCTCAATTCTGGCAACAACTGATGGCACTACCATCCATTGCTACAAATAATTTTCACATTTACATTATTAGTGAGTCAAAATTATTTGGGTTTACTTATGTCACATATAGATACTGATGTTTAATTTATGTTCAGAATCTTCTCCAGTCAGAAGTTGTGCTTCCGAAATCACATATGTTAGGATGATAGAAGCTAAGTTCAGTAACCAAGACAAAAAGTAAGTGCTTTTTAGTTATACTTTCCAGATCTTACTTTTGAGGAGCTTAATTGTGATCAGGTAGTAGTTGTAGAGACAGCTCTGATTCGTGGACCTGACACAGATTCCAAATGCTCTGTACACAAAAGAATGTAGTCTTTATAGCGCAACAAAAAGAAACAGGTGATTGACATGAAGAATTTAGTTTAGGAGACCATGAACATCTCCTAAATGGACCATGAACCTTCCAGGACAGGTTTTTCAACATTCTTGGCTCTTCTGTTTGAAGCGATTGAATGCTGAATGCCAACTGTTTTCTTTCATGAGCATTTTCTTCCTGGCAGTTGCTGTCCAAAAGAGAAGAAAATAGGTTCTGGGATTTAAACGACTTTGTTCCACATTCCTTTTACATTTCAGATAAAATGTGCTGGCATATTTTCTTGCTTCTGTTTGTGAATGTTTCTGAATGCTTATGAATGCTAGCACACACGCACCCCTCCTCTTCCCCTCCTCTCCCGCCAAAAAGGAACATGAATATACAAGAGTTCATATTGGGCTTTTCAATGGATTTTCCACCACATAAAAGAAATCATAGGAAGACTGGGGAACTAGATGAGTTAATGTACCCATTTGCATGGATGTATATCTTCACATGTATAGACATATGTGACTGTGTAATTTCCATACACAAATCAGTGTTATCTTTTAGCTTACTGGAAAACAGTATGCATTTCAAAGGCATTGTGTCTATTGTTCTTTCAAATGTCCTTAAGTGCTACTGAGACAACAGAGTCTTATGAAAAAGAGAAATGAAAGTCATTGTTTGTCAGCATTTTCATACATCAGTTTTTACCTTTAAACTTGTTAAAGGAAATTCATACTTGATGGGGAGCACAGTATTGTATACTTGAACTAAACAGATGAGGAAGACTGAAAATGGCCACCTCCAATCTGGAGGTTCAAGAAAAAGAAGAGAATATAAGACCGCTAAACGCCTGAAAGGATAATCAAAATCCACAATCCAGCCATCAGCTGAGCTGGAACTGTTGATGGCAGTATGGAGTGGCTGAAACCAGCTACAAAGCTATAGAGATTCCCTGAATTCATGCCACAAAAGGGAAGCCTGATAAGACTGGAGCAGGGAGATAAGGGTGTAAGGCTGAATAAGACATAAGAGTGATTGAAAAGCGGAAACTAAAACTTCATAGTTAATGCCTGAGGGAACAGTACAGTGCTTATTTGGAAGATTAATTAGCTCAAAAGAATGACTGAATGAGAGTGCAGTCAGCCCAAATCAGGCAGTAAGAAAGTGAGAGAATTTAATGACACATTGGTCAGCTTCGTCAGCTTTGTAGAAGAGAGGTCTCTATGTAAGAAAGTTTTGAGACAGCAAATATAATGTGTGTGAAATGCTGCTGAGCAATTTTCTCTCTCCTTCCTCATTTTTTTTAACATAATTACATTTAAGTGCCCAGCAAAGATTTTTTTTTTCACTTCATTCATTGTATGGTACTAGGTGGAAATAGGTATCACTACAAACTTCTGTGTGGCAGAAGCAAACATCTGGGTGTGAATATTAGCATATCAGTAGCTGATCTGTAATGAGAAGTTCCCAAGAGTACCAGCTTCCCAGCACTGTAAATGCAACAATTTGCATGTTGTTCAATTAATATGTCATTCCTTATTTATGTTTGCAGTCTTTACATATTTTGCATCCATGACTGATGATGTAGATACAACAGTACAATAAACAATTAGAAACACCAGATGGGTGGGTGGATGAGATTTGATTATCATTGCTGTTGTCGCTCTCACAGATCAACCAAATAGAGTCTGATCAAACAAGAAATCCACTTTCCACTTAATTAGCTTATCTTCGCCATTCTATAGTTCATTGGGAGGTACTGTCCCCAGGCACAACTTATTGTTATTAAGATGAAGTGCTGAGAATGTAGACTTTATCTGCTATTCTCTTAGTATGATTGCTAGGACAGTCAGCCAGAGATCATTAGTATATCATATTAATCCCCAGATAGTCTTTGTTTAAATGAATAGAAATCCACCACATTCCTCACATCCATTAAAAAGATGCCAAACAGATAAAAAGCTTCTAACTTCATTTAAGGCATCTGCAAATAAGAAAAACCTCTATGGACCTCTTAGAAAGAAGGCTTTCAAAATATGTCATATAGTGTCTTCTCTGCAGAAGTGATGATGCAAGCCTTGTATCACTGTGCTAGGTAGCATGTGAAAAATATTCTTTGGGATCCCACAGAGAAGCCAGTAATCTCAGTATAATATCTCAGTACATATCATGTTTTTGCCCATGAAACCTAATTTTTTAACCCTATGGCAATTGGTATAAACAAGGCATAGGTATTTCTTTAATAGAGATTTATGTGGTTTCACTGATGCCTTAATCTTTCCTTCCAAGGCTTTCTCTCTATTACATCATCCTACTAGAAACTTGCTGACCACCTCATTCATTTTATTCTCAACTTCTCTATCATCTGCTGTGATCTTATGTATCTTTAATAAATTGGATGCATGAGAGTAAGATGTCTCCTCAGAAGAGGTGGAAGAGACTTGTTTATGTGTTAGCAAATGCTGAGAAAACGAGGATTTGTTATCCTGAATACTAAGCATAGGCCTAGCTTTAATGCAAGATGCATTGGATCCAATCAGAGCATCACCTGTGTGCTATTCAACTGATTGGACAGGAGTTGCACCCATCTTAGCAGAAATCAATCGAGAAGGATAAAGAGAAAAAGGCAACACTATTATGTTCAGAGCAATATGAAAAGTATTTAAATGTACAAGCAACTCTCCTCAGAAAAAGGAAACAAAATTTTAACATTTCGAAGGAAGGACTTTTTTTTTTGTCAAAGTTGTACAGTGTTGAAGGTCTAAGAAGATCATCCATCAATATTTACATCAGCAAAGCCTGCAAGAGTGCTCCAATGTAAAACTTTTCAAAGTAACTTTGCCATTGTGCACACAGCTGCCCATAGGCGTTTAAAGAAATAGGGTACTACTATCCCAAGTATTAAAGCATTTACAAGAGAGCATTAAAAAAAATATTTAACAATACTAATAAAGAAAGTAGATTTCTGCAGTAGTCATATTTAAAAAGGATGCTCTTCTTCAGAGCAGTTCAGCAGTTCAGAGAAGGACTCTTCTTCAGCAATTCTGCATAATAAGCCTTCATTTTTCCACACACATACATCATCTACAGTTGCTGAGAGAAGTCATGGACACTTTCAAGTATCAGTGAAAGAAAACATCCATATGACTGCAATCCTGCCTACTACATTATGCTGATGGTTCTTGCCTAATTCTGAGTACATTTGTCAAAATCTCAAAAAAAAAAAAAAGACAAAATCAGATCTGAAGTTTCTTCCTATGAAATCCAAACATCCAGAGGTTTGAGAGGATGAGAACAAGGAGTAGAAAATCTCCAATCTTTCATTTCTTTCTAGTGTATTTTCATTCTTGTGTGGGTAGACAGGTTACTTTCTACTCATGACAATCAGTAAGAGTTGCGATATTCCTGGTACTTTGGTTAGTAGGAGAGTGTCAGAATTTTTAGATATAATCTCCATTGGAAGCGGAGGTAACTACACACGATAAGCTTTGGAGGCATACCACAAGCTCTGCATCACCGAAAAAAATACCAAAAAAATCACCACCTTGAGTGATAATTCAAGACATAAATTATAGCCCTTCTGTGCATTTCCAAGTTAATCATTCTATTTGCACAGTACCTTTCAGTCATTTGTACAAATCTTTCTTCGATATGTCCATGGTTGTTTTCATGATAAATATGTAAATCTAACACAATGAAGCCACTTTTATTCACTTTGCCCTCAAAGATGCTGCTTCTCATTCTGACAAAAGACGCAAGTAAGTGCGGGAAAAAAATACTGAATATTTTTATTTCTCTTTACTCATTCAAAAGTTCAAAAAGAAAAGAATATTTTTAATCTATTAATTGCTGTCCTTTCATGTTATTTTTCAGTTATGCACTTCAGATAAATTCTTTTCTCTACAGGAAATATGCACACATATGAAATTTTTCAGATTCGATAATGACCTTATTTTCAGTAACATAAATAAATATATTAATGATAAGGCAGCAAACATTACCGTACCACTTGCTAACTCAGCATAGAAAAATGCAATCATAGATAAGGACCCAAACTTTATCCTATCCACAGCAGTGGCAGCACAATATATACAAATGTTCATTAAATAAATAAATAACCCCTCTAGCAAATAAGTATAGAAATAAGCTCTCTGAACTCTAAAAATGCTTTGCCCAAGTTATTAGAAGGTAATATATGTTGCATGAAGATAGTGTACTTATCTCACTGTCTCGCTAGACTGCTTTTTTTAGTAAATCCATCAACTAGATGATACAGGTTTTGCTTCAAACGGGAGACTTGTGTGTTTTGTTGGGAATAAAACTCACTGATTTTGAAAAAAAGATGATGAGAGCAATCTGTTTAATTGCATTTACTTTGAACATTATAAATGAGCTCCTAGAACAGTGCTTAAATTCAAATTCCTAATCTGTCATGAGCAAAAGCTCTAGTGGAGAGTGGTACCAGTGGAGACTGGTAGTGGGGGGTCATATTGGGGGTTTACTTTAAACATACTGTCAGAGATTTTAGGAAATATTGAACTTATTTAGATGTACTCTTCTCTTCTCTATTTCATACTAGGTATATATGCCTTTACCTTAGAAGGTCACTAGTTAAAAGCACTTTATTTATGTTAGTTGTGACCAGAAATATATTTCAAATTCTTACACACTCTTCTGAGAAAAATACTCTTGAACCATCTTCAATATCACAACAAAAACAAAAAATGAATATCAAGAAATATATTTGAACATTTCTACTGAAACCAGGCGAGAAGGGGGGTGTCACACAGACAGGGCAATCAGTACCACACAGCCAAGGTCAGACAGCTTCCAGCGGGAGTATGGTAGTGGGTAGGACATAATTATAGAGGGTCCTCTTTCACAGAAAAAGCAGAGTTGCTGAATGCCTTCTTTTCTTCGGTGTTTACCCAGGGCGGCCCTTTAGAGTCCCAGGCCCTACGGACAAGAGAAGAAGCCTGGGGAGAGGAAGACTTGCCCTGGGTAGAGGAAAATTGGGCCAGAGAGCAGCTAAGGAAACTCGATACCCACAAATCCATGGGCCCTGAAGGGATGCACCCCAGAGTGCTGCGTGAGCTGGAGGATGCCATAGCTAAGCCGCTCTCCATCATCTTTGAAAGATCCTGGAGAACGGAGGAGGTGCCGGAGGACTGGAAGAAGGCCAATGTCACGCCAGTCTTCAAAAAAGGCAAGAAGGAGGACCCAGGCGACTACAGGCCAGTCAGCCTCACCTCCGTCCCCAGAAAAGTGATGGAACGGCTCATAATGGCCATTGTCTCCAGGCACATGGAGGACAAGAAGGTGCTCAAGAGTAGTCAGCATGGATTCACCAAGGAGAAATCTTGCTTGACTAACCTGATAGCTATCTATGATGGAATGACCAGCTGGATAGAGGAGCGGAGAGCGGTGGATGTCGTCTATCTCGACTTCACCAAGGCTTTTGACACCGTCACTCACAATATCCTCCTGGGCGAGCTCTGGAAGTGTGGGATAGATGAGTTGGACACAGTGAGATGGATTAGGAACTGGCTGGATGGCAGAGCTCAGAGGGTGGTGATCAGCAGTGCCAAGTCCAGTTGGAGGCCTGTAGCTAGCGGTGTCCCCAGGGGTCAGTCCTTGGTCCAGTCCTGTTCAATTTATTCATCCATGACCTGGATGAAGGCACAGAGTGCTCCCTCAGCAAGTTTGCTGATGATACCAAACTGGGAGGAGTAGCTGATACCCCAGAGGGCTGCGCTGCCATCCAGAGGGACCTGGACAGACTGGACAACTAGGTGGTGAAAAACCTCATGCAATTCAACAAGGCCAAGTGCAAGGTCCTGCACCTGGGGAGGAATAACCCCAGACACCAGTACAGGCTGGGGACCGACCTTCTGGAGAGCAGCTCTGCGGAGAAAGACCTGGGTGTCATGGTGGATGACAAGTTGACCATGAGGCAGCAGTGTGCCCTCGTGGCCAAGAAGGCCAATGGGATCCTGGGGTGCATTAAGAAGAGCGTCTCCAGCAGGTCAAGGGAGGTGATCCTGCCCCTCTGCTCAGCCCTGGTGAGGCCGCATCTGGAGTATTGTGTCCAGTTCTGGGCTCCACAGTACAAGAGGGATGTGGAGCTGCTGGAGAGAGTCCAGCGCAGGGCTACAAGGATGATCAGGGGCCTGGAACATCTGCCCTATGAGGAGAGGCTGAGGGAGCTGGGCCTGTTCAGCCTGGAGAAGAGAAGGCTGAGAGGGGATCTAATCTGTGTCTAGAAGTACCTCAAGGGAGGCAGTGAGGAGGATGGTGCTGGCCTCTTTTCCCTGGTGGCCACCGACACAACTAGATGTAATGGCCACAAACTGAAGCACCAAAAGTTCCACAGGAACTTAAGAAAACATTTCTTAACAGTGAGGGTGACAGATCACTGGAACATTGCCCAGAGAGGTTGTGGAGTGTCCTTCTCTGGAGATCTTCAAAACCCACTTGGATGCCGCCCTGTGCCACGTGCTCTAGGTGACCCTGCGTGTGCAGGGGGGTTGGACTAGATGGTCTCTAGAGTCCCTTCCAACCTTAAGCATTCTATGATTCTACTGCCCTTTGTACCTGTTCCTAGTGATAGCACACTGGCTAAGTAAGTAGGTGGACAACGTGTTCAACATGAATAAAGACATTGGATCCAGGCCCTGATTCTGCTATCCGGACTCTGAAAATTACAGAATTAGCAGTGGCAAAATTAGTTTTTTTCTATTTATAAAGCTCTTTGAAGATAATAATTCATCATGGCAGTGTTCTACTGATTGCAAGAGTCAAATTAAAGTACAAGGAGGGATTGAAAACACTTTGAGTGTTATTGCCCCTGGTCAAATGGTGTTATAATGCTGAGAAGAGGAATTTCTAATGTCTTTCAATTATTATCCTGAAAGTAATAGCATTTCTATTAGCTTTATTAATTTTTACTAGTTATGTATGGGCTTTTCCTAAGACAGTATGATAGATTTTTTGCACAGTGTTGGGAAAAAAATAAATCTGTCCACACGTGCTCATGCAAAGAATAATTGTTTCAAAATGGAATTCTCCCTAATAATCTCTAAGTGCATTCTTCTCATCTTCTTACTTTTTGAGCTGCTTTATCTGTATGTACAAGTCCATGATTACCAGCAGCAGCACCAAGAAAAAAACTACGGTTACAGGACGTAATGCCAATCTAGGCCTCTTTGTGTGACATTAGGTTTGAATTCACAAGCAGAAAACAGTCAGCTCTCCAAACATGCTCATTAACTGGAGTAAGTTTAGATCAGACCTAGTAAGTAATTGATTGGAGGAAAAGCGGATGAGTCTCTAGTGCTGTAGCATAAAAGCTGTTAACTGAAAAAGACCTTTCCTAGGGCATATCTACATGCCAATAACTTCAGTACACATTATTTTCCTTTATTTATATTATTTCATTTTTCCTTGTTTTTATTTGCTTTGGAAACTATTAGAAATCTCTCAGCAGCAAACATCTTCATTTTGTGTGTCTATGCTTTCAGTTGAGAAGTTTGAGAATTGTATGGCAAAGTGGCTGTTAACATTAAAGAGTATATGTTAAACTCAAATAGTACTGCATATCAATTCAGGTTGAACAGAAAGGTTCAAACAATGACTTGAATGACATCATCAAAGTTATTAACTGAGACATGAGCTAGAGGTCATATTTAAAGAATACAAAATGCTTGGAAATCTAGCACTTCCCAGTGACTACAGATTGAAACAAAGCCATTTAGCATGCATTTTAGGATAATTAACATTATGCAGTGCTATAAACAAATAAAGCCACAACACCAAAAAATGGGTTTTATATTTTAAGAAATATTTGAAAGACATCTGCATATGGTTGATCAGCACTCTTTCTGTGTTTGTGAAAAGGTGAATAACTAATTAAATGTACTGGTAGATGAGAGCTTCCACCTAGTACCATTATGATGTGGTTAGCAAGATATGATTAGAAATTCAGTTCCTGGCTTGGATGCTAACTTTTTGTGATATGTTTTTTGCTTTTGTTCAGTCTACCTCTAACACAGTATAATAATAGCTCCCAGATCATAGTGCTTCCGAACATAGCTTGGGGAAATAATTAACTGACGTGTGTGTGATGTGCTGCAGTTCATGCAAGGGTGCAATATACAGTTAGTGTGAAATATAATTATTCTACTGAAGGAGACCATTGACTTATGGTAGGACACACAGCCACAGAGAGCTCTTCAAAATCAATGCCTCCCCTGAGCACTTAGGTGGCAGCAGTGACCATTTATTTTTATATCTACTTCCCAAAATAATTATGTGTTTTCCTTTTGCATGCAGAACCAGTCATTATCCTTATGATTTCCTTATGATTTCCAGGGTGGACTGCTCCAGTGGTATCTGGCTTAGGCTATAGATACTGCCGTAGTCTAATAGGTAAACTTATTCTGTGGTCTTCAGCACACAGCAGAACAGATCCTGATTATCAGAATGTTCATCTTTTCCATGAACCACCGTCAAGAATACTGAAACCAAAAAATACAAAGACCAGAAAAGGTTAGAACTTTTGACTTTCTTTCTAACGGTGCTAGTTTCCTAATGCATTTTTAATGCAACAAATTCTGTCTTTTTGACTTTTGTTTTTATAAAAGATCTCTGTTGACATAGTCTTTTTTCCAAAGCCACACACAAATCTTTTGATCATTTTGAGTGAACGCAGTCACATTCCATACAAACAGGAAGACCTGAATAAACATCCTTAACGTAAACAAGCAAACAAAATCTCACCAAAAATTATCTATCTGAACTGCATTGAGTGTTGAAATATCCCAGAGTTGCCCAAATGCTCTGACTCTAATATAGAAATACCTCTGGAAAGATATTTCTTTGAAATTAGCATTACCCATCAGGAGTTCCTTCCTACCCACTGCAATATCTGACACCTCTGGTATCTTTAATCAAGGAGTTAAGTGTCTCTGTGAGGTAGTAGCATGTGGTTATGGTGTTAATAGGCTTCTAGATTAAATCAATGTCTGAGTTTTTATATGCTGGAGCTAGCTATTAGGATTTATGATTTTCTAGTAAGACAAACACAGACATTACAAATGGCCTTGTGAACATACAGTTAACTGAACTTTTGCACAGTGCCTGTTATTAAAATTTTAAGTATGTAGATAGTCCACACTACCTACTTTTGAAAATGTTAACACTATGATATAATACCTATTAATCCAGTCTTAATATTACCACTCAGTATCTATACGCTTATAATTTTCTACATTGTGATGTTATGCTAAATGTAGCCCTTCAATACTCCCATCAAGTAGATAGCCTCATTTTTCAGCACAGGTACTTTTTTATTAATTCATCTCATATTTCACTTTAAAAAAAATCAAAAAGAGACTAGAATCTCCATTACTCATTTTTTATATAATCACAGCTTTGCAGAGGCTAGACTGAAGCCTATTTGGCAAGGTCCAAAAGAAAAAGACTTATAATTGAGATGGGACTCCTGCTAAAATTTCGTAACTCCAGATTATGAGCCTGGAAAACACCCAGCTGCTGAGTGACTCTAGATTCTACTATTCTACTATTTCAGCCTGAGGTGACTCAGATCCTCATCATCTCTTCACGGTTGTTGCTCCTGCTTGCAGACCATGGGCTTCCTGCACTACATTGTTTGAAAGTGTTCAGGAATTCCCGAGAGAAATAACATTATTCCAGAATATCAGGCAATGACTCGGGTTTGCTATTTGCACACACACTCTCTCTCCTTTGCCCCAAGGGATGTCAAATTATTTTCAGCACACTGACTAGCACAGGAAGGATGAAGGGTGATTGCTGCCTTGCCTAGAAAAGCTTGGAAGAATAGTTGCAGCAGAACTGATGCTGTTTTGAAAGCAGGTGCACTCCTTAGTCCTTGGGAGAGAACTGACTGCCTCAGGGACTTCTGCCAGCACCGAGCTCCCGTGTGTAGGTGGCTGTCACACCAACAGGTGCACAGCTAATCCGAGAGCTTCAAGAAGATGTATCAAGAGGGAGCACACTTGACTCCTTTGAATTATGCAGGTGTGCGGAGACTGACCGAAAGAGACTTGCTCCTTTCAACAGATGAGGATTACAAGGCATTTTACACTTTCAGAACTATAGTATCTTTTTATGAGAAAGGGAGAGAAAAATGGAAACTTATGTTTTCCTATTTTCAGTTTATCTCATCCAGGGACACACCACGATCAATGTCACAATCCAAATTTTTACTGCAATCCTTTACATACAGAGTTTCGCTGCGATTGTAATTAACGTGCACAGAATACACCAGCAATGAGAAGTCAGGTTCTTTTCTCAGGAAAAAATCACTTCCCTGTCAAAAAAGCATTTATGATTGCTTTATACTGGGAAAGGAATGGGAAGAGAAAATATTTGGAAATTAAAGCATATGAAAAGATGCTTATAGATCTGAAATCTGTGAAGTTGGCAGGGATTTTCTCATTGATTTCCCTGGTCATCAGTTCAAGCCCTGGATGAACAAATAAGAGAATTGAAAATAAAGCAGGGATGGGTCCAAATGACAACACAGACTAATCAAAGCTCTAAAATTTCTGTAATGTGGCTACTGTCATATATTTATCTGTACACTGGTGTAAATTATAATTAATAGAAGGCTTTGATCTGCAAATAAAAACAGAAAAAATAGCTTACAATACTTGCTCAAATACTTGCTGAAAATATCAGAGAGCTTTTCGACAATTCATCACAAGAAAATTGGCTGTCAGTGAATACAATAATCTCTTTCAACAAGAACAATCTATTTATTAAAAAGTGTAAGTTACTTCTAAATCACAATTTTTTTCATGTTGGTTTGAAAATATTAATCTGTCATGGGCAGTTTTATAACAATTACAAAGATACCCTCTTGATATAGTCAAGACTACAAAGATTTTTGAAAGAAAAATTTTAAAAAATGGTTTTAATTGAAAATATATACTGACCTTACAAACAGTATTTCTTCCAAGATATACTCACTAATTCTATTAATCCTTTCTGTGGTTTCTGCCCTGCCAATTGCAAGACTTTTATTTAGTGATTAGAAATCTAAATTCAAATAGTTAACATGACCTATATAAAATGGTAATATCTTCTAACATAAATTAACTCCCAGAAGGAAAACAAGAATCCTCTTCAAAAGATAGTAGGATGCAAAATAATTAAAAAATCCTCCTTTACGTTTTCTTCCAATCACATGGGGTAAGAGAGAGAGGCCGTAGTGCTAGTGAAGCCATGACTTGGGAGTGGGAGTTTCCAACAACACCTGAAACTAGCAGGAGCAGCAGGGAAAATCTGGGTTCATCTGGGATCCTATGGTCCTTACACGTCCTGGCATTCAGGAATGAAATCTACAGCTTGCTGTTGGAAATTGAGTGTTTGAAAATTAGCTTTTTTCTTTTTTTTTTTTTCCTGCTGCTAGCTTACTCCATTCTTTTCCTTTTCCCCTGCTACTAGCATCTCCCTTCCTTACGATGGCCTTTGTACTGCTCTCTATTTCATATGTAATTAGTGGTGATTCACAAAGCACTCATAAGACACTTCATTCTTACCCAAGAGATAAAACGGCTTCTGGAGTTATCCTCTTGTCATATATCTCTTTGTAAAGAAAAGAAAAATGCAGTTAATTGTTTTGCAGCACTATGTTTCAGCTGTTGTCAGGATGGATTGTGCTTAGACCCACTTGGACCCATTTGGGACTACAACACCCAAGGGTTGGGATGATGCTGAGTTTATCATTCCACGGCAAGCCCAAGTCCAATCTTTCCAGCACTGGTGCACCTGGTTAAACTGCAGCAGCCACAGGTCTGCATGGTGCCTCTTCCTAGGAAAGATCTGCCACTTCCAGAGTGGGTGAACTCTTGTGCATGATTGCGCTGTCTGCACCTTGGAGGAAAACTATACACACTCACATAAAATAAGGGTTTTTCACTACCTATTCATCACATTATCCTGTCTTGTATGTGTGTATAATAGCAAGCACAATAGGTGAGGTTTCCAAACACCAACAGAATAAGAATGTAAGTAAAAGAAGTATTCTGCAATCCTGTACAGAAACCTTCAAGTTCTTTCTTGAGATTCATCACCATTCCATCGAAGTTAGATGTCTTGTTCCCCCAGGCACATCTGGAAATCCTCTCCTTAAAGTATTTCTGTACTAAGGGATGAAAGCAACTTGCCTGGCAAGTGCTTAAATGTATAGCCTGAGGAGGCTATTGATAAGAAACTGGTAATTAAACAGTACAGGTGAAACAAAATGATTATGTAAAGCACTTAGTGGTTCACCAGACATTCAAGCTAATGTGTATTGTTTGCATTAAACCTCACACTTTTAATGGTTTTAGCTTTAAATTCCTAGCTCATTTCACCTTAAAAAGATTTATTGGCAAAATTCCTGCTTTTCTGTTAAGTTAATGGATTTGTGTCAAAGGAAAAAAAAAGAAGAAAGAAGGAAAGAGAAGGCAATTTGACAGAACTTTACAGACTGGTTTGACACAGAAACTTAGCAAAGGAGTGGATTATGTTGCTTCTTCCTTAGAATTTCTAAGTAAGTTCTTCTTTTTGAAAGTATTTTTGTGTAATGACTGAGTTAATGCTATAATGTTAATGGAAAAGCTTGAACCTCTCACTGCTTCTGTTGGCAGCTTCTCAACAGGGTTGGCTCTGTCACTGCTGCAGTAATTTCTTGATCATATCTAAAGCTTTTAGTGATTTAAATCATAAATTTTGCACCTGTTACAAGTAAGTTATGTTAGTATTTTAGAATGAAAAAATCCCCTATTGCTACTTTGTGAATGCATGCATGAGATAAAGAGGTTGAACATTTGGGAGAAAAAAGGCTGCAACTCCTTCCTTTGTAAAGTTTATCGGTGTACAAATCCTAATGAACTTCACTATTAAATGAAGCATGTGGGTGTATTTGGCTTCAGCAGGAAAAGACTGTCAGAGTCTAAAATCTCCACTTTGGGGAACACAACATGAAGAAAAATTCTGCTACTCTTTCTTAAGAATCCTGTCCAAAGTAATTGAAAGACTAGACTCAGATTTTGCTTCTGTTTCAATGTTTGTATGTTTCTCTACAGTTACTGTCACAGCTCCTGGCCAAAACTTCAAGTGCAGAATTGAGGCTTTTGCTCATAGTAGTAATTTTGTGTAAGCTTAGACTTCAATCAGGTCCTGTTACTCTAAAATACAATGCCAATGAGTGCTGCAAGAAAAAATTCCTCATATCAACTTCTCAAATGCTGCCTCAAAGAACTGCACAGTCTTTTTTTGACATTTGTTTTCCTTTGTACACACAAATGTCCCAAAGAAGGTGAGGATGGACTGGACTAACTAGTTAGGTGTAAGGAGATTGTATCTTGAAGACAGTTGCCCTTTTTTTCTTTTCTTTTCTTTTTTTTTTTTTTACCCCTTGCCCTGTCAAAGAATTTGAAGATCTAGTATTTGGAAGGACTCTGTAGTCTCTCTCCTTTTGTATTTTTTTCTTATATCTGCTTGCAATTCAAAGGTTACCTCTGTATATCAGCTAGGAAAAAGCTATGTAAAACTCAACCAGAAAGACGATCTAAACTGGAACAGACATGAAGCTTCTAAGATGAGCAAGGGACCAAAAAGTTCTCCAAGAGAACACTTAAAAACCCTGTTTTGTTCCTAGCCAAATGAAAAGAGACGTGAAGTACTTCTTTATGGACATAGGAGTGTAAACAACATGGAAATCAGCATTGCAGAAAGCTGGGAATGAGATTATCATGTGCACTTTAAAAGCAACGTTCCTCTTCAGAGAGGACACTGGGGCTGACAATCCAGAAGAGTCCTTCACTGTTTCATGTTCCTGCAACCCAGAGAAGAAGTTATCTCACATGGACAGAAAAAGGGACAGACTTATTGAAACAAAAAGTACTAGTAAAGCTCATCCATCATGTCACGTGAGGCGAACACATCCCATAGTGAGACACAGATAATAGTGCACACAGTTAGAGCTCCTCTCTCTTCCTCAACAGTAAATTAATGTCTGGAATATTATTAGTTTTGTGGTGTTTTTAAGAGGTAACAAACAATTCCAGTCATACTGCATCTCACTAAATGAAGGAGGACTTTTTTTTTTAGGGATATATTTTTAGAGTGTTGGCTGTGTAAAATCATTCACACATTAGAGGTTGCAACTTGTTATCACAGTCAATGGTAGGCTAATCGCTTTGTCATAGCAAAGAAAAGCAGAAGCATTTCCAACAGACCTTTATGGGAACATTTAATGCAGCAATAAATAAAGAAATAAGAAAATATAACAAATCAGGCAATAGCTTCAAAGCATAAGCATGTGCAAACTGGAAGTCTTTGGCTTTTTTCTAAAAATCTCCCAACAAATACACATTATTGCTGGATAGGAAGGATGAGCTTAAGAGATAATCAGGCTTATATGATATGCAGATTCCAGATAAGATTCACTAAGGAGATCTCTGATTATTACAAAGCAAAAGGGGGGAAGGTTGATTCTGCAGAAATCATGCATCTTACTCCTCTCTCATCATCATTCGTCGCTACGAACTCCTACCACCAGGTTACTAGACAAGACTGAACTAGTGTCACCCAGTATGGGTCTGTTATATGAACTGCTTAATAAAAGGAGCTATAACTGACTCACTTAAAAATTATGGACACTTCTTCGAAGAATATTTCCCGAAACTTTCTAGGCATTCAGAAGTGTTGTGGATCTATTTTTTCTTCTTCTTCTTCTTTTTTTTTTTCTGTGCTGTTGTTTGTGTTCTCTTTTGAATGCAGATATTACAGTTTTACAGTCCTGTGTGGAAGAAATTTCACCTTCCAAATCGACACTGGCCTATATTTCCCAGTCCTACTCATAGTCCCCTTACTGTTCTCTCTTTTATGCTAAGCATTCAATTATCTTTATCTGCATTTATTGTGCTTTCACTGCAAAGAGCATTTATCATACCACTGGAATGAAAGATTGTAAGGGTAAATGCCTGTAAGGAACATGCTAGGATTTATATGCTGCGTATTCTGTTAGTTCATGTAAAGCTTAGGAGCATTATCTACTGCCTATCTTAGGTCGTTTAATGATCACTATTCTAACGATCTGAAATTGCTTCCTAAATGGAAGTAAAATGTTCCCGCTCGGAGTCCTCTCTTCACAATCATTTCAATCAGTGCCAGAGTCTGATAGATTCAGTGGAATGTAAGCATATCTTGAACTTTTGTCAAGATTAAAACAGAAATAAAAAATACCCAGGAGATGCAAACATACATGAATTGAAACAGAATAAAATATTTACACATCTCAGAAAGATAGCAGAAGGCTACATGAACTCTTGTATTGGGAGCTAGCAAGGTTTGCATAACTACAGACATTGCCCTATAGCTCAGATATATCAATCATCCCTTGATGACTCTTTTTGGCAGATCTGGAATAATTTTCAATTAAGATTTTTCATCCTCATCCTAATGGGGCCACTTACCCTGCTAGATGCTTTAACTGAAATATGAAAACAAACATTTGTTTTGAAAAATAATGCAACCTTTGGCAAAATATTTTTTTCCTGAATAGGAAATGAGTCAGGTGTTTCTGAAACATATTCAGTCATGCTATAACCAAAGCAAGTCATTTAGAAAAAGAGTGGTAACCAGGGCTGAAGGATGGCTCATGAGAAAAACAAAACAGACAACAACAACAACAAAAAAGCATTTTCAAATTTCAGTTTTCCTCATAAATGCAACAGTCCTGCAAGACTTCCCAGACTTCCCCTATTGAGTATTGCCATCTGCCACTTGTAAAAGTATTTCCATTGAAATACTTCAGGAAAGCTCTTTCACTCAGTATTTCATTATATTGTAACATGATGGCACCAGGATATATTCCAATGGAAAGAACTTTTATTTTATTAAAAGATAAAATAGATTGTGTATATAACAAATTTAAGTTTAGTTTCATTTAATTTTGGAGCTTTTCTTTATTGTTTTGTCATGCTTGCAAGTCCCTTCACTGAAGCTGGTGTGAATTTTTAGTTTTTGTCTAGAAGGTGCAATTTTAGTTGAAATTAGGCCTATGAACATTAGCATCACCAGGAAAAAAATGGGAATATCATTCATTTTATGCATTAAAAACTTACAAATGTTAAATTATAAATTGCATTACCAATCATACTGCTACATACATACATGCCATATCATATCATAAATAGATTATATTTTTATTGTCTCTGTGACAGATTAAAAAAAAAAGTGAAGTTTTGCTCTTCAAACACTTTGAAAGAATACTATCAAGTTTACACAAAGGACACACAGTAGGTGAAAAAGAAACACTGCTGCTGATAAATGGCATGAAGACTTCACAATTTATTCTAGTTCTGAAGCAGGCTCTGCAAGCGCAATTCACTGTTGTTCTGTGCTGCCAGTGCATTCAATTTGGCCTGTGCAAGGAAGATGTTGGACCATAATTACTCCCACCTTGCACTGGAGAGAATTTCTACGGACAAGGTAGGTACTTGGCAGTCTCAGGAAAATATTGTCTTGGCCTTCTTCACGTTGTGTGCATGATTTCCATTTCCTCTTGAGTCTGAACTGAGCCAGGCCTTCCGTCCATAGTAGCCACTAACAGGATTGGAACAACTCAGTAGTCAAAATATGAGTGAGCAGCCAGTCAGCCATAAGAGGAAAAACAAAATAAAACCCAAATTCCTACAAATCGCATTCCTCAAAGGTCTCAAAAAACATACACCCACATATTTGTCAGGGTATTCACCATTCAGCATATTCACCATGTTGTAAGACAACAACAAATAATTGATTCACCTGGAAGCCAAATAAAGACAGCCCTCATATTTTTTTTGTTAGTTTATCATCTTTCTTAACCAGAAAAAAATGTATTTGTGGTCTGGTCCCATTCTTCTTTTTGAATCCTTGCCTTATTTCCTGACAGGTAACCCCAGATTTACAAAGCAACTTCAGTGTTATAATGCTGAGAACCCATCTTCTAGATCACCCACACCTCCTGCAGCAGGGGGGCACACAGGCTCCAGGGATCTGCTGTCTGTCTCAAAATGAGATTAAAACATCCTTCATTTTGAATACAAAGTTGCTTGAATGAATACGTAGAAATACTGGAGAACACTGTCATGACTTAAATTCTGTCCATCTCTGTAGTTTAGCTGCTGGAAGTTTTTTTCATCCCCTCAGTATTTGCTATCCTTAAACATCTAGAAACGAAGATTCTCCTTCATGTACTTTGTTTGTTTGTTTGTTTGTTTTGTTTCCACAAGAAAATCAGCAGATTTCACTTCTGCCTTTCAAACAGTCAGAATCAAAAAAATGTCACTAGTGCCTGGTGCTTTAGTGGGCTGATCTGGGTTTAAAGGCCTCACTCAGGATTTCAGCTTTCTTTTTGGTATTAAGGTATTTTAGCCTCCAGCATTGCCCTTCCACGTAAACACTGCTAGCATGCCAGGGGCTTTCTCAGTCACCACTGCTTCAGGCAGCCTGCATGATTACTCCAGCTGGTGAGAGCAGAGGAAACAGGAGGGAGAAGAGAACAGAAGCTGAACATACAAATCTACAGGAGAGTGGCTATAATCTTTTATGGAACACATAAACTCATAGGAACTGAGGAACAAAACCACTTTCCTGTGGTTAGAACATCTACTTTTGGTGTTCTACAGGAAGACCTACAGGCAAGGCTTAGTTCCAGTGCTTATGTCTGCATTTTATGAAAATTAGATAAAATACAAGGACAAGCTTCTTGGATATTGAAAGCACAGGGAAAAAAGGGTTACAGAATATTACAAGTTGTGGGTTTAAAGGTGACATTTCTCTATTTGGTGGTTTTGAGCAAACTAGATATTTAACTACTTAACTACTTAACTTTAGGTAATTTTTTTCCAAAAAAAAAAAAAAAAAAAAGGGTTCTATATCATTTAGATGATTCAAGGATTGAGTGGCAGTAATGCAGAAATTTTGGGGATTGCATTAGCAAATTAGGTACCTAATGTAGAAGTTAGATGGAAAAAAAAAACTTTATCTCATTGCAGGGATAACACCTTGTCTCGTGCTTTCACTTTGGTGAAATTATGTCTTCCTCTCATATCTTCTTCTGCAGAAGCTGGTTTGGTGGGAGAAACCATTTCCAGTTAGAGACTCCTGAAAGTGGCTCCTGTGTAGACCACCTACTAGGACATTTCTTCTTTATTTGCTATGCTTATGAAAGCCCTTCCTTATCCATAACTATCCTGGGTTCTTGTCAACAGTCGTGGAACACTGATTATTCAGCGTACTATGTGCGATTAGACTCTCTCCCACAGTATGCAGGGATCTTTTTTCTAAACCTACATCTCTCAAAAAGCTTGTAAGTAAGTATGATTTTTGCACTGAGCTAATATTCCATTATAAAACCCTCTACATCACTGTATAGTAGTAAATTATATTTCAGAAAAAAAAGAAAAGAAAAAAGTTTCATCACCTTATTTGTTAGGGGCAACTGGAATCAAGGCTAAATCAGATTGTAAGAATTAAAATTAACTCTCCTTAAGGATGCTTGCATGCATCTTTATGCTGTCATACTGTTGACATCTAAGCAGATTTCCATCTCTCCTGTGTAAGAAACAAAACAGAGGAACAAAAACAGCAAACCACTGATTTAAGGATAGCTTTTATGTAAATATATCAGCATGTGCACTCATGCACAAGAACATACACACACTAAGTGATCATAACATAGCATCTGTCCTACGGACAAAGCTGATGCCATTATTATCCATCTGCATTGAAAATGCATTTCCCATTGATCTGTAGAAGCTGCTCTAGTGCTAACAATTACAGTACAACCTTTCTAACAATTTTCTCATTTTTTCCCAAGTTTATCAGAAGCAAGGCTTTTCTGTGCATTGCATTTACAATTTCTGATAGCAGAAAATTCTTCCCATTCCTGAGGCTTAAAGGAGGTAAAGATGTGTTTGTTCAAAGTAACATTATTTGCACTCTTGTGTAAGCTTTATTTCTAAGTATCACTTTACATAGATCTGACAGGATTTTTTTTTTAATCTTCTATGTGTTAGCAGGGTTTAATGAAGATTCAAGAAAAGATTGACTAAATCCCAATGAATATGATAGTAGCAAGCTGTGACATCCTACTGCTTCTTGGTATTCCTCACTTTGCCTTTCTATACTTCAAATCAAAAACTTTAACTGGAAAGCAAGGGTCGGGATAATTACTGTAAACATAAATGTTATATCATATTATGTCAGTTTGTATGGGAAAAGGGAATCATCACAAACTCAGGATTAGGACTCGTTAGGAATCGCAAAATGTTATCTCTGAATACTAATAGTTTTTTAATTAATTCACATATTTTCATATCCTTTTAAAGTATGCTTTCCATTAATATTCTAGCAATGAAGTTTGCTGCAGGTTAGAAACTCTTTGTAGATTTGCAAATGTTTTCTATTAAAGGTCTGAATACATAAATTGTACAGGGAGAAATATTCATGGGAAGACTGACTTTCAAGAATCTATTTTAAAAATCAGCATGTGTAATTCTGGACACTCATGGAAGAAACCTAGATCTAGATCTTTTCTTGTTTTTTCAGTTACTATATAGCCCTCAACCTATACAAGCATAGTCTTACAGTGCTGAACAAAAAAACAACATTTATGGGAAACTCATGATGCATATGTGTACAAGATATTTCATGATGCATCATAGTGCATCTGTATCCGAGAATTTTTTTCCAGCTTAGAAACTGCAATCATCACATAGACTCTAAGTGAGCCCCAGTGACATTACTCAGCAAGAAGTTTACACTCCCTGACAAAGAAGAATTCACTGCCTGCACTCATCTTGAAATAACTACATTAATCCAGTAGGACTAGATAACATATTTATACACCACATTTGGGCAGGAGGCTGGAAGGTATTAAAAATTGTGGTGGCGACTGTGATTGACATATGGAATGAAGGGAATCAGAGACTGAGCTGGGGCTATTTGATTAGTGAAACTGTTAGTGGCTTTTACTGATAATCTAACTAAAAGGCAAAAAAAAAAAACAAAACCCTCCTCAAAAAATCATAAAGGACCTCAGAAATGGTGTACAAGTTTCAGCCTAAAGAGAGGTATTGCTGCTCCTGTCCTCTATTGGCTGGTCTAACCAGGACTGGTGGAGTTGCAGATGTGATTGGTGTGTGGTGTGTTTTTGCAAGACAGGAATTGTTGTCCACCTCTCATATTCACCTTTCAAAGACACAGCTTCAACCTCACTAGTCCTGGCTAGACCAGTTAATACAAAAGCATATAAAATTCCTTAGATAATGTCAGTGACTGTCATGCTTCTGTTTTACCAGCCACCCACCCAATCTTCCTAATAAAAGGATGAGATCTGCAATATCTGGAGTAAAAGTGATTCAGTCCATAAAAAAATTGACAATTATTTCCAAGCTTGAGCCAACAATCTTGAGTCAAACCCAAGAGACTGGAAAGAAATCCCAGTCTAGAGCTTATAGCAGACTGGAACCAATGCTAAGGAGTTAGAGGGACCTAGTTTAGCACAATAATGGATTACACATTGTTTAACCAGCAATGTCTCCTTATGCTTTTGGAAAAGATATGTAGCCTAGAATTTGCCATTTAGAACAACTCAGGAAACCCAATCACAATATCTTGCATATCCACATATTCTGCAAAACTTGAGGTAAATGCACAAAATAAAGCAGGTGCCCCGAACTCTGCCTGTCTTCTGCTGTACACACATCAGTTCAAAGCTTGATGACCTCCATGGCCTGGCTGAACTGGTGTGGAATCCATCAGACTACATAGAGGTATTTACAGGGTAACTGTAAACAGGCTAACCACTCTTGGCTCCTGTTACACTCGCTGGAAGTAAACAGTGTTAAAGCATATCTTTGCTTTTGCTAATGGAGGATGAAGACATGCTTTGGAAGTGTCTGTTTCCTGATGGTGACTCCAACAGAATGCTTAGGTAAGATAACTATTTTGAAAACATCACCTTGCTCCAGATCAGGCCAATATGTCCTAGAAAACGGCTAACCCACACCTCTTTCACACTTCCCATCTTAAAAGCTATTGAATATACATCAATTGAAAGCATCATCCTTTAGTCAAACTTGCCATCAAGATAAGTAGTACAGATGCTGAAAGTAGGACTATTGGGGACAGGATAGTTCTGTATCATAACAGCACATCTGTTAAACTGCTAAAATGCTTATACCTGTCCCTTGGTCTCTGCATTCCTCAGTTCCTTATTTATAAAACAGTAGCAATGAACCTCGCTACCTCTTAGAAAACTTGTCAGTATAAATATTGCAAAGAAACAAAGCCATCAGATTTCAAGTAATAGAAAGGTAGATAAGTGGAGAAATAGAGATAGTAACAAGACATTCTCTATTGACGGGTATGTCTGCTTTTCCTAAATTAAAATTAAAATTCCTTAGCATCTTCAGAAAGGTCTTTAGGAGGATGACAAAAAAAATTATTATATTTTCATTATAATAAGGGTTCAGTTTGCAAAAGCACTCAAGCCCAGCTCTTCAGAGGTATTGAGATGCATGATTTATTCTGAAATCAGCCAGAGTTGCCTTTGTGGGTCGAGGTCCAAGATATTTTTAAACATGCTAAGCAGAAAAGCAACTTAAAAATTAGCAATGCATTACTTATCTGACTGAAATGCTTTGCATTTGAAACAAAAAAATGTGTTAGCCTGTTTGCAGTTTACCTTTGTCCCGTACATGAAAAGATTCACTGATATGTTTGCAATTAAACCACACAGACTGCCTGTATTTAGTGAGGCTGAATATAGCCATGCTTTCAAAGTCATTGCAACATCAATTATCTAATGCTCCTAATACCTTCTCTGAAGCATGTAAGTGAGATGGAGAGATTGAGTGATTTGTCCAAGGTCGCAGAATAACTGTTCTGCTCTGAATTCTTGCACACAGAACAAAAAGTAGAATCTTTTGTCTTTCTTGAAATATACAATTTTCCCCCATTTCAGTAGTAATATCTAAGAAATCATGATCAAATTAAATAATTTTGCCTAATTTCACACTCCATTAAAAAAACTAGTTAAAAGAAATGCGGGTGAAATCCTGCCCATATATTGATATACTGAATGGCACTATGTACAATGGAAGCAAGAAGACTCCAGGTGCCACAGAGAGCAGGTTAACTCCTACTATCAAGTAGGAGTATTGCCTTGGGGAAGACTATTACTTTCTGTAGAAAGAAGGAAAGAATTTAGCAGAAAGAATTTAGCAGAAGGGAAAGAGCGTGCTTCCACCAAAGAAAATCATGTCTCAAGCAACAGGAAAATAAGAACTATGTTTATGTGTGAGTTTAATCTCAAGGTAAAGAAAAACAGAATTCTGTCTGGTTTTGCCCAGTACATTTCCAGCTCCTTTCTCATCAGGATCACCTTAGATCTGTGGCTTTTAGAAATGCTATATTCCTACATGGTCTCATTTATTCATTTGGAGGTTTATGGATAGTTCCACTGTCTTGGCATTTCAGAAGACTTCTGGAATATTTGATCCCCTTTGAGGTGGCCAGACACCACAGACTTCAAGGAAAATATAAGTACCTCTCATAATTTGCAGAATAGGATATCAGGGCTTTTGTAAGAAAAAAAAAAAAAAAAGGAAAAAGAAAAAGAAAGCCTAATAAGAGATGGTAGCAAAGCAAAAGAATAAATTTATAAATAGATTCATATATTTTACGAATCTTCTAAAATCATTCAGAAATCTCTACAGTCACAATGAAGTCTGATTAATCTCCTCCCAGATTCTTATTGCCAATAGGCAAAAATAATCAAGCATATATTTTAGGAAGTTCTCTTAAATTTATGTGTTTTTTTTTTTTTTTCAAAAACCAGGCCTGTCTGTGCTTTTGAGACCTGTCCATTTTCTGTGGCTCAAAGAGAATCAGGAGTACCAATATTTTTCAAGTTTTTCTCAGAGGTTTCCCTGTCTGGACTAGAATAATAGATTGGCCTCATAGGTCAACTTCATTCTCACCCACAGTTTAGGAACACAGAAGACTGGAGATAATAAGAAAAAGAAAAACAGAACTCTTTAATCCAGTGCTATCATAGAGAAATCGGTTTCATGTTCAGACATAACTAGGTCATTTTCCTCCAAAAGAAAGATAGGTTTGGCATACTATATTTTCCAAAATAAGTCCACTGCTTTATTCACTACTAACTTGTCCTTTTTGTTTTATCATTGCCAGTCACAAGGCCAAGTGATTTTAAAAGCTGCAGAGCACTGATGTGTTAGGAGAAAATACAGGATGGCCAATTTATTTGGCCCAAATGCAAAAGGTCTGCTCTGAAATACCATTATTTTTACAACTTCTTCAATAAAGGAAATGGAAATCAACTTGTAATGTATCCATTACATTTACCAGCAATTCCTGTTCTAAATTACTTCCCTTCATTCTCACTGAAGTCAGTTAAATTCTAGCTCACATTACATCAGCTGTAATGCTAACCTAAGACTTTGGCTTGCAGTAGCACCCTTGATGCTGAAAAGTGTTGGAAAGTTCTCTGAGAACTCCTCAGATCTTTCTTGGCACCCATTCCTGTGGCAGCAATTTTCTGTTTGTATTCTTTTACACATCCATACACATATGCATGTACATGCATGTGCGTCTGTGTGCGTTGCAAAATCCTTTATCTCTGAGCTGGGGGGAAATACAGACCACAGCGTTTTTATTAAAAGTGAATAGCTATTCAGTCAGTCCATTCACTTACTTATAATAATTATATATATTATTTATTGATGTACACACACACGGACACAGTCACTCATACTTATCTGGTTGGGGGCCAACCCCATCCATCTATTGGCAAGTGGAGAGTTGTACTGACACGCGAGGTAGGTGTTTAGAAAGTCCACCTTGGGGGGCCCTTGTTCCACCAGGCGAGCACATAACTCCGCAGCGTTTGACGCCCTATGGCAGCCATCGATGCTTGGGATATAGTTGGAGTTGCACAACCCGCTGTTTTTGCTATCATGGTGCTGCGTGTTGGGCTGACTGTTTTCTTTCATTTCTTGCAGATGCAACAAGTCTGTAGAGCTTACCAGTGTTTGGGAGATTTTCACACCCTCCCTCTCTGCTTGCACTTTTCCTCCCTTTGCCTGCTGTTTTCTCATCCACCTTCACAGGCTCCCATAGAATCACTTACACAAACTCACTAAGAAGGAGCCTTTGTGAAAAACGAAGGTACACAACTGAGTCTTGACTTCTTAAATCTGCCCTCCTATGAGAACAATCCATTAGCAAATGCCATGTCTCCGGTAAATCCTTTTAGAGTATATTGAAACAGCAAACCCAGCAGGAGATCCACACTTCTGGGGACACCGTCACAGTCCTTACTTAACCACTCAAAAGAAGCATCAGTAAATAAAACCTCCAATTTTGATGGCAAATGTATTGTAAAAGACACAGAAATGTCTCCTGTGTTGTATACACAGTCAATTGCACTGTTTGTGATTAAGAAAAACTGAGACTAAACCCAGCTGGTGCTTGACACTTGCCAAAAGTGGAGTATCCAGCTCAGTGAAAAATAAATATTGCTGATAGCTCCCCACACAGTAATCTGAAATTATTGCCCTGAAAGTTTTGGAATTGATAATGTGAAGTGGGCAAAAAGAAGCTTGTATGAAACTAAAGCATAGCAGATTTATTTATGAGAAAATATGAGGAAGGAGGCCACAATTCTATTCACTAATCTGACTGCCCTCACTTGGTACAGTCACAGCCCAGATGGCTCCTTCGGCTTTTCCTCTTCTTGCCCCTTCCTATCCATGCAACTTGTGAAATTTCCTGCCTAGAAAACTGGACTGGAGAGTGAGCAATGAAATGCATAATGTAATTTCATGTTTATTGTTACAGAAGAGACAGCATAGTGTTGGCTTCTGCCATGTCGACAGCAAACAAAATTCAATTACTGTTTGGATATGATCAATTATTGCCAAACTACCTGCCAAGTCTATTTGCTCTGTTGGCAAGGAGAGCAGTTCCTCCAGAAAGGATGTCAAGTATTCCTGGGGAAAAGAAAGAAGGCATGGAGAGGAGAAAGAAAACATGAAAGAATGCTACTGAATGACAATAAATCCATTTTAGGCCAAAGTTTTGCTGTGTTAAGCCCCTAAAGTGTGACAAGGAAGTCAGTGCCACAACAGACCCAGGTGGAACTGAAAAGGCTATCAGCTGTGCTTCACAGACACTTAGCAGCACCAGAGGAAAAAATCGCTTGCAGCTGGTCAGTGCAAAAATCATTGTAATATTCAGTGCAAAAACGTCACCAGTATTCTCTCCTTTCCACCACCATTTACATACACAACAAACTTTGTATGAGCCTTTTCAATTAAATCAGAGAAGATAAGCCAACTGCCTGTGAAAAAAAGGCACTGATGTGTACTCATGCTTTTTAGAGCCTGAATATTTCTCTATTCAATAGGACAGGGCTGAGAGCCTGCCTACCTATGCAAATAGCTTTAACCTTTTTCTGTTAATTCGCATAAAGCAGCAGGTGTTGAGTAAAGACATGATTACACCCTAGTAATCTTTTAAGAGGTGACTGACATATAGTTCCTGAACTCTGAAAGATTTTTTATCATCTAAGTTATAGCAATTTTGTTATGGGAATGATGAAAAAAGAAAATAGTGCAAATCCAGGCAAGGATGCAAAAATATAGGTGCTTTCCACTTTCATACTTTTAGAACAGAGAATGCATTGCATCCTAGACTAATTTAAAGTCCAGAACACACAGAGAAATATATACTACTTCAGGTCGTTATGGGAAAGTATGTCATACTAAAAGGTCTCTCTTTTGAGAATTTACAGACTATTGCAGCTAATACTCATTTGTGTTTTCTGCATGCACACTAATGATGGACACATGAAAACTGTAGGCAGACTACTTTATCTGACTTCAGCCTATGGCATATGAATTTTAGAAAGTGACAAAGATTGTAACACAGAACACAGGAAAATATTATTTACTGTAATGAAATTCTGCAAAGAGCAATGCTAGAAAAATCAGCTGAAGTCACCATCAAGCAGCTAATAATAAGGCAATTTAGTAGAATTATTGATTTAGCAACAGGAAGTAGACCTACTGTTCCCACATGTTCTGTTCCCCACTAATTCCAAAGAGTCTGCATGCTTTATCAGCTATTAGGCTGTTATTAGTATTAGGGCATTATTAGGAAGATGCTGATGCTGACAAGCCTGGAATAGGCATTGACATAGGGATACCAGGGTGCCCAGTCCATCCCAGTTTTCGTCTGCTAGCCGGGGAAAAACCCTTCTCATCCTTCCCTTCCAGTACCTGTCCACATCCTGTGCCATTATCTTAGTCATACGCCTAACAGATTTAAGCAGAAGGCACAGAACGTGCCTGCAAAGGATCTTCAATCTCTTCTTTGTGCATAACAATGAATTCCAATTCATATTCCTGTTATATATTTTCTTGTTATTAAAATTCTAGACTGGCCTTTACATAATTAAAAATACAGCATGGACTTTAAATCTAAATTGTGGATAAATCAGAACATCAGACTTATAGAGAGATTATTCAATTGCACTGAAGTGCATTTTTGTCCATTCATAATGCTATTACTACGGTACATGTATTTATATAAGGTAATAAAGAAAACAAGGTAATGCTCTGGGAAAGCAACTGTTTTCATAGAAACAATGTTTCAGCAAATCAGACTGCATTATAAAATCTAGTAAGAATGAAGTAATTCCATTTCTGTGGCTGCATCTTGCAAAAGACGATGATGGCATGTGACAAAGTAATACACTCACCTGAATAACATCAGAATAGCCATGCTGGGTCAGACCAAAAATCTGTTCAGCCTGTTTATTCAATAGTGGCCAAATACTACCTGCTTTTGCAAAATAGTTATGGAAACAGCTCACACAACAATCCAGGGTACTGCTCTAGTCTGCAGCAGTTGAAAGCTTAAGGACTTCCTGGGGCCAAGCCTGTAACTTTGTTTGCATGCATTTTTGTATCCATCAACAAGCACTGATGGATTTTTCCCCATGCACTAGCTTTTTCAGGAGTGAAATCAAATACTGTCACCGTTTCATGCTATGCATAAGAGGTTAAAGTCATGTTTCCTAACTTCTTCAAAAAGGAAATTGTTCCAGAAATTATGATACTGAGTAAACAAAACAGAGGAAAAAATAGAAAGATTTTCTGGATGCAGTAAGTTATTTTAATAACAAAATACCTCAGAGCAGTGTCACTAATAAAGCTTTTTTTAATGCCTTTTTGTTCTCTAGGCTGTGATGAATCTTTGTTTGCTAAACTTTCTGTTGTGTACATGATTAGACACAGCTTTATCATTTTAAGTTGTTTATACAATGCATCTTAACTCTATTCATTGTCTTTATTAAAATAACATATGTTTACAGGAGTAAAAGTTGATTGATCTTAAGTTGTTCTTAAAATTACAATAATAATATTTTCCTCAGAGAAAATATATACATACATATATATATACTGTTCACAATCGCAAAAAGAAAAATCATTGTACTAGAGCATTTACATACATAATTATAGATTATACATTTACATAATTATATAAATATATATTAAAATATGAACATATATATATATAAGTATGTATTTATCTATATAATTATGTATCCAGAACAGATTCACATAAAAGACCATGGAAAAAGAGGGACAAAACAAAATGAAATGAACAGGAGATAATGGCCCCACCTTTATTATACAGAGTAATAATGACATGGCTTGTCCTAAGTTGTTATATGCACAGAGAGACATAGAAAGAGAGAAAAGAAGGAAGGAGGGAGGAGGGAAATGACTTTACTAAGAATACAAAGTTAACATTTAAATATTAATGTATTTAGAATGCTCTAGTGAGATTTACTTTACTTTTATACCTTGCTTTTCTAAAATAATAGAAAAAAAATATCTGGGATGAACCAGAGCTAAACAGAACTGATTGCTTTGTTATGTTCTGACCTATTCATGAGCAAATCATAACCCCACAGTGAGAGTGGCAAGGCCCAGGGATGTGAAGGATATCTTCATGATTAGGTTAGCTGGACACTCCTCTGAGACCCATCTCCAGAAGGTTCCTCTGCTAGACCAGAACATTTCTTCACATTGAACTTCTAATGGCTGGAGGGTAATTACCAAGTTCTGCTTTTGAAAATTACTGCTGGAGTGCTGAGCTCTCAAAACTCTGTCAAAGTCAAAGGTAATGCTGCTTTCTGTTAAGAGCTGTGACGTGTCTGGCCCAATGTGCTATCTGAGATGACAGAGAAGAGCCCAACATGACCCTGGGTACAACAGCAATGCTGCTTGATTAAGGTCCCCGACCTGCCAGGCTCTGTCTGCTCAAGGCCTCTTCTGTAGTGTGTTTTCCTGCCCACTCAGTTGTGCTGCTTCAGTTCAAAAAAAAATAATACCTCTCTGGCAGTTACTCAGCCTCCTTGCCTTTCTCAGCACCCTGGTTTCCCTGAGCTGGCTTCAGCACTGCTCACAGGCAGTGAGCTGTGCTGCCTGTGTGAGGGCAGCTGCCTGTATCAGGGGCTGCCTGTATCAGGGGCTGGGAGGAATGGTTGTGTCGGGAGGCAGGGCAGTGCCACGTAATAGGTTAGCTGCTGGCGAGGCCAAGGCCACAGATGCAGGACACCTCGGTGCCTGCAGAAGAGCCGGGCAGGTTCCGGCAGTGCTGGATTGACCCTGAAGGCAACACACCCTGCAGGCTCTAAGCAGCTCCATGCGGAGCCAGGTCCTCAGTTTCCCCCTCACGCTCAGCACCGGCGCAGAGCCGCCCACGCCACTCACGTGCAGCGCTTGTGTGACCGCTGCAGGATCTGTCTTCCATGGCCTTCCCTCCCTGTCGGAGCAGCTGCACAGCCGAGCCGGAGGGAGTGTGGGCTGTGTGGCACTGGGCCTGGCGAGGGCCCTGCTGGATCCAGCTGGCTCTGCACACACTCATCCGAATATGCCAGAGCATCCATGTCACCGTTCATCTGCAACCCACATAATCCACCCATGCAGAATTGAGACCTGGCAGTTACTCATTTTATTCTTTGAAGCTTTTAATATAATCGTGGAGACGGACGCCATTAAAAACCCAAGAGGGAAATAATGGCTCTGTCTTCAGAGGGCAGTCTGTATGCTTTGCTGTAAATAAGATGTCAGATCAGTTAGGCAAAAGGCGGAGAGAAGAAAGTGACAAATAATTTCTCATTTAGTCAGTACTTTTTATGGTACCCAGAATAAGCTAGGCGTTCTATAGAAAAAAAATATATAATTAAGGTCATTTAAATGTATCACAACAAAGGCAGAGGATACATGAAGAGAATGTAACTAAAGAGTTTTGAAAGAAATATAGAAGCAAAAAAAGGAATGTGAGCAAAGTTAAGATTGGTTTTATTAACCCAACACAGAAGTAGGAAGCACATATCAAAAAAAAAAGACATGTGCAGCTATGCACATGAGGACAGAATTACACATGGCCTTGAATAAAGCATTTAAATAGATGTGTTAGAGAGGGGATGGCATAAATCATGAAGATAGATTAAAATATATTCACCCTGAAGGACATGCATGTTGCTAATAAGGAAACTGCAGTAAGGCAGACTACAGTCAAGATTTCAGTAAAAGTATAAGGTTGTAGAAAAAACAAGAGAATAATTTGAAGCAGAGACAGACAGTAGCATTTGTCAATGGTTTACTTTGAAAGGAGGCAAAGATATAGGTCCATAACAGTGGTGTCACCAAAGGTGTCACAGGCCAGCAAAAGGCTAACAGTTTCAAAAGTAGCTCATTAGAAGTTAGATATTATGCCCATAAGTAACTACCTAAATTAAAATGGCCTAGTACTGAAAGTGAGAATTTGATGTTCCTACAGATTTTGAATGAATTAAAGAGAATCTGAGATTTCTGAATCTTGGGGTTAGGCATAAGCAGGAATTTTAATGCCTAAAGAATTAGACAGTGTACCAAGTATACCAGTTTAAAGACTTGTGTTCAATATACAGTACTTGAAGGGGAATCAGACTCATGCATTGTCATGTCAGAATGTTGGATTATAAAATGTAAACAATAGGAATTACTGGAAAAGTGTATGATGTAAAAAGAAAAAAAAAGTACAGAAAGTAAAAGAAAAGGGAGTTTTGGGCATGACATTAGCTAAAAAAATCTATCAGGAATAGATATAAGAACTTCTATGAAAGTAGGATGAAGAGCTACACTCTTACTATTTACATGAGAAGAAGAGAATTAAGCCTTGTTTTCTCTACACTGTAGTGAACACTTTAACCTCTAAAATAGTAGAAAAAAGTTACATCGACACTTTTTTCAATTGACGTTTATTGAGAAAAAAGGCTCTGTTCTGCCCTGACCCTAACCACAAGCCCAGTTAAAAAGGGCTTTATGTAATTAGCTAAGGGACATATCTCTAGAAAGTGGCTTAAGTACTCTGATTTTTCCCAGTAGTTCCTAGTAAAGCCCATACCCCATCCTTTGCCTCATCCTTAATATCTGATGCTTATGTAGTTCCCTGCTTGATTGCTAGTTTTTACAGATCCTGCTCCTGGGTGCCATAGATTATCTGTGACTGCTTGTGGGAAGCCTAACTCAGTTTTATATATTTTTGTTCCTAGGTTCAGTCAAATTTGCTTAGAGAAATTAATCTGAGACCTTACAGCAGATGAGGTCTTACAACATATTTGGCTATCCAAAAGGCAGCTAGCAGCACAACAGATTTGGCTAAAAGGCAGCTAGCAGCACAGTCTTTCCAGTGCCTAAATATTTTAGTGTAGTATCTATATTTACATTTCCCAAGGCTATAGTAATAACAAGTTCACCAGTTGTGCCACAAGATGTTGTGAATTATGGGTTAGGATTACTGGAAGATATGTTCTTCCTCTTCTTGTCCGTCAGAATCAATTAAAACAGTGACACTATAAGCTACCTTGTCATTTTTCAGTAAGATTGTGCCTATTACCAGATTCATGGGCAATGCCAGCTGCCTCCATTTGTTAATAATATGGGATATTTTTCTTCTGATACCTTCTTCAAATCTGCTTGAAATTAATTTAGTATTTTTCTTTGAAAAAATATATAGGTTACTGAACATGTGAATTGGATCCAATGGTATTGTTGCCTGAAGTGAGATATTATACTAAGCATGATCTCCATATTTCAGTGCCATGTACATTCACCCTACTATCACTGGCACAAAAAATTCATCGTATATGACCAGTCATTATAGCTCTGGAGAATAATCATGGAGAAAATTTTGTATAGACATTCAATGACCTTCTGAATCACATATTTTACAAAAGTAGCTGAAATTCGGCAGGTACTAAAGACTAACCTTTCAGCAAGTACCCAGCTATTCAGAATTTATCAAGAAAATACCAAAGGAAAGTGCTCTGCCTGTCAAGAATAGGTTTGCTTTTTGTGATAGAGATCAAAAATTGCTGTGTGTAATGCAAAGGTGAATTCTCAGGACCTCTTTTTAAGTTTCTGCTTTTGCTCTCTTTAGGTGCTACTAATTCATGTTATACAAGATCAGGGCAAGATCCGAGTCACTGACAATGTGCATCAGTTCTACAATAAGGTGAGAAGAAAACATGAGAAGGACTGAATATAGAGATTCCTGTGCATTTTCTGTGTCTCAGCAATTCACCAATATTATGCATCTGGGCTGTATCAGGGCTTGGGTATCTGGAGAAGAGGGTTTAGGCAGCTGAATCACCGGACAGGACAGAGTCTCACAGATGTTACAGAGACAGAAGGTTACAGCTGCCACCTGTGTAAAAACAGTAGTGGAAGACTCAGGATCCATACTTGCACAGACCTAAATGCCACCATCTTATGGACAACAAAAAGCACAAGCAGCATTTCCCACCTAATGCAGAGAATGGAAAAGCCAACCTGAGAGGAAATGCATGGGTATGCGGGGAATCGAAAGAGGGCCTACTCATCCCTATCTTGGGGTAGCAGATGGGCGTTGATTCCTTATTTGTAACAAAGAACTGAATTTTCACTTTTTTTTTTTTATTTTTGCCGGTGTGCAAGATCACGAGAACATGCACTTCAGATTTTGTATCTACATTTATTATTTTCATTTTATTTTTTTCACCTTTTAATTCCGCACTTATATATTCTTGTAGAGACACAGCAGCCAACAGTTATCACCTGGACCATCATGCCTATGTTGTAGAAGACTGTAGTGTAAACATAGCTCAAGTTAGACTTCAACGGGATGCACCCACCTGGGAAAGATGATGTTCTGTCTCTGAACATAGGCGTGAGTCAACATGGTCAGAGGCGTGACCCTGGTGTCAGAATAGGAATTTGCTGGCCCCAGAAGACCTGTTTATTGCTGTCATTATTTGACTCAAACACTGTAATCAAGAATGAAGGCTTCAGTATGGAAGATTATATATAAAAAGCAACAAGACACTGTCCCAGTGAATTTTCTGCAAAAATGTAACACAAGGAGAGGGTTGAAGATAGTACAGTGGAATGATATGGAGGTAAAAACATAAGATTTCCACTCAGCAAAAAAATAAATAAAATAAAAAACAGAAACTACAGAACATTAGCCATTGAACCATTACCAAATTTTGGTATGCATACTGGGGTGGTCACAAAGAGAAGTCTCATTCTGTAGGAAATTCTGACATTTTGGAATTTGTTCTTATTCTGAATTAAACCAAAAAATTTAAATACCAACATTTTCTGACATACAGTTCTAGGATAATGTCTCTTTGGAAGTGTCAGAATTTTAATACAAGTTTCTTGTTAATAACGTTGATCATTAGACTGCAAGAGATCATATGTATGAGGATATATCTGCTATTACTTACAATAGATGGAATAGTAAAACATTATTCAAACAGTCAAAATGAAATTATGATTCATAATAAAAATGAAAAATGATGAAATCATAATGAGAAAGTCTTCTAATGACTGTACTTCAACTAGTTTCAGTAATTATGTAGGGATAAAATTCTTTTTGATGCTATTGTGAGATCAGTATGATAGTTAAAATTTGTAAAACCCGGCCACCAGCATGATAATTGTCTGATTTTTCTCACTTATTTGTTATCAGTTCTTCAGAAGGTTAGATAGGTTTAATGCTTACTGCCACATAAGGTACCATTATATGCACCCCATTAAAAAAGCTAACAGTTTGGTTATTGACAGGTGCTCGTTTAGCAGTGAAAACGATTTTTTATTCTAGTACAATAACCCTAGATGTTAAAAGGAATTACAGTTAAGATAATTGAAATTTTATTACAAGAGTGATTAAATTCTTGTATTTACATGTACTTGTATTTATCTCTTTACAGCAGTGCTTATGGGAATTTAGCTATACAACTCCCATAAGTGCACTGAAAATTTATTCCTTTGTGTATTATTTTGTAGTTTTCAATAAATAACAACTTGAGGTTTATGAACTACAATGTACTAATTTTTGTCAGCTCTGTATCCAGGTCTTTCTTTTTGTCTTTTGGGAATTAATTCATAAAAGAATTACTTCATAGACAATACTTCTTGTGCCCTATAGCATCCTTACATGTTGAAAGAGTTTTTACTGTGGATTTTGTTGCTTCGGTGAGTTAAGAAAGCATTTATTAAATTTAGTGTTTTGCTGAAGGAAAAATCACAAGATACAAAAGACAGAAATATCACTCTCCTAAAAGCTCAAGCTAATAATCCTACCCACAATCTGGTAAAGTGGTAGGGACGCACAGAAGCCCCCAAGGCACTGGTCTGGGCTTGTGCAGGGGTTTCATTTACTCTCAGGCCGGGTGCTGGCCCACATTCTCCCTTGTCCTGTCCATGGCCATGCACGAGCAAGTTTTGATGTCTTCTGTAAAAGCTAGATGTAAAATCTATGGCGTAGTCGTATAGTTGGATTTTATGGTCTCACATGAACATTCTGCATCTTACTTAAAGAGGTGGAAATTATACTCAAAGATTCAATTTAGTTAGGTATGGAAATGAATAACAAAGTCAACACAGCATACTCAACAGTATTTGTTTTGTTAATAAATTCCATTTATTTTATTCTATTCCTCTCATTTGCAGTTCCAGTATAGCACTGAGTATCATTTGTTAGGTCACACTTGTGACCTAATCATTTAATTTCCTGAATAAGCCACCAAATGAGATGCCCTCGGGCAGTTCAACCCATCAGAGCTATTTTTACTGTCTAGAAACTCATGCACACAGCATTTATTTGGTCTTATGAAGGCCATATGCATGATTTAATTTTAAAATGAACCCTTATCGTACAAATATCCATGATGCAGACAAATGTCTACTGCATCTAAACCTTAAACTATCTATCTCTGCCTCCTTAAAAACTTTCATGCCCATTTTTTCCTTATAATGTTCCACTGCATCCCCGAGGAGCAACTCTGTCTTTCCATGTACCTACAGCTGCCCTTTCTCTCTGCTTTTTTTCTCCTCTTCTATAAATCCATTACAAAGACCAGGCCACTCTGCAGTGGGAAGAAGCAGCCAGGCTGTCCCTGAATTTCTTGGGCAAACAGTATGTCCTGGAGACGGCCAAATACTGTAAGACTTGATGGCCTTTTCTCCCTCTTGTCTCTGCTTTGACCTTTCAGCCACCTTCACGTTCTTGGACTCCAAAAGTCTCATTTACATGGATGTTTCACTGAAGCTCAGTATAACCCTCATGTTTTTCCCAGCTCCTGTGCTTTAATATACACTTCCCTCAACAGCAGAGAATGAGTATTTGTACCAAGGACACTGTCCATCAGGTAGATTCATGTATTTCTCAGGCAATACAGGCAGATAATAACACTCTCTCTGGTTTCCTCTCTCACAAAAATACAATATAACTTGATACTTTGATGTGCTACTAGACACAGTAAATTTTCTCCGCAATTCACTTGAAAACGTATTTCCGTTCAATTACCTTAGTCAGTTATCTGACTTATTTTTACAACTTTTCTCAATCAAAGTTTGGAGAGTTGAAATCCTACCCTATGCTATTATTTCTGGCTGTTTTATAATAAATAAAAAATGTTACCAAATTCATCTTCCAGGTCAGTGTCTTCATTTTCCTTAAATCATACTCAGTGCATCCTGGATAATAAAATCAATTTATGTTACTGCACAATAAATAATCACATCATTTAATAAACCTAAATATCAATTTCACTATTATAATACTAGATACCAGTATTCTAAGTAATTACACCTGAAGTCTTAAAATATTATTTTTCCAGGCAAGATAATTATTCACAGAGTTATTGCATAGTACACTGGATTTGTCTTTTCTCAAATACATTTTTATTTGATAGCTTTAACCAGTCTCAGTAGATATGATTGCTACCATGCAGAAAAAGAGAAAAGACTAGATAACTGAATGAATCGCCAATTCATCCTAAGCTCAAAAAGTCTTCAGGCAAAGCTATTCAAAGCACAGACAAATTAAAATGTAATTTACTCTTTTTTTCCACTTCAGAAATTAATGCCCAAGTTCTTTGTTTAGCCCCTATTATTCATACAATAGAAAGTCCTAGGTCACTGCATACAGGCAAATGATATTTAGCAAAGGCTCGCAGTTGGGTCTAATTGGTTATCTTGTGAAAATTATATGTTTCCAGAATAAAGATAAAAATGCATTCCTGCTAGCAAATCTTTGTTGTAGAAAAACAACTACAAGGAATTTTTTTAACAGATACAGTGATAGGAGGTATTCTTTCTCAGATTAATTTTTCTTAGGACATAATTATTTTTTTATTATATGTTACATAAACATTTTACACAGGCTTTAGAAATGAATGAATCAATTTTAAAATAAATTTATTTTTCAGACTTTTTACATAATAATTCGGATGTTCTCATATGTCATTTGATCACTTGAATATTCCAACCAAAGCCAAAGTCTATACAAAGCATGGGGGCAGTTTTATTGGGAAAAAAAAAGACTAAAATAAAACTATTTAATAATTTTTATTTCCTGATACCAGTTTCTGGAATTCTGGAATTTCTGGGGTAGGTCTACAGTCACTACATAGCCCCTTTGTTTTGAACTGTTTTGCAACTATTCATTTCTCCACAGTTTCTTTTTTGTCTGAACGAAAACATTTCTCCAACTTTATTTTAGGACTGTGTAGCGATTATAGCCAAACTGACACCTTCATTTCCATAAAAAAGCAAAACAGAAGAAAAAAAAACCACAAAATTCTTGCTAATTCTTTTATTTAAAACTGTAAGTCAGGATTGTTATTCCATTTGTCATCTTCAGCACAAATCATTCTCTCCTGATCTACATCAGGATTTCCTTAAGACCTGCAGCCTAAGTAAGTGACACATCTAAAAGACAACCCGTCCTGTCCATTCACAGATTAAACTCTCACTACCTCCTTGCATCCCAATATCTGAAAGGATTTTTCTTCTAAATTAAAATCTTCTCTACTAATAACCATAGAAGGAAACTCCATCATACTTTGCCCATTACCCACCTCTTCATCTGTTTTCTTTCTGTCTTCAACATTTTATATTGTGTGATACATATTTCCCTTCACTGTCCTCTGTGTCTAGTTTTGCCCACAATTTCCCTTTACTGGTTCCATCACCCATCTACGATAATTTTCAAGCAAACACGTCTGTGCTTAACTGGATACTATCTACGTAGTGGTAGGTATCCACTTAGGAGGAGCGACTGGTACATAAATACATGCCATTATCTTAGTTGTCTTAGTCCCATTTTTATCAAATTGCCTGCAGAAAAATTTGCTCAAAGTCTAGGCTACCAGTGCACCATCAGCCTGTCATACTGTGCATGGTCTCATTCTGATGTTGGTCTCTCTCTGCTGTTTCCTGCTTTGCATTTAGAATATCATTTTTTTAGCAACAGAGACCTGTTGTTATTTTTGTTATTAGCACCTTACGCAATGGCATGGTAGTTCATGAAAAGGACTGGTGCTAATATAGATAATGATAACAGCATCAGTAGCTTATTCTGGAAAATTATTATGCACAGAATGCTCCTATGATGCGAGAATTGCAACAATGAATTTTTGGTAGCCGTTCTTTACCACATACACTGACCTGTCCCTTGTTTGCACCACAAAATTAGCCATGGTTCTGGTCCAGTGGAAGTAATTGCATGTTGTTTACAGTCACATTATGGAAAGTTTATCATCTAACTTTCTACCTTTTACACTGATGCAATGAAACTAGTGTGAGTTATGTACATTCTCCAGGCAGTCTCTTCTGAACCCCATCGATCTTTTGTACAGTAATGAGTCATTGTAACCAGTCACCTGTGCAATGACTGAGTGATGAGCTGGAGAGCCGGCATCACAGAACAAACTAGATCCAACAATAAATAACACTAGTGGATCATTAAACCCCAAGGAGTAACCAATGAACTCTTTCAGTGTATCTCTGGAATTATTTCAGATGACTCTTCAAAGTAATTTAAAATGTGTCAATTGTTACATAATAAACTGCAAGCATTACAGTGAAGTGTTTCTTTACACTATGTTACCACTTTTACTTATTTCTCTGGCATCAGTGCATCTGACTGTGAACAAAGTAATAGGTATGGAGGAAATCTATAGTCTGAGGTTGCTTTCTAAATTCACAAGGCACGTTTAAACCATAAATACTCAAGGAAAATCTTTTACCTTAAGCGCCAAATTGCCTTAGGCAGACAGAAATTTAGAAATATAGGTAGTATCTAACTTCAAGAAATGTGAGGGGCACTTAAACACCTAAGGCCCACTTAGAATTTATGCAAAAATGTTTTTTAATGCTAACTTTAACCAAGAAAATCACCTTCAGGAGTTTAAATTTATCTCATGCTTAACCAATGTTGAAGCATACAAGCAGTGAAATAAACAAGCCATTAAGGGACTAGATTTTGCTTCCAATAAGATTTACAATATATATTTTTCTCTATGGCCAATAGAATACACTTCAATTCCTTCTCTCAGTGCAATGAGGAAAATGAAAGGGAAATGAATGTATGGGAGGGCTCCGAAAACCCACTTGCTCACAGTGTCTCAGGTCTCCATTGCTTAACACAAGGCTTGTCAGGAGCAATTCCACTCTAGTCATTAATGGCAAGTTTTAGGAAAGCATTTTGGTATATACAGTGCATTTTAACTTAGAAACCTAAGTCCAAAAAGAGATCTCTAAGAACCCTGGCTAACCTAAGAGCTGGTGAAATGTCCAGGAGTCCTTAATGATTAATGATTTAGACTAATGGTCTAGAGGGATATCCATATTTTCCAATCTGAGCTAGCCATTCAATGACAAAAATACACTTTTTTTTTAACAGAACATTCAGTTCATTTGTACTATTTTTGACACTGTCATTAGGATGAGATCACTTATGCCTCAGACACATCCAATCCTCTTCACTGACCATAAGAAGTCTACAAAATAGGCACATCTACTTGCTAGGATGAGTCAGACTTCTGTGGTTCTACATTTTGATTAGGAAACTTAATTTGATGTCTCTTTCGTGTGCCCAGAGGCACCTTCACAGTTTGGCTCAGCAGCTTTCAGGCGCCCTGTTTATCCATAAGCCTGTTTCTCATTCAACGCTAGACCTAGATCTACGGAGGTGAGGAATACAGTAGGCGCAGTCTGAAGCTATTTATACTAGAGTGAGACAAAGTGAGAAATCTGTCAGGTTGCCCAAATTCTAAGGCATGAATTATGTACTTAGAGAATACTTCTTCAGATTGAATTCTTGTCAAAATCAATAAAATTTTCTGCTGGATTAGAGGTCTGCTTTCTCAGTGTGAGGACCAATGTCATCCCTCTCTGGAGCACTGCTCATATCCTGGGAACTCACATGCTTCACACAGATTTGACATAGTCAGAGTCTGGCATCAATGAACAGTAAAATTCAAACTAAAGTCTGATGTGGATTTCACTGCTTAAGTCCCAGTGCTTAACATTTTGCAAAGGGAGGGTTCCTACTACAAACTATCCCACTTATGTTCACAAACAGAGAAGAGATGAAAATCTGCAGGAGTGGGAAACAACCCTAATGTAAAATTAGCATAACGCGCAACACTTTGGACTTATTAGAAACAAAATAAATATATGGTGCCAGGTGTCCGTATATCTATAAATACACGTTACATCTGCGTGGAATTACCTTCATCGGAAAATGCTGGGGCCGGGGCCGGGGCCGGGGCCGGGGCCGGGGCCGGGGCCGGGGCCGGGGCCGGGGCCGTGTCTCCTCGGCGGACGGGGGAGCTGAGCAGGGAGGCGGGAGCTGCAGCCACGCGGCCGGCGCGTGACCAGGCAGCTCATTGGGCGGCCTCGCGCGCTGGCGGCGCGTGATCCCCTCGCTGATTGGCTGGTTGGGTTGCTGGGCTCCGCGCGCTGCCGGGCAGGGCAGGGGCTGCTCGGGGGTGGGAAACTGTCTAAGTTGTGTTTAACCCGGGATAAAGGTCTTTGGGTCGCCGTTACAGAGACCCTGCTCCTCAATCCGCCCGCGAATGGCGCCCAACGTGGGGCTCGAAGACCAGCTGTCTCTCCGGTTGCACCGTTCAGCTGAACTCCGGGATTCACGCTGAAAGGAAGCGTCCTTTGTGCATGCACCAAAAGCCTCTTGAAATGAAAGAGGTAAGCGGCTGGGAACTACGGGTTCATACCTAACGAAGGAACAGAAAGACTGAATCCGCTACTTCACAAGGTGCAGCGAATGACGCCCGAACAGGGACAGAGATAGGGGGCAGACGCGCTTGTCGCACTGGGGCGTAGCTCGACTGAACGAAGGCTGAACGGAAGCTGCGCACAAGTGCCTCCTGCAGGACGGGGGTGAGCAGGCGAGAACGACGGGGAACTCCATGGCACAGGAGCAGAAGAATATGGGAGAGGCGGCTGATTTGAAACAGCGCATGATACGGGCGCGTGAGCACGAACTGCACCCAAATGCTCGTACAGTGAACGACCTGCCAACGTGGGATAAGGTCGGGGTGATACTGCGGGACAGGGCAGACGTGGCCGGGGGCGGCGGCTCCGCCTCGGCTCGCTCGGCTCGGCACGACCCTCGGGCGCCAGGACGGGGCGGCGGCGGCGCGGGCCGGGATCCTGGTGCGGGCGGCGGGCGGGCCGCGCCGCAGCGCCCCCTGCAGGGCGGCCCGGCCCGCACCGAGCCCGGCCCGCGAGCGGGGTCTGTGTGACCGCCTCGTCATGGAGACCCGAGCGCTCGTGTCCGGGGCAGTGAGGAGAAGAGAAGGGCTACAACGGCCCTACTCCAGGGGAATTGCTGGAACGGCTTTTTAAGAAGAGAAAGAAATTGGAACGCCTTTTTGAGAAGAGAAAGAAACTGGTCGGGAAACAAACATCCAAGAATACTATCTTGGGAATATGATGATAAAGAACCCACCGTCAGAACCAGATCAAGAAGAAAAGGAAAATCCAAAAGAGGGTGCAAAAGAGATACCTACAAAAATACAGAAGAGTAAAGGACCCCATACTATCCTGTAGAAATGGGAAATGGCATACCTTGCAGCTTGAGACAAAACCTACCTGGATCAAGCACAGCAATGTACACCTGCCATCCAGAAGCTATGCATGAGGCACACAGATCTAAAACTAAAGCTAGAGATGGTAGTATTCTGAGAAAGAAGTCGGCACCACTTCTTCTGTGATGAACAATGAAACAATGATAGCGTGGTAATACTCCTGATACTATTGATTCTTAACACTTGCTTTATACCACCAACTCCTTTGGTATGAAATGACCGTATGGTTCGAAGATACATTCCCCTTTATAATCAGATTTCATCAGGACAAAGAAATGCCAACATATCACACTGCTTAGGCAAATTCTGTATCCTTATCACTTTCTGCCTTGAATTTATTTGTGCATTGCAAGAAATGGGAAATAAACTTTTCATGCTCGCTTTTCATAAAATAGGACAAATATATTTAGACACACAGCATACACTGTATCCCATCTGTTGTTTTAGGATTGGATCCTTCCCCCTGGTGAGGTATTATTACAGGGGGAAATTTGGTTATAACTTACAGCATTTCTCTGAGAATTCTCTAATCTGAGACTGGTACTTTCCCATGTGCAACCAAAATAAAAATTCCAGGGGGAAAAGGGTGTCATCACTGTTCAAAGTGGTTCACTATCAAAATTTTTCAGGAGGATATTGTATGATGTTCTAAGAAAGTAAAATTAAAAAAAGAGAAATATGAAATGGAGACTCTGAAAGAGCAGAAGATTGCCTGTGGAGGTGTGATGATTTGAAAGAAAGTGAAAATTAAAAACTAGCTAGATATTCCCCACTAGAGCAAACTTGCAGGTCTCCTCCATCTGCTGCAAAATCCCTGAGAAAAGCCATCTTCTTACAGCATACACTCATTGAGATTTCATCTCCACACAGAATTATCAGATTAAAACAGATAAGCATTTTAGTGACACACTGAACTGGATAATGAAGGAAGAATCTCATTAATCACCAGGGAAATACACTTCAGCAAGGTGATTTTCTAAATCATTCTTTTAAGCGGAAGTACCTCTATATCGAAAGCCTGTCAAGTCATGGTTTATCTGGGATCTCAAAAGGTTATCTTCAAAATGTATGGGGACGAAGGGATGGAGAAGGAGCAAATGGAAGAGGGAGAGAGTGTTAGATTTGTGCCTTCTTTCCTTTCTGTGGTCTTCATATTCAATAGATCTTAATGTAAATGTTATCACCTCAGAATCATCTGCATTATGAAATCTGGGTTTCTCTTGCTTTGTCAAAAGAGATATTGAAGCTGATGTCTCCAGTCTTTTTGCTATTGGTTCTTACAGCCAACATACGTATTGGCTTACTGGATTCTTCCATTTTTGTTTCAGTCACTAGACACTTGCATATATATGGTCTATGACATGGAGGTAAGCTAGCTTGTGTCCCTATACTAGTTTTTGACTGAAAGAACAAATGAATCAGAACAACTAATTCAGTAACGGACTCCCTCAGAGCCAGAGTCTAACTTCAGCAGCCTCTAACCTTTGCATTTACTCAACAGGTCATATCTGAATTCTCTAGTGAACAGTAACACATTCAATTAGTTTGTTGTCTAAGCCATGTAATTTTTAAAGGTCCAGTTGAGTTCATTTTTTATTCTGGAAGGTCCACAGAGAATAACCTTTGGATGGAGAACTTATCTGAAGAATCACATTGTGTGTGTACACATAGGAAACAAATATTGCATTTTTTTTTCTGAGTTGAATGACAAGGTCATAGTAGTAGTTCTCGCTAAAGAGTCCTGACCATTTATGTTTAAAAATTTATTTTCCCTATGCATCTGTTCCCTGTATAAAAACATTCAGCAGCAGAGTCGTTGTGTCCTTCAACAGTTATTTTCAAATAAGCTCAACTATATGAAGGCAGGAAGCTTTTTTAAGAACTTAACTCTATTAAAATGAATTAATATAATGCAGACTAGGAAGAGCTTGGTGGTGAGCAGTTTCAATTGTTTAACCCCCTGGAGCCTGTACAAATTTTATCCTCTATATGTACCTGAAGTATATATGAATAAAGGAATCTCCTGGGTCATTCAGTCAGTAATGTGCTACTGCAGGCAATTATGTCATGCCATATGCTAGAGTCATCCAAATGCAACATGACATTTTTGCATCCGTTAGAGATGCAAAATGTAATGGTTATTTTGGATTTGCCCATTAGGAAGTTATCCTGGAAGAGTAAGCTGCTCTGTCAGCTGCTCAGCAGTCACTTGAAGCTGATATGCTACCACCCTGCAGTAAATCGATACTCAGCTCAGTGAAAAGCTACCTTGCTTCCTCTTGATTCTGCCACAAGTGCAAGTCTACATGTGGTCAGACATTGTGATAGACCCGCTTGTGTATGTGTGGTGACAAAAGCCAGCTTAGCTTCAGTGGCTAACATTGAGCTCACATTGACCACAGAAAAGGAGGAACATTTTACCGCTAAAATCATGACCATATTTTTCTACCTCATTAATTTAGGGTAATTCAAAGCAGATTATCTTGAACTTATTTAAAATTTTGTTACTAACTTAACCCTTGTATTTATAGCATAATTTCAGACTCAAGTTGTTTCCCGTTAGGTTAAACACAGTGATCTGACATGTACCGTAAACTAAAGATTTGTGTTCCTTTATGGAAAAGTCTTGTCAGAAACCTTCTCTGAGGGTTATACTTTTTTCTTTTTCTAATTTCAGCCAAAATTTATTCATGATGAGTTATCCTTGTTTGTTCTTGGGCTAACATTTCCCTTCAGTTTAAGTAACATGTATTCCCCAGTGCACTTACAGATAGCAGTCTTGTCCCTTCACAGCTTCTGTTTTGCTAAACAAGATGAAACTCATTTAGCCTCCCCCTTTGTGCTAGATTCCCTTCTTTGATACAGATAGTAGTATTTCTGTGTATCTGTATTCCAAATTCATCTGTCTCAAATATGGGTAACGAAACCTGTGACATTCTTTGGTGAAGTTTCAATGGGACTTCTTAAAAAGGAATTATTATGCTCTTTATGTCTGCTAAAATACCGCTCCTAAGACAATTTAAAATAAATTAACTTTTCAAAATCACAGACAATTTAAAATAAATTAACTTTTCAAAATCACAGTATATTAGTAGTAGTTCATACGTATCTTGTGATTAGCTAGTATGCCTAGGTCATTGTCTTTCTGTATTGCTTCTGCTTACCAATGGGAACCTAAATGCAGAAAGTCATACTTGGGACTAAGTGCCTCCTGTTGAATTTTGCTTCTCGAATTTCAGCACATCTGCATTAGCTTAAGAACATAGAATCATAGAATCATACAATGCTTAGGGTTGGAAGGGACCTCTAGAGATCATCTAGTCCAACCCCCCTGCATACGCAGGGTCACCTAGAGCACGTGGCACAGGACTGCATCCAAGCGGGTTTTGAAGATCTCCAGAGAAGGAGACTCCACAACCTCTCTGGGCAGCCTGTTCCAGTGCTCTGTCACCCTCACTGTTAAGAAATTTTTCCTTAAGTTCCTATGGAATTTTTGGTGTTTCAGTTTCCGGCCATTTCCTCTAGTCCTATCAGTGGCCACCACTGAAAAGAGACCATCACCGTCCTCTGCACTCCCTCCCTTGAGGTACTTATAGACACAGATTAGATCCCCTCTCAGCCTTCTCTTCTCCAGGCTGAACAGGCCCAGCTCCCTCAGCCTCTCCTCATAGGGCAGATGTTCCAGGCCCCTGATCATCCTTGTGGCCCTGCGCTGGACTCTCTCCAGGAGCTCCACATCCCTCTTGTACTGTGGAGCCCAGAACTGGACACAATACTCCAGGCTGAGTAGAGGGGCAGGATCACCTCCCTCGACCTGCTGGAGATGCTCTTCTTAATGCAGCCCAGGATTCCATTGGCCTTCTTGGCCACGAGGGCACACTGCTGCCTCATGGTCAACTTGTCATCCACCATGACACCCAGGTCTTTCTCCGCAGAGCTGCTCTCCAGAAGGTCGGTCCCCAGCCTGTACTGGTGTCTGGGGTTATTCCTCCCCAGGTGCAGGACCTTGCACTTGGCCTTGTTGAATTGCATGAGGTTTTTCACCGCCCAGTTGTCCAGTCTGTCCAGGTCCCTCTGGATGGCAGCGCAGCCCGCTGGGGTATCGGCTACTCCTCCCAGTTTCGTGTCATCAGCAAACTTGCTGAGGGAGCACTCTGTGCCTTCATCCAGGTCATTGATGAATAAATTGAACAGGACTGGACCAAGGACTGACCCCTGGGGGAGCCCACTAGCTACAGGCCTCCAACTAGACTCTGCACCGCTGATCACCACTCTCTGGGCCCTGCCATCCAGCCAGTTCCTAATCCACCTCACTGTCCACTCATCTATCCCACACTTCCGGAGCTTGCCCAGGAGGATGTTGTGAGGGACGGTGTCAAAAGCCTTGGTGAAGTCGAGATAGACGACATCCACCGCTCTCCCCTCGTCTATCCAGCCGGTCATTTCATCATAGAAGCCGGTCATTTCATCACATGCCAGCCAAGGCACGAGTACGGATTAGGGGTTAACCTGCTGGAAAGCAGGTGCACAGAGAGGGATTTGGGAGGTCTGGTTGACAACAAATTAACCATGAGTCAGCAATGGACCCTTGTGGGATACCGTCCTGCATCCAGAGGAGTGTTGCCACCAGGTTGAGGGAGGGGATCCTCCCCCTCTACTCTGCTCTGGTGAAGACGCTTCTGGGGTATTGTGTGCAGTTCTGGTCTCCCCAGTGCAAGAGGAACTTGGAGCTTTTAGACAGGGTCCAGCGTAGAGCCATGAAGATGATTAAGGGACTGAAGTATCTATGTTATGAGGAAAGACTAAGTGAGCTGGGCCTGTCTAGCCTAGAAAAGAGAAGGCTGAGAGGGGATCTGATCAATATGTATAAGTACCTGAGGGGTGAATGTAGGGAGGAGGGGCCAAACTCTTCTCGGTGCTGGCCAGTGATAGGACAAGGGGTAATGGGTACAAACTGAAACACAGGAAGTTCCATCTCAATGTGAGGAAGAACTTCTTTCCTGTGAAGGTAACAGAGCACTGGAACAGGCTGCCCAGAGAGGTTGTGCAATCTCCTTCTCTGGCGATTTTCAAAACCCACCTGGATGCCACCCTGTGCCGCATGCTCTGGGTGGCCCTGCTTGAGCAGGGGAGTTGGACTAGACCATCTTTAAAGGCCCCTTCCAACCTCAACCATTCTGTGATTCTGTGAACATCTAACTTTCCTTATACGCCCTACTCCTCCCATATTGGCAATATTTTCAAAGTTGGGTAATTGCGAAATGGTAGTAATGGAAACCAATTTTCATGTCAACATTAGTTCTGAGATGAGGAATGCGCCACTCGCTCATACTTCCTCACTCTATGCCCTCTTCATCACAACCCACCTTCTTTTTGCCTTTAGCTATTTTCACACTCATAAAGATTTTTTATATAAATTGCAATCTTTAACTACTTTCCCCAACACTGTACAAAAATGCTTTTTATTCTGAAAATCTGAATACTTCATCAAAGAAATTCATTCAATCCTACCTTAGGAATCTAGATGCTTTTTATTCCATTTTCCATTTACTCCTTGACATCAGTAAATTCCTCCTTCAGTACCTGCTCTGTGGTCTGGCTTGTTATGAGGTCAGGCTTTTTTTTTTTTTTTTTTCCCCTGGTTTGTAAATGATAAGAAAGTTTTGTTTGGTCTTTCCTGGCTTTGCAAGAATACCATACAAAATACCTCAAATGAGCCTGTTCAGGCTCATTCTTTATGTGAATGGGCTTTGCTGTCGACATTTTAACAAAGATTTTATGTCAGATGTGTGTGTAGAGTACTAGAATTAAATAGACGTTAACTAAAATCAAAACAGTTTAGTCAATACGACTTTTCCTTTCTCAGTCATGCAGGACTCTTCTGTCTTGTGATTAGAAAGATTACTGCAAGACTTGCAAGATCTTTAATTTATAACAGGAAAAGAAACAATAAAATTGACTTCATTTGGTTAAAAACCCCTTCAAAGTGCAGAGAATAAAATCACAACCATCTATTTTTGAGTATCATCTGAACAGATATTATATTAGATATTGACAAAAAGACTCCCTCATAAATGACCTATGCAACTAGGTAACACTGTGACAAGCTTCTATCAGAATACTCTAAGCATTGTTAGACTTTTAAACTTTAGAGAAGCTTTTGAGGATAACAGGATTCTACCAGATTAAACTAGATTCGAGGGGGGAGGTGGGTATCATGAGGGAAGCAGGTGATAAGGTAGGCGATGGCCTGTCATGCCACTCACAGCAGCCTAACTGCATAGCCTGTGAAGGGAGCCCTAAGCTTGAAGAGACTAAATGGCAGAATATGAGAACTTCTAAAGGCCCAAATAGTCAAGCTGTAGCTGCCCCAGCTGGAATGAGAGGCATACTGGGAGCCCAACTCAAATGCCTCTATGTAAATGCGTGCAGCATGGGCAATAAACAAGGGGAACTGGAGATCTGTGTGCAATTGCAGGGCCATGATCTCCCTGCAATTAATGAGACATGGTGGGACAGCTCTCATGACTGGAACGTGGCCATGGATGGCTTTAGGCTTTTCAGGAAGGACAGACCAGGAAGGCAAGGTGGCAGAGTTGTTCTTTGTGTGAGAGAGCAACTGGAATGTATGGAGCTCAGCATGGGGGAGGACGAAGTGCGAATCAAGAGGCTGTGGGTTAGAGTTAAAGGGCAGGCCAACAGGGGTGACACTGTCGTGGGTGTTTACTACAGGCCTCCTGACCAGGGAGAGGAAGTGGATGAGGCCTTCTATAGGCAGTTGCAGGAAGCCTCACGATCCCAGGCCCTGGTCTTAATGGGGGACTTCAACCACCCTGATGTCTTCTGGGATAATCACACAGCTAGGAACAGACAGTCCAGGAAGTTCCTGCAGAACATTGCAGAAAATTTCTTGATGCGGGTGGTTGATGAGCCAACAAGGGGAGGGGTGTTGCTGGACCTGATACTAATAAACAGAGATGGTTGAGTGGGAAATGTGAGGGTTGGGGGCAGTCTCAACTGCAGTGATCACGAGACCTTGGAATTCACGATCCTGCGATGAATACAATAGATGTATTTGAATGGCTGTTCACATACAAATGTATTTAAACAAAATGAGCATCACATCAGTCATGATCTGCCACACATTTCAGATTTTTTGATACTTGAATTGATTAAATTACATCTAAATTGTAAATACTGTGATTATGAACAGTTAAAGCAGTATTAGCCTATCAGCAAAGGAGATAGCAGAAATATTTTGTTGCTTCTCTCTGACCTGCAACACCATTCATTTTATGATATTAATGATAGAACTTACCTTTAAATTTTCACTTTGTTGGAATTTCTGCATCATTCTTAAAATATAGTAATCTACAGAATCATAAACCTTCTTTGTTGAGAGGTGCTATATAATGTCCCTCCAAACACATACTTACTGATGGTATGGTCTGTTAGGCCCTGAAATAGCCTGCCCATAAGGCCCTGCAATAAAATGCCCAATATTTTGTAATAGTTGACAAACGATTATAATTTAAGATTATAAGGTTTGGGAGATTTTTTAACACTGAAGGTCACAGACATTCAGTTCACACTGTTCAATCCGTCACCTGCTTGTACCCCTCATGATGTTTTCCTAAACACATTTGTTTAAGGCAAAGTGACAAGCACTTAACATCAAGGCTATATCCAGCATAAGGTATGTTCCTAGAAACAGAGTTTCCTCCTCTCCTATCATCTGATTTCTCCTGTTTCCAAAATTATTTACAAAAAAGAGGAAAGAAAAAAGCGGGTCCATTAAAACACAAAGACCTTTTTAACAAGAGCTGTAGTAGCAATGAGTCATTACCTAAGCTTCTGGAAAATCTGTCAGACTTCTGAAAATTTGCCATAAAATGGATGTTTCTGCTTGAGAAAAATAATGAAGTTTCTAGAGAAAGCCAAGATATTCCTTTTACTACTGTACCATTTGCTATAATCTGTGCAGCTCAGCAGGGAACAAAGGCCAGTGCCATAGTGTGCAGAATGGCAAAGGATATACATGGTGACATGGGATATCTTCTATTTGCATATCTCCTTGAGCCAGGAACAATGCTTGTGTTCCCAAGGTCCTGCAATTAGTTAAAACACTCATAGGAGCATAAGAACAGCCAAACCACATCAGACGAAATATCAGACTACTAGCCCCTCTGCCAATGTCTAGTAAAGGATTTGCAGGGAAGAAGACAGGAAGCATGACCTGTACAAAGTGATCATTTCTAGAAAAGAGTAATTTAGGACCTTGAGTTGTTGTGCTTCAACATAAGGTTAAATGTCTTCCAATGGATCTCTACTTTATGAATTTCTTTTTGAACCCATTAACCCTTTAGCCTCCATGAACTTAAGGCAATGATATCCACAGTTTAATAATGGGGAAATAGTGATGAATTGCTCCCAGTTTACCTTCTCCACACAATTTATGATTGTGTAAACTTCTACCATCTTTCCATTCAGCTGTCTCTAAACTGAAGAGTCCTAGAATATTTTGTCTTTCCTTATACTTCAGCTTTTACAGCACCCTGTGTCTTCCTTGCACAATTTAATAAATGGAGAAATAATAAATAATAATTTCCATTTTTTTTCTTCTCATTAGTTACAATTGTATAAACCCCTATAACATCTTTCTTCAAATGTTTCCTTTCTAATCTGAAGTGTTCTAGTCCTGTTTACAAGTAAACTTTCCTCTTTAACAGGAAGTTGTTTCATACTTTCATAATCTTTTCTATACTTCCCTGTGCCTTCATTAGTTCTCTATTTCTTTTTGATAAAGGATATCTAGAATTTGGAGAAGTTTCTAAGATAGAGGCATATCATGGATTTTTGATGACATAATGGTTATTCTATTTGCTTTCCATTCCTTTGAAATAATCGCAATATATTTTCTTTCCTCACCATCACGGAGCATGTGCTAAGCTTTTCAGAAAATAGCTATAAGATCTTTTCAAAATACTTTTAAGTAATTTAGAGTCTATCATTACTGAATATTTTCTCTATGTGCATTGTTTTTCACTTATCCACACTGAATTTCGTTTACAGTTTTATCATCTAATCATTCAATATTATGAGCATATTCTATATCTCCACTTTTAGTTTTTACAGTAATGAGTGTTGTTTCAGAGGCAGATAAGGGGAGTCAATCATGCAGATGCATTATCACCTGAAAGATGCTAAGCATTTTCTAGTTCAATCTGTATTCAGGAACCAATAATAAGATACATATATTTATATATGCTTTAGATCTTTATATATACCTTTATATCCAGACTGATATAAAATACAGATTGACATAAAATGTAAGTTTTAATGCAAATGGCACTTTGTGATGAAACCTATTGAGAGAAGCCTGATGAAACCTGTTGAGAGAAGGTTTACCATTATCTGAGAAAAAAAGTTAGTGAAGTAGATGAAATGACATCTCATTTAACAAAGACACAATAACATTTCCAAAGATGTGAATTAATCCACTTTTCTGGATTAAGAGAAGCAACAAGCTGTTGGTCTCTTTTAGAAGGAAAAGATTTGGGAAGAAAGATTATATATCTGGAACCTTGGAAAATTTCAAAGGTGAAATTTGATATAAAAGCATAATGTGCATCAACAAGACAGGGTGTTCTCTAATAACACAGCATGAGGAGCATGATAAGCAAAAATAGAAAATCCCTGACAATCGTTTTATCTGACTTGTGACAATCATAGTCACCTAAATATGAGAAAAAGGAAGAAAGAAAAAGAGGGTCATTTCTTATCTTAATATTAATGCAAACAAGCTAAGCATTTTTTCATTTCTTTTCCTCTTTGTTTTGTGGACTTCTGAAGTTGTTTTGCCTTTTTCATGTTGTAAACAAAATCATTTAATCTGCATTATATTTCCTTCATTTGAGTTAAATAATAGAATGAATAGGTGAAGTACCACGGGATGAAATAAAGCATTCCTTACCCAAAAGTAAGATGAATCTATAAACTAGTTTTTTAAGATGCATTTCAAGAATCCAGACTACAGGATATCTTTCCAAATATCCAGGCATTAAAGTGTGCACCCATTTCTAGCTACCTAAAGCAGTCAGAGGACTCGCACCAGGAGTGCCAAAGGGCCAGGTGAGAAATAAGTGTTTTATGTGACTGTAGAAAACTAGAAAGATTTTCAGTAGTGGGGATTCTAATGACAAATTAAAGACAAGTGGAGGGTAGAAAGTAAAGCAGAAACACCATGGTCAAAGAGTAGATTCAGATTTTCACTAACTGCATCTTTCTATAGGCATCATCCAAATGTCTTGATAGGACCACTGACCACATCAGGGATAGACTTAACGTGCCCTTGTCTTTTTTATTCTGCAGTATCACTAAGAGATGTCCAGGGCAGGATCTGAATTCAAAACTATGTCAACCTTTATTATTAAAGCTCCGCAAGTTTCAATGATTTAAAAGTCAGAGAGACTTCTATGTGAGGATTCATTGTTTTTCTTACAGCAGTAATGCTGTGTCCCGTTAGAAGACACAGTCCTCTAAATTCTGTATCTGTTTATTGCCAACCTAAAGTAAGTTAGTGGAGCTGTTGTTTGGGTGGATCAGGGAAGGGATTAACTCTGCTCCAAGCCTGGACACTCAAGAACACTGAGAATTTTTGTTTCACTTTGTCTCAGTATTCCTACATTTTAGAGAAAATTTTGAAAATATTAGTCAGAATAATATGTTTCCATGAAATACAATGGCTTAAAGATGAGTATGCAAGGGTGAGTCATCTTTCTAAAACAGACGTTTCTGACTAATCAGACTTCTTCAGGTGTCTGTAGTTGTCCACCAAGAACTGCTTTCCATTAAAGAAGCTTACACAACTGGCTTAGTCTAGACACCAAACTTTTTGAGTGAAGTGGGGCGGGTTGAATTCTATTCACACAATCCTGATGGATAAAATGAACACTTGCTTTTTTCATTTAACTTGTGCATAATATACAGCAAGAACATCTTGCTCTATACCTTCTTTTAACACCAAAAAATCAAGTTAAAACTAGAAGAATCAAACTGTGCAGATTTTTTCTGCTTAACAGGTTCATGAAGACTTGACGACATTCTTACAAAACTATTTCAAACAGTAATCCTTTCACTGATTGCTAGCCATGGATAGTGGCATAAAGTGAAAGAGATTTTGGAATTAGTATAAAGAGAACATTTGTGTATCAGCTTCTTGCCAGGTAGATGGGTAGAAGTAAAATGGCATAGCAAATTGGCAGAAAAACATCCAGATTAACTGTGAAAAATTAAAGCTTTGTAGAACAGCCCTTAGAAGAAAAGTTATTTTTTCTTTTTATGTGAAATGTTAATGAATATCCAAGCATTAGACCAAAATACAAATATAACAATTAAATATATACAAAGCAGCCCCACAGATTAAAAGTGTTGAAGCAGCCGGCTGAGACAGTTGTAAACAGAAGCATTCAGACACTGATATGCTGAAGAAAAGAATATGCAGTTTCCACTTTGAAGAAAGATGTATGGCATACAAAGGTGATTGATGTAGCACACACAAAACACCATAGCATCCCGCTAAGCAGAGTAGACTTTAAGCATGTTTGCTTAGCATTTTACAAAACAACTTATTCAGATTCATTGGAATACACATTGCTATGTGGATATTTACTTTTATCTCTTAATACAATTGTCTGCAAATCCAAAATTATCTAAATAAATCCTCCTGCCATCTCAAACTTCAAGCTGTAATTGCTATGTAGCTGTTGTTTGATTGTTTGTATGTTTTTCTCATGTGAAATAACAAAAATAGAACAAATCTAAACCAATGTATATTTAGGGTGAAATTCATCTGTTGTCAGTATCTCAAGAGACAGCTGAATCTAAGCTAGTGACTCCTAATTAAGAATAGAAACAGGAATTTTCAAGGAACACTTTTCTTGGTTGAGGAAGCCAGAGGAACCATCTATCATACCTATCAAATCTACCTCTCATAGGTCAGACAAGCCTCTCTCTGAAGTGTCCCATTTCTCTCCAATAATTGCCACTATCAGCTAAGATGTTTGCTTGCATATGAACATCTAACATTTAACTTTTAGAGGTTTGAAGTCACGTGAGATAAACCAGAGCGCTGTTGACTGTTACGTGAAGACATTGTAAATAAGTGAAGCGAACAGATGAAAATGTGCTGGTAGAAACAGAAAAAGTATTAAGAGTCTCTAAATCTTTCATTTTCTAAGTTAACAAAAAAAAAACCCTCAAAATTAGGCCCTTAGCATGGAGTAGCATATTTTACACCTCTGCATATTTGGTGCCCACACATTGCCTATTCCACTTGGGTTTACTGCTGGTACACTGAATTGCCAGCTATTCTTCCCTCTTCCCCATCACCAAGCAAAGAATAAGCCTCCTCATGTAGGGATCTTTTATTAGATCCAGTACATGTTACTAGTTAAGACCCACTGACTCTGTTGCCAGGTCACAAGTTGGGAAGCAGCTATGCTTGCCCAAGACAAAACATCTTCACTGCTCTGCTTCTTGAAACTATTTATCACCATGTCCTCAGAGTAAAGTTCTGTAACGAGAGGAGTAATAAAGTAATATTAGTAATATTTTTTCTTTATATTAGTTTTTATGTCTTTTGTAATGTAATTGCATATTTCTCTTCTAAAGAAATTGTGTGTAAATAGATTCTGTAACTAGCGATTTAGCCATATACCTCCCATTTTTCCCAGTACCAGGCAAGATTCGTTCTTTGAACTTCAAAGATATCCTTTTCTTTTGTTCCTTGCACTTTGTCTGTGGACACTTATCTCCCAGATCCTTTCCTCTCTGCCCTTCAAGGTTTCTGCAATCTCTGAGCACTACAGCTACAAAGAGATGGACAGTGCAGCTGGAGAGGGAATAAGAATACCAATTTACACTAAACAATGAGTAAAACTGATATTCAGACAAGGAATTTGCTTGCAGCTGTAAGAGAATAAAATAGATTAAATTAGTTTGATTTTATAAAGAAGTGAGTGACATTTTTGTATTTTAATTAAGTGGGACTAGCACTGGGAGAGGCTGGGAAGGCAAGAGCAAGTAGGAAAGGGAGAGGAAGGAAGCAAATTAGCATCTTGCAGGAAAATATGAAAAAATCAGTTTACTTCTTAGATTCTGTATTGTAAAATAAGGGATTATAACAGGATAGATAGTACAATTTGAAGCCAGCAGGAAATGTAAGCAGGACTTCAGTTATAATATGCTTGAAATGCCCCTTTTATCCTGTAGTCCACAACACAAAGTGATGTATTAACCAACAAAGATAATTTTGAAAGGACATTCTGGATATTACAGTTATTTAATGTACCCTGTTTAATATCCTAGTTTTTTATGAGAAGTGATATATTACGGGTCAGATTCCGTTCCACTGCACATGCTGAATAGTAATTCCTAACTCACTGAGTAGTCATCCTGATTTCAAGGAGACAACTTGGCAAGAAAGATGCTACTCAGTATAGCTGAGACCTGACCAAATGTTTTTGTCCTTCCATGCAACTAAGATGCTAAATGATAATACATCTTACTTTTGAATTACGCTCAAAAACCTGCCAGTAACCTATTAGCCTGCCTTTACACAAAGAGACACTGATATACTTTGAGGTTAACATGGGCAGATAACAGACCAGATTGTTTTCATCTAAATTTAGTCACTTAAATGAGGTGCTTAAGTGGAAAGCCTAAGCATCCGAAGGTTCTACATTAGTCACAGAGGGATAAGGGCTTCAAAAGGGGCTATTTTAGATCCAGTGTGGCTGATTCTCTTTCCATCTATTAAACATAATAGTCCAAGCTCTCTACTCAGATGTTGATAAATGCTATAGAGTAACATTCTTTTTTTGTTTGTTTTGTTTTGCGTATAGATGTGCTGTTTTTAACATTATTTTTCTCAAATATCTTTGGCATTTTTAATATCGTAGGCTAATTTTAACCATTATTCGTTATATATACAGAATATTACGACAAATATTCTAACTGCACAACTGGTTTGTTATGAAAGGATCCATTATATTTAATTGATGCTATCAATTAGCCACTTAGAAAGTATGAAGGAAAAATTACTATATAGAGGTGCCTATCACAATCACTAACTAAAGAAGGATATTAAATGACCGATTTAAACTAAGCATCCAACCTGCTGAAGCTTAAATTGGGTGAACTGAGTCTTGTATTATGAGGGTTGAAAGTATTCAGAAGAAAAGCAGCCCCATGAAGTATTTTCAGTAATGACTGACATATTTATCAATGGAACTTCATGTGACATGGAAGTTTTAGAACTTGAGTAAGGCACTTTTTACATAAATATCATTCTGTTACTCTTCATCTCATATCTTATCATCACTAACAGTGCAAAGACAAATCCAGCTGATCAGCACTTTTTGGTCAGAGATACTGAAAGTGCAAAATTTATAGTGGATCTGGTTTTTGTCACTCCCCCCACTTTTCTAAAATTTATCAACATTACATGGCTCTTTTTATAAGTCATATTACTAGGAATCTTTTTTGTTGACGGAATTTTAGATTAAGACATTCTTGATTTAGTCAAAATGTTTGTTAGCTTTGATTCGAGTCAAAGTGAAATTTTCATGTTTCAGCAAAATTTTCTTGTATGTTCAGTCTATACAACTTCAGAAACTGAAAATAACCTTGATTTTGCAATATTCATATGGTATTTGAATTCATATGTTTATTTGAATGTTTCCTTCAGGCAGAATAGGCATTCTTATTAACAGTTTGGATAATTGTTTTGACAAGGTAAAAAGTATTAGAGCAGCAGTTTTAACAAAGCTGTTAAAAGAATTCTTCAGTATTTTCAAATGAGGGTAAAAATAATATTTTGCTGCTTTGTAGGGAGTTATAATGTGTTTAAAATTTAAAGTCGCAATGAGCACTTTAGGAACTATCTGAACTCTGGAGAACAATCAAGTGCTTTTAAACTCACTTGAATAAGTTCAGCCTAAAGGGAAATAGAGAAAGTGAGAGAATTTTTGAATCATCACTTCAGTTGCTACAATTCCTAAATGCTCACAGATGTTATATGCATTCAGAAAGTCAGTTCACCAGTTCTATGCTACCTAATAACCCTTATAACCCCTTTCTTTTAGAACCAAAGGAATGCAGATAAATATTTGCAAAATCTTGCACAATTTGAAATATAATTTGATGTATCATGTGATATGTCAATACAATATGATAGATAAGTCCTATTACAGTACATAATCTGACTGTTTTACCATTTTCATCAATATGGTTCCATCTGTTTTAACATATAGGACAAGGCATCTTTGCATTACTCAGATATTTGGAGTTCCTTAAAAGTAATATAGAGATATATATAGGGATCTTGGCATAGAGTAATGTTTTCATGGGGAACCAAATATCTTGAACAAGTCAGTCAGTCACTGTCTGATGATAATGGGAGTCTCAATATCCTATTCAGAGCAGGTTGCTCAAGGCCTTGTCCAGTCTAGTTTTACATATCTCTGAGGATGGAGATTCTACAACTTCTCTGGCCAACCAGTGCATTTCTGGTCTCTCTCTTTTTTTTTTTCTCTCTGATTTCAGGACTTCCTTTGTTCCACTGCCTCTTGTCATATCCCTATGTACTTCTGAGAACAGTCTGGATGTTCAACTAGCTAGTCTAAGATAGCAATAAAATCCCTCACTTCACCTCTTCTTGAAATGGAACAGTGCCCTTCTCATCAGACTCTTCTGCATGCTGTGCACCAGCATCCTAGTCTTCTTGGTGAGATTCTAAATCCAACATATTAAAACTTTCTTGCACTGAGAAGCCCAAAACTGAACACCATACTCCAGATGTGTCAAGTGCCACAGGGATCAGAATAACTTCCCCTGGTCTGTAGGCTGCAACCCAGTATACAGATGACCTTCATCACAAAAACCTAATACAGCCTGATGTAGTTTGCTGTCCACACTAAGACCTCCACAGTTTTTTACCAGCTTCTTGTGTACTTCTTCACTGCTACACAAGGTTAGGCCATCTCAAGTGCAGAATTTACCTTTCTTGAATTTTGTAAGATTCCTGCCAATCCAGCTCTCAAACGTGCAGAGCATTTTCAACACACAGTAGCCCAGCCCTACAGTGTTATCATCTACAAACTTACTGATAGACATCACAGGCAAATGCCTAGATCTCTAATAAACACGTTAAATATCATCAAACTCAGCACCAACCACTGCCAACAAGTGCCTCTAGTAAACAGCCATCAGATGGACTTTGGATTCCTTATTTCAGTATTTTGAGCACAAGTCCAGGCAGTTTTTCACCCAGTGATCCAGTCCATATTTAACGGGTATTGCTGTAAGGGTAGTATGTGAAAACATGTCAAAAGCCTTACTAAAAACAAGGTAAACATCCGTGCTATTCCCAGGTGCACAAAGTCATCCATCTCATCACAGAAAGCTGTGCAGCCGATCAGGTATAATCTGCCCTTGGAAAAGTCATGCTGACTATTCCTGGGTACCTTCTTGTCTTATATGTGCTTGGACATGGCTTCCAGGATACCTTCTAACAAATCTTCAAGCTTGGAACTCATTTTTAGTGTTTACCAAAACGGTCGGAAAACTCTGATGAAAATTTCCTTTGGTTTCAAGTGATTTTCTTTAGTTAATTGCCTTTTTGTGTGCAGACTCCTACTAAGATATCGGCAATTATGCCATTAAAAAGATGTAAATAACTTATGTGAGCTATTTAAAGTTTGTAATTGAAAAATATGATCATTATTTTTACTAATTATAAAACATACAATTAGTCCTGTAAAACTGATTAGTAGTATGCCAAGAAAGATTAATGAGTTTCAATAACTTGTAGTATTGAAACAGATGTGACATTACTATATTCAGCAAATTTAGTGAAATACTAGCTACCATTTTGGAAATACTTCACATGAACATTATTGTACTATCACACTTATAAGAAAAAAATAGCTTTAGTTTTTCTGGCATGTGGTATTTTTTTTTTTAAGTACTTTGTTGGTAGAATAAAGCTCTGTTTGGGTCTCTGTACTTTATCCAGTAGGATTAAATTAAAAAATATTCCACTATATTTCTATCAAGAAAATAAAATTATTGTGAAGAGTCATCTCCCAGAGATTTTTGTCATACTGGAGACTCATGACTTCTTTATAACTTACATTTATTAGTAAAGAAAAAATAATTAGGAGCGTCTTGAAAATATATTACTTTGAATATCTGAAGCAATGTTGTCTTAATAATATCATTAATGTAACAAGCCATTATAACAATTTTCCTCAAATATTATTTTATAAAAAAAAGCATTTAAAAATCTAATCATAATATCCAACAAAAAAAATATTTCAATGACTTATATAGCTAAAATACTATTGTTTTTATTTTCCATATACCATGTTTTGGTATACTTATCCAGTCTTTCCAGTTCACAAATCACTTCCTTGGTACTTTTTCTTTTTTTGATTTTTTTTTAATGATTATACCATTTTTTTATGCTGTTGAAAATATTGCTTTTTTCTTAATATTAGATTTTGATGACTGCTAATTACCAAGTACTAGTACATTTGCAATGGAGTAAATTTATCTTCTTTCACAACAAGTAAAGTTGATATTACTATTCATTCCATCTTTCACAGAATAAAAGTCATATTCCTTATATAATTCTGTATATTTATATTAAGGACATCTGTTCTTTGATCCCACAGCTACTCCTTCTTTTTTAAGTTGCTACACTTTATAGAAGTCTTTAAAAATATGTTTCCAACCCATGTTACACAGTTTTAGGTGAACTTTCTTTTCTCAAACCATCTATGTCAATTTCTACTAGAGAGGGGACTTTCTAATGTCGTAAGTACATAACACGCATACGTGATTTAACTGCTTAGATTGCTAGAAAGGAACAGGCACAAGCAATTACATGCTGGCAAAATGCTGAAGAGGTTAAAATACAGCATGTTAAATTTAATTGCAGAAGCTAGATGTGCGTATAAACACATATTGGGTGATGATGGGACCAGGTTTGGAGAAATTTTGTATATGCCTGAACTTTAAATGCTTGGGATTTCTTTAAAGAACCAAGCTACAAAATGCCTGAAATAAATAGATTATAAACAACTAAATACAGGGTACCTGGATATTCTGATTGTTACTTGTTGCCCATCATTCCACAGATCCAACTGTCTGTGACCTCAAATTGAAGAAAATAAAGTACCAAGCCCATAGCATTTTCTTAACATCAGAAGCAATGATAACAATACCCTCTTAAATACCACAGTTTGCTATTATCCGAGATTTCCCATTATTTGTTTTCTGAAAACTCATATCACAGCTTACAGCTAGAAGGGCCATGTGTCGTTCAAAAATGCAGTGCGGGTTTTCGTCTACTCGGGGATCTCAAAGATGTCTCTCTTTAGACAAATTATTTTTTTCCCCTAGCTTTTAAGTAGGCACCTTAATATTCCTCTGCGGTCAATGTAGAAATGTAGTTGTCACATACACAATGAAGGCCACTGTATTCCTATGAGATGTGTACATGGAGCTCACCTGTGCCATTAAGGACTGAGAGCTAAAGACCAGGTAACATTTTTTTAGAGTATTAAAAATGACACTAAATTGATATCTGTGAGCAAATCTCTTTTGCCTATGGTAATTATACACCAGAAGATAATTCATCTTACCTGAACTCTTCTCCTGCTCTGAATAATCCCCTGACAGAATATGAATTTAAATGTCTATATGTACTCCATTGACATTTGAGAGAGCTAAAGTGGCTCTGACTAGGTGGCACGAACAGTGTGAATCCACCCTCAATAATCAGCATGGATATTCTGGGCCAGCAGCTAGTTTATGCTAGGGCTTGATCATATCATAGTGGCGTCTGAAATAGTTTTGCTTTGGCAAGTATAGAATCCTTCTAAAAGCGCCTCGTGTAATATTACCGTCAGATCACTAATATTTCTGGCCAATTTCTAGGTTGTCGTTACTATATGTACGTTCCTGGAGGTAGGAGTCCCATTGTCATTTCTGTCTGCTTTGGTGCTGTAGAAACATATTAACTTAAAAATCTTTTTATCTACTATAATTTCTCTTCCATAATAGTCATAAGCATCAAATAAGCTCCATACTTGGTATTCTCTATGTCCACTAACCAATGTTTTATATCAGCCATGCCATCTCTCATTCTTTTTTTAATAATATTGAGGATATATTGTATCAGGTTGCACATATATGCACATATATTATATGTTACCTAGAATCATACAGTAATCAATAGACATATATCAGCCATGGCTACTGTAAGATTTTGTTTTTCATCTGGGATTTTTTGTTTCTATGCTTAATTTGTTTTTGCTGTACTCTATTATTTAATCCATGATAATATGTGAGCTGATAGTGTAAGGAGACAAACAAAGGGTTTGGCAAAGTCAAAAAATCTAGAGGGCAAAATAAGTAACATATAGGAAGGATAAATTCTTTGAAGTTGTCTCATATATACACATACTGGAGTTCTGCACATGAAAGATAGCACTGCAAAGAAAAGTGAAAATACACTAAAAACACAGTTCTAAGGTAAAATAAGTTATTTGGGAAAGAAGAGGTCATAAAAACATTGATTGGTTTTCAAAGCATATCTTCATCTGGATCCTCTTCAGTGTATTTTATAGTTATAGTGCTTTGGGCAGATGGGTGATACATGAAGAAATCCTAATGCCATTCAGTTCAGTTGTCATCCATGTCATCATTGATTCAGTTAGTAATTGTAGCATCTTTAAATGCAACATGTTCCAAGAAGTATTAAAATTCCCTCATCCTGGCTGTTCAAGGAACTTACAAGTCTAGGAGATAAAAATACAGGTAGACTACATATACATTTGAAAAGGGTGGAGCCCAATGCACTGCTATATACACTTCACTAGCGTGCACAATCACAGGAGATTTGTAGTGCTCCTAAGAGACAGACTAAAAATGCATCGAAGAAATGTATTAAGTATGTAGAAAAGTTTTAGAATAACATTACCTAACATCTACTTAAGGTAATTCAAAGTAAATATTGAGATGTTCAGCTTTTCAAAGGCCTCTGAACCCAGATCTCTGAATATGCTAGAAACACTTATCATCCATTCAAAGTTATTTTAGAAAGTAGATAAATAATAAAGAAACTTTTTTCTTCCTTTTTTTTTTTTCATTTAGAACACTCCTTGCAGAAGAGCCTAAGCCAAAAGATAAATTGTGTGCTCTTTTGTTCTTATAATGTAGGCTCTACAAAGGTAATAAATGCTGTACATGCTACAGTATCATTTGTAGGTGCTTATGTGTACTATATTATATTGTTCCCAGATAATACTTTAATGTCAGAAAAGAGCAAGTGAGCAAGTGTTCTCATATTATCTGAGGGATGATTTGCAGAAATAGTCCCCCCTCAACCCCATTACGGCATACAACTATAAAATTTGTTGGAGAAAAACAAACACTTCAGTGTCCTAGTTAAACCAGAAACACGAGGAAGCAATCTTGAAAATACATTCTGAATTACCCTATGTAGTACTCATACAGCTGCAGAGTCCATCATCAGACTTCATCTGTGAAAGACAGGAGCAGAAGATATTAAAATTTAAAAGGTACATACTCAGGGAATAAGTAATGAGTTCAAGAAAGATGATTGCAGTCAACTATTATACAGAACATGTGTAATGAAAAAATCAGAACATATTTCAGGAAGAGAGAGAAAGAGTAAAATCTATATTAATACTCATAAAATCTAGGTGTCAGAAAGCAGTGTAGAAATCAATGAGATTAAGCAAAAGTCAAAAGGTGGATGTCAGAGATTTCAAATGCAGATATGATAGCATAAATGGAAGATAGTGCAGATTTTTAAAGCAAGCAGAGCAAGTGAAGCAAAAAATAATACGGTGTGAGTAGTTGGCAGCTGTAAATTCTCAAGGAGAGTGAGAACAAAACTAAATACAAATGCTAAATAAAATTCAATAAGAACTCCCTATATGGCTTAACTTTGGCATAAGAGATAGATAGACCTTGAAGAAAATTAATGAAAAGACATATTTAAATGGAAAAAAGTGAGAAGCAAATTTCTAATATCTTATACTGAATGTATTAAACTAGTTCTTTAATATGCTGATGTAGTTCCATTAAATGCATTGCACCTACAGACTGATTTAGAAACAAGGTAGCTGGATTAAAAAAATAGCTGTGTCTCTTTCTCCACTGAGTAATCTGGGATATCTGCCATCTAGGACGCACAGATGCAGCAGATGACAGCCCCCCTTTGCCTCTCTGATAAGTGTATAGAAGCAAAAATATCATGATAATACTTTTTTTTTTTAAGTATGTATATCTTAAAAAATAATGTGATAACATTAAAAAGAAGATCCTGTCCCTAGCACTTGAAAAAACATTTGGGAGACAACATTAAAACAGCTCAGTTAAAAATTAACATCAGTAAAAACAAATTCTTCCTTAATGTTCCTGGTCCAAAACTGTCAAGAACAGATGAAAATACATGATCTCTAAGTTTCTTTATATAATGTAAAGTACAGAGGCACACAGAATTTTCTCCCAAAAGGACAAAGTTCTGACAAAGGAAATAATTTTAGGGGGTTGACATGAATATATGGAAATGCAAAAATATTATACAGCATAATCTATTAAAAAGGAAAACAGAAAATACGTGGAAAGCGTAAATAAAATGTTGCAAAGTAATGTTGGTGAATCATGTGGCTTGTGACCAGGAAAATATTTCAAAAGGCCTCCCTAGTCATAAATACTTCAGCTACTTTCATTTTAGTATGGTCTTTGATATGGCAGAATGAGTGCATTGGCCTCATATTGCTGAACAGCAACAAATTAGGCTGTCCATAATGCTCACCCAGATTACCTGGCAGATATCTACTCAAGGGTAGATTTTGAGTATAGGTATTTATGAGTATTCCCTTTCTCTATAAGCATTTATGTAAGTGACGCAGTCATTTGGATCCTGCTTCAAATGAAATTAAAGAAGTCTGTAGCATGTAATAGGCAAGAGTTCAGGTCCAGTACAAGCAGACAGTACAACTTAACAATATCATCTTAATACGGCAGCCGACTTAGATGCTTTTTCATAAAATTTTGGATGAATTGTCCATTCTTTACTGGAAGTGGTTGGTGATAAGACAGCCAGGTGAGGCACAAATAAAAGGCAGAAAAGCACAAAATTTTGAGTGCAGCCTGAACAGAAAGAAAGGAGGAAATTTTATTTGTCTTTTTTTTAATACAAAAAAATCCTTTAATGGAGTATGGAGCACAGGGAGGGTTCAGACTCAGTTAAAACTTTTCCCATTAGCAATGTTTGTGTTTAATTGCATGTCCGCCCTGCATTATTAGGGGATTAGAAGAAACTCCTTAGCTGGCATTGCATTTTGTTGTTTTGCTGATCAAGATTAGCATGTATGTCTTTTCCATAGAAATTATTGATAGTCAGCTACTATTTTCTGCATGGGTGGGAAGTTATGTCTCACACAAAATTCTCCCCTTTCACCACATTATCACTAAAGGAAGTTCTATGTCTGTGTTATGATGGAGACATGATGCCAAGGCATGAAGGGCATGGCTTCTTGTTTCAAATATATATATATCTAACAATACTAAGACAACTGGGTGAAGATGGCCTCCAGATTTGCTTGGAAAGGGCACTAGAAGATGAAGAACAGCTTGAATTTACAATGTATCAGATTGCATTATAAGGAGTGCTGCACAGAGGATGGGTAGAGTATAAATGAGATATACTGCCAGGATGTGTACATCCTGGCAGTAAATCCACACATGTAAATCACCTCTGGACCTAACACCAGAAGAGCAAGTAAAAAATTCTGAATTTCACTAAGTTTAGAGCTGCAGAAGAGGGAAACTACTCAAAGAGATGTGCTCTGACTCAATAGGTGTTTTGTTGCTCATATATTCTGAGTTTCTTGATTCACGGGGAGTTGAACTCCTTAATTTCATAAGAAACTAAAATCTTCAGAAACAAGTGAAACCCTTGGCATGACTTGATTTCAATGAAATACAATCTATCTAGTTGTTAGCCACTTTTTCAGAGAATGAAAGGCTTGTTTGCTGAAATCCTGGATCATATCAACAATCTTTAACAGAATGCAATTCTATTAAGTCTGAAATGGCAACTCACTTTAGTAAAAGCCTCTCATCAACCATTTTTTAAAGATTAAAATTAGTGGAAAAAGCCAGGCAACCTATGGTGCATAGCCCAAATTGATTAATATTACAGGCCTTCTCCACATTTTTGCTTGCGAATTTAACTTATAGTGTAAATTACAAGATAAATTCACCGGCATGTTTTGGTATTTCATGGTTCTGCGGTAATACAAAACTTTGAAACCATCTGCATTGACAAAATAGACATAAACAGTCTAGATGGCAAGTTGTGGCAGATTTGCAGCTGCTTTGTGCTGCTGAAAGACAGCGATAAATCTGACCCCATCTTTCTAGTCATTTCTTCAATTGCAGGAACCACAGAACAAGGGCTGAGGAGTACATATTCAAAGGTCATCTGTAAGATTGAGATAAGTATCAGAAATAAGAGAATTTGAAGAAACAGGATCATTTAAACAAGTTTTTTTGTAAACCATTGAGAGCCATTCTGTCAAGATAAACACCAGGCTTTCCTCCTTGCTTCTCCAGTTTTGTCTGTACAAGTATTTGATGAGTTTCTGTTTCTTCAGCAAAACGTCAGCTAACACTACCAAATTCCTCACCAAAACAGTAATGGATCTATTTCTTATCTTTAATGTCTTTGTCAGGAAAACTTATCTAGAACTTTAGAAATTTATTTTATACATAGTTTCACTTCATCAGAAATTGAAGGTGCTGTTAAATAGCAAATTATAAAGTACCATTCTCACAATGATTCTTTAAACTAAAATAACATTTATAAGCATTGCATTAATAATGATTCCTAGAAGTAGGCTTCTGAATAAATTATTTCTATTATAACAAGCTGTAGAGAAAATTACTCCGAAATACTTAATAAATGATTTAATATAAACCTTTGAAAATGCAGTTGGAGGAATGACTTTTAAATGACTTTCAATCAGAAAAATTTATCTGGAGGCTTTGACTCTCTGTTAGTCCTTCTCTCTGTTCCCTTGCTGCAGAGACAGCACTACTTTTATCCCTGGGCAAAACCTGAAGATTCTCTCTAGGTTTTCAGGGAACCAGCAGCACTACTCAGACTGTTGCATGGAGAGTGGGATGAGAAGACTGGACTCTAAAGCATCTTCTTTGCTTAAGACCTCCATCCTCAACAAATGATATACAAGGGAGCTACATGGAAGTATAATTAATTCTTATGAAAACTAAACCCTGCCCCATTCTCTTTATGTGCAGTTAACCTTGTTTAAAACCAAGTTTTGGTTTGCTAAGGTTTGGCTCTTCAAACACATCAACGAAGCCTGTGCATGCTTATGCAACAAGGTGCTGCTCAAGTAAGAAATTTGACTGAATTTCTGTATAAATTCATATTAGTATTTTATGTTCACTCAAGTATTTGTATAAACATAAAAGAGCATGTAGCCTGTCTATATTTCATTTTTCAAAAGAAAACACTAGTTTTGGCAAAGATTCTGCTTCTTTTCACAGGTTTGTGCTGTGGGTGTGCACAACTAACATCCGCACACACCCAAAGCTGGAAAGAAAAGCAATGTGACCAGGATAGCACAGCACCATGAATGCAACAGCTGATCCAGTGTTGCATGAGGTTTTTTCAGTGCCAAGTGCAGTCAGGTTGGGTTAATATGTTTGATATATAGAACAAAAATATGTTATTTGTCATACAGAAGCCAAACAAAATTTATCCAATTTACAGTACCTGCTGCATGATTTTCTCCTTTAACTTACAAAAATATCCAATACTTAGCTTATGATTTAAAATTACTTTAAAACTTGAGTCCTTTCAAGAATTTTAGCATCTGTGTCAGTCTTTATTTTCTCCCAAATGATCATAGAAATTGAATAAAACAGATGTTTAAATTTTCTGTCATTAGCATTCATTGAAATTTTGTGCATAAGCTATAGTTGAGGAAATTAGGTTGTAATTTAGCTTTTCTCTAATTGTTATGATTACATAAGCTGTAGACAGGTCAGGTTAGCAGAATATGTACCTCATCAGTGTGACTACTCTGACAACTGAGGTAGTAACTAGTCACCCCTACCCTCTTTTAAAACTAATTTGCATGCAGTAATTCAATTTACTTTAATGAATGAGTGCTATTAGTGTGCCAAGAATTCTGATTTGTAGGCTTTTGATCCAACTGTTGCTGCTTTTTAAAGGTTCTGTGGCCAAATGCTTTCTGGGCACTTGGGCATGACTAACACTTTGTAGCAGTGCTGCCTTGTCAGTACTGCTTAAATTAGTCAACATCACAGAAGGAACTGAAATGGGAGCACAGGGGAAATTTTTCAATGCCAGAGAGAAATTAATGCTGTCTGCAGAGATATTAGGACTGCCTTTGTCCTCTCTGTAGACCATATACCTCCCTAAAAAAATGGGAGAAATAATATGAGAACAACGAAACTAAAAAAATCAGTCTAATCTCATTTGGGACTACAAATACTAAAATAATTTTTTCTGGCCTTTTTCTACCAGAACTGCAAGAATTAGTTAAGTGAGCATTTGCAGGATATAATATGCTCAATTTCTTTTAAAGGTCATTAAGTAGTCATATACCATTCCATAATTACAGCTGCTCCTCATTACACTAGTGATATGCATTTCCATTTTAAACTGCATTTTACATTGTTGTGTTTCTTCAATGATGCAGAATAACATGCTACACCATATTTGCCTTATTTTGTTGATTTTTCGCTGTATATTTTATATACACGCTTACTATATATAAATTATATTAACTTATGCTATATACTTGTGCATACATGTACAATATTTAGATGTTATGAATTCAAGCTTAAGACAAAAATTATGTAAGATTTTGCTTCTGTGCAGCACTTATTCTATTCAGTATTTATACCTTTGAGGAATTTTTTACAATTAATTACACTTTGAAAACTTACTTAGAGTTAATGAAGTACTTAGATGAAAAGGTGGGTGCTCATATAGTTGTTACTGCTCAATAGTCCAGATGGTTTTATTAATTGTTATTAATCACCTATATAGTACTATTAATGTAAGTGCTACTGTAGGAAAGACAAATTCCTTGTGCTGAAGAGATCATAATAACAGGCCATACAAAAGAAAAAAAGACAAAACAGGAGACACATGGGAAAGTGTGGTGAGAGAACTGTGATAAGAAGAGTAATATAGAGAAGATTGCCTAGGAAAAGATTTCTCCAAAAGGATTTGAAGAAAGAGATAAAGGTATATGCTCTATTCACAGAGCTGCCAGAGACCTCTTGGGTCAGCTCCCTGCAGACAAATCAAACATGAAATCGCTTTCATAAACTCTCCAAGCCCTATCTTTAAAGTATTTAGGGGGTCTATTGCCCTCAGTACTTTTGCTTGGAAGGCTGACCCAGAACTGTGTTCTGAGAGTTAGAACCCATCTTCTCATTCCAGCTTGAACTCATAGCCAGTTTGTATCCATTTGTTCCTGTGCCAAGCTCATCTTTTAGTTTAAAAACTAGTTCTCCTCACATCTGCCCCCATAACATACTCATATATGGTAACAATATCATCCCTCATGTTTCATTTTACTGGATTAATCTTTTTAAGTCTTTTTCCTGAAAGATAATGCTCTTTGTTTCTCTCAACAGCCCTACATCTCCTTTCTGTAGCTGCTCTAATTTCTGTTCACCTTTCCTCGACATGTAGTCCAGAATGGAACATAATATTGCCAATGAGATCTTACCAGGAACTTTTCCAAAGTCTGAGAGGGTTCCCTCTCAGGTACTAAGGATCTCTTCTAAAAACTTTTGTGGAAAAAAGAGTATTCAGTGTATCATTAGACTCTAAATGCTTGCATTTCTGAAGTACATAGTCGCCACTAACTTCTAAGCTGAAAGAGAGCTCAACAGGAATCTTCTGTACCTCAGAAGTGAGGACATTGCATTGTTCAACAAGAGGTTATTGGGATCCAGTGACAATTGTACAAATTGAAACACAGGAAGTTCCATCTCCATGTGAGGAAGAACTTATTTCCTGTGAAGGTGACAGAGCCCTGGAACTGGCTGCCCAGAGAGGTTGTGGAGTCTCCTTTTCTGGAGATCTTCCAAACCCACCTGGATGCCACCCTGTGCCACGTGCTCTAGGTGTCCCTGCTGGAGCAGGGGGGGTTGGACTAGATGATCTCTAGTCCCTTCCAACCTCAACCATTCTGTGATTCTGTGATTCTGTGATCCAGCTATGTAGATGAACTGGAGATTTCATCTTGAAGATATGTTGAGGAATAGTACACAAAATATTGGTACTAGAAGAAACTATTATCAGTACTACTTTGTAACCTCCAAAATGAATGCACAACCCATGAACTTCACAGCCAGGCAGGGTGCTATATGATCATAGTAAAAATGTAATTACTTCTTCCAGCAGTGGTGTGCTCTTATACATTTTTATGTTCAGACTTTAGAAAAAAATACTGTATCCATTTTACAGTACTGCTTAGTATAAAAAGTACACTCAAAATTTATAGGCATATTTTTCCATTAATAATTGAACATGAAATAAACACATTTTTTGTCAGTACAAGTAGCACATACTGTTTTCCCTGCTTTCTCTTTTCTTATAATTGTTTTTCATGTAAGAATTGCCGTTATTAAATAAAGCTTTGTAATAGAATGGCTTTTCACCTGTTTTGCACATTTTTGCTTTTTAGAAAAGCACAAAAACAAGTAAGCTCTGCAAAGCACAGCTGTCATGAATGAATTTTGTGCCTGGTGTAATTTAAACAAAAACAATTTCCAGATGTTACCAAAATAAGAGAGGCAAAATTTTACCTTCCAATATTGTGTTCTTCCTGCATTCACATAGATAACTATAACTGAGAAATTTAGAGATATTGGAACTTCACCTTGAGAATGCAGTTTGCCCAAACCACCTAATTCGAGAGGGATGCTACACTGCATTTTGAAAGACTGTAATTATGCAGCGGTGCATGGCAAAATATTTTGTGCATAGAGGCAGTCCAAGAACTGGCTATGCAAAATAGGAAATCTCCTATTATTCAGGTTATTTAGCAAACCTAGAAGCAAATGGAAGTCTTTGGGCTTTACGAGATCAAACTGGTCTCAGGTGCACAACAATTAACTAAGTCTCATAAAATATCTTGCTGAAATTCAGGCCCTTCCTTTCAACTCCCAGACTGATTGGAGGTACACAATGTAGAAAGAAATGTCCTAGATCCCAACTTGAAAAACGTTATAAACTTGATAAACTGATCAAATTATATGATCTATTCTCATGATATTGCATGTTCGTAGCTTTTCATAAATTCAGAGTAAGCTTTGATTTACCTTTTTGTTTCACATATTATAAAAAGCCAAGTAAATTCGGTCAGTCTCACTTTTCACTAATATAACTGAAACTCAGCCAATTTTCCATTCCTAAACATCTTTCCTCTCTCCTCCACAATGTGTTTTTCAGAGTTGTATTCAAGATCTTTACTGAAAAATACCTTCAATTTCTGTTTTATTTCATATCAACATTGTGTCCCCAGTGAAGCTTGTTAGTGTATCGATTTGGAAATGTGCATTGTTTCCAGTATCTGCTTTTTTTGTTTGTTTGTTTGTTTGTTTTTGTTTGTTTTTTCTTTTTTTTTTCTGTCTAGTTGAAAATATACCCTGTTTACTATAGAACTATATAAATGTACAGTCATCTTGAAGCAGAGCCCCAGGCCTGCTCATCTTGCATCTGGCACATAGATATCCACAGCTGGAGGAGGATGTAAAACTCTAGTTCTTGTACAACATTGCAGCAAAGTAAGCCCTCAGTTTTAAGTTGTTTTACTGGAGTAGCAAAGATGCAGCTGCGTGACAAATTGGCAGGCTGTATGATTTCCTGACCTAAGAGTAATTTTATTTTTGATCACAGACACTCACCCTTCTTTGGTGAGGCAACTTGACATTATGCCCTGAGTATGGAAATTCAACTTTCATGAGTTAAATTGCTGACTCTATTACAGGCTTCATATGTAAATCATTTAGGCTGAATCAGCTTCTGCCAAATATTTAATCTATGGATTTGAAAGTTTGAGGCATTAAGGTAGGAGAGTTTGCACATTTTAACAAGTACTAAACATTGTCAATGGCATTTCCCGCAAGAAATTGCTAGTAGATAAACTATGTTTATTAAAAAGATGATAAACATTTTACCATGGAATGCGCTGTTTGATGGGAAAGAAGTAGAGCTGAAGAGGAGTCCAACGATTAGAGCTGTCCTTCTAGGCAAAACAGAGTCTATTTAATGTCAGAGTGGTCTCTGAACTATAAAAAAGCTGAATAAAAAGCGATTTGCAGACCTCTTGGTTGGTTTTGCTTCTGATATCTTGCCCTATAATAGTAAGCTAGCTACTTCATGGCACAGATCTGTGGGAAAACTATCCATGACATTTTATGCTTCTTGCTATTTTCTGTTAGCTGTGACTGATACTTTTGGTAAAGAAAGGGTTTGCTTCTAAATTCCCATCTTTCATCAATTCCTCATATTTTGAAAGTAGATGCCTATTTTGAATTGCACCTTCCAACATACCCTACTTTGCTTAATGCAAAACAAAAGTAATACACTTCTGTGAAACAAATCCTTTGTGCCACAGGGAATGTGGCACAAAGAGATTGAGAGAGATTGAAGAAATTTCGTCAGGATGCTTGATCCACCTATTCAAACACATAAATACATGGATCGTTTGCAAACAAAGCGGTAGCCCAATTATTTTTACCTCCTTTTAGAAGTGTACTATGGGCCTATTTATTTGGGGGAGTGCAATCTAACTCTAGCTAAGACAGTAAACTCTGCACAAAACTGCAGAGTGAAGCAATCCCTGTTTACATGATGCAAGTCAGCTCCATCTTGCAATAGTATGGCTACATTAAATACTCCGTAACTGATATATCCTCTTCAGAATAGTTTTCTTCATTCACCTAAGGGGCCTTTTCAGGAAGAACAGTTCTTCATCAGTCCTTCCAATCATTTTTTTTTGAGTAATATTTTTGCTTATAATTATTATTTACAATATCCTCATAGATGCAATTCTTAAGATGTCAAAAAAAGAAAATACCCCTTCACTAATAAACTATTCAGCTGATGTGAATGGTATTATTTAAAATAAAAAAAGCCTTATCTAAGGCTTGATCTGGTATGGTCAGCTACTTCTATCCATTTCCTGTCTACTTTCTTTGCATGCTTGTAATTGCAACTAGTTAATGTTTCTTCATTATTTCTCCAGCTAGTTCAACCGTAAATGCCACTGTTTACAAAGCCTTTGCTTTAAATACCTCTTGACTGTATTCCTCCAAATTTTTAAATCTATGCCTTTTGGTCTGATCTTAATATTTCTTAAAGCTTAAATTTATGATTTTTTACACCACGATATTTGAGTAATTTTTGGTTCAATCTGTTCTAGAGAGAGAAATAGTTTCTATCTGATGAAAACTACCTTTGCTGGCACCTTGTGTTGAATAATTTCATAAGGGGCAGTTTTTAATATAACCTTGTGAAGTTTATTCTCTTTATTTGTGTCTCAGTAAGAGTTGGTACAAAACAGACCTTTTATAGTTTATTTAGAGTGGACAATGACTAGCCTTCTGCATTTTTACTTCACTTCCACAAATAAAAGTCTTCAATTCCTTAGAAACAATTTGTAGATCATTATTGATAAAATGGACTCTTCAGACAAGCCATGTACTTTCAGAGTCAAGCTGCTAAAATGTTCATCATACAGTATGACTCCTGTCCAACTGGTCTAAGTAGTAATTATACTAAGCACATTGCTGCTTCTCCTATATGAGGTTTCAAAGCCCGCTTCCATGAACCTCATGAGGGCAGTCTGGGACTTGTTTCTATGGCTACCAAAGAATGAAGTACTGTTGACTAATTCCACATGGGACAGCATCAGCATTTTCATTCATCAGCCATTTACTACAAAGGGAACCCAGCAAATCAGAAGAGACCACTATCTAAAAATCTAATAAATTTTAATGTGGTCTGAGCTTTCCTCATTTACCCTGATCCTCCTGGAGCTGATGGGTGCAGCCTACTTCCTTAACCACCATTTTTTTTTCATCCTCATTGCCTCACTCAAACCAGAGCAGCTTGCAACACAATTAGAGGGAAAGATGAAGGCCATTATATAAGAGAGCAAAGCTCTATAAATTTATGAAATTGACACTATTTCTACTTAGCTTCAGTAAAACAATCCTGCATATGTTCATAGCTAGTGTGATAAAGAAGATAACTGTATTTTCTTGAATGTTTTGCTCTTTAGAGATCCATAATGCTCAAACTTCCCTTTTGTTTGGAGTAGGTGCCATCAAATCAATTCCATTTTCATCGTTAGTGATTTTCCTGTGGCATCTTCAGATCCAATTAAGCCAATCATGCCTTTTCAATTAACTACAATTACCTTAATTAGCTGAGAATAACAACACGAAAAAGGAAAGCAATTTCTAAACTTATTCAAGTTAGTGGATCTTTATTTACAAACTGCAATCAGTCCTCTTCATGGCCGAGTCCAGGTTCCAACATAAGTATCAGCTGACCTCCAAGAGCTTTACAAAAAAGGTAGCACGATACAGTCAGCTTGGTGAGAGCATCGCTAAATTGTGCAACTTTTATTATACCTAAAGATTAAACCATGATCCCTGATATATTTAAAGCGGGTAGCTTTTACTACCCAGCCAGTTGCAATCACCAAATCTCAGAGCTGAGGTCTAGTCTCTGGGACCTGCTATTTGTCCATCTTGCAGAGACTAATGTTGAAATCAAACGAATGCTTTGTATCATTTTAGGCTCAGGTTAAAGTTATTTAAAGCCTTTGCAATAATGTGAGTAAAATTTATTTTAAATGAGAGCCAGGAATATGAACCCAGCAAATGGCTGAAGAAACTATAGTCCTAGACTCAATTTAAGCTTCTATTTTTCAGTCACAGTCAAATTTTCCCAAATTTTGGACTTCGCTCCTTTTTGTTTATGGCTTACATTACACAATTCTTCTCATAAACCTACTCTGTGAACTTTCTACTTCCCCTATTTTCCTTCTGCAGCATGAAAGAATCTTTTATTCATATCCCAATACCCTTTCATGTAAACTACAGCAGTCTTCTCAGCTTTTATTTATTTATTTGTTTTTTCTCCTTTCCATAAACCTGAAGCACAGCTTTGTCTGCTTTGAACAACAGAACAACAGTTTCCCATGGAATATAGAGTATATCATCTACTGAGTTTACTGAATCAGGCTACACAGTTAAAATACGCTGAATCAAAAATGACTACCTAAGCTCACACAAATATATATATATAAATATATATATACACACACACACACACACACACACATATATATATATATAAAAACAGAAAGAGAAAATTGCCTGATTGGAAGACAGATTTGGTTTTTTTTATGGGTAAGTTCAAGGTTGAGGAACAATGTTCAAAATTAACCCAAAATCCCAAACTATAGTTTTGCTCCCAGGATAGGGTTTCCTGCTTCATATTAGATCAAAATAAGAATAAGGAAATATTTGTAAATCGGCATTTTGCAAATAACATTTTATATAGAAACATCTACCTGGAAATGACTCATGAGAAAGAAACTATAAGAAAGATATCAGAATACAACCAATAAAAAAGCAAATATTTACTGCCCTTCTTTAAAAGACAGATAGTGGATTTTTATATGAGAAATCTGACTTCTCTGAACAAGTTAGATGCCTTTAACACTGAAGTTAATAGGTAAGAAAAACTAAAATTAGTTTAGCACTATAAGGATGGTTTTCTGCAAAATTTGAGATTTCAGTGTGTAACTATAAGTTGGACTTTTATGACTTCGATCTTGCTTTTGAATGCAGGACTCTTCTGTATACAGGTTTCACATAGTAATCTCTCTTAGACAATGGTAAATAGTGGCTTTTGGAAAACTTTATTTTTTGGTTAATAGATTCAGATGAGAAATTGGACATATTCTTCTGAATAATATTACTTATTTTAAAGTGCATTTACCACAGAATGAAAATAACATCATTTATATTCAGTGTAGAGTTTGTTTTAGGTTCTGTAAATTACGTAGGTTGTGTGCTACTTATATGTCTGTTTTCAACATGGGAAAAGAAAGCACAGATTATGTTATCCTATATGTCTATTTATTTTTATGGTATATTTTTAATGCAATAGGGTTTATTACAGTCTGGATCTATATTACTCTTCTGGAGCACTCATGCAGTTTTTGAATAAGCTCTCTGTTCTGATACTGTAAGATATTTCATTTTTCAGGGCAGCTTTGGGCTGCATGGACTAGGTGCCTTTCACATTTCTTTCACTGAGTATTCAGGCTGATAAATTTGATAAGGGATTGTCTCTCTCCCTCAATAACCTTAATAAAGAAAAGAAAGGAAGAAAAGAAGCAGAGACTACATTTGAAATGCAATTTAAGATGACACTAATACATTAAACCCATAATGCCTATTGCTGTGACAACAATGAGGCATATTGACGTTGTGACAATGGCCATTTCATATTCTAGCCATTTTTCATATGTAGCCTTTGTCTCCTTTCCTCCCTGGAGAACATAAGAAACCTCCTTTGCCAGCACTGAAGCTATTTGAAATCAAACTGCTAAAGAATATCGCCCCACATTTTTACACCCCAGACTGTGACCTACAGCTTGTCCCATTGACTAGTAATGGGTAGATCGTATAGCACAGCTGTTGGCGTAATGAAGCCTCAGAATTTTCAAAAAATCAATTTGTTACTGTTGAAATTAAAACAATTAAGTTCTTGCTACTGCCATCCCAGGCAGTGCGTGTAAGTGTATAATTTCTCTCCATCACATATTCTTGACAAAGAAAAAGGTACAAGTTTAAAAATATGTGGATGCCCTAACACCACTAACAGTGAGCCTGTGAAGAAATGCTTCTTGCCTTCCCAAAACACTTTTGTCATTCTTTCACATGCAGAGATTTTGCCTGCTTTGAAGCCCTTCCATTTTAAGTTTTTAGAGCCCTCTACCAATTTATAACCCATTACCAAGAACCATTCTTTTTTAAATAAACCAAATTGGATACAGTTATCTTCAGGAATCTCTCAGATACTGGTATATGCTTTCCTTGCAAGCATAGCTTGTAGAATGAGAAGAAGAAAAGACCATTGGTAATAATTTCAAGCAGCCTGTTCTTTGTAATTTTCTTATGTCTAGCTTATTGGAATTACTTTTCATGTACTTATAATTCAAAGAAGGGAGAAACTATGTTAATTTTCAGTGTATTTTTACTTTTCTATGCAACAAGGACTCCTTGCAAAGAAGGTTAGAGACTGATTTACTCACTATTCCCCCGAAGCAAAAAATACAAAAAAAGAGAATTCATTTAGATACTTCTATTCTAGGAAGAGAAAAGAAAGGATGACTAGATATCTCCTGTTTATAAAGATGAATGCTAATATTTTGTTCTGAGGATGCTAATATTTATTATTTTTTCCTCAGCTATGTTTATTCTGCTATCACAGTAAGTATTTAATAGTACTGGCTAAAGTCACAGTAAAACTTCTGATCAAACCTCTGTCATTAGCACTCCACACTAAATTTTTATTTTAGTCCTTGGCTTCCTCTAAGCAAAGACGAGTAAACTCTTTGCCAAATTTTACATTGATGTTGGATGGAAGGTACACGTCCATGGGAAAATAATACTTCCAGATTTATTTCTGCTATTTCTGCCTGCATTTTTTCTCCAGAGAAACAGTGCACTGTTAGAGTTCAATCTATAATGTTTCCTTTCTGCTTTATAAAATATTGCTCTTGATGATGATACCCTAGTATAGAAGTGTAAGATATATTTTAATGATGTTTTATATGATCAAAAACTGACTAAAGAAATTTGGACAATGATACATATTAGCTGTACAAGGTTTAGACAGCAGTGAGTCACAGAACTGTAGAACTTGCTTTTCCAAACTTCCTTACAGACTCAGAGGAGAAATGTGCTAAGTTACTTCTTTTTTTTTCCAAATACACTGCATTCGCAGATCAACTGTGTGATAACTCATGCCTTGCACTCCATGAATGGAACCTGTGTTAAATCTACTGAAGGACCTTGGATTGAAAATTTCTTTTCTCACATCCTATAAGCAACAATATTAAATCCACTGACCTACAAACGCTTCATAAGACCTACTTGAATTTTCAAACTAGAAGATTCATGAGGCGTCATAAAATAAGTGCCACTCCACTGTGCCCAAGGCCATGAAACCGATTCCAAAAGTGGAGGTCAAAAATTGTAATCATTTTTTTCATCTATCAAATACAGGAAATCTAATGGTGAGACAAAGAATCAACCAAAAAAAAAGAAAAAGCACAAAAATATAAAAATTATTTAGCTACAATTTGTACTATACAAATGCTAGTGAAATGAAGGAAGAATGTAGGATTCACATAATGCTAAAATATACTCAAATCTTTTCATCTAAAATAATTATCTTTCTAAAATTATGGCAGAAATAGGGAGCTGAAAAAAGAGGCAGAACTATGATTTCAGAACAGAATATGCACCTTATTGCAAATACACATTACTCAAAGCAAATTAGCAGAGTGACTTCACATCAGCAACACAGAAAACACAGGAATACCTCCCAAATGCATATGTGTGTTAAAAGGCAACAAAGTCTCCCAGGTGTGTAAAACAGTCTATATAGGAAGAGTCAGTCATTCTGAGTTTGGCAGAATTAGCTCCTAATATCTGACAAGTGATAAGATATTGATCTCTCAAAATTAATATTTGCTCTCCCATTCTGCCTTTGTCATATGTAAAATAAAATAAAATAAAATAAAATAAAATAAAATAAAATAAAATAAAATAAAATAAAATAAAATAAAATAAAATAAAATAAAATAAAAACAGAAAGTAAATTGTTAATGGAGAAGAGAAAATAAAATCACCAATCTTGGGCTTTGGCTCAGTCAGATATGTTCACTAAATTTTGCCCCTGCCTCCAAGTAGCTTTAGTAATTCCAATATCTATATTTTTCTTTCTCTTTTGGTGTGTAGATGGAATGCATGTTCTGATTTCCTCCAAGGACGTACACAGCATAGTTTCCATGGCATTGTTTGTTTAAAGTATAAAATGCATTTGGCAACACTTCAAAGAGCGTGTCATGTATTTCATCTCAGCTCTTTCGACAAATGAAGTGCATGAAGGCTGGTAATGATGAGGATATTTTCCTATATCGCTCATTCAGGTGAAAACTGAAAAGGTGAAATCAAGTGTATAATGATTAAGAAATGCTGCAGTGGGTAGATGTAGTCAGGCTGACAAAATGTCACACCTCAGACCAGTTTTTGGGTCATTTAGGGATCAAAGGATGGCCCAGTGGAAGATATGACAGACAATAAACTGAAGCACTTTGACTAGTTTTGACAGGTTTGCAATAGCTAAAGATTAGAAATAAATTTTGTATCGTGTTCTCTTTTCTTTTTACTCTAATATATTTTTTTCTCAGCTTCTGTCGTTTAATGCAGGCTGTGTGCCAAAATCATCTTAGAGAGCCTGCTATGCCAGATGTCACCCCTTTGCCCTTTTGCTCCATCTGCAGATTTTCTTTAACAACATTTGAAGCTAAGTTAGTGAGCATGTATTTTCCAGTGAAAGAGGCATTATGAATAATAACACTTTTTGTGTTTCTGAATCAAACCCACAAAATACAGAACACTTTACACATAAGGTATATATTTAAAAAGATTAGTCTTAACTGTTAAAAGAGTCTTAACTCTTTTAGCTATGTGGAGTGTACACAAAAGCAAAAAAAAAAATCCACACAACATATTCAAAGGCTGTCTGTCAAGATAAACTGATTATACTTTGAATTAAATATTAAAGTACTCAGATAAATTAGAGCTAAAACTCTATTTATTATATTATTCATGTCAGAGTAGTGGAATCATCTTCACCTGAACTAGTTGCCCAGACTGCCTTTATGCTCAGAGGGGAGAAACAGGTACTTTAAGGGTATGAATCTTCTTAGCTTAAAGTCTAAAACAGGACAAATAGATAATCATTCTGTACGATTTCTTATGACTATTGACTACCTTAGATCTGAAGAAGAATTGAGGTACCAAGGGAACTTTTACAGGCACATATATTCATATCCAGTGAATATAGGAACTACAGGGTAAATCAAATTTTTGCAGATATAAGTTTCTGGCTAAGAGTTGAAAACATCTGTTGATCTTTGTGGAATAATGCTTATTTCCCTCTACTGACTCTAAAAAGTTGACTTTACATTAACTAATTTCAGATACCAGCATCTATCCTGCAGGTACCCATAGATAAGATGAATCCAACCCCTAATGTTCAAATTAAATATATGGAAAACTAATCTTTATATATTAACAAGAGTGGGAGCCTGCAGGAATAGCTGAGAGCAGCAGATTAAAGACAAGTGATCCACAGTCTAAATTTGTCAGAAAGTAGCATACTTGCATTTTATTCCCATCATACTTCTTGAGAGACTGGAAGACTGAAATAGGTTACGCAAAATTACCTGCAGCTAGTATATGCAATTTTTATAACTTAGCTTTCTACTGTATTCAGTAGATAATTATATGAGGTCGGTAACAACATCCATTTAATACCATTACTTCAAAAGGACTAATTCACGAGCAGTTCAAATAATAAAAATAACATATCAATAACATATAATTTCTGCCAAAAAATAAAATGTGTGCTGTTCACTGATGTTACATGAGGATAAGACATGAAGATTAAATTCTTTAATTTTAATAAAATTAGGACCTTTGCAGAATTATGTTCAATTTGAATCCCACAGGCCATCCAGAGTATATCTATTAGTGTTCTGGATGAACACATACAGTATTTGTCTTGTTCTTTTTGTTGTTTTGATTTGTGTGTGTGTGTTACATTTTGGTGAGTCAAAGAGAAGGAAGAAATATAAAACAGATATTCAGAAATATGTAACAACTCATCATTTACAAAATGTTTGAAAATGAGCCCACTTTAAGGAAAAAAAAAGTCAGATATTGACTTTTTATATAAAAGGATATGATTTCATTAAATTACTGACAAAAAAAGTTCTCTACAACTCTCTGCTGTGATCAAAATTATTCTGAATCAAAGGTAACAAGTGCTGATTATGTATGTTTTTATTTTTTACATATAGCATTGCACTCTTTTTATAGCCATGTGCACTCTTCTTCACCTTCTTGCAATTGTTCAAAAATGGTTTTGAAGAGCTTGTAAAAGTTTTCAGTGGACTCTTCTTTAAAAATAAATGTGATAATCAGTTCTTATAATTCATGTTTTGAATCATTAGAATGAGTTGAATAGAACAACAAGCAGTTCAAAATATTTTTTAAAAGGTCAGGTGTGTCTCTGTCTACTTCTTCTTTCCTTTTGTAAGGATACTCTAAAAAATGAAAGACATTAGAACACTATTTACCTTCCTAAGAATAAATGTCAAAGTCTTATACAAAGGAAGAACATCAAACTTTTTTACTGGAGGTCAGCTGCCAAAATGTAAATTAACACCTGCAAAGAAATATTGGACAATTCGTTTTAATAGCAACAAGACAAATATGAACTTAAAGGTTGGTGTCGCACAGAGTGATCATTAATATAAGTTGATATATGTTATATGGTAAGGCAGATAAGTTTCATTTTGGTTTGTATGAATGAGAAAATCGTCCTTTTTTGGCAGTGGCTTTACTCATTTTTAAAAACAATTTTCTAGACTTTAACACTTGTGTTTTATTTTCTGTAAGCCTGTCATATTCTAGACAGCTGTCACATACATTTCTCCTTTTCTTGTAATTTTACATAAACTCCACTGAATAAGAATGGATTTTTAGATGTCCATTAAATATCAGATCATCATTCTGATCTGATCATCAAAAAAAAGTGCTTTATTTTCCTTTCCAAATCATCTTCTCCTTCAGGTGTTTTGTCTTCATAACGGAAAATGAAACATATTCTTATGTCAGGTTAAGGATTCAGTTTTTAATTCATAAGTCATTTCTAGAAACCTTGTTCTCATACAAATAATAACACATTAATAAACGCTACCATTTAGTCGGTAATTAGAAAGATTAAGATCCAAACCAAACAATCTTTGCTGAACAATATAGTAATTTCCAAAGCTTACTGGATTTTTTCTAAGAGGAGATTTTTAAAAACTCTTTCTGTTACACCACAATACTTTGGTTTGATTTCATTTGTGGTTACTTGTAAGCAGCAACAGGTATCGAAGGAATTTATCTTTAAAATCCTTCCAAATTTCACTGCTCCAGTGTTTTAATTGTGAAATATACCCTACTGCAGAAAAGATGGCTCCCTTAATTCAGTAACTTATTGCTTTACCAGAAAGTTAACAAAAAGAGAAAAACATCAAGACTCAATTGTTGTTCCTCAGGGAGATAGTGATGTGAGTTTCAGTAAAAATTATGAGAAGTCATGCTGCTAAATCTCTCCACATGCTTCTGGGAATGTGCCTGAAAATCATATCCAGAGATTATTTCATAGAATCATCTAATTTTCATGATACTTTGATTTTTTTATTTTAAATTACTGAAATGCAACTGCAAGCATTGAATTACTAAAATAATATTTTTGTCCTTCAATAAGCAAAAGTAACAAAAAGAATTTTAAAATATAAATTATTCTAAATCATGGGGAAGATCACACCCAACTTCTGAAAACATAATATCATCCTCACGAAACCTACTACAGATTTTTAAATTATTATTAGTATCTGTTGACAATTCTGAATTAAGAATTCAGTTTAAAATTTTTCCATCGACTCAAAAAAAAACCCTCTTTTCCATATTTTTCCTTTTTTAGGGAATAATGCTACCTTTTTAAAAATTCATTGTTTAAATTACTGAGAAACTTTAATGCTGAATTACTCTTTTACTCCTCTGAAATGCGGGCTTATTTCAAGGGAGCGGATATCAGAACTTGGCTCACCTAAAATCCAATCTGAGAAATAGATTCTTATTGTACCAACAGAAGTAGCATCGTATTTTCATATATTTTGTTCTATGATACCATCACATTTGTTTATAACATCAATTAATTTCAGTTAAAAATATTGCTCCAGCATTGTTAAATCACAGCTGAAGATTAATTAAGTTTTTGATTACTTAACAGTTAAATACAAATAGAAAAAAAAAGCCTAAAACAACAGTTGTACAAAGAAAGAGAAGTGAATATCTTGAGAGATTTGAAGAAATCAAACCTATTCAACAATTTGATTAGTCAATTCACTGATAACTTAATACTCTTAATACAGCACATTAAATTTATAGTTTAAGTAAGTTTCACTGTGATGTGTGCAGTTATATACAAATAAAAATCCAAGTTGATTGAAGGTAATAGGATTATTTAGAAAGGAAATGGTTATTGAATAAAGTATACAAAGGATTGGTTTATCAGAGAAATGGAAAGGAGCTATCTTAGTATGCTTCAGATATGGACGAACACATATACAGATACACACAGCTAAAAGATACCAAAAACACTCTCTAAAAAAAAAAAAAAAAGTTTTTATCATCCTGTGCCCTTTGCCAGCACCATAGAAGCAATATTTATGCTTGTTTGTCATTAATTTCTTGAATATGTAAGTTATTTTAAGTTTAATCTCTATGAGATGTCATAGAGTGTCACAGAAGCAATCTAATTTAGAACACAAGACATAAGAACACTGAACGATTGGCAGACTAAAGTACAATAGCCTCTTGTTATAAGTAAAATTTTTGAAGTTTGATGTTAGCGAAAAGTTAGTTGAAGTTCATTGCAATTCCTTTGTATTCAGAGACACATTTTGTTCTGTACATTTTTTTTTAACTTTCTGGTTTGGCACTTGTAAGTGTTGCAATATTCAAAGGTAAATTTCTGACAGAGATGTTTCAAAAACAATAGTTCTTTGGGATAGAAAAAGTTGATTAAATGATTTCAAAACATTTTAGTCTCTGACTTTTAAAACTGTTTAAATATGCCATACTAAATAAAATAAGTTTCATCTGTAAAATTCCAAATAAAATATTGACATATTATACTTTAAGTATGGTAGAAAGCTAAATATTTATGATAGTTTTTGACTTTAAAATATTTTAAGTTCACAATTTTATGTTTAATATCACTAAAATGTGCTTTTAGAGGTTTAATGCTTCATTAGAACATTCTTACATTTCTTAAGATAAATATCAAAAATAGTTATGGAAGGTATTAAATAGAAATTTTTAGAGAGAGACTCTAGCATGTTTAACTTTAAAAGCAATGCAAAGAACTCGCAATATAAGAGAACACTCATTATAAGATTCTTCAATTGGTGTCATGTATTACCATGATATTATGAAATATTTCCTGGTACTCTTTTTAATGAGGGGGATAATGGGGAATTTTTTTTGTGTTTTCACTCAATGCTAAAAGTATTTGAGTGAAAGTTATGGTCTAAATAAGCAAATATCTCATAAGAAACATCATTAACATAAATAGCTGTAAATGTGTCTATTATATCTTTATAATCATGTTTTTCTATAGCTGCAAGAAACATTATTTTCTGCATTGCTTAAAAAGATTGAAAAGCCACTTACAGCCTCTCTGGAACAAGAAAGCAAATCCACAGTTCACATCTTAGTTTAGTGGATTGGGGCCAGAGAGAGTGGAAGTACAAGAAGTCTTACGAAATGAATGGGTTTCGTGGTAACGTATTACCACGAAAATGGGTTGTTCAGTTACCATTCTGTGAGTTCAGAAAGTTTCACTTCAATACATATACAAACACAACAGTTGCCAGAGCTTCATCAAATAAAAATTTACTTGTGACACATTAATAGTGATCTCATACATTTTTATATTGATTGTATAAACCTGTCTGTCCTACTCTGAGCATTGGCAAGGCTATCCTGCTAAAACACTGCCAAGGTTATTGAGCTTTGAGCTGGGACTTTTTGGAGGTTGTAGAATGTGATAATTTATTTAAAAAGTAGATTTAGCCATAAAATATTTCCAATTAAGGAGGACAGCTAAAGAATCCAGTGATGAGATCAAAGCCATCACTAATGTACAGAAAGTATTTCAGTTTGTCTTAGATTAATCCAGGAAAAAATAATAGAAAAAATGATAGAAATAAATGATAGGATAAATGATAGAAAATAGAGAATCATAGTTTAGTGTATGTATATTAGAAAACAACTCTAGCAATCTGTTTATGAGAAGCATGATCCTGTACAAACACAATGTTCCTGTCAGCCATCTGAATTCAGACTTGTAGAGTACCATACAGAAAGTAATGTCAGGGCATCTTAAGGAAGGAGATAAATAAGAAAGTGGGAAATCCCCTGAAAAGGGTTCTGAGCTGACTTTGAATTTGTTATTTGGATAAATGAGATTCACAGACGCAGCTAAGCCAAGCTCAAAGCAGCCTATGCAGTTTTAAAGAAATGAGTACATATTAAATGTCATACCAGAGATTATCTGTCTTCTCCCCTAACAGTACCAGTGAATACATCTCTAAGCCAAACATGAAGATATGCCAACATGTAGTGTTGTGAAGCTGGATTAATATAACACTAAACATGACCTGAAGTCAATTCCTGCATTGTGTTATAGAAATATCTAAAAATAAAGAAACAGTAGTGGAGATGCAAAGGTTTCCGGTGAGGTGGATGTTAGGACTGGGTTTAGAAGTCCAAGATTCCTCTTCCATTATGCTGTAGAATATGGCTGTCAGCTATTCAACTATAACTATAACATCAGACCATAGGCCAATTTGAGTCTAGCTGAAATGTAATTTCAACTACTTACCAGCAACAAACAAGGGAATCAGACTCATTTTATTCAGGACAAATGCACTAACAACTTCATATATAAAGAATTCACCATGGCAGAGTTGGATAAAATTGAGGCCAAAACTGGGGATGTTGCAAAGACAGTAAAGGATCTCCAGGAATTAAAATTGTTGATGACATTTTTATTGTAAGTGAAATAGAGGTCAAGAAAGAAGACATCCAGAACTACATCTACAAAATGAAATGACTCCTAACCAGGTCTGATTGATACATCAAAACTGTGAGACCTGAAATCTCCTTTGGCACTGAAAGCTGAGACACATCACAAGAAACAAATGAAGTTCAGTACTTTATGGTAGTTAAATTATTTTTCCACAGTGTGTACATTACATGAAAAAAAAAGCATCAAAACCAAAACAAAACAAAAATGTATTCTCAGCCTCAGCCAACAGAGATACAATGAAATGGTAAGTGAAACAAAAGTACTGTGAGCAGACCAAATACAGACCGCATTCCAGACTACAGTTGTATGGAGCAGAAGACAAGCTTTATCAACATGGTACAATTGGTACTTATCCCTCTGGAAGTCCTCAGATAACCCCCAGAAACTTGGATGTGAAGCTGCTCTATCCAATGAAACAATGCATACTCTGGAACTAAGGATCCAATGCTAGAGGGAGTTAACACCTTCTGCCAGCTTGTGGATGAGCTGTGAATGTAAGATGGCCCTGAATAGTAATGCAGGGGCTGACATTGAGACAACAAACATTTCATCCTTACATAAAGCAATATGCATACAGCAAGCCAAAAGTCATGCCTGCAAGCCATGAATTAGCTGAACATGCATATGGAACAGCATGAAGTGCACAACTGTTCAGATATCAGCTACAGGAAACTCTCCAGCCTCATTAAATCACAACCTGTTACTGGGAATGAATAAGGCAAACGTATCATTTTTGAAGACAGGTGTTTCACTGAAAATTTAACAAACAGTTCAAGTTTATGAAAGGTTGCTCAGAGGTTGGAACTAATCAAGAGCATTTAGGTAGCTTGTTCAAGTTTTGACATTCACTTGAACATCATAGGAACATCACAGAAATGTATGGCCACTACATAGTGGCATGATTACACAGAGCAATGATGAAAGATTAATCTTGGTCATGTGAGATAGCTAGAAACTCAGGTCAGAGAAATCAAGAACACCTCTCAGGCAATGGCAGAGAAATCAAGAACACCTCTCAGGCAATGGCAAACCATGGTACTGCTAGCAGAGAACTAGATCAGAAGTATTTGGTAAAATCTTTAACAGTCAGCACCTGTGGCATGAGAGAGACAAGACAAGACATTTGAGATGATAGAAAGTCTGGAGAAAGGAAGATTTACCCTTAGTCTAGAAGGACAAGATTAGAGATCACTTAGGTAAACTCAACACCCATAAATCCATTGGCCTGATGGGATGCAACCACAAGAGCTGCAGGAACTGGCAGATGTTATTGCTGCACTGCTCTCCATCAGCTCTGCAAAGGATATGAGAGTCTTAGTGGACAACAAGTTAATCATAAGCCAGCAATGATTTGTGTGGCCCTGAAGTCCAATGGTATTCTGGGGTGTGTTAGGAAGAGTATTGCCAACAAGTCGAGGCAGGTGATCCTCCCGCTCTACTCAGCCACATGTAGTGTGTCCTGTTCTGGGTTCTCCAGGATAAGAGAGTCATGGGACTACAGGAGAGAACCCAGCAAAGGGCTACAAAGATTAAGAGAACAGAGTATCTTTCTTATGAGAAAAGGCTAAGAGAACTGGAACCATTTAGCCTTGAGAAGACTGAAGGGGGACCTTATCAGTGAGAACAAATATCTTAAGAGAGGGTGTCAAGAGAATGGAGCCTGACTATTTTCAGTGCTGACTTAGTACTAGGACTAGAGTCAGCAGCCACAAACTGAGGAACAGGAAGTTCCAACTGAATTTGAAGAAAAAACTTATTGACTGTGTGAGTCCCAGATGGAACAGGTTGCCCAGAGAGATCTCCTTCTCTGGAGATATTCAAAACCTTCCTGGACACGATCCTGTGCAATGTGCTCTAGGTGACCCTGCTTTTGCAAGGTTTTGGACTAGGTAATCTCCAGAGGTCCCTCCAACCTCAACCACTCTGTGATATTGTGATTCTGTGAAATGTTACGAAAATAAAGGGTCAAAAAAATCAAGGCAGGAGTGCTGGAAACATGAAGAATTGGTGAGCGTACCAAAATGGTAAAGACCATTTCATATGATACTATTAAGTTTTTATTAATCACTTCTAGACCTATCAAGTGAAGCAGCACTACCACAAGACACTGGATAACTACAGACATTGCTAAAACACAAGGAGGTAATTAAGTGAAAATAAGATTAAAGGCAGCACTATGAAACCAGCTTTTTATGCACACAGTCAGAATGCTACTTTGTCTTTCTGCAGAAAATTATGTAAAGAGCATGTCCAATCCAAAAAATATTGTAGAAACAAGGAACAGGACACAGGCAAGTTTTGGCTGTTAAAAATGGATAAATAATTAAATAAATAAAATAAAAAAGGGGAAAAAAACCCTTAAACCTCACTTTACTGTCATCAGTGAGATTGTGGATATTCCATTGCACCTGCACTCTGTCAAGTCTCCAGACACTCCCATTTGTTTAAGATAATGTGTGTGAAATTACAGGGAGCAGATAGTCATGGTTAGCTTTTCCTTTCTTAAGCGAGGTTCATTAGTACTGGTTAGAGGATGTGAAAGTATAAATTTGTGGGTGTAAGACAGTAAAAATCATCTGCAGTCTCTCAGCAGCAGCTTGGAAATGACAATTTCTGCAATGCCAAGTCATGTCAAATAATCTACCAGCCATAAAAGACACAGTACTGAATGCAAACTAATGAGGAATGCTGAATCTGGGAACAATTAAACCTGTCAACCATACCTCACACTACAGACATGAAAGGTATAAGGCTGTCCAACACAGAGCAAATGTTCTGTAGCTTTTAATGTACTCCTTTCAGATAGATTTGGTTAATTAAATGGAAGAAATGGACAAAAGCTTTCACAAACTTGGTTAGTTCCTGGATTTCATCTTCCCTTGTGGAAAGTTCAAATAGTCACTGTTTGCTGCCTGTTCAGCAGCTAATCAAGTTCTGTAGAAGAACTCAAGTTCTGTAGAAGAACTGCAGATAAAATATTCTTAAAGCTGACAGCAGTGCCTGTGTCTAGAAAATGAAAGAAAAGAAAAAGCCAGTTCTGGGTAACCATTTCTAGGAGCCACTCTTTAGGATGCTGAGATAACCAACACCACCCAAAAGAACAGGAGAGGAGCACAAGGGTCTAGTGAGCCTTAGTTAAAGTCCTATTAAGTTTTTATTCATGTCTTGTGGATGTCAGTAACTGCACAGTTAAATGATAATTCTTTCTGAAGAAGGTAATATTTTTGTTGTGGTACAACAGTAAATAGACTGCCTAACAGCTTTGGCCTGCTAATCTCATAGTAAAATGTTTACAAACTTGGAAACCAGAAAGAAAGTTTCTATTGAACGGATTGCTTCAGAAATGGTGCATCTGCAGCTATGTATAGCTATATCACCTGTTTATTTAGGACAGTAAGAGTCTTGAAATGACAAGCCAAAGGAAACATAGCAAGTCTAAAGTCTGATTTCCCATTTTTCTTGACCCCCAGAAATGCTTCTCTTGGGAACAAATGTGATTTGAAAATGTAGAGGCTGTCTGAGAGGAAAGAAATTATTTTCTCTGTCTTTGTGCCTTTCCAATTTAATTCATTCCTAAATAAGGCTTGTATGAAGTAGTATCAAATCACACTCTGAATTTTCAGAGAAAGCCTTTACACATTTAAAGTGAATTGTAGGAAGTGGAAAATCAAAGACAAATAAATACAGAATATGTTTGAAGTATCATCACCTGCTCCTCCTTTGCCTTGGAAAGAAAAATCTGAATATGAGTAATCTAATAATGTTCTACACTAATCCTTCTCTAGGAGTGGCATTGTGGATGAATACAACTTGATCCTTAATAGTTAGGAAAAAGAAGAAAGAAAAGAAGATCCTTACTAACTATCCAGAAGGAAAACATTACCCAGAAGAGCAACCTGAGTTAAGCAGATCCGTCTCTCTCGTGTACTGACAGGACATTGCAACACTGAAGAAAACAGGCATACCAGCAGAGAGATGTGAACTTTGGGACATGGAGCTTGAGTTATCATTGTTAAGTCAAAACATTGTTAAGACAAAACCGTTTCTGATTTCAGTGTTTTTATCACTTTGGGAATGAACGAACATTTTTGCCTAGTCTCTGAATCATCCTTGTTTGAACCATTCAGATCTTGAGAAGAACTCTATGCTCATAGACAAGAATATTGTTAGAATTATTTTGGACATAGCTTTTTCATTTCTGGGAATGGAGAATGGTAAAGGAAATCAATTTGGGAAATGCTGAGGGTTGGCTCTGTGGTTTTGATTTTACCAAAAGTAGGAAGCATTCAAAAACGGACAGGACAAATCTGCCTAGAGCTTTCCAACCTGGTTTTGTAACCTACCATTCAGATTATCCTTTCCTTTAATACAAAGGATACATAATTTAAAGAAATAAGCACAGAAGAGGTTATCTAACTTGAATCTGGGATGAATGCACAGTGGTGATTTCTGCCTATTTAATTTCCAAGCTCAAGAAGAGCCAGCTTCAGAGTCCCTGCCTGACACTCTCAGGCCAGCTAGGCAACCTGGGATCAGACATTAGGTTATGCAGATGAAAGCAGCAGGTTTCAAGGAAATGTTCAAGTGCTTAACTGCTGCTCAGGATGGCATGAAATGCTTGCAATAGAAATTAAATCACTTAACCTTTTGGATTCCTTTAGGAAGGGCATAATTTGTAGCAAGCTTAAAGTGTATAGCTTTGAGTAATCTTAGAGCAACTCATTTTCCTTCATTGAACACACTTCAAATCTGTATTTTCACATTTCTAATATGAATCTGGGCAGTGCCCAGTTAATGTTTGAAATTCTGCTTCCATTGAAATAAGAGCACCTGAAGGCTGTGAATTCATATGGGAAAATATTCATACTAGAAATAGTAATGTAAATTGTTGGAAGGTAAAACTGCTAACTCTAACAAGAGCAACACCTTGAATAGTCTGAAATGATGTTTTGAAGTTAATGCAACATAAACATCTGTCATGTTAGGACACAGTCAAATTTGCAACAGTCAAGCATGCTTTATTCCACAAAAATGAGGAATTCACTCCTATCAACTTTTTAGATACAGCACTACTGGACAAGCTATAAAAATTGTTTTCTATTTGGGAGAACTATGCTGATATTAAATACAGCATGAAAAGATCATTTATGGTAGACTAAAAGGTATTAGATAGATTGCAGAAGTGTTAGTGCCAATGAAACAACATAACAGAGCTTGGCAAAACAAACACAGTCATAAGGAACATCTTGTATGACATTTCCCAGGAAGCAGAGAAAATAAACCTACACTAGAAGGCTTACTAACAACCTATAATAAATAGGTAAATAAAATATGCAAAAGTATTTTTTTTTCCACAGGCAATCCCTCTATGTATTCAAAAGGGACACTGTATAGGATGCTACATCGAAGAAAAATGACAGGGGAAATAACCTCCTGAAACCTCACATTGCTAATATTTATTTCTAGCAAAAGCATTTTTTAAAAATACCAGAGTATCTTGTCATGTTGCACACAAAAAGTAAAAGTCAGGAAAACACTCCTCACAGATATTTGCTAACTAGATCTAATCTTTTCAGCGTCATGCAGAATGAGTTCGCAACAAGCTTAGAACCACAACAAACATTTGGGTAGGCACAAATAAAGAAACAATATTCAAGGTATCTTTTCTAACTGGATCATAAATTTTTTTACAGACTAAGAACTTTGAGGAATCATCCTCTATTTGAACGATCCCCTTAATTGTCCTAATTTGATGAGAGTTGTCATCAGCCTCTGGGCACTCTGCTGCTGATGTCTCAATACTTTCGTTTTCAAACATTAACTTTATGTAAAGTTCCCATGACTTTTCTTTGAAAAAGGAAATCTTACAAAGTGAGCTTATTGATGCTGTATGCTTATCATGAGTTTTTTTCTTCCCCTCAAAGTCTCAGTTTCAGTCTTCAGTTTCAATTGGAACCTTTTTTTGAGACTGGACTATGTCTGTTTTTGGCCATTCCCCACTCTAATGGCCTAGTTTGAACTCAAATTTCCCATTTATTAGTCATTTTTCATCCATTTTTGTATTTTTGCTCTCATCAAGACATATGATTTCTAAAACATTTCTAAAATTAAATGATTTTTTGAAAACACTGTATGAATAATGGACACATTATCGCAAGCAAATATTATTATTTTAACCTTAAAACTCAAGGAAAAGATGGGTTTGTAAATTAGTAGGATCAGGATTTTATTTAACATTTTTCTCTAGACACCACAGCAATAAGTGGAAAGTAACACTATTTTTTAAAAAATAATGTTCAGCATATGCATAGATATTCTATTGGCAATATTGAAGAAAATAACTTCACAGTTCTCCACCCAACGTTTCATTCTGTGCCCTTTTCCTGTCTACTATGGCACTGTCCTTAAAAAATATACATTCATATATATCAATGATCATCAGGATAGTTGATAAATCAGGATATATATTATTCAGCAGATAATTCATGGTTATAATAAATTTAAAGAGGAGTAAGTTTGGCAACACTATGAAAAAATATTGTTAGTCAAGCATTATAAATGTCTGTAAGGCTGGTCTATAGAATTGACTGTAATGGAGAAAAAGTTCATATAAAGTAGGTATACTACTCCAAGAGTTACAAGTGACACTGAAGACTAATGAAATTGATTTTCCCCAAACTGCCTACTAGCTGCAAAAGCATCTTATAAAGATAAAAGCACCTTTTCACTGTTTGCATTTCATGTTGTAATTGTTATAATTCTGATGAGTTATATCAATGAGTTAGGCACTACTCTCCCCAAAGCCAATGGAGTTCAGGTACAACTTCCAAAAAAAAAAGCATTTATCCCAATGCTAAGTCACTGGGGTAAAATGAACTGCAGAGGACGTTTTGACAGGAACTTTGGGAGTTATTGCCTTTGGGAAAGAAAAAAAAAAAGAAGTTCCTGTGGATATTAGCAATGGAATGGACAGCATCATTCAGCAATATGGAAATTATTAAGTAATCTTTTGAAGCTTCTTTTATTTTCATTGGAAGTTGCATGAACATCCACAAGCTAAGCTTGGCAAAGAGCCAGCTAGAATGAGTTGACAGATCTTAAGGAAAGCTGAAAGAAACCAACATGGATTATACAACTGTTAACACTAAATATTGATGTTACCTTGATTTTCAATAGGAGCATGACACAAACTACTTAAGGATAGATGCAGAATACATTTATATATATATATATCCTTTTATTCTTAGTTCTTCTGTCATATTTGATATTTTAGAAAAAGAGAAAAGACAAGAAAAATGTAGGATAATATGATCTTAGGTAGAGACTAGGCCATTTCTTTTCTATAAAATAGCATCCCATTGGATAATGAAAAAGTTTAAAAAGTTATGATATTTTAGACATAATTGATTTAATGCTAGCAATCAAGATACCAGGTAAAAATTAAAAACAAACAAACAAACAAAAAAACCCACACCTTTATTGCTATTTGGGAAGAGGTGAATAACAAACATCCATAAGATTATATGAGCAGGATATCTTGAACAGTCATTTAACGTTTCTTTCAATAATCCAAACAGAAACAAGCACACAGCAGCTTCAGAAAGTGTGTTTTAATAAACAGTCTTAGTACTCAGGAAACGTCAATGATTTTAAAGGTTAGAAAGAATTTAAGATAAAAAGAGGGAAGCCTTTTAATGCACACAGGATTTCAGAGATTAAAAATAATAGCAAATGGATCTTCCTGTGTTCTTCACTCAAAAGCCAACCGACCACTGTGTCAGACTGCATAGATGTGTACACTATGATTGAGGTTAGGCACATATAATTGTTTTTTTTTTCAAATACAGTAGTCATTGCAAGAAAGGAACAACAAATATTTTTCAGTAACATATTCAATCACACTTGTAAACTCAAAAAGACTGCAAAAAATGTATTTCCTGAAGAAACAATTCTGTTTTGAGAACTCCTAACTCCCGATGTGTAATAATACCTGAAAGTCTAGGGGAAGCTACCCTGGACTCTAAGGACCTCAGGATAAAGGTCCTCAGGTAAAATTAAATCAAAACAAATGGACACTGAGGACAAACCATTGTTCTTTCTGAACAGATGTTCTGAGAGCTAAGGAGAGATCCATCATACTACATTTAAATATTAAGAAACATCTCCTCAGGTGGCCAAAACGTACCTTTAAAAATTACTTCCTACCTAAGCAATAAAGAAAAAAATGAACTAGCAACAGCAGTAACTTCTGACTTGACTCTAAAGAAACAATGGGTGAGTCAAACATTACATTTAATTTAGTCAATATATTGGCAACTGTTAAATAGTTTTATTTAATTTGAATTTCCTGTTTTTCAGTTGGTGAACATTGCATATCATGCTTTTACCGAACACCTCCATATTCTTTACTCCACCTTCAGATATTTATGTACATTTATAAGATGTCCTCCTGAGTCCTCTCAAGCAGAGAACTCTTTAAGTCTTTCCTCATATGAGAGATTCTTCAGTCCTTCAATCATCTTTGAATCCGTTTGCTGTCCTCACTTCAGTATGTCCATATTTTTCTAGGGGGAAGACATACTGTCTATCTTGGGAGGTCAGGAGTGGAATCAGCACCCCAGCTTTTAGGGCTAAGTAGGAGGGAAGGATCATCCTTCCTTTGTGTCCAGGACTCACATACCTGTCCCAGTAACCATAACCTTTCAAAGGTAATTAAGAGTGGCCACTCAGTGACATCAGCAAGGTCCCTCAGCACACTTGGATGCATCTCATGCAGTCTCATGAACTATGTCCAGTTTCTTTAAATGTTAACTAACCTGATTCTCCTCCACTGAGGGTAAATCTTCTTTGTTCCAGGTCCTCTTACTGGTGTCAAAGGCCCAGGCTTCCTGAAGGTTGCCTAATGAGTTAAGACTGAGGTGAAGATGTCATTGAATACCTTGGCCTTTTCCAAGTCCTTTGTTTTCACAACCCCTGCTCCCCCGCCCCCATTCAGCAGCAGACCTACATCTTGCCTAATCTGCCTTTTCTTGCTGACATACCTGCAGAAGGCCTTCTTGTTTCTCTTCACATCTGTCACCACTCAGTGAGCTCTGGCTTTCCTAAACCCATGCCTGTGTTCTTGTGGAGTATCTCTATAGTCCTCCTCGGTCAGCTAACTCTGCTTCCACCTCTTGTATGCTTCTTTTTTTATGTCTCAATTTTGTCAGGAGCTACTTGTTCATCCACGCAGATCTCCTGCTGCCTTCACTTGACTTTCTGGATATTGGGATAGGCCATTTCTGAGCTTGGAGGAGGAGAGCCTTGAAAAATAACCAGCTCTACTGGACCCCTGGACAAGTCCAGTGTTGTGATCCTACTTTTTGCCTTGTTTTCTTCTCTGAGGATCCTGAATTCTACCATCTCATGGGCTTTGCAGCCAAGGCTGTCCCTAACCTTCACGTCTCTAACCAGTTCTTCCTTGTTTGTAAGCATCAGATATTTTCAGTAAAAGTCAGTGATATCCGAAGCAGTAGAGGTCACTCCATTTTCTATTACAACCAACTAATACTTTACACAAATAACACATTCACAGTTTACATAGTTAGTGAATATACTTTATTTCACTTGCATGATATTCAGACAACAGAGAAAGGTAGCATGAGAACAACAAACATCTCAGCTGGACTAAAACTGAAGGTTGTATTAACACTCTTTTTAAAGATTATCAAATCCTACATGGGAGAATTTAGACCAGAAGTGCTTTCAATTCAGCCTTGAAATATCTACCTTTCTGGCTAGGCAATTCCGCAGTGCTGATTCAAGCATGTGTTAACTAATTGACAATGCAAATTGACTCCTACTAGATAGCAGGTGATGTCAAAGAGCTGGGGTCTAAGATTTCTCCAAGAAGAAGAAGAAGATCTCTGTTCTACCCAGGATTCATAACCCTGAGTCAGAATTTAAAGGGCTTATTCCATGATATAAATATGATGTAAAGACCCTTGAGATAGCTCTAGTCAGGTTGGCACAAATATATATTGCAGTGCAGTGCCATGCAGAGAAAACAGCTGGAGTCCCAAAAGCATGATAAACAATCAAAGCAGCAGCAAATGAAAGCTAGAAAACTCTGCTTCTAAGTATAGTTAAGTAGCTCAGGTGCCACATTGCCTTCATATGCATATATTGTTTCAGCTTTGGGAATTAGCTCTGTTGGCACTAGTTCTGCACATATGCTATGTTTTGGTATAATACAGTGCAATTGCTTTTAATTTTTTTCTTGCACATAGCACAAGAAGAAGGAAGACAAATTCATACATGCAGATCCATTTACCCAGTGCTTAGAGAATTAATTTAGGAAGAATTCAAGGTCAAAGCATCCCACTTAACTGATACAGAGTGAGAATCTGATCTCAGATCCTTGGGGCACATCCTAAATGCTGGATTAAAATAGACAACTACATTTTGGTTTGTTTATTTGTTTAGTTTTTAAGGTATTGTGCTGTCAGAAATAAAAATGAAGAGCAAGAAGTAGCTCAAGACTAATTAACAATCTGCTTTTGAAGACAGCACATCAAATCACTTTAGCCAGCTTGAAATCTGGCTGCTGAAAGAACTATGCCCTCTTAAAACTAACATTGAATTCTTGTGCCTGGTGCTTCTCTTCTCCTGCCACTGACTTCTGCCCCACTGTGTGCATGTATGAGAAAGGGGGAAAAAAAATACTTTTAGGGCTGGTCAGTGATCATGCTCAACAGATTTAAATAGTTATACAGTCACTTTAATCTGGCACAAGTTCAGCCGTCTACCAAAATGGGATGCTGCTTCCAGTCTCCCCCTCATAACTATGTATCAGCAACCCTAATATAGATACTAACGATGGTCGTTTAGCTATTGCAGCCAAGATGGCAATCAATGCCATCCAGATGGCACTTGTCATCTAGACGGTTGGCCTTAGAAATTTCATGATGTGCTTAAGTCCACTCTTCAAGGAACTACAAAACCCCTTTGTCGTCTAGCAATTTTCTGTGTTTCTCTATTGTCTATATTTTATTTCTGCTTCTGGCCATTCTCCTGTGTGGACTGATATCACTAATGCATACGACATTTTGATTACATAAAAAGTCCAGCAGGTTCCATTGGCTTTAAGTGCCTTTTCCCTTCCTCCTTCTAAGTTGTAGGTCTGATCTGGTAACCCTGCAAAATATACTGTGAGGGAATGGAAAACCCTTAATACGCAAACATTAAGGGATTCAGTTGAAAAAGAAAAGCTTCTGGCCTGCTTCTCGTGAATATTTAAGACTCCTATGTGTAGCACAACTTTAGTAGATGAAATTCACATGGATATGCTCTAGCTTCACAATACTCGCTGGGTGGATAGTAGTCTAACTGCAAAGATATGATATGATTACAAATATGTGAAGTGGCTAGTACTGCATACGAAAGATAAAATATAACTTTTCAAAATAGCTTGTAAGTACTTTAAATGCAAACACTCTTGCTGAAATTTATTATAGCTTTGCTCTCTGTGAACATTTATTGAAGCGCATGTTTACTTCCTTAAATGATTGGGAAAAAAAGAAAAAAAGTGGTAGTGAACAGCACATCCAGCAAAGCAAATCACCAGCTTGCATTTGAAAGAATCATTCTGCTGTTCCATTTCCCAGCCCTCTTTCACTTCTGCTTTGAAGACATCACTGTTCTCATTCTTCTAATAATAAGAAATTATTATAGGCTGTACACTGGCATGGGAGGACCGACCGAGAGAAACTGGTATAGAGCAGAACTTATCAACAGGCAGCTGTGACTGTGCCATTTACCTTCTGAGGTCAGTTAATCTTCTCATTTAATAGGGAAAAAGTGTTAGCAAAGTGCTTCTGGTGCCTATACACAATCTTCTTTCTCTGTCTCCGTCTCTCATGCACACGCGTGCGCACATGCGCATATGTACACACACACACACACACACACACAGAAATTCTCCAGAGTATTTTTCCAGTTAAAGGCTTTTCAAGAGGAATTTCATTTTTACAAGACAAGAACTAGTAGAAACTATTGTCACTTAACATCCACTGAATTTCCAGATAATTTTAAAAGTATTACTGTGAAACTAATTAAAGGGCTTTGAAATGGAAAATCACACTCTTTACAGTTATCTATTGTTCTTAGCTAGTCTCATTGGCATTTTCTTCTTAGAAATAAATAGTTTTATTAGGAGGAGATAGATTTTTTTAGAAGACTAGAATCTTTCAGATAGCAGTTTTAATGCCCACCTTTATTCTAAGCACTGTGTTTCTAAAATGGCTTCTCTTTTATCTCTGAAATCATGCTAACAGTCTCATACAACACACTACATCTTTAGCATGTGTGTCCAATAACCCCTACAATGGAAGAAGGCTGAAAGGAGATGGGTAAGACCAAGGTGCCCATGCAGCTTAGGAGTGGTGTAGGCACAGAGAACTGTCTTTATCTGAGCGCAAAGGGAGGCAAAGAGCAGCCTGTTTTAGACCAGCTGTAAACGTTTCTTCCTGAGCTGATCCAGAGAATGTGACTGTCTCCTTGAGATAGCCAGATAAGGATGGATGAAGTGTATACATGGCTCAGAACAACACAGAGCATAAGCCTAACAGAGGAATTTTGAAAAGAGCAATGAGCTTGATCTGGCTTCAGCCCATATATTTCTTGCCAGTGTTTGAGGACACCCAGTATCATGACGAAGAGCATATTATAGAGATCAGTAATGGTGTTTGCATTGGTATTGTGATTGAACTATGTAAGTGCACTTGAACAGTGATTTCAGTACAGTACAGTGACGTAATAAGTAAAAATTACTTAGCAGTTGCCCTTTTGTAACACTGATCCTTGATACTGTGAAACAAATCCTGGAATCTAAAGCTGTCGCAGAAGCAGTTTTAGACACTCTGCAGAACATAGCAGTCCTCTGTTGTGGATATCAAAGAAATCTAGTCTGGCTTGAAGACACCATAGGAAGTCACAATTACCAAGTCATTCCGTTGCATGCATGATACAAGCAGCTTTGCTGGGCTCATACTGAGGCCTAGATAAACTGAACATGCTCAGGAAGTCAGGCAGATTATGGATTTGTATGCAGAATGTTCTTTAAAAATCAAAGCCTCTAAAACAGGAAAAACAGGCAATGTTGTTTTGATGACTACTTTATGTTAAAATATAAAAAATGAAACTACTTCTTCCCCCACAATGTTGGTATAATTAGCTTAGTACTCAGTGACCATGAGACAGGTGGGTTTACATCATATCCCTTGCACCAGGCCACTGATCAGAGAGATCTGTGATTATTCATGAACAAGCAGCTGGGTGCTTCATCCACCCATGATGGCAAAGATCCAAGGCACTGGCAAGGGCAAATATCACTTGCTTCCCAGTTTATGCCAATGTGTGGCATTCTTCCCCTCCAGGCATGAACCTGTACACTTTTTCCTACTGAAGTGCTGGTGCTTCTTTTGGCCCTGTCCTACTCATGGAGGTGCCTCCAAACTGAAGTTTGTTATACCTTATGTCAATCACTCACTCTAATTTAATATCATCTACAATGTTATTCATTTTGTATTCTGTGTCATCATTCTGGTTGCCAATGCAGATATTAAACAATATGAGGTCCAAGACCAAAGCAAGAGTATAATGCTCATTCATAGGTGCCGCATGCATGAAAAGGTATTGGATCCTCTGAGCCTTTTTGAGCCTGAGTCCAGTCAATTCTCATGCACCTTGATGGTCTACTCTTGTGCTCTTCTAGTCCAGTACATCATTCCAGCCCAGACACTCCAACTCTGCCTTCCAGCCCATCCTGGCATTGCTATGTTTGATTTAGACACCTAAATTGCACATTAAGTGTGTAAGCATTATATTGGATGTCATTTACTGAGCCGATTTATTCTTTAGGAGTTTCAAATTCTCATGTCACTCTCTGTCTGGCACATAGGCATGTCAGATCTTTGATGGTTAGCTTTCCAACAGAAAAATGAGGTTAGGGCATTTCCATGGGAAATATGATTGGAATACAAGTAGAAAGAGATTATATAATGGATATAAACAATCTACTGCTTTAGCCTGCTACGTACTGACAGGGACATACCTACCATACTGCGTCAACATAGCAAGTATGATAAGTAACATCTCTTCTGAATTTCCAGAGGCTAACATTAAACTTACATAGTCACATAGACTTAAAGCTTATGAGATACAGCTATTATCTGAATACCTGTGAAATAAACAAGTATCTGAGAGATTGCTCTAATCTAACTTTATAAAAACTGTTTCAATGGGTTTTTTTTCTTTTCTTTTATTGTGAACAAGGCTTTAAGAATTTTCCCACTTTTCTCTTGAAAACAGAATAAACTATACTGTCCACTGAATGCTTTGCACAGAATTCAATAGAAGCAAAAACTGGCTCTGTTGGTGTTCAGTAGCCGGTAGGAAAAAAAAAAAAAAAAAAGAAGTGTTCCAGAATGTTTTACTTCTCTTGACATTCCTGATATTTCTATTTCTGATACATATAAAGTTGCTGTGTACATATCATGCGTATGCTCCATGCCCCAAGCAGACTCAGAAGCACACTCTTAAGCTTCATATGCCACGATGAGGAAAATCAACTCAATTCCCAACACTGTGTAAAGCTGCCAAGGTCAGGAAGACCTCAAGTCATATGCTGCTGTGACAGTTGCATATATTAAAGATGTTTGTTACTGTAATACATGTTTTCATTTTTTGTTCATAGAGAACAGGTTGGTGACAGAAACAGAAAGTGCAAAAAATGTTACTTTAGTGTTGCTTCTGATCCATATGCTTCTTTGCTCTTCCTGCACTTTTAGAATTTCATTACCCTCCAGCTTTTTCATCTCTATCCATATGTAAATTAATAAGAGACAGAGACAAACATAACAACTGTTCGTTGTTTTCTAGTCAATACTGAATGCTGTGTAAGTCACGGCACCCACCATTTCATCTCTATTCTCTATGCATCTGAAGACTCCTGAGATCAGGTTGTTCTGTACAACGTGTTTTGAGATCTAGAAGCATAAATAAATGCTAGTTTCAGTGGACCATGTCCTTTAGCAACTTCAGAGGGCTGGAGCTGTGTTACAGAGGAGGATATGACTAGTTCTTGTTCTTCTGACACAGACATAGAGCAGAAACGTCATTAGAGTCCTGGAGATAAAGAAAAATCAGAAGCTTAGGCATGGGTGGAATGGAGTCATTTTCATCAGAAAGAAAAGAAAAGAAAAGAAAAGAAAAGAAAAGAAAAGAAAAGAAAAGAAAAGAAAAGAAAAGAAAAGAAAAGAAAAGAAAAGAAAAGAAAAGAAAAGAAAAGAAAAGAAAAGAAAAGAAAAGAAAAGAAAAGAAAAGAAAAGAAAAGATTGTCAGTGTTTTAGACTTCCCTGTACTTAGTTTCCTCATCCTTAGTTCCTCCCTTCCTAGCCCCGAGAAGGCCATCTCTTTCCCTGTACCTTTGCCACAATTAGCACAGCTTGGAAGGGCTCAGCAATTTGGGCTCTGCTTTTCACATATACTGCTGTCTCTCACTAGAGAGATTCACAACAAGCGCTCCTCACTGGATGCCCCTGCTCTCGACAACCATGATTCATCCCTGGGTGCGCCTTGAGCTGCCCCACAAGAGTCCCAGCCAGGGCCCAGAGCAGACTTGTGCACATGCCCCTGGATGATAGGGGAAGCTTTGCAGAATGCCACTTATGTTCTCTCTGGAGGCCTAAAGCTGGAGTTAAGAGCACCTGAAAGAGGAATCAAAAGGACTTTAATCTCCTTAACCTTTTGGCACCCTCTCCATCTCATGCAATGAAGATGCAGCTGATCAACCTGCTTAGAAAGGGGCTGCAAGCAGCCCCTCAGACACTACATTCAATACAAAAAGGACCTTTTTTTGTGTGTGTATATAACCTCCCAGCATATGCTAATGCTCTGCCTTAGGCATTGTGTGGTGATTAAAATAGACCGTTACTGCTTCGGTGCAGGGAGCTGGGGTAGTCTGCACACAATGACGTGTCTTCAAAGACTTTCTCTATCAGGTACCTCACTGACTGTGAGCCTTGCGCTTCTCTTCACAGAGGCAAACTTCCTCACCTGGCAATGTGCATCCAAGCTGTGTTTGGGCTTGCAGCATAGGCTGACCCAGGGTCTGAGGAGTTATGTAGTGCTGACAGTCGACCTCTGGCAATGGTGGCAAGGGTGCATGGGAAGCAATGAAAGAACCCTCCAGCATGAAAGTAGTGACTCTAACAATGTTTTAGTGGTGATAGCAGAGAGGGTAGAGGGAGGTTGGTGCTTTGGAAGCACTACAAAGGAAATAAATATGGCAAAAAGAGGAAAACTGATTTGTAACATGAGGGCTACATAAGCAGATGAACACAACAACAGGCAAAAATAGCATATTTGAGTGGTATGAGTGACAGGTCTCTCACTTTTTTAAATCATCAAGTCTACATAGATTTCAGTGGAGCTACATTGATTTACCTCTATTGTGTACTTAGTTATTACTGCAGTATAAGAAAGGATTAATAAATATTATGGATTGTATTCTCACCCTCTACAAACTGTTACAGCTCCCTTGATATCAGTGGAACTACACTGGATTACTGAAGACAAAGGTCAGGCTCAAATATACAAAAAAAAAAAAACATTCACTACGTGCTTACTGAGCCCTTGTGGCTTAGCTTCTCTACATTTTGGGCACTCTTACTGTGTGGAGTGTTTTGGGGAGCTTGGCTAGTCTATGGAAAAGGTACTAAGGCAAAAGATATTTTAGGATCTTTATGGAAGTGTAGTGCAGAACAGATGTTGCTTACACATGCAAACAGAATGGAAATGTGCATGTTACATGTAGAGCACCATGATGACTGAAAAAAACACACTGTTTTTATTTAGTTCATCATGTATGCTTAAGAAATACTAGAATTAATATATATATATATATATTTAATGTAACAGCCAGTTTGTCAAAAAGAAATTTGGTTATGGCTGTCAAAGTTTGTAAGCTGCATCAGTTGCTCAGTTTGAAAAAGCAGCAAAAGGCTATTTTCAGATGTGACTGGGCTAAGATGTTCATTCTTTGTGACCTGATGTGAGCCTAAATTGTACCAACACAATCGCATTTCTCCATCTCACTTAACAGATGCATCTGCAAGAGTTAGGATCATTTCTGTGAACTTATGAACACTGTGTGCTCTGTCTTGAGATATTGAGGAAGTCACTCATATATTGATTCCTAATGTTGCTGGTTTTAGCAAGATAAGACCTTTAATCCATCTGCTGAATGCTACCCTGTCAAAGATTAAACAGCTTCCATGCCCCCATAAATTTAAAGCAAGAAAAAGAAAAGATAAAACTAAAAAAAGATTATAGCTTGTTGATGGATTCAGAAAGATCTATTTTCAGGAATAAGCAAAAAGCAACAAGAGATGTTTTGTATGTCAGCACCAACTTCTGAAGTTTTAAGACCATTTTTGTCCACAAAAAGAAGAATTGGAAAACTCAAAAATGGAAGGCATTTCTGCTTATAAAATCAGCAATATTACAATCAAACTTCTGGACTTCTATAAACCTGCCCCAGATGCAGATTGTTAGTCTACTATCCTTATCCTCCATACTCTGTTCTGAAAAGGAGAAATTACTGAGCATTTGAATATCCAATTTTCTCCTGCATTTGTAAAAATTTCTAAAACAACCTTGTTTGACATGCATAAAGGAGGCTCAGAGAGCAAAAAAATAGTATTTATTTATAAGGACAGTTTTGTTTGTTCTTTCAACAGGTATAGAAGGAAAGAAGAAGGAACAGTTGTAAAGGAGAGTAAAAAGGTGAAAAGAAGAAAGTAAACGCTACTTGAGAGGCTGAAAAGAGTAAGAAAATGTCTTGGCCAAAGGCTGTAAGAAATTTTAAGTATCCAAGGCGGGAGTAAGATGCAAGAACAAGAAATGAGAAACTCTTTGTCATATTTGTTAGTTTCCCCAGTGATTATGGAATGGAAATCAAACTATCAGATTTCTCCATCTAATGAAGTAAGCAACTGAAATGATCTTGTACAATGAATTTGTAATAGTTGGTATTTATATATGATATGTTAATATGTGCTTTATGCACATGTATTTTTGCTCTACTGCAAACACTAGTTTGAGGAAAGTGAAATAAAAATATATACTAGTATGAGTGGTGAAAATTCAAAGAATTAAGAATTACAAAACTGATAGAGCTTCAAATATGTTCTATAAACAGTAGAGATCTCCCTTCTTCTCAGTCACAACACCTATATGTGGTATTGATATTCAGAGATACTAGCAATTGGTATCATTCAGTGAGCAAGTTCATTTAGCAAAAATATATGCAAATACTCACCAACTACACTCGCAAGCGCTGTAAAATTTGAAGAAGACACTCTCCTGAAAATCCTACCTATAGTCATTGTTGATGACGGCTTATCACAAGGATATGAGTGAATGACAAGCTGATCAGACCTTCCAGACAAGCTGATCAGACAAGTACATATTAAATCAGTAGAAGAGTTCCTATTCGCTGTGAAGCTTTGGAATTTAGCACATAGTGTGTATCAGAAGCAACGTCTTCCAAATCTTAAAAGAGTGTTACCATCTCATTCTGGCCTTTTCCTGGCTTCTCTCTTTGACTTGTTAGACATTGACCTTTCTGTATGTCTAAGTCAGGGCACTGTATTTTGAAATAAAATTCTTGTTATCAAAATCTGATCCACCACAGAAATTCTGAACTAAAGAGGGATTTGTTCAAATAGAAAGAACCAGCATTTCTCTCCATTTTATTTGAATACAGCTCAATTATTAACAAGCTTTGTCCTCTGTATCTTGCCCTGGAGCAGAAAGAAATTTTTTACAAAGGATGAAAATGGGATGGTAAATAGGGCAGCTTGCTCACAGAAAGCCTCAGTAAACTAAATGTAAGCATCCTGACCCACTGTTCAGTGTCTAGTGTGTGCAAACCCCAGATTTCTGAACTATCTGAATACCATCTGAAACTTAAGGAAGTTCGGGCAGAGATGAAGCATTGATTGATCTTTAAGACTGCAGACCAAGATACAACACCTGTAACCTATAGGAAGAATATGAAAGGAATGTTTATTGTATCCATGATTTATTTTTTAAATGTTTGTTCCATTTTCTGCAAGTTCTTCTGGGGATAAGAGAAATACTTGTTATTGGGATATTTAAGCTTAAGTAATCAATGCTATCATATTAACGTGTTAGAAATATTGAGTGTGAAATTATTGCATTAATAGCATCACTTAACCTGAACATGTTTCATTTTCCTTCTTTAACCTTCGGATGTGTAGATTTAATATATACAACTGTGTTTGAGGTCTTTCAGTAGGTTTTTTGCAGTCACTGGGGAAAATGTTATGCCCCCTTTAAGTCATAAGATAATTTTCTTCATACCAGATTATGCTGAACAAATTATTCTCTCTTTTAACATGAATAAGTTTAATAATTTCAGTGGCACTGCAGTGAAACTGAAGTTCAGCCTTTATAATTTAAACTACAATTATCATTTCTTTAATACAAACTGAGATAAAAATCCAAGGAAAGGTGAAATCTTTTTGTCTTTTGATTTTTTTCCCCCTTGATTCAAGCCTAGGGGAACACTTCTGAGTGTAATTATTTTGTAGGACACTTGAACATTTCTATTGCTTGAAAAGACAGCAACTCATCTTTCCTAACTATATAAAGCAGTGCTGCAGTTTTCATTAATTAAAGTCTGCTGTAGTTATGCATTTTCTAATTAGTCCTATTATGGTTCATAGAGTTTTAATTTCCAGTTTTTGTTCCGCATCCAAATGTAAAAAGCTCCCTAATAACACAATATTCTCGTAAATCCTGTTTAGATATTAGCACCCACTTGCTAAAGTTCGCCGATATGAATTCTGCTTCAGGATTAAGCCCAGCCTTTCCCGCATTCATATTCACAGCAACAAGCCGCCCTCTGGCAATAAACTCTCTAGAGAAGTCAAGAATGACCCAAGAAGGACATCCTATTCCATACTGTTACAGGGGAAACAAATTGTCCTTGTGATCAACATATGAAAATCTGCACCAGCTTTATGGAGTATATTCATGCATTCTGATATACTGGTAAGAGACAGCACGATTGAAAGGTGCAGTACCCTATGTCTGTGTCAAGAACAAAACCTGAGAAGGCTTAATTATATGTTTGCTGATATTACTTTTTTATGTTCTCCTACATCATGCTGAAGATTTTTCAGCTCTGTGTATGACCAGTGCATACATCCTCCAAGGTTATTAGAACTAAAGAATTTGTTGCAATCTAAGTTTGCCTTGGTATATAACTTCACGCTATAATCAGTTACATGCTTTAAGATTAGCTCTGAGATGATCTTCCTAATGTTTTAATCACCCTGCTCTGCATCTTTGTCTTTCTATCATTTCTTAATGACCTTAAGGCTGCTCCCCCAAGGTCCATGAACTGTCTCATGTGAGATATGATGATTACTGTATCAATGATGTCAGTTATTTTACAGAACTGAAAAGCCTCAGTACTAGTTATCATATTTTACCACTTGATACTAGGTATTTGTGGAAAGCAGCATAGATGAAAATGAATGAGGCATTTACATGGCAATGTGTCCAAATCTTGCTGCCATAATACTATGACAACAGCAGGATAGTGCTCACATTCAAAAATTAATTCTGAGTTCAGTCAGTGACAGCTGCCATCACTTACCAAAGAGTGCTGATATAGTTTGTGATATCATCAGCCATCATCGCATTTCATTCCTGAGATAACCCAACATTTTGGCAACCTGAGCCACGTGTTACCTATGGGCAATAAAGGGACTGTTGCAAAGCTCCCCAGTCTTGTGAGAAGCAAAACTTCTGTATTTTCTGATAGATTGTAAAATCATTGTGCTTTGTATCGCGATAGTCAGCAGGGTATCCAGACCCCAAAGCCATTCTTTTCCCATTTGCAGGATTCTAGAATATTCAGTAACACATTCAGGTACCAGATCAGCTGTCCTTAAATTTGTCTATCAACACCTGCATCAAGCACGGTGCTATGGCCTACGTGAAGCCTATTTACTTTATTTGTAAGAATAAAAAAATTCAGAAAATATTTTTGCTCAATCTTCCTTTGCATATATAGGAACTAGATAACGCTGATCTACTTATGAATGGCAGGATTAGGATAGCCCCCCCAAAATGCCCACAGATTAGAACAAATCACACTGTCAAAAACTTTAGCAAGATCATGAAAGATCACTTAAAATATTTGTTTTCCTCAAAGTGTTTCATTTTAATATGACATGGAGCAAAAAAAAAATCTGTTATGGCACAGCCAAGTTGAATTCATGCTGACTTCTAGAAGTCCTTGTCCTTTGATTTTACTGCAAATTTATTAGGCAAACAATTTAACAGAACTGGCGAGCATTGTTCCAGCAGCTGCTGAATTCTAACACCCATCTGAGACCAATAATCTTCTTATTTCATGAGCCAACCAGCTGGATAAAACCTTTTTTTTTTTTTTTTTTTTTTGGAAGAGGTCAAAAAAGGGACAGAGTGGGCATCTGCTCATTCATTCTAAACTAGTCCAGTTAATTTCTGCCATAATAGTGGCTTTATTTCCCTACCACTGTTACAAAATGGGGCATGAGGTGGTGTGTATTCAGGACCTGGATCCGTTATTTAGGCTCACACTGACCTTAGCTTTGAGTCATCTGTGATGTTATTAATCAATCATATTTGGTATAAAATATGTATACAGATATAAATAACAAAATACAAGATCAGTATGTCCAGACTCTAAAGTAAAGCGCTTGCAGAAGCCATTATGTCTGTCGTTTAATTAGTGGTTCTGGTGTCATGAAGAGAAGCAAGCACTGAACCTATATACGATCTGTCCTGATGTGAATCTGCCCAGGTCGGCCTGTCTCACGGTGAAACTGTAAACAACCATGACTTAATGACCACTTGCAGGGCTCTGACTATCCAGACTCCTGTGATAAGGCAACTATAAATACTGAGCACATGCTCAGAACTATTATCTCTGCACAGAATTGGAAGAGTACAGGGTAGAGATTTATAACAGCTACAGTACTAAGTTGGTGAGGAATAAGGCAGTAAATAGAGATGGCAGAGGTTTTGAGCTCTTAGGCTCAGACCTTTGGCTCTTAGGCTTTTTCTTCTGAATTCAGGAAAACCTAGATTCACAGTCTGAAACTCTTCTAGTGCTTAAAAACAAGGGAGAAAGCATGAGAGGTGAATTTTGGTTATGTATTTTAAAGTATATTATCAATAAATATAAACCTATACTAAGGCACAGAACAAAACACTAGGATTCCAGCTTATGAACTGTCTTCTACAAACAGGCTGCAGAATCTGCCTTCTTGTTGGTCCAGTACAAGATTGTCACTCTATGAAATTTGTATTCTTCTCTGAAGAGCAGGCCAAAGAAATGAACGCTCTTACTTCAAATATCTTAAAACGTTGTAAGAATGGAAGAGTATCAGGGGGCCACTCAGGCCAGAAAGAAGTCAGGTCAATCACTGCCATTTCCACTAATCAGCTTTCTGGGACAGGAGTTTTTTGGTTATAACTGATAGCACAAGTTTAGGTACATAGGAAAATCATTGCTTGAATATTAAGCAGTCAGTTTGTCTCTGACCACAGGCATTTTAGACATGGTTTTCTTGTATTACATCCTTGAGCTCAGGCTCCTGAATTCCATCTAAATGTCATCTCCAAGCTCTTTAACATTTTCTTGGATAAATCTGCTGAACTCCCCCAGGCAGGTGTGCTGAAAAGGTAATTTCAAAGTCAGTACACTGAGCAGGGGAGCTACCTGAAAAGAGCTATGTTCAAAACTGAACATAGATAAAGTTTCTTTTAAAAGAAGCTGCTAGATGACAGACTCTGAATACTAGTCAGTTCCCCAAGAGACAGGATCTTCAGGAAGTAAATTTTAAACCTCATTTCCAGACATATTCCTGTTTATGAAGCTATTTCATTCATTACTTCTACTGTTGAACCTGAGTCTTTATTTAGAAAATAATTCAAATTTCTTGAAATCTATTTCAAGAGCAGATAGGAATGGAGGTGAGTCCTGGAGGATGGATGATGGGAAGGAAGTGAAAGAGGTTGCTCAACATCACATCATTATTTTGAGCTCCAGAAAATACATATTGATTTCCTTACTCGGCTCAGTCTAGATGAAGAAAAGAAAACAAAGTTGATGAGCAACTGTAATTTCTATTGCCATGTCTATAAAAAAAATCTGTAAGCATCTTTGACAAATTAAAGTAGTTAAGTCTATGGTGATTGTATTTAGCTGGAAAGAAAGCTATAGGTATTGTAAAATTAAAGGTTGAATGACCTGATCACTGGAAAATCAAGACCTATCTAACAAGTCTCTGTGGCCTCATTTGAAAACCTTATAAATTCAAAAACATTCACTTACTAATCTCAGTATGAAAAATAAACTGAGAACTGCAAATACTTGCATAATTCAATTTTATTCTATAGAATTCAAGCACTAGAACTAATGGAACAATTTCCTGTTATGCTGGAATATGATAAACTAATGTTCACAGGGTGATCACTGTGCCTTAATCACATTCTGAATATATATATATTTTTTCCCTCCCTGTATATGAATATCAATGGGAAAGGGGGATTATAGTTCTAGGTATCATAAGTGAAATTTTGTTATATAATTTGCCATAAACAGTGAAAACATGAAAGTATATTTTAGATAGAGTTTAAATTTTATTTTTAAGTTTAAATATTTCACTTGAAAACCTATATGTCTTAATAGCTATATATGTCACTAATAGTCTTTTTGCCTTCTTATAGAGAGGCAGAAATATTAACATAATTAATATAAAAAAGTATGTATTAATGTAAAAACATGGAAAGTTAGAGGCCCACATTTCTCTTTTTAAAAGCAGTGCTGTAGGGCAGTGACAGTTCAACTTATGGAGACAGCTACAGTGACATGCCACAGGAGGAAACAGAAGCACTAGCACATTTGATAAGTAAAATTTATACATGTTAATCATTTCACATTTATCTGTCCAATGACAGGCAAAGTGCTCTAGGGAAAGAAAGAATCAGTAAACTAAAAGCAATAATAGACAAGTGTTTTGTTTATTCTTCTTAATCATTCCAGCATTTGTATTTAATTGTGTTTATCCTATCTTTTATGAACTGACTGTCCACTCTGTAAATTGTAGATAAGCATATGTAGCAGATGTTCAGCTTCTTGCAGGTCAAATCCCAACAGAGGAGGAAATACTGACATAGAGCTTCTGTATTTTTCACATATAACTCCCAATACAAGTCCTGCAACAGAGGTGAAAAGAAACCAACACTTAAGTAATCCTCTTTTCACAAATCAAATCAACATGCTTTATCTATCTGACTTGGCCTCTGGATAAATTAAAACTTAGACTCTAGCTTGTATTCAAAGCATAGGACAAACTCTTATACCGATCACACATTTTATTCTCTTTAGAAATTTGTATAACGCTACTAATGAAGACAGTTTATCTATAAGAGGTGAACAGTCCTTACACACAAAGAAATACCAGCTCAGACACCATCTTGTAGCATCTGCCATAACATATATATTGACATCTCTATTGACACTTCTTTCCTAAGAATGAACTGGATGAAATTGAAATGAATATGAATATGCATTCTGAATACACTTGTTAGTCTCTTTTGAGTAATACGAGCAGCATGACAAAATTTGCATATGGATATTTATCTTGTAATAGCAAAATAAGCTCCAAAATAAAAGAATAAAAGAAACATTAAAGTAAATATTAAATTAGTAGAGACTTACTGTGAATGAGAAAATAAATATTTGCCAAAAATTTATTCCATATACAGTTATTCAAGAGTATTCAAGAGCATTTGTTTGTGCAGAAATGTCACCTGCTCATTAACTTCCACCTCCACTTCTTTGAATTTACCTTCAGGCTCTCCATGTAGAGATCATTCTTGACATTTTATCAGCAAGAAGTTCCCATACTGGGTGGCCTCTTGGGCATAACTCTGCATATATACTGCTCACCTATGTGTAATTGCACATCTATAATCTAACTGGTCTTCTTTTGTCTGGATCCTTATTTCATGGACACAATTGTAGCTTACTTCATGAGCATGATAATGAGCAATTTTTAAAATATATTTCAATAATACATTTTCATTAGTATTCCTAACACATAAAATACTTGCTCCATATCTGAAAAGTACCTTTATTATTGCATTCTTTCAATATAAAAATACATACAGGAATATGTCATTGTTCAACTTATCAGGTATCATTTTTAAAACCAACTATATGGGTTTGCAGTTATTCATTATGACAATCCAGTGACATTTTGGTGACAAAGAAAGTTAACATCATGAATATTTTTGTATGTCTGGTAACACTGTCCACCATTTGTAATAGAGCACTGAACATTGATTTTGAACACTTGTAGCCCAGGGATATGTATTTTTAAAGAAACTACTGGGTCATGATGAATAATTCCTATTTTACCTACAGCATCTGAGGCACTTAAAGCTCTGGCAGTAAAACCAAGATTGATTAGGATCAATTTGATTAGTATAGGAATATATAAGGCATGAAACCTTGTGATATACTAAGTTCTAACACTTCTATCTTTTAGTTTTCTTTCACTTAATTTGTTTTCATCTAGATAAAATGCAAACAAATGCATAAAAGACATCTCTTTCTTCAACAGTACCTCTTCTTTAGTTAATTTAAAATTCTTGGTAGAAACGAAAACACTGTCATGCTCCATGTTTCAGTAATGTGTTTATGGACTTACTTATAGGTTAATGTCCTTTTTAACTACATTCTGTGACCTCTTGATTTTGACCTAGTCACTGATTCAAACTCTGCTGTTCTTATCAGTCTATTCATTTACTCTCAGAATTTTAAACATTCCATGACATTCCAATTAGTCACTGTTTAAATCTAATCATTAAAGGTAAAATCTGTCAAAAAATTAGCTTAACAAAACACCAAATTGATTACAGTTTTCACACTTTTCTAGAATCTTTTTGACAAGATGAGGGCAAAAAATGGAGGCATTTTTTAAACAACAAAAAAAGTAAAGTAGATACACTTTAAAGAAAAAAGTTGACTTCTTTCTGTAAGGTATCCTTTGATGATTTTTCCCCTATTATGTTCCGGCTGTACTCTAAGGCTTAGCTTGCTTTGTTGACTAAATCCATACAATTTATAGCTTTGCAGAATATGACTTTATGATACATTACTACTGAGATGAAAGATATCAGTTAAGGTCTATTATGCACCTAGAGAATTTTATTTTCTTATATGAATACAAAAAAATAAATTTATGAATATAATATCCAAGGGTAGCAAGATTACTGTGAGAGAAAAAAAAAAAACCCACACAAAGCAACGATTCATATTTTGCTTTTGTTAAGGCTGTTTGATCATTATTTTCAAGAAGTAAAATTGCATAATAGTATTACTGGGAAGTTCCAAAATCAGTTTGCAGACTATTAAAAAAGCCAGTACCAATGGAGAAGGAAAAAATCTGGGTGAGTGGACAGAGTGTAAACTAGGAATAGAAGAAGGGGGAAAAAAAGAGGATTTTTCACTACTGCCAGCAAAAAAATGTAATCATGATCAGACAAACAGCGTGCAAAAAGAATTGCAGTCTGTGACTAATACAGAAAGACTAGGGGAAAGACTATTGTCTGGGACACAGGAATCTAAAATAGAACTAGAAACTACACACGGGTGTGAGGAGCTCAAACGGTGCAAGTTGTTAATAAACTTTTGTAGCTTGAATGGGCATATTACTTTGCTTTAAAATAGGTGAGGGGATTCTTCAGAATATGTATTCCAAACACTTATAGATGAAACAACCATAAGTGAAGTCATTCTCCTGAGCACATACTTCTCGGTACCTCCCACCAGCTCTCCCCTTACCACTTTTCACAAGACAAACTTTTTCAGCCTGAGGGAAAAATGATCCCACCTGAATTGAGAACCACTTGCAGCTCTAACTACTGCCTCAGCTCTGTCTCTCCTTGGTGAAAATGCCAGGTGCTATTATCAGCTTAATTTTTTTTTGTCCAGTGTCAGCCCTGTTTATCTGGATTTTTGGTTACCATCCAGCAGGGAAATGCAACTTTCTGATAATCTCTCCTCAGTCAAGAGTGAGGCCTTCTTGGCTGAAGAGCAATCTTCTGCCTGAGCCCTGAGAAGGAAAGGAAGTATTCCAAAAATGGAAATGGCACTAGGCTGACCAGAAAAATATAAACGTTTCTCTCTTATCTTCTATGATTTTCAGTCTCCTTGATCTTTACTTACTGCCTTTATCTACTCATATCTACCTATCGATACTTATTAGTTATGTTCTTCAGAGATTTCCCCCATTTTGAACTCCTGATTTATGTGGGGGTTTCATAGCACTTTTTGCAGATGGTCCCTTTTTCTTTTGCCTGGATAATTGCAAACACAAGTACTTAACTACAGTCAAATACTAAATTGTCTACATAGACAATTTACACATCCAGCTTTTTATCCTAGATCCATCTGCTTCTATACATACTAAATTTGTCTTCTTTCTTCTTCTTTTTTTTTTTCTTATATCTAAATCTCAGCCTACCTAAAATATAATGGTTAAATGTTTTTCATATCAAGATAACCTTGTGATCTGTCTTCATGTGGACAGCAGTAACATCCTCTGCCTACATTCTAAAATTCATACTGTCTTTAACTTGTGGATTCTTTTATGTCAAACCACTCTAAGATCTGCATGAATACACTGTCCTTTCTCATGTCCTTGTCTTCCCACATCAACAGTCTTTTCTCTGTCCTTCACAAAAGTAGTGTCATCCTCCAGTGTGACTGGACTATAGCTTTATAATACCACCAGTCTCTGTTGGACCCTGACCTGGATCATGTATCAGGCTTTTTCCCAACCTAGTTTAAATCAAATTTTGCTTAATGAAAGCTAGGACCTATGCTCAAAGAGTTAAACACAATTTCCCCATCACACAATTAATTTAACTCTTCTAACCTTTCTTAACTGGAGTTTCACCTGAAGTTAGAAAAAGTTTTTTTTTTTTTTTGCTAATTATCAGTATAGGAAACATTGGAATACCAAAGGAAATATCAAAAACTTTCAATCAAAGCTAATTAACTTGTTTAAGTAAAATTATTTTTAAAACATTCTTTGTGTTTTGGGGTGATCCTTTTTGTTGTTAATAAATTACCAAAATATCAAAAATTAAAAAAAAAATGTTTTCTTCTCCCAAAAAGTATTTTTGTCTGATGTCTTTGATAGAAAGGTAACACCACAATGGCTTTCCTGTCAACTGGTTTTCTGGTGTCTTGGTTTGTTCAACCTGAACAAAGGAGAGGTTTATGAACTATCATCAAAGCTTAGGTATTAACCTGTTCTGTTCTCAGGAATTGAAGGCTAAATGCATCCTTTTATTATTAAATTAATAGCTGCTTTGCATTGTGAGATGCGCAATATTTATCACTGTAATCACGCATGCTAGTGACAAGATTTGCTCATGATATTTATCAAAATATCCTTCCCTCAGGTTCTATTTATGTATCCAGATTTTTGTCTTTTACAGGACAATTCTCTTGAAATGTCACGTATCACAACAGGAAACTCAGCTTAAAATCAAGCAAGATTAACTGATCACAAAGAAAATAATCTTAAAAACAACAGCAAAAATGTCTAACACACTTAGCTTAGATCAATACTGTGCTTGCTATTACAGACAGACAATCCTTCAGTTTTATGTAATCCACTCTCCCTTCAGGCTTTTTTTTTTTTTTTTTTTTTTTTTTTTTAAAGCTATTAGCAGGGAAAAATTCCAGAAAGTCCATTTCTGGCTCCAAATGCTTCATGTCACTTGTTTTTCATAGCTGATATACATTCAGAATATGTTCACCTGCTCTATTTATAGAGATAGTAAGCTGTCCATATTACTGTCATGCGTTACCATCACTGAGTTATGAAGATGTGACATAAAGTTTCCTCTCTAACGTCTTTCCGTAATTTTCTCACAGCTCATCCACTTCCCACAAACAGCTTTTCACAACACACAATATTTTGTCTCTTTCAAGTTGTTCTATCCAGGTATTTTCCTTTACCATGATTTTAAAATGCTCCAAGATACACTGGAACATTGGATCCTGAACTCTTGCACACTGTGTCCAAAGGAAAATGGGGTGTGAAATCTGAGTAATGTATCTCCATTACACTTTTTGGTTTTTGTTTTGTTTTGATTTCTACTGAATCCTTCCATTTCACAGTGGTGAGATTTTAAATTACCTTCCTTTTATACATGAGATATGCCTGTGTCTTGAAGAGTGACGACCGCAATAGAAATACAAAAAACATTAAAATGAAATGAAGGACAAGGAACCTGATACTGAGCAGTTTATTTGATATGTAGATCTAACTTAGTCCCCTGCATACCAAACACAGACTAGATATTAGAAGGCTAAAGAGTTTGCAATTACCTCATATATCAGATCTCAAACAAAAGCATTAGTTTGAATCAAACTTTTCTCCTAAGGTTTTAACTGAAAAATTTTAAAATTTAAATTTCTGTGAAAACATTAATTCTTTCAGTGTGAACTACTTATTTTTCCATTGGTATAGTAATGGGCTGAGCTCAGGCCAAATAACACATCTTATAAAAAAGAGGGTTTTATAAGCAATTAAAACACTTGCATCTAGTTTCTTGAATATATTTCAATGAGATAGTAAAAGATGTAAAGTGTGGAACAGAAGAGAAGAAAATAATGTGTATATAGATATATTGGTTAGTCAGAGACTTGCCTGAACATGAAAACCTGCTGACTTCAATAATATTCAATAGCATGTTTGCCACTGGTGAAAGCTGACAGCAAATATCCAGTCTTAAAAATACACAGAGCAGCTCAGTTGATAAATTTGGAATGGAAAATGGGAAACAACTGCTATCAGATGTTGACTGAATGTTACAGACTCAGACATTTTTGGTTCACAGGCTTCTGAGTTTTTCTTTCCCACTAGGCACCCTGGAGACCTGATTAAAGATCATCTCTTTGTTTTTCTTTTGTAATCTTTCTTCTACATATTTTTAATTGACATAAAATGTTGCAATCTTCTGCAGAAGAATAAACTTGAAGTATTTGTATGTGATTACATTTATCTACTTCCTGTACTAATTATGCAATAAAAAAAAAAAAAAGGAGAGAGAGAATGGTAGATTACAGCGGATAAAAAGAAATACTGTCAAATTATCCCAATCATTTTCTTAGCTGAACAAAACATTCAAAAGATTTTTTGTAACATTGTATAGGCTCAGGCTCTCATACCTCATTTTAAGCATAATTTCACTTAATAAATGGTTCTATACCCTTCAGCACAAATCCTTGGGGAAAGTCTAATTTCTCAAAGGCATTAAGGATTTTAAAATGGTGCTCAAAAACACAGTAACATAACCAAAAAAAAAATTACCTTTTTATAAGTGCTACACTTCTACAGTTTTCAGAAAATTCATATTTAACATGCCCTGGGTCTGGTAAATATCCCAACATCATTATGAGCTAAAGAGGACTTTATATATGTATATCTTTCTCTATATATGTAAATAAGTATCTAAATGTTATTGGGCTAGATCTATGAACCATAACTATGAACCTGTGAACTTAGGTCACCATCAACGTGTTTTCATAGTTGGATGAAAGCACAGAAAGTTTGGCCTGAATTTGAGGAAAACATCTTGCCTGAATTTGGTCATATGAGCCGCTCTGGGGTTTGCAGTGTCTACTAATTAAGCCTTTTTCTCCTCAGTGATGTGTAGAAACCTAGAAGCAACACCAGACAACATAGTTGCTTTGGGGTGAAAGGTTTGAAAAGTATTAGGGTACCTCTTTCATGAAGTTCGAGATGACATTAAAAATTGTCTTCTGTAGTTTTTACTCATAACTTGTATAGAAACCATGAAATTACATATCAACCAGGTTAACATGTTTGGATTTGGGCTTGATAGCAGCAAAGCTACAACTCCAAGCAGTTACCCGCCAGAACCATTTCAAGCAAGCACACAGTGATGGTGCTACTCGTTCTGCCCTATCTCAGTGCTGAGACAGGGACCCTTTCACCAAGGGTACCCTATGCAACTTTTAAAACCACACAGTGCACTTTTCTGGGTTGCATTTGCAAATGTAGTTGAGTGCTCAAACAGGGTGTGACTGTGATAGTGGTGTGGCTTGACCAAGTGCTGGCAGCAAAGTCAAAGCCAAGGTCTGGCACTGGCCAGGGGCTCTTGGTGCACTGTGACCCTCGGCAAACACAGACGGGATAATGGGCAGGAGGGAGAGACATTTAGTATCCAAAATCGCTGTTCTAATAGGAAAACAGAAGAGTTTTCCCATTACAGAAGAGTGGAGGGACCATATGCATTAAGCATAAAATATTAACGCTTGATCTCTAGCTTACATGCTAGGGACAGCTAACTATTGCCAGAGGCTGCTGCCTGGTAGAGCTATAGAACAGATGCCACAAATGGAAATAAAATAACATGAAAAGCAATGTTCGAATTAGGGCAGACAGCAATAAACCAAGATGTGGGATGGGGTCGTGATACAAGGCCTCTCACACACACGACATTTGCCTGGAGAGGTGAGCAGTTTCCATCTGGCTTGCCATTATTTACACCAGGACAAATTAACTTTCCATGCATGCCACCGCTCTGTGCTCTACCCCAGGTCTGAGTACCATGGTGCCACCGTTACTCCAGTACTCTGATCGCTCCTGCTCATAACATTTCAGGATACCAGCACAAGCAAGCCATGAGCTTTAGTCAATAACTAGAGAGAATTTAGCTTATTTAACCTAAGCAATACCACAGTTGTAGCACCATTACTTTCTAATAATGTTAGACAAGAGCTAAATATACAAGAACTCTGTCACTATATAACCACCTGAAAGATGTAGATCTTGGAGTTTCTAAATGAAACTTCAAAAAAACATAAATTCTTTTTTTCTCTATGTCAAATAGCAATGGAAAAAATATTTCTCATAAGTCCATAACAGAATTACTAAGGAATTCCATAGCACTGACTGAATTCTATTCCTGCAATTAAATATTCAAAGTACATCTAAAGACAGATCTGGGACTTATTATAAATATCTGCATTTTCTCTGTGTCAGAAAAATAAAGCTTCCATTTTCTTCCATTGCAGCTTTGTCTTTCTCAGCAGAATGCTAACCATGTACATTAATACAGGGAAATTTCCAATTCCTGTTCAAGCATTGGCAGCTCTTGTAATATGCTAAATCTTTGATGAGGCCCATCAATTTTGATTGCAGTGTAACACTGTCACTTTTCCCTTGGTAACTAATTAGTTTTATTCGTATAGACACTTTTCATCCATGCAGATAGAAACAGGGAATGCATGTATCTGAACCTATGCATGGGCTTAAGGGCAGATTATTGTAAATAAACACTGATTATCTGTTCCTTTATTTTCAGTGTTGTTAATTGGCTGGTGTTCAAAGGGCTGGTGCAGCATCAGATATGAACATGTGCTATCTTAATTACTTATACATAATTTTAAACTTCCCAGTCCATAATTAAAGAGTTTAAATCTATATGCTAATTTAAATTACATATAATTTTATTTTTCCAAACTGAAAGGATATGGTTGGCTAGGCAAAATAACAACAGTTTTAAGAAATTCTAGATAATAAAGTTAGAATTCCAATTCTCCATGATATAGCATTGAGTGAGCAGCGAGGACTCCAAACTATTGCTCGGGGACAGTGGATTTACCACCTAGGGAGCCAAACAGTCCTTGAGGCTGTGTATGTCACCGAGAGTCTGTGGAATAATGCAGAGTTGCTCCCTTGGCCAAGGCTTTTTTCCATCTCTACCTTCTATGCGTGAATGCTCATAGAAGACATAAATGCAGTATCTTTTTCACAAACATCTACCATTTTTTTACTGCAGTCCTACAGAGGCCTCCAGGTCATGGCAGCTGTTTCTTTAGATAGTTGCTGATCTGGGAACGCGCCAAGCCGTGGTTTGTGGGAATGGGGCAGCTATAACAGGACCTGGGGCAGTAGTGGGCAGAGGCTGCCCTGTAAAAGCTTGTGTTCCTCTGCTCCGCAGGTAAAGCCAAGTCAAAGCCAGTTCCTCCCACACAAACAGGAAAGAGAAAAAGGAAAAATAACTCTGAAGGAGAGCAGGTAGTAATCTGAGAGAATGTTAGAAAACCTGGGAAAGACTATGATCAGAGAGTAGAAATGGCTTCATCTCTGTGAACCTGAGGAAGGACCTTTTGAAAGGAAATCGGAGGAAAAGTAGGAAAGATCTCTGTCATAGACACTTTGTGGAAATGTTCATGGGAAAATATGCAGGATTAGTATGTAAAAGTGTAGAGATTAAGAGAATTCTCAGAACAAAAATATTTTACTAAATGGCATCTCAGAGGGGCAAGACATTGCAAAGACAAAAAAAGGATGTTAAAAACAGAATCAAGCTCTCAGATCATCCAGATCAGGATCCAAGAGCCCAGTGAAAGCCATGAACTAAGTTCCTGCAAAATGCAAAGAGATATAGATTTTTTTTGGACCATACATATTCATATACCTCCTGTGGAGAAGATATTGTCTGTTCATTGTTAGATGATCTAACAGAGGAAACCTGGAGTATAAATACGAAGGATGGTGAATAGCTGCCTTAAGCAACTTATTCCAGTAGATGGTGCAGAGATGTGAACCCTGTCCACTTCACCTGCCCCTAAATTCAGGAGAGCAATGACTACCAGCTCCATCGTGTTATATCTATAAAAGTAAAATGTGCTTACCATCATTCTCTGGCATTGACACCAATGGCCCATATTTATACCAAAAACCAGTTATTATACTCCAAAATAGGGTCACTCCATTCAAGAACAGTCACAGGCTCTAGTAAAATGAACTCCAGGAACTGCTTGAAGAAGTGCTAATTGTCGTGAGCCAAAGCTGAGGGAGAGACTCTTCACAGGCTCATTTAATTTACTAGTAGTCATGTAATCTTAGTAGTTAACTTTCCTGCCTTTGGACGGAGCATTTCCTAGTCTAGTGTACGGCAGAAATCTCATTCTTCCAAAGCTAATTCTTATTTATTATATAGGGAGCCTAGCTATTTAAATCAAAGATGTTAATTCAATATACATGTAGTATAGTGCCTGAAACCTGTTAAAGCAGTTTTATTGGTCAAGATGGATTACTTCTTATACTATCTTCCTCCTGTAAAATGTGCAATAATCACAACAAGAATTCAGAACAAGAAAAGAACATTTCTGTAAATACATAGGCATTAGTTTCAGTAGAAAATTAAAAATATCTTAAAATCATTGTATCCCTGAATACTCTCAAATTAAAGCTTTGAACAATCTTTCAAGAAAGAAATCGTCTCTTGGGGAAGCCTGCAGCTATGTAATTTTTTGGAAATTCCAGATTAATCTAGATTAATTAATGCAATAAAAATGCAGCAGACCTAGGAGATAATTCTGCCTTGATTTTGTCTTACATCTAAGTTATTTTTTGGCAATCTGCTGTGTAAAGTACAAAATCAGATAATAAAACAAGGAGTCCAGCGCAGGGCTACAAGGATGATCAGGGACCTGGAACATCTGCCCTATGAGGAGAGGCTGAGGGAGCTGGGCCTGTTCAGTCTGGAGAAGAGAAGGCTGAGAGGGGATCTAATCAGTGTCTATAAGTACCTCAAGGGAGGCAGTGAGGAGGATGGTGCTGGTCTCTTCTCAGTGGTGGCCTCTGACAGAACTAGAGGAAACAGCCGGAAACGAAAGCATAAAAGTTCCACAGGAACTTAAGGAAAAATTTCTTAACAGTGAGGGTGACAGAGCACTGGACCAGACTGCCCAGAGAGGTTGTGGAGTCTCCTTCTCTGGAGATCTTCAAAGCCCGTTTGGATGCCACCCTGTGCCACGTGCTCTAGGTGACCCTGCGTGTGCAGGGGGGTTGGACTAGATGACCTGTAGAGGTTCCTTCCAACTTTAAGCATTCTATGATTCTATGATTCTATGACCACATTCATGAAACATAACCGAGGCCACCAAAGCCCCTTTTAGAGTTACTGGCAAGAAACCAGCACTTTCAGAGAGAGTTTCAAACCACCTAAATCCTGCCACATGCCCTGAAGGGACCTACCTTCAACAATCAATTAAGCAGGACCCTTGCTCAGTACAACCTAAATGGTTGAAGATTGGTAGATGAATCTAGACTTAAAAGTACTCTGGAGGATTTTGTGTTACTTCCTCTTGAAATAGCTATAAAAGTCCATTAAGATTCCTGAACCCGCCATGATGTCTCTTCTTCTTGTAGGGCACAACCACTTCCTAGGGATAATTATATTTACATCATAGGAAAGAAAACACAAAACACATATAAAGACATATAAAACACATTTTATAGTCAAAGAATATTAATCTACTGTTTACTTTGGCCTTTGTGTCACTTAGCACCTTAATAAAAGGAAAGAGAAAGAATGAGAGATGAGAAATGAATTTTATTCCAACTGTTCTCAAGCCTTCAGGCACACTACAGATTTTCTTTTTTTTATTGGAATGGCCTGAGAAGATAATTCGCTTAGCATGCATGGTTTTCATGAAGAGCTACTTGAAAGATCATGGCGTGGCTTTTCCATTCACCCTGTGTCACTCCATAAAGCTTGAGCAGCATAAAAAAAAATCTTGATAATTGTTGAAATAAAGTCCAAGGCATTTGGTCTGAAGCCTAAAAGTGGAGGTTTCCGCCTTAGTCATTATTTTTGTCAGTGTTTGTGAGCCTCTATATTTCAAGTTTCACCTTACTTCTATTTTTAAGCACAATTTTACTTTCCCTTTGGAGACTTAACAACCTTCTTTTCAAAGAGAGTAAAACCTTGAAAATCATCTGACCTCAGTATTAGGCGTTAGGTAACGCTATTATAGATTCTGGCAGCCATTTCCAAAACTTTATTTCCCATTGTGGAATATTGTTTGAAAAGGTGTATATCTTAACTTGGTCACAAGTTAAAAGACTGCTGTTGAGAGCTCTGTGTTAAAAGGTATTTTTATGGCACTTTGTTCCTCACAGCTGTATGTATTTCTATATATTTAATGTACCAGGATATTTTGCATTGCGTGACACTGTGTCGTTATTTTGCACCTCCATCATTTCTAGTCCTGCCTCTTTCAACGGTCTCTTTTGCCAGGACAACCTGCTATTCCTCTGTAGAGAACACAGCAGGTCAAACACATGCTTTGTATTCGTTTTGTAAGCAAGCAATCAGATTAAAGAATATTCTAGATACGAACTATGAAAGAAATTAAATATTCTCTGCATGGCAGAAAATAAACAGCACCGTGACAGCACCTGTCACCCATTGACTAGGATAGGTCCACAGTGGCAAGAGCACCGCGTTCAAATTGTTCTGTTTCACATGAAACAAGAATTGTTTCAAAAACAATCTGTACAGGCAATACACCTTACACCTAATTTTCTCCTTTCCTAAGTTTTTGAGTTTTTTTGTTAGGCTGCTTCTAGTCTTTGTACCATGCTGTCTAGCTATCCAGCTTTGTACTTTGCTATCTAGACTGTGTACCATGAGCAATTTGCTGGGTTGTTTCAGAGCTTTACAAAGTGGTGGGGGAAGTAGTTAATGCTTCTAATAAGCTAATGAGAGGAGGTTCTTTGCTAGAAGGGAAAGCAAAGCACTTGATTCTCTCTTCAGGCTGAAGAAGGCCTTGAATTTGAATCGTGATATTTTGTAAGTGAATATGCATAGGCATTCAGCTATCATGTAGAACACACTACTCTCCATGCCTTTCCTTCAAGACATGCTCCAAAAGAGAATTTCCAGGGCATGATCCCAAGCAATGGATTACCAGTAAGCAACCCTCCCTGTTTATATATAAGGAATCTTAACTGCAGAGCTGGCTGCAGTTTTGGATTCAATCTTTTCTCCATCAGGTTTAGCACAATGATCATCTATTTCCCAGCTCATCCTGCTGTTTTTGACTCTGGTATTCCAGTGAGGCTGAGTCTTCCTATGCACTATAAACGGAGGTTAGGTGGGTGGCATAGATTCCAGAGTCTTTTTCAAGGGAAAACCTCTAAAAGTTAGGGCTGAATGTATCTTGACAGTCACAAACTCAGCACAAATATAGAAATCTGCCACCTGAACCTTGGTAATCTTAAGCAGTGAAGCTTTTAAAAGTGTAAGACATCACTGACATTGCCAGTGTTACTCTGTATTTCTCAGAATGTTTTCTGAAGATAAGTTTCCTCCTTAGAGTAAGAGAATTGAAATAAAAGCATTTATACTTGTCAGATTTTTCACATGCTGTGGGCCAAGCATCCAATATATACAAGCAATCAGCAAAGAAATTATTGCTCCCGCTTTTATGCAGAGGATAACATAAGAAAACAGATGTCAAGGCTAAAAGTTTCAGACCATACTCAGCTGTCCATTATTTGAAAAGTATTTGCCAAATGAGAATTTTCAGGTGTTGCTGTTGAAACAAGCACTAGACATCTGTATGGATAATTACAACACTCAGTTATACATATGTGTAAGATAAGTAATAGATTTAAACTTTCATGCCTTAGGGACATAACATTAACTGCCTGAGGTTAGAAAGTAATTTCCTTTATGGCAGGTTTTTCCAAACTTGCCATTAGAGGAAGAATTATTTTCTGATGCCTGTCAAGAACAAGATACTGCATACTTGGGACGCTGACCTGAACCCTTAAGATATTTCTTTTCAGATTCATAAACCATCCATTGAAAATGAAGGAAGAATGCAAAAGAATAAAGCAAATGTATTTCCTTAACTTACGGGCTCATCAAAGAAGATTGAAGTTAGGTAGGCTACTGTAATCTTAGATCTTGATGCTTCACAGTCCTACAAAAAACTTGGCATCCATTTGTGTCATTAATCCTTGGAAACAAGTGCAGAACATATAGAGAATGAAAAAAAAAAAACAAATTTCAGTGAATTGCTACATACATGAATGGAAACATATTTAAGAAATATCTTGAGAGTGATGCATTTTAGCCCCTAAGGGATGTAAGAATCAATTTTGACATTAATTGGAAGGGTTTGGAAAAGGTTAGAAATACTGAGGCTTTTGTGGCTTGGATGAACGAATATAGTTGTAACAAGTTAGCAAAAAATAAGCAATTTTTAAACTTAAAAGTTTTATCACTGTTTGATCAGGACAACCTGCTATTCAGATGCAGATGCTGACATTTTTAACATTCTACAACATTTTAGCTACCAAATCATCCAAAGTTGATGATTCACACACTTCAAAACAGGAGGCTGTTAATAAATTTCAACCAGGAGTTAGTTGGACAGTAGCATAATTTGAGCATCGGCAATATTTTTATGCAATGTTCTGCTTAGAAGTCTCTTGTGATGCAGTTACACAGACTAGCTTCTGTCTTATTTATAATTTCATGGATGCATTGTAAAAATGAAATTAAATGAAATGAAATGAAATGAAATGAAATGAAATGAAATGAAATAAAATAAAATAAAATAAAATAAAATAAAATAAAATAAAATAAAATAAAATAAAATAATAAAAGAACTCCCAGCATTCAGTTGCACAGCAGATATACTATAACATTCACAACAGGCCACACAATGTATTTCTGTTTCAATTTAATTAATTTTCAATTTAATTTTGTTTTAATTTTAAAAAAAACACATTTTCCTTTAAAGTTGTGACATCAGATTTAATAACCTGTTTATATACTTCACACAGAACAGCTACTGAAAAGGAGTACAGTTGTAGGCATGAGGATCTCAGTTCTGCTGCCTCTCGTGTTTCTGGTCTAGCCATTAAGGTTTCTTTGTCGGCCTTGTCCTGCAATTTCTTCAAGATCTTTGATTTATTTCTGCACAACAATTCCATAGTTCAAAAGTGCTGCTACATATTATTTAAACAAATCCAGGTCAGATATTTATAGAAGGACTTTCTCTAGGGTGTTTACAACCAGTATGGACTCAGTAAATATTTTTTAAACAGATGATATTGCTACAGGCAACTTTAGCTCTGAAGTTTCATTTTCCCTCCTCACCATACTATAGCAGATAATGGGGAGGACTAAACTTTGTACATTGACTCTACTTTGTACATTAACACTGAATGACAGATAATCTTGCCATTAAGGCAGTAGACTGTGATCCAAGAAATCTTGGTTCATTTCCAAACCCATCATGATTATCTTAGGTGACCTTGGACAAGATGTTTAATAGACCACAGTAAGAAATGCTGCTGAGGGAAGGAACAGAGTGGTAATTTTCCTGGTCATAGTGGTAATGGTGATAAAATATTCTGAATGATGAGAGATTTTCCAGATTACAGCATAAAACCAAAGTCTCACCAAAGCCTCACAAAAGCATGCTCATTCATCAGCTGCTAGATTCCAGAGCAATATGTCTCCAGTATGATGTGTCTGTCAGCTAATTACCTTGTAGTATGCTCAAAGAGAAAGTATCCAGAGCTCTATCTGCTTTTGGTATAGAAAACATTTAAATGAAAGATCTGTGAAATCCAATCATTTTAGTAAGAAGTGATGTCTTCCATTATTGGACTTTACTGTATTTCAGTTCTCGTATCTTCATGCTTTTAATGGATAAAAGGCGAGTAGTATTCCGTTAGCATTAATATTCAAGGGGCCAGGTCATATTACAGTAAACTGTTATTTACTAAAGTGCAATCTGTTGTCTTGGTGTTGTCTTCTTTTCCTTGGATAGTTACGCACTAACATCTCCATTGTGTTCCCAAGCCTTCAGACCTGAACAGCTCCCACTCCTGCAGTGCCATGACAGGTGACTAGTCATGCCTGCTCGTTCGCCAGGCATGTTGTGTTCCAGGAAGATTGGAAAGGAAGTCCACTCCATCTTCTACTACAGTGAGTGCCTCTTTGTTACAGAGAATCCTTAACAGCTATTTAGGAATCATTGTATGCATCAGATCAACCATTCATTCACTGATCCAGCTTTCCACTTCCTCAGCCGTGAATTTTTAGTTCTGTATGAGATGGTGATGCTTACACGTTGATGAGGTGTAGAGCTGTGCTTTGTCACTCTCACAAATGTAGTTGTTAGCTATGAGAATCAATGTCAGATGAGCTTGCAATACCTCTCCTTGCATTATGAATGAAGCTTGGAGACCAGAGGCAGATGCAAATATGCCTTGAGCTATATAAAAGCCTTTATGTGGTTTGTTATACAGAAAAAGATCAAGTTTTAAAATGTCATCTTTTGATTTCTTCATGTCTTGTAAATCCTTTGTGCTCATTTTTATTTAACTCTCATGAAACCAATTCCCTGTTGTGCTGCACATGTAAACTAGCACCAAAACACCAAAATGTCTGTGGTCAAAGAGGAAGGATCCTGATTTAGAAGGCTTATCACAATGGCATGAGTCCATGAGAATTTTGCCTCTGACTTTGTCAGTGCCAGAACAGACTTCTCATTATGCATCTTTTGCATCTGGATGCTGAAGATCATGTACCTTATTATAGCAGTAAAAGAATAGTTATTAACCTTTTAATACCTATTAGGCATTATTACTTCTGTTTGGACTTTTGTACTTTAAGGAATATGGTCTGCTCCTTCTGTTCTACATCCTGAGTGTTCTGTTTCCTATCTTACTCACATCAGTAACTTATTCGTCTTATGATTTTACCAAGTTACTTTCATTCAGCAAATTATGAGATGATGTAAAATGTCATCCACATTAATTTGATGCTAATAGGTAGAAAAATAGTTTATTCTACAGAAATCAGGTTTCCTTCTAGATTCTGAGTTCAACAAATTGTACACGACGCTACTGTAATGCTTTTAGGATTACATGTACTGAGTATAATAAGTATAAAGGAAATTCATATAGGGACAATTGCCTGCCAGCCCAGCATCAAAGGCAGCACCAAATTTACTCTTTACAAAATGTATAAAATAGCTGCTGTGGATCTCTGGATAAAGTTTAGTCCTGTCTCAGAGATAGTCCTGATAATTATTTGTTTAGGCAATTTTTAAAGCATTGCAATGAAAAATATTCCAATGTTGTTTTATTCTTCCATTCCAAAAGTTTCTTTCTCAGTGTTTAATGTGAAAGTACTATTGCTGTATTTCAAGCCCATCACTTCTCCTATCCATGATGGACTAGAAGTACATAAGATTCTCTTCCACTTGACTTGATTCTCTTCCACTTGCCTTTTATGGTTTTGAAGATAGATTCTCTCTCAGAATCTTCAAATTAAATAAATCTGAGTCTTTCTAATATTTCGCATAGGTCATATTTTTGTGGGTTTCTATTTGTTTTTGTTGATTTCCTCTAAAGAATTCAGTCGTGCCTCATTTTTTTTTTCTGAATATGGTGCCTAAAAGTGGATTGTAAATAAATGAAACAGAAGGATTGTTTCCTGTGTTTTATAGACTGTAGTGCTCTTTATAAAGTATGGAGTTTTTTTTTTCCCTATTCACAACATCATATCTTTGTCATGCCCAATCACAATCCACTATCATCTCTAAATTCTCTTTTAACCTAATCCAGCACATGAATAGGAAATTATTGGATCAGACTCTGTGCCATCCAAAATGGTGGCAGCCTCTCCCATCATTGTAACATCTTCAGACTAATAGATGTATTCCTTATTCCAGCACCCAGGTAATTTATATATGTATGGGTTTGTACATGCTATATATGCATATAAATTCATGCATATTTTTTAAAAAGCTATACATGCGAATATATGCAGGCAAAAGATGCTTTGACGCAGAGTAGTATATTTGGGTCATTTAATTGTTCATAGCTTGTGGAATGTTATGTGATAAAAGTCTCATCATCACACACACAGAAATAGGAACAATGCCAAGTGGGGTAACCCAAATAATACGTCTGGGGTCTTCCCAGTATCACCCCAGAAAGACACTCAGCCCATAAGAGGCTCATCACTACAAGCACAGAGGCATCATGGCAGGTGGAGGGTTCCCAATAACTGAATCACAGGACTGAGCCCTTGCCCAGCTTCTGTCAGATCTGACACAGGAGGGTATCAACCCCTGGCCTTGGGGATGCCTGTCGTGGTGAGCCCACAGCAGTGGCTCTCTGGAGGTCCTCACAGGCTGAAGGGACATGGCCCGGGGGCTTTGGGACACATATTGGGATGAGGGAAGTGCATATTGGGATTGCACGAGACTTTCTATAGGATGTTGAGGTGAGACATCAAAGGCAGAGAAAGGGTACCATCATGGTGCTTGGGGAGGAACAGAGGTGGGAAAAATGAGCGATTTGACCAACAAATATCAGCCACTGAGTAGGGTGAGTGTGTGTGCGTGTACCTCTGGGAAAGAGCTGGTTACTGGAGGGACCAGTGGTCTTCTGGAGAGCCCATGGGGTGTGGGGTTGACTGAGAGACACATATAAACAAGCATGTCTGTGTCTGTGCAGGAAGTGGCAGTTGGGGCAGCATCTGGGACCTTTCCTTTTTCATGGATGTATGTTTGTGACTTTGTCAACAAAATTAGTTATGAATGTACTAAACTTTGCAAACTCATTTCAGTTCCCTTAACTAGTTTTGGCGTTAAAACAAGATTGCTAACATCTGTTTTCAGTCACTGTACAAGAATCAAAATACTTGAGCATTTACAGAGAAACTGCATTAGTTTTAATTAAGGAGAGTGCAGAGGTCAGTGGAATTGCTTTTTGGGCCAGGAAAAGATCATGGGACACCTACACAGAGAATCTACAGTACTAGGGCACTTAAGAAAGTAGCTGTAAGTACTAGTTTTGGTAGTAATTGGACCTGTTATATAATGATAAAATTTAGTTAGCTTCTTCATTCAAAAATGTATACACTTATTTTTCTCTTATTTGAAGTTCTTATAATTGCATGATTTTAGCTGAAATATTTAAAAATATTTTATGCAATTTGTTTAATTTTTCAAGTACTATCCTATCTGAAAGAAAACTTGAGTAATATGAGAATGAAATGTTTTATACTAATTGGAAACTGAAAATATGTAATTCTTCAAGTTCTTTTCACTTATAATGGTGCAGAAGATTTACTGCACATTCATAGATTTTACTTATAATATTAATTGCATATTTATGGTATAAATTTTATAGTATTTATAGTATTAATTACCTATTTTCTAAGAAATGCGGCAATCAATACTAAAATTGATTTACTATCCTTGAAAAATAAATGAAAAATTTTGTTCAGATGCTGTAATATAATCTGTGTATTTTGTTTGAATATCTACTTCGACAAGATGTACAAGGAATGTTTATACAAAACACTACTGAAAGATATTAAGAATAAATAAGATGTATTCAGTTAAATAATAAACACAGCTGCATTAAAATGACTCAATAACTTATGAAAAAAGTTATGACATTGTATGATTATTTTTCCAGCTTTAAAAATACTGATTTTTCAGTATTAGAAATAGACAATCCAAAGTAAATTATGTGCAAATGTCTATTTTTTCCTATGAAATCAACAGTAATAATGAAGGATCTATTCCATTGCTAAAGAAGCAAGTTAAACGTAAAAGATTAAAACATTTTATTTAAGGTTTTTAAAAGTACAGGTACAGATATAACAAATAAAGATGTTTTTTCGCTCTTGGAAAAATTTTAATATTCAATTCTTCTACAACCAACAAATAATTATTTCAAAATGAAAGAATGCACAATGTGCTCATGTTAAAGATTTTTAAAAGACTTTACATTTAAGGTAATATTTTAATGTGAATATGTTGCATGTATGTGTTCGGATGGTACCTGATGTTGTAGCATACTTGACAAAACTCTTATTTGCGATGTTACAATCACTGCAACTCTTCCTGGATAAATTTCACTGCAGTGTTTTTCCAGTTGAATATTTCAGTTATTCTTGCTCTCTCTGAAGAGGTTTGCGTTCCGGAGGTAGCATTGGCTGTAACTTCTGCCAGCGTTGTGGAGGCCAGAGGATATGGGTGGCACGAGCATGGAGTAGTCCAAGAGACACCTGTATGCAAAACATAAACCAGAGATATTACTGATAAAATGTTTCATTGAACCTAAAATGCCAGGGCTGAAATGCACTGGTTATAAAAAGCATTAGCCAAGTATGGTTTTTTCAGGTTAAACTGGCCAAAAATGGTGATGTATTTTATAATCCACCAAAAGCTTGTGGTGATTGCTTACAGCAAAGAGATTACTTAGGAGTATGGTAAAGCACAGTTCAAGTATCTATTCTGAATAAGTTAAACAGAATCTGTGTCTCAGTTTTCAGATAGGTATACTAACCACACAAGGATATTGACTTTTCTTAAACATGCTGTCCTCTCTACTTATCTCTTCATTTTTTTAAATTCCATTTTGTCCCCAAGCAAAAATGGAAATGACTGTGAATCATAAATATTTTGTCATGTTGGAGCTCCATTTCAGGCAGAAATATTTGATGAAACACACCTACAAATCAAAGATTTTTGTAATGCTGGGAGTACTTACATTTCATTCATATGTTCTGCAAAAAAATGTTTTATCATCTTATTATCAATTTATGATGTTTTCAGTAAATTCAAATAAATTCAGTAAATTGAAATAAAAGTTAATGCTGATATTGCTAACAACTAAATCACTTATAAGTGGAATTGCACAGAAAACTGAATGACTTCTTATAAAATAATGAGAAAATTACAAACATTATTTTCAGTTACAGTATAAGATGTCCAGACTAAGAATTTCCTGAAAATAGAACAGTCTGATTTGCTGATAATAATATAAGCCATCAATGCCCATATTTAAACCTGAAATAAAGAAAATTGATGTGGAGTTGATCTCACACAGCTTGAAATATCTGCAGGATAAACCTCTGTGTCTTAAATGATAATAGAGAGAAATAAATTTCCTCTAAACTGTGCCAACAGAAAAGTCACAAACCGGACGAAACTATGGTTAGAAGTATTGGATGTCTTTATATGTGAAAATGCTAAATTATTAAGAGAAAACAATGGGTTCAGAAGTCTACAAAATCATAAGCAGAATAGAGAAAAAAATGTATAGTCCTTATTTACATACTACATCATTACACCTCAAAACGAAGAATGAGGAAATATCAAATGACATTACCCTGAAGAATTTTTAAAGCAAAGAAGGAGGAAATGCTTCTTCAGAGCATGTATAATTGCATACACAAGACAGGATGCCATGGAGACCATAACAGAACAACCAACTACTTATAATAGTGGAAGAACGTACATCATATATAATTAAATATATACAACTGTGTAATCTCTACATTCCAGATAGATTGCTTTCCTAATTTGGAGATGAAAGAGATGTGAGAGGGAAAAATCATGCACTTGCTTTGTTCTTATGCTCTAAGAATCTGCCATTAGCTGCTGTCAGAGCCAAAAGTTAGAGGAGTTCTAGTTTGAACCTGTATATTCCTGCTTAAAATTGTATGTAAACTCAGCTCTTCCCTTACATTTCCCATCACAAAAAAAGTTATCGCAGTAAGCAGGTAATTCGGCATTTTATGCAGATAGACACCAAACATACCCTTAGGAATATCTTCAGCTAATTTTCTTGATTTAATTTCATAGGATTAATGTATATTCACCAGTCTCTCTCTACTACATAATCAAATCAGTGAAGCTGAAGTGGTCTATATCTAATTCCATACTCTGTAGCTTGATGAAGCAGGTGCTGAATTACTTGAATATAATTTGGTTATTTAATAACCCACAATATCTGAAAGAATCAGAAGTAGATCTCACTGAAATTTCAGCCTAATATCACATTTTACTTGCTCGATTGTGAGATTCCTTGGATTCATTTCATGTTTCTTTTTAACATTTAAGCAAAGGACAATTGAATTTGGGCTGCTAAATGACAACTGCATTTGGATAGAAATTAGCTAATCATTTTCTAAAGTCTCACCATACTTCTAGGTAGTTTGTTGGTTACTTACAGAATGCACAATATCCTGTATCTTAATTTTCCCATAAAGTGGTAAGCAAATATAATATTACCACAGGGATTTGTACTGCGAGAATACAACATGATAGCACACAGTAGGCTGGTGGCCAAACCTCACTGCTGATTATAAAACATGATAGCATTAATACAGAGAAAAATACTAAAATACTCCTGTCTAACACAAATAACATCTCGAAGCTCTATGTTTTTCTCAGTGCATTGCTTGTTACTGGTGTCAGTTGGATGTGTGCACATATACTGAGAATATAACAAATGAACCCAAACTTGTTTCAAGCTCAGCCTGGGAATAATTTTGCCTGGAGGATTACTTCTGCTGACCATCATCTGATTTAAGACTAAGAAAGAAATATCTTCCCTATAAACCTGAGTTGCAGGACAACATGATGAGTGCTAAAAAGGAAAAATGGGTATTGTTGGGTTATGGAAGGCTTTACTAGATAACAAATGACACTGATTCTATAGTGCTTCTTTTAAAATAACTTAAATGCTCTCTTTAAAAGCACCTTGATCTGTGACTTCTTCAAAGAACCTTAGCAACTTTTGTCAATTACCTATTGTTTTTCTGCAGTTACTAAAGCAGCCAGGAATTTCACCAAGAACAGAATTGTTCATAGAGAATAAGCTGCCTTTGTTAATGAGTTTTCACTCATTAAGATTGGATACAGGCAGAGGATAAAATGAGAGAATCAACTTCCTCTAGCAAAAGTGAAATATTTTTTTTTAAAAAAGAGATTTCATCTGTTTCCTTACTTACAGCCATTATTTACTTTATTTATCTAAGAAAATAAAATTATTCCCTTGAAACTGTTTTGACTAAAAGAAAAATTGTGTGTAAGTATACATTTCTTGAGGAGTATCTTTCATGTACAAATAAGAGCAAGAGATGCCAGAAATAGTTGCTTCTTATTGCTACATATGATCTATTTAGTATTCTTGCTGCAACAAGACAAGGTACTATACTGAATTGAATTATTATTATTGTTCTTAACCTGAGCTGTTAAGGCATTACTTTTTTTTTTTTTTTTTTTTTTTTTTTGTAACTTCAAATATTTAATTGCCCAAGTGAGAAGTCACTGTGTTAACACAGCAATTTTACCTGCAAAACAAGTTTTGAATGAATAATACTGTTTTGACACTGCTACTGTGATAAAAGTATATTTTCAGCAAGTTTGCTTGTTGTCAGTGTGTTAACTGCATAGAAACTGATTAGTTTTGGAACTTCATTAGGAAAAGATAAGCTTAAGCTTGATAACACTATCTGCAACTGTCTCGCTCCTTCTATTGTAATGGATTGAGATAAATGTACCTCTATTAGAGCCTTATTTTACTAATAATTCCAAAATACTCGATTTTTAATACTCATTGACTGTACTCTTCACCTTTTCCTGGCTGTGGGCTAGCATGATGCTTTTCAAATCCTCAATCACAATGGACAGAGCAGCACTGCAACTACATGAGAACCTGCGCGGACCTTTGCAGTGATGCACCCAAAAATTTCTATGGAAATCCAGACCTAAGTCTAGATTCCAAGAGAAGGAAAAGGGTGTTTTTATAGATAAAGATGAGGCTCTAACTATTTTTTTTCTCACTTTCCTCAGGACACGTAAACTCTCCAAGCCCCTGAATTCAGTTACCACCACTTCTTAATTTTCTACTTCTTGCTTTCATTTTACATTAAGAGCACTTTTGTTCTTCGGCTTTTGCTGCTTCTCTCCTTGAAGCTTGGTGATTGGGCGCTATCTTGAGCAGAGGGGACTTCAAATTCTATGACGACATTAAAACAAGACTGTATATCACCACTGAATATACCCTGAGTATATTTTACACCTGAGTATAATATACCTGAAGCTTTGCCTTAGCTTGTTTAGTTGTAATGGCAGGTTTTTGTTTTTTCTTTTTTCTAATAACCAGGTGGCTATTGCCCATTTTGTTACACTTTTACCTGTATTTTATATACCATCTTTTGGTATAATCACAGCTTTTATATGGCTAGTAGTAGCAAGTAATTATTATCTGTAGAACGAAACATTTATGGCCTTAACATAATAATATGGTTTAGGGCAATACAGCCCCAGCTAGACAAAAAGGTTTTAAGACAAACAAGTAGAACAAAGAACAAGTTAGAAGAAAAAGGGATGTATCTAGCATGTGTAAAGCAAACTGTATATAAACTGAATGCATATCATGGAGACGCTGATCAGTGAAGAAAGAACAGAAAATGTATTAATAACCTCATGGGAAAGTGAGAATGAGAAAGACAAAGCCATCAGTACTACACTCCCCCTGGAGAAGATTTGGGAAGGATCAAAAAACACTTTCCCTTCTTTTTAAAGAGGATGGTTGCTGCCTACCTTAGCATCTAGAGAGAGTATAAATAATGATCAATGGGTAGATAACAAAAACTTTATAACATTTTTAAACTATATAATTCATGAGATTTGTTGTTTATTAGATTGATAATTAAGAATATGAATGTTAGTATAGTTGGACTGGATTAAGCATAACAACTATTTGTGTAGCATATTTTCATTAGGCTAACATTTCATTTGTCTAACAATTAATTTTTGTTTTCTCATATAAGGTTCCTTCCTCTTTTTGCTCACAGGAAGATGCTAACCGTAACATTATGCCAATACATAAAATCTCAGAAGTGGTGCAGAAAAGAGAAAGGCTTTTTTTTTTTTCCCATTAAGGTTTCTTTTCTGATTTTCCCTAAATGTAAAAGGAGAGTTTGATGGAACCTTAATAAATGAATTCTAGTTGCACTGCTTCTTCTGCTTCTGAAATCAGAAAAAGAAAATTAAATAGACAATTTTATTATTTCTTTATGAAGTGTTTTGGTTTGGGGACAGAGTGTTACTTCAATTTAACTTTGTTATTTTAATAAAAGCACAAAATCTAAATGAAACATTTAAATCTTTATGGCAGTAAATCCGATAAAAATCAGATTACAGGGTATAAAGAAATCTTGCAATATCTGGATCTGTCACAGGAAGATAATAATAAGCAAATCATTTAAAGCTCTGCAGCAATCCTTAACATTGGAGCTAGACAACGACCGTCTCTGGAGGTGTACTTGAGCAAGTACTTGAATACAAATACACTACTTCAGAATAAATAAATGCTGCTTTAAACTACTCTCTGAAAATGATCTTGTTTTATCATGTTTAAACCTGGAAAAAAATCTATATTCATTTGTGTTTTGTTGCTTCGTCTTCGTAATAGATGTTTATATTGGGCAAAGTCTCTAAAATACCGTTGAAGAACAGTAGCAGCCTAACACAAATGAGAAAGAAAGAGCACCATATTCCACTCTCTGGAATATGAGAAATGCCATCATCAACTATGAGAAAATCAAGGCTCTAAGGCATACATCAACCTTTGATTTTGAGAAGTCACTTCTGCTTTAAGTCTCTAACATTATATTCTACCAGTATCCCACAGGCATTCCAAATGCTACGGACAATAATTACATGAACACAAAGACTATGGTTGTCTCAAACCCAGAAGAGATAAAACAGTAAGATCAACCATGGAGTTTCAAATCATACTTTCTTTTCTCTGAAGTAGCATATTCTTATTATACTCCTTTTGCTCATATGCAGGTTAGTAAAGAAGCTTTATTTATGTACAGTCTTTCACATGTTGAGCATGAGGGAATAATAGTTGTATTTAAAATTTTCCATTTCATACAGCAACATCATTTGGGGAGCAGAGGGGGGATCTGTAGCAGCTTAACTGTTCAAGAGGTCTATTCAGATCACATGTCGCTACAGATATTTCTACTGCCCACAGAGATTCTTCAAGGTGCCCATAAACACTAAGTGAAAAATGCCCTAATATGTAAAACTCCTGGATGATTTAAAGTGGTCACTACTTAGGCAGACATACCACAGAATCACAGAATGGTTAAGATTGGAAGGCACTTCTAGAGATCATCTAGTCCATCCCCTCTGCTCAAGCAGAGACACCTAGAGCACGTGGCACAGCCAGGTGGCTTTGGAAGATCTTCATAGAAGGAGACACCATGACCTCTCTAGGTAGTCTGTTCCAGCGCTCTGTCACCCACACAGAAAAGAAGCTCTTCCTCACATGGAGATGGAACTTCCCATTTTTCAACTTTTATCCATTACCCTTGTCCTGTCACTAGCCACCACTGAGAAGAGTTTGGCCGCATCCTCCCTACATTCTCCCCTCAGGTACTTATACATATTGATCAGATCTCCCCTCACTCTTCTCCAGGCTAAATAGGCCAAGCTCACTTAGCCTTTCCTCATAAGATAGATGTTCCAGTTCCTTAATAATCTTTGTTGCTCTACGCTGGACCGTCTTTAGAAGCTCCAAGTTCCTCTTGTCCTGGGGAGGCCAGAATTGCCCACAACACTCTGCTGCAGCCTCACCAGAGCTGAGTAGAGGGGGAAGATCCCCTTCCTCGACCTGCTGGCAACACTCCTCCTAATGCAGGCCATATATAGTTTTTGCTATATATAGATAAACAGATGTAATTATCAGATATAGTTTTAATGAATGTTTCCTGATACGATAGTTCACAGCCATGCTACCTATATCCTATTAGCCAATTAGTAGCATGGTCTACTACAGGGAATGCAGATTTGTGTGGAATTTGAAAACGGAGTGCAAAGGGACCAGGTTAATATAAAAGGAGAAAAAAAACTTCTAGAACATTTCACTTCCCATATCTCAAACAAAATCTCAGGATAGAAATACTTAAGCAACTATGCAGCATTTCAGCTATAATACTGAGAAAAACATATTGCATGGGATAGACATCTGTGTCAAATTAGAGTATTTTTCTTTAAAAAAGGTTGTACACTGGGTTTTGATATTAGACTGTAGGTGTAAAACAGTCTTACGGAGAATTTTCCCAGTAAATTAGTCTCTTCAAAAAATCCATACTTTAATAGAAAGTAAACATTATTGCTATTACATTTCATTTTCTGTACATGGTTGAACTTTGAAACAACTGCTATCAAGCACAGTGGCAGGAAAAAGACTCAATAAAAATAAAATCCTGTGGATTACTGTAAAATCCCACAGAAACCACTTCCTCTAGTAGAAGTATCTAGGATAATGAACAAAGGCAGAAGAAACAAATATCCTTGACCTCTTTCTTTTATGAATGTAAGAGTCACACAAAGATGAGAATCAACACATTATTTTTATACAAAACCATACTGCAACAGATTTTGTTTAACATCTATCAGCTTGCTGAAGTTTGGCTTAACAAGATGCTAACTCACTCATGAATGTTAAAAAAAAAGAGAGAGAAAAGTGATAGAGTTCTTTCAATTATATGGCAAAATACTAGCATCATCATCATTCTTTCCACTCTTCCCTGAACAAATCAGACTTAATGGAGCCATACAGATCTAGTGACAAGAAAAAGAATGCAGCCCATTAATTTTGTTAGTAAGTGTTCCATTACTGTCCCATTAGTTTGATAGCTGAAGCAGCAGCTCCAGCTAAAGGTAAAACACTCCATATGTGTTTGCTTTCACTGAGACTACTATATTATCAGTACAGACCTTAGTAAATTTATCAAAGTACTCATTTAGATAGAAGATATATTATAAAAATATACGAAAATACATAGATCACATTGTAGCAATTATTTCATTTTGAGAAACAGTTATAAACATTGAAAATACACACTCAAAATGATTCATATAAACTAAAATGATTCATATATACTATACTATGCAAAGATGTAATTAAAATCACAAAAATATATTTCAAATAGTTGATTCCAAGAACAAATAAAATTTGTACTATAGAACAGAGTAACTGTTTGAAATTAGAGTAACAACTGTGACTGACCCAATCCAACACGTTTTTACAATTTAAGCCATTCATATCAGAAGAGGTGGGCAGTGTCATTGCATCATAATTAGAGCTCAAGTTATTGATTGAACTGGAAAAACGTAAGATAACCAAATACCAGAATAACTGATTCTCCTGTTAGCTGCATTCTCCTTCATTCAATCATGTCTACATGTCTAGACTAAGCCTAAAGTTACAAAAGAGATAAAGGAAGGAAATGTTCACTAGAAATCTTTCATGTGTCTTTCACATATGAGACCTTTCTACAGTTAATAATGATGAGGCTGGCTAACCTTGGACCATGATTTACATGAATCTATGCAGATTTTAAAAAATTAAGAATCAAGTAGACTTTATTTATTTATTTTACTAAGAAATCAACTGTCAATGTTATGACTAAATTAAACACAATTACAGGTACAATCACTTCAACGTGCTGACTTTCATCTGAATGTATATTCTTCAAATCACCAAGGATATATTATTTAAAAGGAAACCATAGCTAATAAGCTTCTTCGCTGACTCCCGGTTTCCTCTTCTGCATTTTTAAAGGCATTTTAAAGAACTTATAACACAGAACTATAGTCTTTTATCTTCAGCAAATATAGCATTCTTAGAAATTATTCTTTCTTCTGATTAATTGAACCATTGTGCTAAATAGGTCTACAAAAAGATTTATAAACCAATCTATTTTTTATTTTAAAGATTTTTACTTGCAAAAATGGTGATAGAATTTGCTTAGTGCACAGCATGATATGCTTTACACGCTGTGTATACAAAAATATCATTTAATAGTTAAAAGCTTTGTAATATTTTACTGGGTGATGCACAAAATTCCTAGACTAAATAGGATTGTCACTGGGTCATGTAACTCAACAGAAAAACAGAATGTACTGATGGCATTCATGAAATAGCCCTACATTATAAAGGAGTAATATATTTGTAATTCAATATTTTAAAGAAATGGTAATTTAAGTGGCAGGAAACAGTTTTTATAATGCATTCATTGCCTTCAGATAGAAAGCAATATCCCAATCTGTGCATATTAATTATTCAGGAATACATAAAAGCATTCAATGTGAATTCCTGTTGAGCAAAGTATTGTGTCAGTGTTAACAGAGTCAAGAGAATGTCAGGCTTAGTGACATTTTTCAGCTTACTACATGGATATTGATTTTGTGCATTGTCTTTCTTGACTGAATACTGAGGATATTATGTAGAAATGCCATACATTACAAATTAAGTGGATTGTTCTGTTGTATGTCATTAAAAAGCTTTGGGTACACAGCAGTAATGTTCAGCGTGGAAGCCTCCTGCCCTGAGGACAGTGGCAGGAGTTGCACAACGGCTCTCCAAACTCAGGAACATCCAGAGATTACACGCATCCACTCACCACTCCACTCCTTTTCATACCCGATTACTCCCTGTGGGCATGTGTTCAAGCAAGCAGATGCTCTCCACCTCGCTGTCCCTTCCTACAACATGATATACTTCTAGGAGACTGTGACAGAGATGTCCCTTATGTTCAGTACAGAGATTGCAGTTCTATGATTTACTGTGATGCTCTCTGTAATACAGGAGAGAGTTCTTTCATATTTATGCTCTGGTTCTACTGCTCGTTCACACAAGAGTCAAGCAAAACCCAGGCCCTAATTTGGAGACACTAGCATTACAAAGCTGAGCAAACAAGCAAACTTAAAGATTAAATTTCACCCTATTTCCAGAAATGCCTGATATTGTATGCATGCAAGCTGTGTGAGGAGATATGTCAGACTTATTCAGGATAAACCAAATGGTGTTTTCTTTCTTTTTTTTTTTTTTTTTTTTCTGATAGAAGGAAGCAGTAGCCTTCAATTGCTAGATACTCCTGAATTCTTCTTTGGGACAAATTAAGTAAAACTCCACACCCATTGTGATTGACACATATTCTTCATATTCATCTCAAAATATCAGATCAAAAATTGTAGCCACTTAAGACCTTAAGTTAAGGGTTTTTCATGAAAAACATCCATTCCTGCTTCTGCCTCATCTGCTCTGTAAGGAGCAGCTCTGACTGGAGTGACTCCATTCAATAGAACTGTGACAGGATGACATTGGGAAAGCAGACTTCAGGCATTTAGAAAATCTCAGTATCTTCAATTTTACTTGGCAGATAATCACTGTGATGTGATCATGAAATGCTGAAGTAACAAACATAGTTAAGTAGGTGAGCAGGAGCCAGAAAAGCTAATTCAAGGGAACAGGTGAGAAAAATACCTCTTAGTTAAAACAAAATGGCACAGCACACATCATATTACAGTTACAGCAAGGCAAATGTTTTCTAAAGCTAAAAGAAAACTGTTCAGAAATTTTCACTAAAAACAGTCTGTATGTTCAGTAAATAATTCTGTGAGCCAGCTTGTAGCTTCTCCATTTTTTTATTATACCCTTCAAACTTATAGCCTGACACGAATCAGGTTTTTCCAATACTATTAATAAAATCATTTTCTTATGAAAACCTTAAAAGCAATCCTGTTCAATGACTATTCTATTTAACTAAATACTTCCAAAAATCCTACTGTGAGGCTTGTTTATGTTTTCTTCTAAAATGGCATACAGAAACAATTTGACTTACAGAAAACATGCTGTTGGCAATATGAGCTATGAAAGGCAATAGGGAGCAAATATTCAATGAGCAGCTAGAATATCAAAATGTCATTAAATAGCTGCATGATATGCTATTATATTTATAAAAGACTTCTTAAACCAGGTCTTTGTGTGAGGATGACTAGAGCTCATAAAAATGGTAAATTTCATCAGGATAATCCTGTATATTTAATCTAATTTAATGTATATTTGCAAGAAAAAAAGCACATAAATACTTTAGATATATACAAAGCTTTTTCTTTTCTTAATACCTAAAATTTAAGAATGTTTAAATACTTTCTTCTGTTTTATCCTATATATTTGTTAAATCTCTAGAAAGAAGGTTAAGTACTAACATACTAAAGCTAGTTTTTACTTTACTGGGAAAAAATACATATTTTTTTCCCTAATCAATCTCACTATGTTTTCATATTCAGAGTATCGTAAGATACTGTGACATTTGTCAAAATACCATCTTCTTGGTAAAATTCTGAACACATAACTATCCTTTCATATTGTAACAGAATTTGTAATTAAATAATTGAGACACTTATGAGCATCCTTTCCACATCCTATATAACTAATCCTTTTCATCTTCATATTTAATTTCTTTAGTTAACTCCTGAGCAGCTTATAAAAACGGCATAACAGATTATTGTGAGGAAAGAAAAAAACACTTCACAAAAATAAACCATAAGGATAATATGATTTAGGCTTGCTTTCAGAAACTGCTGCAGTTCTTTTGTACACGCCTGAGTCTTCCAAGACTGGATCTCACACGTGAGACTGCTTAAGTCTGTGCAGTTAATTCCCTCCATGAGGAAAGCAGCTCCCGTGCATGCCTGTGGAGAGCCTTGTAGAGATGCCAGCCCTCAGCCTGGCTTCTGCACGAGCAGGCCAGGCAAATCTGACTGATGTGGAGAAGACAGGCAGTCCAGATGGTGCAGGCCATCATCCTCACAGCGACATCAGAAGAACTGGGAGGGACAGCAGGAGCTCACTATGAGCTTGTGAACCGCTACCCTAGAGGTCTGGTTCATTTGCCTGAGCTGCCATTTGAGATTTCCTAGGAAACCTCTACTGGCTGCCGCATCTCCTCATGCAGAAGGGCACAAGTCTCCTCTTCTGTGCCTGGCAACCACATGTACATGTGTCAGGTTCACTAGGATATGGGAAAACAGTCTGCAGGCAGTCATCTGAGCAAGACTTCTCCCATTGCTTTCTTCAAGTCTTTTGGTATTTTGGTCTTTTTGCTTCCTAGACTTCTTTAATGAATCCTAAAGTAATGAGACAGGATACTATAGACCACATAATAAAGGCACAGACTGTATCCTTTCAATACAAAAAGTTGTCTCCCTCATCAAGCAAACATAGAAAACTTGATTTAATCCACTACTTTGCTATCAAAAGCTATATTTATCTCAAGTAGATATTAAGACTTGCTCTTAAGCTATACAGCATGAGCAGGAAAGCAGTGGAAGACTAATGAATTCAGTTTCCTGTCTATTTAATAAAATATTCTCTCATACTTGCAATCAAGCCATAGTTCAGCAAAGCATATGCTGAACTTTAAGTACCCAAGTAAAACACGAGCACATTATTACAATTAAGTAAAATAAAATAAAATAAAATGAATGCAAATTCCAGAGTTGAAGATAAAGATTTATTAACTCTTTAAATGACTTATTTTTCAGATTATATGTAGATATTAGGCAATTTTAGCAAAATATAGCCACACGCAACCATTAGGCCATCTATATATTAACACATTTAAATGTTTTAAATATTAAACTTAACATTGGTAAAACTAACTCATTACAATTTCACTTCCTGACAAAAAGTCAGCTAAATCCAAATTGCTTTTAATTGCTTACCTTTAAAACACAAACTTGTTCAAAATATGCTCCAAAACCAACAGTAATTTTGTATCTCAGTGTTCTAGAGAACACATTTTAGGTCAGCAGCAGACTGTGCATCTGTCACCGTTGCCTTGAGATCCAAGTCCTATCTCTGAAATTAGCTGAGGAGACTGCAGTAGTGGCATGTGCAGACAGCACAGTCTGATATGTTTATATCATTCTGCTCTAGAAAAAATACAATTCTGTATGTTTACTGTTTTTTTCTGTTGGAGCTTAGAACTCAAAGTAAAAAAAAATCCATATTTTAGAATTAATATGATTATAAGACCATTATGAATAGTTCATCTTCTAGCTTGCTTTAGAGTATTGCATTGCTATAAACTGTACCTAATGGCTGCGGAAAGATCACAGTTGCAATTGCTTTGCAATGGAGGTCTGGCAACCTCTCTGTAGCATCTTTGTTCCCCCACCACCGCACAGCTTAAGCAACCCAATATGAGCTTGGTAAGGACTATACAATCTTGCTTCCAAAACAGTATTTGGTGCTTTTTCTTGTTCACAGAATCCAATGTCTATTGTTTCTGAAGAGCAAAACCACCCTTAAGCCTACAAAGTCAGGTGTCCATGCACTATTGCAATTTCTTGCTGGGATCTAAGCCCCCACTCTGAATGGAGCCACACACAGCCAGAGGTGAATCTGAAAATGCCTTGTCCTCTGAAGACTCACCATCTGCTGGTATGCACCATTAACCCATTTGAAGAATGAATCAATCTTAAACTGAAAGCTGCCACACCGTATGTTTGCAAACACAAAGAAGGGGTTTTAACCATGAGTCAAATATACACCAAGAGTCAAAATCATGGTAGTCTAAATGAAGCAGGCCAGAAGACAGATTTATAACTATTTAATGGGCCAGAACCTCAGGAGAGAAGGAAAGAATGGAAGATGTAGATGACAGCAAAACTGGATGGGAGTGTAGAGTTGCTTGAACAACTTTTATTCAATCTTGAATTTAGAATAAAGTCTCATCAGTAAATGATGTAAATTCAATAAGCATTAGCTGCAATTGGAAAACAGTCCCATACAGTACCAATGTATTAAGTGAGAGGTCAAGTGCTTTAAACTCAGGCTGAGCACCAGTAATCTCTCCATTGCAACAGTGAACAGAAGCCAAGGCAATGCCTGCCATGTCCTCCAGCAAGGCCATCCTTTCTGTAATCAGAGCACTTTCATGCCATCTTTCCACATCCTCTCCTTCAGACCATCGCAGAAAGGGATGCAATACTATTGCATAGTTCCCCAATACACAGTTGTGTAAGGAATTCTTTTCTATGCTGTTTCTAGATAGAAGCCTGATGTTTTCCTCTTTAGGAAGTCTGGCTACAACTTCTGAACAACTTCTCCTCTGATGCCATTCTGGCAGTCCTGTTTACCCTTCCATGTGTATGCCAAGAAAGGAGGGAGCTTCCAGCTGGTCTCAATTATTCATCTCTAAGGCTTCCTAGGGGCTGGCTGCTCATGTTCCTATGCAGCAGCGCCCACCAACCTTCCTCCGCTGCCTGGTTCTCATTCCCGGATCTCAACTGGCATGCTCCATTACACACTGTTAGGGGGATCCACGATAAATCAATGATGTTTAGTGGGCAACACTGGAGAGCAAGGCATAATTTCAAGTAGGATCTGGATAAGAAGAGAGACAGAAATAAGTCGAATAATTTCCAAGTTCACTCAAATGGTGAGTTATGCAGCAAAAAAATGCTAAATTCTTTGGCATCTGAAGAAATCTTTTATTCTGTGGCTGAAGAGGGACAGCCTAGATCAGTCCTTCACTTACACTAATAGACCTGCCCCTTACTACTGTTTTAAACCTCACATAATCTATACTCAGGAAAGTCGTCTCACCTGCCTGATCACAGTGAAAGCAAATTGTTAAGGTCATCATTTCAATCATAAAGGGTAAGACTTTTTAAAGAGAAGTTGATATTCTCCTGAAAAGGGAGATGAAACCACCATGAAATATATATGAACATATATGATGTTTGCTACAGCAACTACTGTCCAGACCATAAAATAGAAAATAACTTAAATATTTTTCTTTTTAGGGTGAATATTTCAGCTGGTTTAAATTATTTAGTGTTAATACTTTAGAAAGTTGAGGCTATAATATATTCAATTTCTATTCTTAAACAGAACAACTTGCCCAGATCTTATGTCTTTCTATTTATTTAAAGTTCCTACTATCTTATATTATGGCATCACTACCAATCTTTCTTAATAGGTAATATTCATTTATGTAAGTGCTAAAAAAATCCTTACACCTGTATAGAAATTGAGACGTCTTCTGAAAAGTCAAATTTTTCTCAAAGCTATGACAGTAAAGAAAAATGTTCAATCCCCACTTACTATTCCCTAGACTCATTCCCTAGAACTTAGACTCATTTACATTAGTGCAAAGCACATGTAAAATGTCTCTTTTGTTCCATAGCACAAGCATGAAGCTACTGAGAAAGAGATATTAGAATCCCTACTATGTCAAACAGCATCCTACTTTTACTGTATTTATGGCTGCTGCACAAATTTGAACCTATTTGATGATTATCATTTGGGATTTATTACTGAGAGCCATGCCAAAACTAATCCCTATTCAAAAGGTTTTTCTGAAAGAGTTTTAAAATATCAAAATTCTGAAACATGCTCATTAGAACTATTTGCAAGTAATTTAAAATGATAGCTTATAAATAAATTTTGATTGGATCCTAAAGCCATGTCAGAAATAGTGTTCAGATGACAGCTTGTCACATAACTTTATGCTTGACACCTTGGCCCAGCTGATTTCTAAGTAGATATTTTTATTATTCTTTGGGGGGAAAAAATAAAATTTCTGCCTTTCCAGGCACTTCTTCCCTCACACTTCTTCCTGGATCACAATACATAGACATCATTAACCTAAACACTAGCAAATCGTGAATTCCTGGCTTAGTGTCTCCTGATTAGTCTGTTGTCAAACATCACTGCTGTAAAGCAGGATTGTCATAAACTTCATGGAAAAGTTAAAAATATTCTAACCATCATGTTCATGTAGCCTTAATTCTTATCTGTTTGAGACCCTAGGATCATATGAGATATGGCACTTCTGTGTAAAATCCTTTCTGGATTTGGAGTGTGTCACACCGCATCAGTCAGGCGTCAACAAGTTTTGCATGACATCTCCGCCATAGGGAAAGCTTGGGTGTGAGTTTTTGTTTTGCTTGGCTATTTTAAGAGTACGGTGTGGACTGCAGTTAGGATTCTGAAAAATTCGCAGACTTCAAAATATAGTATAAAAATAACTTTTAGAGAAAAAGATCTTCTGAAATATTAAGTGCCCTTTATTTTTCATAAATAAGCCACTTGAAATGAAGAATGCTTTAAAATGTGCTCATTAACAAAAATAACAAGATCATTTCATTAATAATATTTACTGGTTAACCTACAAAAATCAAATTAGGTGACAATAAAATAAATTAATATTAGATGTCAAAATAAAAGCGAGAGTCTCTTTGTTAGACAAACCAGAAAATGTGATATAAAAGTAAAAATAAAAATTCATCAATAAACACAGCATATTAACATTTTTTTCATAATTTCTGCACTGTGATTATAACATTTAAGGTTATTTAAGTGTAATTCCTGCCACTGGTGCTTCCTGGATAAAACAAAACTATCCAGAGTTAATAATAAATATTGCTGTTCTTGCTAATTAATGATATATATATATACACATATAACATATAACACTCTGAGCTGTGAATTTCTTAATGTCTTGGTTTCAGGTGTAATTTTAACATTGACAATGAGAGCCTGGAATCCTTTCTCAAACTGATTAGTAACTTATTTTAAAAGCTAGTTGCAGTAAATTCAAGAGGACTGTTCCTGTAAACCATTACTATTCGTCATGTTTAAGGACACCTGAATCTGACCCTAAGGTTTATTTCCTTTTCTTTTTAAAAAGAGAGATAAAAAGCTGGACTTATGAAAGAGCTTCATATATGTATCTGTCAAATGTCACCTCTTGAATCTTATTGGCTTCTGATATAAATACATAAAGCAGTGTGAGCAGCAAGACTTAATAGTATTATTACTCTGATATAAGGAGATGATAGTCTAGTGTTGTGCTGCATTTTGCTTTTGATGAGGACTGTCTCTAATAGGCACAGCACCTAACAATACTGCAGCTTGCCAGCATTTACCTGAAAACCACGAGATTTTACAGCAAATTCTTGAGATTTATGAATGTCTTGCATGTAGACACCGTTTTCTATGGCATTTACTGAAGTGGTAGGTAAACATACCATAAGTCATATCAAAAAAAAAGAAAAAAAATGTAATTCTAGGTTTTCCAATCAGTAGAAACATTCCCCCTCACCCACAGTTCTACTATAGACAGGGGAAGACTATTAAATATTCTTTTCAGCATTAAACAGTGATGACCTGAGGGATTTGTTTATAAAACTTGTTTATCTAACCAAAATAAAGCTCTATGCATACAAGCAGGAACTCTCCTTCCCTACAAAATTTCTAAATCTCCTGTCTATTAATATAAGATACGAGAAGTGAGTGGCCAAATGCCTCACAGGCATTACATTCAGACAGCTATTAGAATATAGTGCAGACTACTGTAAAAATTACAGCAAGCCTGACATAGAGGTTATTAGATTTAAGGGATATAATTTCATTTGTTTCAATGGACAGTGGATTTAACCCTATTGGTACAATCCAATGTCTACTAAAGCATGTGGAAAAGTAGACATAAAAGGAAGCATATGCAGGTTCCATTTCAATTTCCTTGAGGACTGAGGACACAAACTGAAATAAGATTTTTATTACTGCTACACTTGGGTTATGCTGTTGTAATTTTTGTCAAACTTTAGGTCAAACAAAGACTGAATCATTTGTTTACTCAAGTCTCCCTCAGCAGATGCGTCAAATCCTGTGAGGAAATCAGCAAGCCTTGTTTCTCCCACCTAATGCTAAATTAAAATTCATGCTAAGCTCGGCAGATAACCAGTGCAAAGAGAGGGAGGACCTCAATAGTGCAACGCGACTTTCAGTAAGCTGCATAATTCGTTCCCATTTCTCTCCATGAGTACAGAGAGAGCTTTGGGTGTCTCTGTGCAAGGTTTAAAATCAGATTTAAAGAGTCTAAGTTTCTTTGTTGCCATGTTCTCCATTAAAATCCATTTGCTCAAATGCTCAAAATAAATTCAAAACATCATTTGACATTAAATTGACTTAACTTCCTGAAGTTTAGGATCAAGTCATTTAGGAAGACAATTGCAAAGCTCCCTTTAAACTTCAGTAGACCAGTAATTGATACTGTTCTTCCCCATTTCATGAATAGTTTTTTCTAATGTAGTGGGTTTTTTTTTTCCTTTCTCAGTTATAGTATGACAGAACTCCTTTTTTTTATCCTGCAATACTAAAGTAGAACGATAATAACTGGAGGTAGATTACTGTGAGTAGGTTATGGGGTTTGAAATCTTAGTGACCTTGAGTAGAACCTGTTTCCAAATGCAATTCATTAAATACCATTATACTACATGACAGCTCCGTGAGATGGGGAATACAAGAATAGCAAAGCCAAAGTCCCTTTGGGTAGTCAGATAAAATGTAGCAGAACCTGTCTAAATAACACATTTATTATATCTAGTTTTGTTGCTTTAAAATGCTTTGCTCAGGAAGCCGCTAAGCTCAGTGGTAGAAATCACCTCATCTCAGCCATCACAAAGGCATTGTTATGTACTGCCTCCGTTCTAGCCAGGGAACATATTACCATTAAAAAAGAAAAAAAAAGAGAGAGAGAGAGAGAAAAAAAAATGGGTGATTTAATAGTAGGCAAGAAGACTTTAATTTTAAGTTGCTCTGTTTACACTCTAAAAAGCATTTTTTTTTAACTTAGGTTTGAATGAGTATTTTTTAATGGCCAAAGGGTGTTTTTTTTTTTTTTTTTTTTTTTTTTAACTATTGGCTTAACCTCAATTCCCAGTTTTCTCTTTTAGATTCCACACACTGTATGGTAGATATGCCGTGTTTTCTCTATGGGACCACATCTGAAATGAGTTAGTCACTCTATACTACTCACAGTCAAAAGAACTTCATCTAAAAGTACTTCAAGATTGGATGCTTTGTGTGAAGCCAACTCGCAGCCACTGAAGAATAAAAATATATTGACGATTCAATGCCACCGAGGCAATTGTGAGACACAAAAATAATCGCTGGAAGGTATCAGAAGCTGGTGTGACAGAGAAAGTTTCAGTGCCTTGGCACAAGTTTTAGAGGATTCTGTGTGTCCAGCACACATCCTAATTCTGTATGTCAGCATAGGCAGATAGTATAATATACCGCCATACACAAAATTGGTCAAGAATTGCTTCAACAGAAAAAGTGGATTTTTCAATTAAAAAAAAGAAAAAAAGCTTATCAAGGATACAGTATTATTTCACTTTTGGATACTTCATAAAGTCACTGACACCTACCTGGTTATCTGTTCACTTACTTTCAATACGGTTATTTCTCTAATGGAACAAAGTAGTTTAGCTCAGGGTTAATGAACATGCAGTTCTTGTAGTGGTTTATAGTTACAACTATTGTTTATGGCTACATTAAGCTCATAAAGATTGTAAGTTTTATTTCACATATTTAAAGTGGAAGTGAAACAGAGGTTTCCATTTTTGGTTTGCAATAGGAAAAATACAGAAAAAATGGGGAACAAGAAGTAGATAGATTTAAAGATTTATGTTGAAAATCTCTTTCTGTAGGTAGTGCATGAATATTTTCTCTGAAATGAAATGTTCTTGACATACTCTTCTTGCACTTTACACTTATTCCTATGAATTATATAAGAACCTAAATTGACTCTGTATGTTATTTTGGAAGACTGACTATTCTCTTTAGAACCAAGGATTGAAGTAAGAAAGACCGAATCATGCAATCAGTTGGTACCATCATAGCCTTGCCATGTGGGAAAAAATGAAGATAAACTAGAAAATTTTCTTGAGAAATGAACCTTTAGCATAAAAGACAATCAAGTTAAAAGAGACTGCAATACCTTTTTTTTCCAGGGGAAAAATAAAAAATCAACTGGATGAGTAACTAGATCTTTACTAATTGGAGCAGCAGACTAAGATAGAGTTGTTTCAATATTGTAGTCTTTCCAGCTGAAGGTCAAAGAAAAGCTTGTACTGGCAAGCACTAAGCTTCAGATTTTTAATAGATTTACCTTTTTTTATTAAATTGTGATTACCTCCCTAAAATCCAGGAATAAGCATGTATCTAATAGGTCACTAACCTTGACATCTACAGAAGTTATAATATTTAGAAGAGTAGTAAAAATTAAAATACTAAAGCCTATGGCAGTCGGCACAGATTCCAATGCAGATGCTGATAGCTCCTCAGCTATGAGAGCATCCACTTCTGCAAGAAGAAAAATGCATGACAAGGCACCTAAAAGATTAAATGTATCAGGCTGTTCTCCACTTGACAGTGCTACCCATTTTGCCAAGGAAGGACTAATTTTAGGATAATTTGGAAATACTGTTCTATCTGGAGATTAAATTGCCCATCCTATTCCAGAAATACTGAAAACTAGGCAGAAGCCACTTTTAGTTCTTCTGTTTCTATTAGCATCCTTTTTGCTGCACAACCTCTGTGCTTTGCAGCTGGTTTTATTTCACCTGGTTGTTTTCTATTTTTGCTGCTTTTTAACAGAGTGTAATAATGAACAAATAAAGGCCCATTTCTTAGAGTTAAGATGAATGGCATCTTTAGACTCAGCAGTCTCAGTGTAAGAAAATGCCTAACTTTTGAACTGTATCAAATTCTTTCTATCTCTTGAGTACCAACTACCCATTTCTGCTTTGTCCCCTTTTGAAATCTTCCTTGGAAATAGTACTTTACTCTTATTCTTAGGAAGACACAACAATAAATTCAGGAGTGCATGAAGGATTGCCTCCAGCCCTCAGGAAAAAAGAAATGGTCACAATCTGCTGTCTAGCCAAAACGTGAGTAAATACCTCCAGTCATCGCATTTTCAAGTAGAATCCTGGGAAATTTTGTGCTTCTCTGGAATAAAGGAACCTTCAGTTACATAAAGACTCTGAATGGCCTAGGAGGCCTTAATAAAATCATCATTTCTACTCTGCAAAATTCAAAGCTTACAGAACATCATTACTCAGGACATAAAACAAAGCTAGAGTTTAAAAAGAACCCAACTATATTCTCCTTTTTTCTAACCCATTGGCTTGAGTCATGGAACTATGCATCCTTTCAAAACAATTCTAAAGTTTTAAATAAAGCAAGGGTACAGTAGATTTGCGAGCTTCAGATTGAATACTAATGGCGAGTTGCTGAAAATTATTTATATGTAGAAAAGGTTCCATCAGATATGTTTTCTTACATGCAAGCATTTAGAATACTATATCTAACATGAATTCACCTAAAGGCAAGAAATAGTAGCTATTATAGCAAATAACTCAAAGTATTATGACATGCACTATATAAAACTCTAGCAAACTTGCATATTTTTGTTTTAGTTTTAAATAATCATGTAGAAGTTGAAAGCTGTTTTTTTTTTCTCATTGCAAGAGAGAATCCTTTCCCATTCCAAAGCAACACTTCCTTTAAACGGCATTGTAATACTGAAATCCTTCTGCTGGCATTGCTAATTTTTACACAACTGGTCTCCATCTGACTACTAAAATGAAGCCAGTTGCAATATAGCTAATAAGGCCTGATGGTTGCTTAATTCTGGTTCCTGGATTTTAATAGGAAATACAGAAGTATCAAATGTAAACTTCCAGAATTTCTGAAAATGCTAATAATCTATAATAAAAAAATCCCACCAACTCATGCAGTAGGTTAAGCACATCCAGTACCCTCCTATTTCACCTAGAGGCAGCACTAATCAAACTGGCAAGGGAAAGGTGAACACAATGACATCATATGACTGCTGAGTGACTACCATAGCAGCTGCTAGTTGCTAATGCCTATTTTATTAAAATTTTGTGTGCAAGTGAGGTAGAATGAGTTGCCACAGGCACAAAAAAGTCAATATAAGTCAGTAGAAGATAATCAAAATCACTGAGACAATGAGAAACTGATACTGACCTCATTTAGTGGCCCATACTACATACCTTGAAGTTTCAATTACTTACTCTAAAGAACATATTTTTTTCTTGTCTGAAACACTGAAAATGACAAGCCACAACAACGCAAAAAGAGTATGTTATAAAGAGAATACAGCCATATATGAAAAATAATTAATACTTTTTCAAGCGACAGTATGCAATCTTCTACCTTTGACAACTCGTATCATTTTGAACAATGAACAATTTATGGCCAGGAAGGGGCAAGCATTTTGCTTTCTTCATTTATTTGTTTCATTCCCTGCAGGACAAAATAAATAGAATTATTTCTAAAAAAACATTTTTCCTTGTTATCATTGACGCCTCAAGGAAAAGAATCTTTAAATCCTTCTGCTTATAAGCAATCCCACTCTGCTTGTAAGCAATCCCACTCACTAGTGCACATTCCCCTCTTCTCACTTTTCATAATTAAATTTTTGTGATGCCATTTTTTTCTAAAAAAAAAAAGGTAATACTAACAAATCTATTGTTCCACAGATTTAGATTTGTATGTTCTTTTTTAAAAATCAAGAAAGCTGGAGATATAGATCTGGGCTGGGCTAGGAAGGCTGGGATATAGAAATTATTCCTCATAACTGGCGAATTATTTTCTTGCCCAATTTATTTTGGGAATATGTCCCGTATATCCTGGAAAGTAGGATCAAAATTAGAAAGCACAATAAATAAATAAAAATTAAGATATATGCAAAAACATAAACAATTGGCTACTCGTATACAACTCAGATCCTATAAAAGTAAAGAGCAGAATCTAAATGTAGAGCTATTTCCACAGTTATTCACTGCATATTAGTTAACAAAGCTGAATATCTGGAACTTTATTTTAGTCACCTCAATATAAAGAATCAGCAATGCAAGCTAACACCACAGTTTAAATTCAATTAAAGCATTCAGGAATAGAGTTTCACATTTTGACAAAAATAAACACAGGAGAGAATATGTGTAGGAGGGAGAGGGAATATTCATAAAAGCTAATTCTAGACACTAAAAGCTGGTTACTCTTGACTCCCTTTACTGTTAATGGATGCAGATAACCTAATTTAAGACCCTGCCTGAATAAATCTAGAGTATCTCTTTTGTCTTTATCCTTTCTCAAATCATAGATAACACCAGGAAAACACACTCCTGAAGTTAGCCCTTAGGAATAGTCATCGATGCCTTTTTTATACAATTTTACAGACAGTGGTCCAAGAGTTCCTATATGTTGGGATGCAAAGATGTAGAAAAACTAATATTGTATCATTTTTACAAAAAAGGTACACAAGTGCCTAAAAGAGAATACTATTTCTAAATTGCTGGCTGTGGTGTACATATCCAACAGCAGGTAAATCCAAATGTTTTGAATCTGGTTTTGGAAGAAACAGATTATGTTATTTTTTGGTGATTTTTTGGTGGTATCCAGGAATGTAATTGTTGATCTCCATCTATTTATGATTTATACATATTTATGTTTATCCTCATAATTTCTCTGTTCAGGTTCTGTTACACTCAGTATTTACTCTGTGTATTTGTTCCCTGAATCTGATTATTCTCTCAGTATTCTTCACCAGCTGTTCTATGTTGGGCTATTATAATTTCATCTTTGTAGACCAGTTCATGAAGATCATTTATAACGTAAAACATGCAGAATCCATACATGACCCTCATGCACAGCAGTTGTTTAATCTGAAGTAAGTACATGCTATTTTCATTCTGTGTTCTCCTTGGGACCCTGTTTTATCTCAGTGCAGTTAAAAAGTGTAGATTAGCATCCATAAAACCAAAATATAGCAATTTTAGTCACCACCTCTCCCTACTCTTCTTACAAGAGCTGCAGTTCATTGATGATTTTGCCATCTGTCTGAAGTGCTGAAATACTCATAAAAGCCAGAGAAGCAAGTCCATTATTACAAACACAAAAACCATCTCTACTCTTGTAAACAGAGGCTTAAACCTTCCCAACCCTTTTGCAGTTCCCAGCTGTGTTAACAACCTTAGGACTGTGGGTGGGTTAGGCATCAAAATATTTTATACTATCAACAGGACAAGTGCCTACAAAAGGCCTCTCATTTATATTAAGGAACTGCCCTCTGGTTGCTACATCCCACTGAGACATTTGAAATAAAGAGATGAGAATTAAATGATCAGTCTTTGTTCATCTCATTGCCGATTAACCTTTGGCTGACATCAAGAAAAATTCTTTGTATGTGAACTGTGTTTCCTTTGCTCCATCTAGACATCTGTCCTGTTAACTGAGTCCTGTGGGACTATACTATAAACCAACTGCATCCAAATACTGAATTTCTTTGCTTTTGGATACTGGGAATTACTTCTCTGTCTTCTTTACTCTCCCACATGTTCTTTTTTGATGGTTTAACATACTATTCAGTTTGGTATTATACTGTCTTTCATTCCTGCATTTTATTCCTAAATTTTACTCCAAATATCTGTCATTCAGTAAATCATGAATATTAGGGAAAAGACACATTTGAGTTTGATTATATTAATGGCCAATATTATGGCCATCAAAGGTACAGGTGCCCAGGTAGTATTCTCCTCTATTCTGCCAACGAGGGGAATGGACTCAAGGAGGAGAAGGCGAATATGGCAGCTTAACAACTGGCTGCGCCGCTGGGCTTGGCAACAGGGTTTTGGCTTCTATGACCATGGGACTCTGTTTGATGACCACCAGCTAGTGGGGAATGATGGGACCCATCTTAGCAAGAGGGGCACACGTCTCTTTGCCAAAAGGCTGGCCAACCTGGTTAGGAGGGCTTTAAACTAGGCAAGAAGGGGGAAGGGGAGTGGCACACTGATACGGCAAGCAGTACCGCACAGCCCAGGTCAGATGGCGTCCAGTGGGAGTATGCTAGTGGGGAAGTGAGGATAGGAAATGATCACGGAGGGTCCTCTTTCACCCCTCCTGGGAAACCTGTGGCCTCTGTTGCTTCCCTGAAATGCCTGTATACCAATGCGCGAAGCATGGGGAATAAGCAGGATGAACTGGAGATCTGTGTGCGGTCCCAGCATCATGATCTCATTGGAATCACAGAGACGTGGTGGGATAGCTCGCACGACTGGAGCGCTGCCATGGAAGGCTATGTGCTCTTTAGGAAGGACAGGCTGGGAAGGCGAGGTGGTGGAGTTGCTCTTTATGTGAGAGAGCAACTGGAATGCATGGAGCTCAATCTGGGAGTGGAGGATGAGCGAGTTGAGAGCTTGTGGGTAAGGATTAGAGGGCAGGCTAATGTGGGAGACACTGTGGTGGGTGTCTGCTACAGGCCACCTGACCAAGACGAGGAGGTTGATGAGGCCTTCTATAGGCGGCTGGATATTGCCTCACAGTCACAGGCCCTGGTTCTCATGGGGGACTTCAACTACCTCGACATCAACTGGGAGGACAACACAGCCAGGCATAAGTTGTCCTGGAGGTTCCTGCAGAGCGTCGACGATAACTTTTTGACGCAGGTTGTGGAGAAGCCGACGAGGAGAGGTGGGCTACTGGACCTCGTGCTATCAAATAGGGAGGGCCTAGTAGGAGATGTGAAGGTGGGGGGTAGCCTCGGCTGCAGTGACCATGAGTTGGTGGAGTTCAGGATTCAACGAGGAGGAGGCAGGGCTGTAAGTAGCCTTGAAAAGATGGACTTCAGGAGGGCCAACTTTAGCCTCTTCAGAGACCTCCTCGGTAGAATCCCATGGGCTAGTGCTCTAGAAGGCAGGGGGGGCCAAGAGAGCTGGTTAGTTTTCAAGCAGCACTTCCTCCACGCCCAGCAACAGTGCATCCCTGTGTGTAGGAAGGCAGGCAGAGGGGGCAGGCGACCTGCATGGATGAGCCGGGAGCTTGTGGCAATGCTCAAGCAGAAGGCAGCGGTATACAAAATGTGGAAAAAAGGACAGGTCCCCTGGGAGAAATACAGGAACGTAGTCAGGGAATGCAGAGATGCGACAAGGAAAGCTAAGGCACGTCTGGAAGGCAAGCTGGCAAGGGACGTTAAAAATAACAAAAAAAAATTCTTCAAATACATTAACAGCAAAAGGAAGATCAGGGAAAACGTGGGTCCGCTGGCAGACGGGATGGGCACCCTGGTTACAAATAACACAGAAAAAGCAGAGTTGCTCAATGCCTTCTTTGCTTCGGTGTTTACCAAAGGCAGCCCTTTAGAGCCCCAGGCCCTAGAGACAAGAGAAGAAGCGGGTGGAGAGGAAGACTTGCCCTGGGTAGAGGAAGATTGGGTCAGAGAGCACCTAAGGAAACTCAATACCAACAAATCCATGGGCCCTGATGGGATGCACCCCAGAGTGCTGCGTGAGCTGGCAGATGCCATAGCTAAGCCGCTCTCCATTATCTTTGAAAGATCCTGGAGAACGGGGGAGGTGCCGAAAGACTGGAAGAAGGCCAATGTCACGCCGGTCTTCAAAAAAGGCAAGAAGGAGGACCCAGGCAACTACAGGCCAGTGAGCCTCACCTCCGTCCCCGGAAAAGTGATGGAACGGCTCATACTGGCCGTTGTCTCCAAGCACATGGAGGACAAGAAGGTGCTCAAGAGTAGTCAGCATGGATTCACCAAGGGGAAATCTTGCCTGACTAACCTGATAGCCTTCTATGATGAAATGACCGGCTGGATAGACGAGGGGAGAGCGGTGGATGTCGTCTATCTCGACTTCACCAAGGCTTTTGACATCGTCCCTCACAACATCCTCCTGGGCAAGCTCCGGAAGTGTGGGATAGATGAGTGGACAGTGAGGTGGATTAGGAACTGGCTGGATGGCAGGGCCCAGAGAGTGGTGATCAGCGGTGCAGAGTCTAGTTGGAGGCCTGTAGCTAGCGGGGTCCCCCAGGGGTCAGTCCTTGGTCCAGTCCTGTTCAATTTATTCATCAATGACCTGGATGAAGGCACAGAGTGCTCCCTCAGCAAGTTTGCTGATGACACGAAACTGGGAGGAGTAGCCGATACCCCAGAGGGCTGCGCTGCCATCCAGAGGGACCTGGACAGACTGGACAACTGGGCGGTGAAAAACCTCATGCAATTCAACAAGGCCAAGTGCAAGGTCCTGCACCTGGGGAGGAATAACCCCAGACACCAGTAAGGCTGTGGACCGACCTTCTGGAGAGCAGCTCTGCGGAGAAAGACCTGGGTGTCATGGCAGACGACAAGTTGACCATGAGGCAGCAGTGTGCCCTCGTGGCCAAGAAGGCCAATGGGATCCTGGGGTGCATTAAGAAGAGCGTCTCCAGCAGGTCGAGGGAGGTGATCCTGCCCCTCTACTCAGCCCTGGTGAGGCCACATCTGGAGTATTGTGTCCAGTTCTGGGCTCCACAGTACAAGAGGGATGTGGAGCTCCTGGAGAGAGTCCAGCGCAGGGCCACAAGGATGATCAGGGGCCTGGAACATCTGCCCTATGAGGAGAGGCTGAGGGAGCTGGGCCTGTTCAGCCTGGAGAAGAGAAGGCTGAGAGGGGATCTAATCAGTGTCTATAAGTACCTCAAGGGAGGGAGTGCAGAGGACGGTGATGGTCTCTTTTCAGTGGTGGCCACTGATAGGACTAGAGGAAATGGCCGGAAACTGAAACACCAAAAATTCGATAGGAACTTAAGGAAAAATTTCTTAACAGTGAGGGTGACAGAGCACTGGAACAGGCTGCCCAGAGAGGTTGTGGAGTCTCCTTCTCTGGAGATCTTCAAAACCCGCTTGGATGCAGTCCTGTGCCACGTGCTCTAGGTGTCCCTGCGTATGCAGGGGGGTTGGACTAGATGATCTCTAGAGGTCCCTTCCAACCCTAAGCATTCTATGATTCTATGATTCTAATGCATTTTATTGTATTGTGTGCTCTGCATGGCTCTGATATTTAATTTTTCCCTGTAATCTCCAACATGTTTGTCATGTTTTGAATCATGTACAGACAGTAGGGAAAGAAATCAAAAGATCATACAAAGCTGCAAGACCTCTTAATTTTTATTTTTCTTAATATCTGTTGTGTAAGGATTTTCACTGTACCCTGTAACAGTGCATAGCATGCAAAAGTTTTGTATATCATCTTAACACATGATGTGCAGTAGTGATACATTATGCCAAAAAAAAAAAGGGATAACATTTTATGGAAAAAATCCAAAGCATTTTTAGTGATCTTGTTTTAGCAGCCCAGACCTGTGATCTGAATCTACTGACTTCTATATCACAACTTGACAAAAATATATTCAACTTTAAAATATATTGTGGCTGGAATAAGATTATCTGCCACATTTCAGCTCAGAAACATTTCCTGATAGCTAAATTCCATCTTTTCACAAACAAGCATTCTGAATATGTTGGGCTTTTAATTACAGGAGCACAAATATGTCTGTAAAATAAAAGTTTTTGGTATTCAAACTTCACAGGAACTGCTTCTTTTAAGGCTCTGAGGGTGATATCAAATCTGAAATGACAGTTATGATTTTCAGGCATATTTCCCTCTATAACATATACATTTTTCACACTTTTACAAAAATGAAAGCACAGTTACAGCTACTGCCTACTGATCTGTGTGCATTGAGCAGCATATCAAGATATTCAGCCTATTGGAACCAGTTGCAAGAGCATGTTTGTCAAGCAAAACTATCTCATAGCATTAAGGATCTGCCGTCTCAGTTGGATTACTTCACTAACTCTTCTATAACAGTGCAGAAAGGTTATTTTAACTGAGGCTAGGAAAACAAAATCAAAAGGTTCTCACAGACTGTTAAGCAATTCAGAAATCCCAACACTGTGAAACCTGAAATCTTTTCAGGCTTGAGATTCAATATGCAAATAAAAACAAAGCTAGTCAGAACACAGACAGCAGGAAAAAATTATAAGTTGTGATACTGGTCTCTTTCCAAAGCACGAAGTATCTCAAACTACCAAATGGATATTCTAAGGTAAAATAAATACAATAAATTACAAATAATTCCTGTGTTTTTATAGTGATTTTGCTCAATGAGTCACAAAGAATTTCATAAGAATTTCATTATGCTCATTTGGTAGATGTGAAGAGAGGAACAACAGGGCTCTCCTGAGCGTCAAGCCAGTACATTAACAACCAGAAGACATAGATTGCCATGTAGACCCCAGGTCTGCTCATCTGTTATGGTTGCCAGCCTCCAAACAAAATTCCCTCCTCATTTATGACTTCCAGATTTAGGTCAGATGGACAACAAGGTCATTATAATGATTTGTCCATTCAGTCAACATTTTAGAGTTCTCATGCCCAAATCTAAACTCTAGCGCTCTAAAGGCTCTGCTTGCCTGGGGAAAAGGCAGCTTTTCCTAAATGGCTTTGAATGTGTTTGCATATAAGCACTAGCAGAGCAATAGACTGGTAATTGACTTTTTACCATGTAATGTTAAAATATTAACCATATCTGTCATATACACAAGTGGCTTCTCTCTGAAATATTTTATATTAAGTTCTTCTAGGCCTTTCTGAGTTTTTTCTAAACAGTTCAGTTTTCTTCTTCAGATTCAGCAGCCAACCAAAAGTAAGAAACCCAGAGAAAAAAATGAAACCTCCAGAAAATAATAATAATAAAATAAATAAATAAAGATTAGTGGAAGAAGAGAATATAAAAATTCTCCCGTTTTAGTTCTATGATTATAAAGCTTTTTGCACAGTAAGACAACATTTATAATAAAATAATTTATAATAAAATATAGCACATAGATAACATATCACACATAATCAGTTCTTTATGATATAGCAAATCAGTGATGGAAAGGTTCTAAGACTGTTTTATTAAAAGCACAAAGGTACAAACCTCTTTTTTTCCCAATGATGTCAGTAGACAAACTGAGCAATTTCAGTGAGGCCAGAGTTTTGCTGAGGTTCAAAGGAGGCAATCATTTTGACTGGACTGTGACCAAGTACAGAACCTTACTAACTTGTACAGCACCAGCCAATTTTACAAGGGGTAAAGCAATTGACATTGCTCATTTGAGGAATATAAAATCTAAGGACAAAGACCCACATGACTTCTTTTTTCCATGGCTGCCAAGTTATTCTGATCAAAGAGCATCTCAGTGGAAGCTCTTGTACTTTCTTAAGTATTAGAAGCGCCTGAGCTGCAGTTCTTGTTGGCCTTTATTTAGCACAAATTACTCCAACTGTCGTACTGACATGTACGAAAGATTGGTTCCAAATTAGTCTCTTCTGATATTGGATACCAGCAAAATCAATTGCTCAGTGCATTCATAATAACCTCCTACTCCTGAGTTTTTGAATTCCAAAATGCCAAGGAATACCTGAAGTGTTTTTGCATATGTAAGGAATTCATTCCTACTTACAGTATACATACCTACGCTATAGTATACATGCATAATTCCCAGTTGAATTTGAGGATTTTATTATGTATCCTATTAAGAAAATAACCTTATGAAATTTTCATAGAACCTGACTCCCTTCTCAGAGCAGGCAGCAAATACACCAACAAATTACACTAAATCCCATAACCCTATACTCTTGTGGAGTTTAAAGAACTGAGTATATGGGGAGCCCTCCAGACAGTTGATATCCTATAGGAAGATACCTATAAGTATATGTTGAAAGAGGTGAAGATGGTTTTTCTTTTTAAAAGGGTTGATTTTGGTGCCACCTTTGTGAGCTCTGACCTGGGAAGCGAGAGGCCTTTGTCATTTGTTGGAGATTTGAGCCTTCACCAAACACTTCCAAAGGTGAGGTTCTCCAAAGGACTACAAGTCACTCTAAGCTAATCTCCTTAAACTGAGCACACAGTAGAACAACACAAATATTCATGCAGCCACAGGAAAAATATTTTGTGGATGCAATATTTTGTGTCTACAGACCAGTCATTAAGTTGAGGACTGGCTAGCTGAAGCAGAAGTACCACAGGCAGCACGTAGCAGTCAGAATTACACAACACACCTCTGGGAGCCCTGCATCGCTACGAGATCACCCTGGAGAAATGCAGACGGGAGCACCCACCTGCTCTACCATGAGAGGCAGTAGGAGGAAACCCACAACAGCTGTCTCTTCATGGAGTCTGATGCTGTCAGACAGCTTCCAGGTCATATTCTTTTATTTTCTGGTTCCCAAGAAGACTTCAGATGGATGTTGGGACTGAATTTACTAAAGCAAAGTATTCCTAACAGCACTCATATACATAGCAGTGCAAGAAACTAGGAAATTTGATTTCAGAAAGGCAGATACCTTGCAAGCTTAAGTGCTTTAAGAGCTAGGTATCCACCAATCAGTTATTTTTGCACTAAAATTTTAATTTATGTAAACTCTGCCTTATGATCTCTACCACAGCAAGAGCAATATTTTACACTTATTATGAGCTTGATAAATATACAGTGATTTGATTTTCCCAACGAAATTGTCAGCTGGAGGAAAAACAAAAGAAATGAGCAATTTATCATTTCTTAATTAAAAGCAGAAGGCAACTGTGTGTTTTGTTTGGATTCAGTAGGGTTTCCTGCAGTGACAGCTACCCACCTGGTTAGACTCAATCATGGGGTCAGGGCCCTATAGCCTAAATACCTTCACCAATTATCCACAAACTGCAAGAATAAGCCCAATCAAAAAAGAGGGCAAAAGAAGCTACCTATTTTTTTCCTAATCATCTAAGTACAAACTAAGGGTACCATTTTCAGAGAGAACATTGATTTACAGACTACAGTGAGCTATTAGGTTTCCATAAGAATTTTAGGCAGTTCTCCAACAAATACCATATTTTAATGTGGACAATAAATGCTTATTAACAAACAGATTAGTCTTTTATTCCTATGCTAAACTAAGATTCTTCCACAATTAGGAATTACCCACTCTCTAGAAGCAAAAGCCTTACCGAATAAGCATCAGTGAAGTGCCTTTGAGGCTGCTGGACCTTGCCTCCCCCAGAACAGGTCCCTGTGGCGTGAAAATTATTTCCAGCAATGTTATAGAAATAACTGTAGAGTAGTTTTTAGATATATATTAGTAGTTTTAGATATATTTCTAGCTTTTATTTTGGAACAATCTATGTTCCAGTCTAATAATAGAACTACAAAGATTCCTTCCCATCCCTTCCTCTTCCCCCTGCCCTCCCATCCTTTGTTTTAGAAATAGTAAGTACAAATTAAACTTAAAGGTTTAAGGTATAACTGATGAAAATAAGCATAGAGCAGTGAGAAGATGTTTAGATTAAAGTAAATGCAAGGCCCTTTCAAGAACAAGTTTTTTAAACAGTATTTCAGTGTACAGTAATAGTATAACAGCTAAAGGAAGGACTTGAGGCAAAATCAATCTTCTCCAGAATCCTCTTTCTGCCACCCCCAAAAAACTAGCAGCAATTCACAACCAATTTGTATTACTTACAGGTGCTAAACGAGGGAAATTGCCCTACTGATTTTTTTTTTTTTTTTTTAAGTTTGTTCCCAAGCTGATATGGGTAGGGAGCTTAATAGCCTGCAGTCATCACAGCCACTCGATGGGCAAATGGTCTTCCTGAACTCTTCAATACCCTTTAGCCCAGACAGACCAGCCTGGCATTTATCCAAGATTTCTGCCTTCTGCACCCTGACATGTTTGCAGTTTTCCAACACCTTATCCAACTCCCACTTCACCAAGTGGCAACAAAATCCTCAATGTTGAGACAATCTGGACATTTTCCTCTGCTTGTCACAAAGTTTGTTGAATTTTGAAGTGTAAATCCTTCTTTTTAAACACTTGGGAAACTCATCTGATTTGCTGCCCACTAGGGTCTATCTCATTACTTGCAACTGTCTATTTCTAGCATCAAAATGTGAGCACATTTGCAAGGTAACATGTGAATCACACAGAATCTACAGCTATATTTCTCTATTCACAATGCTGTCAACTTGAATTTTATATGAAGAAAGCCTCCTGTGAATATGATCAAAAGGGTCATCTCAGGGCTGTTTTAATGTTTATTTTTAGACTATCACAATTTGGGACAGTGTGCAAAGAAAGACAGACAAACTAACTAGTAGTTTAAAATTAGTAATTTATTTGCCTAAATATTTATCTACCAAATGTTTGTTTGTTTCTTTTTGTTTTTCAGTGTGCACAGCAATGGTTCATAACCTATCTTAAACATAGTTTGTTCTTCTATAGCACCTTTCCCAGAACACTTTACTCTTAAAAATAAGCAATCCCTTTAATATCAGTAGACCAGAGTAGGCAAATGAAAAAGTCTAAACTATCACGTACTCAATATCATCTCAAAAATTGCTCAGCTCTTCACATCCAAATCAATTTTTCTGTAACAAGTAATGCTGGCCCAAAGACCAAGGTTATCATGTGCCTCCTGCAACTGTCATGGCAACATCCACTTCTACCCAAACTCTCATCAGTGACTGCAAAATAAAGTTTCTCACCTAAATCTTCAAATCCTTCAGGGTTCAATAATATAAAGAAACTTTTTCCTCTGAAAATACTGAAGCATGTTCCTTTTTTTTTTTTTTTTAATTCACAGATTGTCAGAGAATAGTGGGTGAAATCTGGGTGAAATATATTTTATACATTCTAACATTTAAAGTAGAGCTACAGTTCTAAAAACTAATGCTATCACTATTCTTTATTGAATGCCAGAATGAATGCCATTGAATGCTATAATGAACGTCATAATCTATACCTTATATATCAAAAGGAAGTTTAGGAATATTATTTTCACAGACTATATTAAGATATTTGACTAAAATTAATAATTTTATTCAAAAAATTTATGGGGATCTTTTTCTCTAAAACTCCTTATGTACTGAAACAAACAATTCAATTAATTCACAGCCTCCCATACTTTTGAAGACTCCAGTGGACACAGGTCCATCTTCAGCACAGCCAGGTACATTTTCAGGATTAAGAAAGGACTGAAAATTAAAATCTCCTTATTAAACTAGTATCTGAATACCAATTCCCATCAGTGAAGGAAATGCGCTTTACAAACAGATCACGGTCAAACACATGGCAGTTGTAAATTTTTACTCTATCCAAACAAGAAGTCTGGAAAGCCTTCCATAATATAATTAATTGAGCTTATCAGCAAGTGAGAATTCTGGCCTCACTTTTGTGTTTATTGGTGTTCTTGTCAGCATGCTAAGTAGATACATACAGTTTTGTTGTGATATGCTGACAGATTTGGAGTCTATGTATTGCTCCCAGTGGTTGTGGGCTCAGTTTGCAGAACATATGCCTTCACAAACTGGGTTTCCTCTAAGAAATATATGAAGGGCATCCAGTAGATGCTATAGCCATTATTTTTCCTGTACGCTTATTCTCAGAACAATCACTCAACCATTTTAACTGTAAACAGCTAAAGCAAAAGTTGGAGAATGTCTGGTAAAAGGGTTTTTTGGGGGTGAGGGGCAAATGATGGATTCAGGTAGCAACATATTCAATTAAAAATTCAATTATAAGGACACAATGCATATTTATCCTAATCCTAACAATCTTATATTTAATTACATTTTATCATATTATGATTTTTGTTCAATATGCTTTTTTTGTAAAGTCTTCTTTCACTGAAGAGTTTGAAATCCCATATTGTCTATTTTAAGTAGGGCATGTTTCATAAAATCACTTGACCAAGTAAGTTTTCTTAATATTTATTTACTGAAATACATTGTAACAACAGATACATTTGTCCCATTAGTGAAATTATATTAATGTTACAGCTGCTATATAGCAAGACAAAAATATCTGCATTTAGCTCATTTTCAAACCCATTTTAAAACCATGAAAACCAAGATGCCAGAGATAAAGTTTACGCAAAATCCTATCTTTGGTATATTACAAACATTAGTCATGATGTACATACATTTAAACTGAGTGCTTCTTTCTTTTGCTTTCTGTCAAGGACAGCCATGCATTCAGTATCCTCTCTCAGTGATACTTCTGCACTTTCTGGTGTCTTGCAAGGTGTGTAGGGAACCTTTTCCCACAAGCTCACATTGGCTTACCCCCATTGCTGAAAAGTCTCAGACACACTAACAATATATGAAAGTGAAAAAGAAAACTAGTGGAAATATCCCAAACTATTTAACCTATGGTTGATGTAGCAAGTTCAATTGAGACTTTTCAAGACTCTTAGTTTAACTTGCCTGTCTTTTATACAGAGAGCCAGACAAAGCAAGAATACTTTACAGTCTGATTTAGCAAAATGTTTAAGAATATGAATAGTCACACTTGCATGAGATTCTGAATCACAGTATAAATATGTATCTTGTATAGTGCTCAGAAAGCCACTGGAGTTTTCTACAATAACAGTGATTCAAAAGGAAAAAAGATCAGGCCTATAGTATAGGATGTAGATTTATAACATTTTGTCTTTGTAATACACATCCAAGACTATTATGTAGTACTACAGTCAAAAGCAATTAATGATTAAACTGAATGAGACGTTCTGAAAAGTTTTTCTTTATTTGTAAAAGCTATGCAAAACATGTTTTAGATTTTATGTGTAAAATCATTCTGAAAAGGGATTTTTTTCATTCTCTCTCAAATAGGATGATAGGAGACTTTGAGGTTGCTGCCTTTCAGGTTCATTTGCCATGGAATCATACAAAGGTAATAGAAACACTCATATATAGTGCAGCAGTCAGACAACTATCTGTGTTGGGCCATTATTTATTTAAATACTCAGATTTTTTCATTGTAAATTCAAATAAAAAGTATTACATTGTTATAAAAAAGAACAGTGCAAGACAAGGAATCTGAAGCAGAGAATTTGAACAATTATGTGATTAAGGATTCTTTTAAAAGATAGCTAAATTCCATCTTATTTTCTTCCACTTTTCCTTTTTAATTATTGTATGGGAAGATTTTTTGTGAACATTTTAATCAACATTTTTATCCTACTTGATTGTATGCAACGGAACAACCACCCTGTGTGTATGGTACTATCTCCATGGAAACAGATTATAAAACATAAGCACAGGATTGTGATCACTATTTAGAACAGAAGGTGGTTGAACATGCAGAAATTACATTCCCAAGCCATTTAATTTCCTTGGGATTTCAGCAAAGACATTCAAGGATTGGCATGCACTGTCAAACCCTAAGCTTCAATTAAAAACAGTTAATTCGGTGAATTACAAGACTGCCATAAAACAGCAAACAATTTAATATATTGTTTTATCATACTCATGCTTCTGCCTTTAAGGGAAGAACAGACTTTCCTACGTTTCACTATGGCAAATAATTAATATTGCCATTGAAGTCAACTTGTCTATGGAATCATTTATGCTCTTAAAAATAAGCACATATTTCACAGGACATGTTATTTTAAGTGTGCTGCATATTGCATTTTTGATCTACAATCTAGTCACACAAAGTTTACAGAGGTATCTGAATCAATTTAGCTTTTTGAGAACACATCAACAAGGAAAATGAGCTGATTAGACACACCCATGGATTAGAGTTATAATAGTTTTTAAAAGAGGGAGCTCAAGCAAGCACAAAACAATTTCATCTGATTTTTAGAAAAACTGTCTTTATATATGTTATCTATCTCTTTAGAGTATATTTAAGCAGGAAGAAAGATGTTGTTTTTTTCTCTAATTCATAGCTTATCTTCTTCTGTAAGGACCTACTCATCTTTTCCTAAATATCAACTAAAAACTGCCTGTGTTTTGATTAATGCCATCCAGTCTCCTTGATCATGCAGGGTTGAGATTATAAGAATAATTACAAAAGGAATTATTTAGACAAGCCTGCAGGAAGAATCTGTGTCATGCTATTTCCGTTGACTTTTAGGAAAATTGCATGTAGATATATTATTTACACTGAATGCAATAGTCTGAAAGAGAAGTTTAGGGTATCTTATAGATGCACAAAGCTGATGACTGCGCTCTCCCAAGTCAGTCGGTACCATTCTAGGACGTGTCCAAGAGAATTGGAGTGAATTACCTACTATTACTTATTATTTCTTTCCTCTGACTGTAGATGGAGCCTACACAACTAACTACGGCTACGGAGCTATACGACATAAATTCCAAACCCAACTGCATCCCTGTGTTTGATTTATTTAAAAATAAAATGCAGAAACTTGGAGAAGAAACATTCCTCTCTTAGCAGCAGATGACTGAATGAGTTTGTGTCTAAATGTGTTTTTTTTTTGCTACTGCTCTATGTGTCCCCACAGACCCAGCAGTATATGATCATTGACCAAGCAGCAGACAGCATACCTACATTACATATTTCTTGCTATAGCCTGCTTGAATTAGGAGCAGTTTGAAAGATGCACAGTTTCAAACGGTAGTTTATTTGCATTACTCGTGAAAGTCCTCCAGCCAAATTTCCACACAGCAAGCTAATTATGTCCATGCAAGTTTGTCTGCAGAGCTTTTAAGCTTATTGAGACAAATAGTGAAAGTAACAGAGAGCGAGAGCTTCCTGTACTGTGTATAACCAGATTTCCATCTTAGCTTATCTGAGCTCCCTCAGTGCACATTTTTTCAGCCATTACAATGTCATCCCAAAATTCATGTGTCACAGATTCAAAACCACCACTTAACTGATTTTAAAATCTGTACTTTACAAAAAAAAAATCTTTTAATTAGATTTCTTTTAAAACTGTACATATATTTTCAGTTTTTACACTAAGATTAAGATGCTTATTGTTTACTGACTATGGATATGCACAAGAAACAGAAGAAGCACTGTCACAGACTGCTCTGTGTACCTGTCACTTTTTCCAAATATTGAAATAACCCTTATTCTCTCTAAAAAAGCATTTCTGATTTAGGAAATTAACTGTCAAAGAAAGAAAAGAAAAAAAAAAAGTGCTCCCGGGACAAAATTCTATGGCCTTCACTATTCTAGAGATTACACTAAATGACTAATGATTCCCTCTGGCCTCCACAAAATTTACAGAAACTACATGACCTTAATGAGCTAAAGTGTGCACTTTTAGTAGTCTTAATAGATTTACAGATTTTTAAGATGGCTACAGACCTCTGAACACAACTAGAGATAGTTCCTGCAGTAACAGGTCATTGGGACCATCTGTTTCACTGCTCAAGCAGCTCATATTGGCCCCCGCTACTTTCTAAAGTAACAGAGCCTCAAAATCAATACCAATTATTGATCATAAACCTCTCTCAATCTACCTAATCGTTCTTTGCTTCCAAAATTATATACTCTGTTACGTCAAATAGAGTAGGAGGGTGTTTATGTTAAGCTGATTGGTCATGTTAATCCTTAAGTCACTTAAAGAGGACCATTTTCTTCAAAATTCTATTGTTGCTATCCTATGGGTATAATTTATATTTATTTTGGCACGGAGCATTAAATTTACTTCATTAATATGCATAATAATCCCATTTTTCAAATCTTTTCACACTCTCCTTCTGCCACTAAAATTCCACTTCCACTTTCACAGGTGACATGATGGAAGATGGAATAGAAGTCCTCAGCAACTCAGTGTGGTTCTGTCTGTGTAAGATACTGAAGTTGCAACAAAAGTTCCCTCACTTCAAGTTCCTTCACTTTCAAGTGTTGCATGGCTGAATACATAAAGCTACATTTTTTCCTGGAGGCTGTTGATCGTTTTAAATATTTCAGGGCCTTTACTTTTGCATTTTATCACTCACAACAGAAAAATATCCTATTAGTTTGACACATGTCATGTCAATAAGCACCAACGAGGTGAGTTATGGCTCAGATAGATAGGGGAATAGGGGAATGAGCAACATAAACGTGGAAGAAGAAGAAAGGTCACCACAGCACAGATCACGAAGAAACCAAAACATTTGTTTCTTTACTAAGCTTTCCAAATCTGAAGTCACAGAAGTTTAAATTCAGTCATAATTGTAAGGAAACTGTTTCATTTCCACTTTCTTCTTCATTAATTATTCACTTCAAACAACAACTTTCCACCTTTACATTGTTTTCAGTGTAAATGAAAGTTGCTCATAGTCTTTCTTCAAATTCAAACAGCCAACTAGAATACACTCTAAAAAGAATAAGGCATTGCTTCCTTAATTTTTTACTCTGTTTTTAAATGAAAAAAGGATAAAATTAAAGTTTTCAAGTTGTAGTTTACTTTCCCTTGTAAGTAAGACTTTTCTGATTTGCTTTTTAAACAAAAGCTCCCGAGTCCCCAAGCTATAAGAAAGAAATGAAGGCACCCAGATTAGTAAAAAGAGACATAAAAGAAAAGATGCTGAGAATGAACAGAAAACTTACTATAAACTATGAACCTACTGTCAGGAAAGTGGGAATCCTTGTTATCAGCATTCAGTTTAAAAGACAGTATAGATAAGTGGAGATAAAGATGTTTATTAATCTTGTGTAACATGATGTACAGCATATCCCTCTGAATCCTACACCACTTCCTACTGCTACTTTCAAAAAGAAAAAAAAATCAGTAAAAGCAGACAAGCCTCAGCCAGCCTTCTGTGTAAGTAGAAGTAGACAAAATGTGCTTAACCACCCATTCCAAGCAATGGAATAAACCACAAACAGTTTTTGTGTATTCAAGGCAAAAGACAGCCATGCTATGCCAAAAATCTGTTGACCACGAGAAGTGCAAAAGTGCCCAGAAATGTCCAGATCAAACAGATTGGGAGCACTAGCAACAGCTAATTAGAAAACAACACCACAGTTTGACTGGACTAACCAAGTCATTTACAACCCACACATAACTAAGGGCACTTAGGAATTTTGAAGTTAACCAAGAGTTTCTGAAAAGGCTTTTGGGAGGACAACAGGACAAGGAGATCATACAAGACACCACTACACTGACCCACACAACTTCTCTTCCTTGCTGCACCATCTCTCCCACAACACTGGGAGGTAATTTATAAAATTGCATATCTCTGTGACTAAAGCATTTTGGTAAACAAATTCATTTAGCCTTCATATAGTCATTTGGTCTTAAACCACAAGACCAATATGGCAGATCAAAATGCTTTGCTCCTAAGCCTTCAAAACTCTTGTTTATTTTTCATAATTCTAGAACTGATATATTAAAGTGTGGCTTGACATTTAATAGAGTATATGCTCCTATATCACGCAAAAATAAAGTCTTTGCTATACAATGCATGCACAAATAAACACACTGATGACAGCCAACTTTGGTTTTTCTGTTTTGATTTTTTTTTTTTCCTGATAGTTCATGGGAGGCCACTTGCATTTATGCAAAATTTATTACTGCACAAACACATTTTTTCAAGAGCAATATGTCCCTCAAAGTAATGGCACTTATTACTGCATATACAAATACTCCTAAAAATGTTGATGTCATTGAGGATAATTAAATTTTGTTTGGAAAACAACAGTGGTAAAATATTTAACAGATAAGTTAATATTTTTTAAAAAGGCAATTTTGAGCAATCCTGATAATATGCTGCCTACAGAATAGAAATTATCACAATTCTAAGAGGAGGAATGCAATAAAAGAGCAAGAGGAAACTCATTACCTAGTTTTGTCTAAAAGTGTTTTATGGCCAAAAAGTTATTTTACATAGATCACTGTAGTTTTCAAATTTGCATAATCTTTCAGCAAAATCAGCTCATTTAAACTCAGTCAAATTTCCACAATCAATACAAGTTTAATGATATATTGAGTAAAACCAAATTCTTTCAATTTGGGATAAATAGCCATACATCTTTATGTGCAGCTAGAAACATAGAATGACCCTGATTTCTACCAAGTGAAATCAATAGTGTCTTGAAAATATCAATTAATTTTTAAGCAAGATGATTTAGGCCAATTACTACTGGATCGAGAAATGCGTCACAGCTTCAGATCTGGATGTCACTTCCCGACCCCTTTTTAAAGTAACATCTAATTGACCATCAACTGCCTCCTAGACCTTTGAGATCTTACCAGGGAAAGGAAATAGTTCTCAAAACTTTTAGTTTGTACATATGTTTTATTTTAGGGAATACTGATCTACAAATCTAATGTCTCTATAGCTTAAATGTCTCAATAAGCGTAGGCTTTTTGTTTTGTCCTGAAGAATTACTTTTATCCCAGTGGGCTGAGATTTCTCCATTGATCAGTCAGAAGGGATAACTACCAGGACCCACAGTGCTGTAGGGAAACAGAGAAATGATTCAAAACAGCTTATTGGACCAAAAAGTGTTATGCAGGAGGACAGGATGATAGAGGTTGTTCTGAACACTGGGCGTCAACCAAAAACGATATTTCATTGAAATACAGGTTTCCAGGGAGCTTTCATTCTACCCCCAAATGAAAGGTTTTGTTTCATATCAAACTAAATGTTTCATGTAGTCCAAAATTACTTGCTTCAGTATTTCAGTATAATAAAAACAAAAACCAAAAAATAAATTCACTCCAATTCCCTTTTCCTACATAATTTTTCAGTTCATCAGCTGAACTAAAAATCAGTAATTCATACAGCCCTACTTGTAAGTTCATTAAAAAAAATCTGAATTTCATAAGATCCAAAATATCTTCTATAATCCCATGATGACTGACATTATCTTAAGCAACCCAGTTTAAGTCTTTATTAATCAAGCTATTTATTGCATCAGCTATTCCATTATTTTGATTGGATCAAAGTCAGGCTGATGGGGTTATTGCTAATGGTAGTAGCAAGGTACACAGTAGTAATGCATTTGTGTTTTTAAGCAACTTTTCAGGAGTTGGTAGCTTACCACTGTGTATTTGGTAGATCTCTTAGCAAATCTGAGGACTTTATCAAACTGAGTAGGAAATTTAGAGCTGTATGCAATGCTTCTACTTATCTGCCCTATCTTTGACTGTTTAGAAGTTGGACTTAATCATCTGAGACATTTTTGCGTTTTTTTTTTTATTAGTTAACCTACTCTAAAGATGAGTTATTTTACTTTGAGATATGTCATCTCCCTATCAAGATAAATAGTCATTGGGGATGCCTCTTGGTTCTCACTGATTGTACTGACAGCCTTTGGGTCACTAATTCAGACTCAAATGTCTAAGTTTTAGATAAGTTGCATCATACCCTAAAGGCTCTTAAGCTTTTTTGTTTCTTTGTTTTTTGTTTGTTTGTTTTCTCAACTAGTTTATAATTTAATTATTCGGATCTAAAGTAAAAGAAGGAAATTAAGACCAGGATGACTGTCTAGAGCAGTCATTCATGATAATGGTCTCTAGAATTATTTTATCTTGCAGATAGTACCATCTGTGCAATAATCCTTTAGAAAATTCAAAATCCAAGTACAGTCTTTTATTTATTGTTTGCAGTTTTGCATCTCTTTATGGACCACTGCAAACTATTTTAGGTAAATGTGTCATCTGTGACATTAATAAGAAGAAATCAGAAAGTCTCATTTTTCCACAGAAACGTATTTCATCTTCTGTTACTAAGCCATTCAAAGAATTTATTTATTAACTTGACAGTTGAAGAAAAAAAATCACACATCTCTTTTTATAATAGCTCAGTGTATCTACATTCATCTGGAGTATTACTGTGGGTGAAAATACTTTGCATACTGTCATATATATTTCCTCAATGTTTAGATATTATTGAATTGCAAATGTAAATTATATTCCTTATTAAGTCTTTCAATAATGTAAAAGCTTACTTGGTGAGTCCATTTTGCTTCCTTAAACTACAGATTCTGAACATCTTATTGATTTCTACCTTTGAGAACATTTTGAAAATGACGAAAAAAGTGCAAAACAAATTCAGTGAGGGTATGTGCATCAGAAGTAGCCATCTGTAATATTACTCTTCCAAATGCAGCTGCTTCCAAATGTCCTACTTACACATATTTACTTAATTGAAACTCTGTCCTTTTTAAAGGAGAATTGAAAAACGAAGTTGGTAGAGCAGACTAATTGATTTTCGATATTAGAAATCACATTTCAAAATTACTTTAACTGTGTAGAAGACTTTATTAATAACCTATGCTTAAAATAAAGTCAAAAGGGGAAGACTTGGAACAGCTTTTACTTCAAGAGCTTTCAGTGGTATGTGCTACACATCCAAAGCATAGGAGCAAGGGGGCGAAGCAGCACTCTTTACACCTCTTAGAAGACCATTGAACGTTGGATATGGGTTGACAGGTGTATGCAAACAGTATCCTTGGCGGCTCATTTTTACCTTAATGACAAGTAATAAGAGGGAGTTCATAGCTGTGTAATTGCAGTCTCACCACAATGAACTGCAGCAGCAAGGCTGGAGGCTGCCAGTAAACACATGTCTCTCTGGGGCCATAAAAACTGTTCAATATCTTGCACTCATAATCCAGTTTCCATAAGAATGATTCTTTTACATCTAATTCAAACGCTACTTTTTTTTCCTTCCATACCTTTACCCTTCTTCCTTTCCTTTTATTCCTGCAGTCTTTTTTTTTCCTCTGTAAAATTGCTCTGCTATCTTCCACTCTCCTTTCACCTGACTTGTGTTCAGAGAGAAACCTGCATGTATCAACTACACAAAACAGAAGGAGATCAAAGAAATCAACAAAATTAACCAGGGAAGCTTTAAAAATCATTTATATGAGAAAGACTCAGTTTAAAAGGCATACAACTAGCAGGATTTATACGTGAGAGATTCAGCTTAAATAGCTTAAAACTAGCAGGATGAGGAGATAAGAGTTAACAATGTATGAATATTTAAACAGGAAACAGTAAGAAATTAAGGAGTAAAACCCAACAGACATATGGGTCTGTGAATCACCACTACAGTTAGTGCCAAGCTTTGCAAGACAATCTTTTTGTACAAGAGAATAAAGAAGATTTGGAAATGTGACTGTGTTTTATGTGAAGCATGCTGGAGTAAGCCTGATGAAGCAAACATGTGCAGGCGTTTCAAATATGTGTTCTTGTATCCTGTAGGAGAGAGTAATATCTTGGAACACAGCATTTGACTAGAACAATGAAAATTTACATCATTCAATGGCTTTTTTTTGACAGTATATTAAAAAATGACGCAAAATAGCTCACCAAAGGTTTCTTCTTTATTCAGTATTTACAGTTTTTCTTATTTTCTACTACCTGTGGTTATGTAACTTGTCAATTATTTCTCTTTTAGTCTCTCCATCATGCTCTTTCTCACATCTTTTCCCTTTCTATCCTTCTACTTACACTATAGCACAGACTACCCACTTTTTAATAGTGCCTATTACATGCCAGATCATGGGAGCCACAATTCCTTCTTTTTATAGGTTCATTATAAAAAGGGGTATTCTCCACTCTGCCATCCCTCCTACCTAGAAATGGCTTTTTCCCACTCTAAGATAAGAAAACTTCCCCAATATTTTTGTCTTTCACAATCAGTCATGTGAGATAGATGCAAGGCTGGGACACATGTAAAGTGAAACCCATGAAAGGCTCCCTTATTTCTCTTCCCTTTTGTACTCCCATACTGGTGGGACAGAGTGAGTTCAAGAGAGGAGAGTAAGCAAATCTCCTGGGAGTAGCTACCAAAGACAAAAACAAGGTAGAGCAAGCTTAGCCTCAGTGTGGAGAGCTCATCTAGCAGGAAACCAAGCTGAAATTCGGCTGGCAACAAACCGGGGAGGAAGAGGGATTATCTCTAAGCAAAATTCTGCAAGTTTTTGGAGTCACTATCCCTCAAGGATATAGTGCAAAAAGGATGGCATGTAGAAGAAAAAATCTGGGGCACAACAGTGGAAAATTGTTTATGACAGCGAAAGCGTTGCATTTGAAAGGGTTTCAAAGACAAATCATAGGTGGCTTTAAATCAAATTATTTCACAGGTTTCTTGTTTCAAAAGAAATGTGCCAGAACTTTTTCAAAGGATATAGCGTGAGTATCAATGAAAAGACGGCAGGAGACATGGCCTACATTTATAAACATGACGATTTTAGGTGCTTCTGTTCTGAAGTGCTCCACAGTATACAGCATCCAAGCAAACACTAAGCATCCAACTGAGCTACAATTTCTTTGAATTGCTCAGTTGGGTTTTCAAAAACATAAATACCAAAACTTAATTAGTGCTTGGAGTGTAGTCTCAGGTCTTTAAAGTTTATGTAACTAAAAATATGAGAGTTCAAGTCTTATATGTGTGTACGTGTTTTCTTGTTAAATATTTTTACATTGTTACTATAATGAGTAATTAAACTATTCTGAAAAAAATAATAAAATGTACTAATATAAAAATTGGAGTCATTTTTTTTTTCTTAAACTTTGCCAGGCTGTTTACTGTATTTAACTACAAAGCTGAGGAGTTGTAATGAAACTGCTTAGGCTGCTTTTAGCTCAACATTAATTGCCTGGTATGTATCTTGTAAGTTAAATTAGATCTTTATATTGGTTGATAATGAAAAAATGGATCACAATAATAATAACAGGAAAGTCATTATGATAACATTAATTGTTATAATCATCATGTCTGTCAGTATTAAAATCATGGAGTGGTATTAAAGGACTGCCATATTGAGGTCAGGTTGATTCTGTTGTAGAAGTCTTTATAACCTGAAGTTTAAAGAATGGCACTAACAGTGCAAGAGCACATTTCATGCACATAAAATATTTTGCAACAAACAGATAGTTAGAGCTGAAAAAATGTCTGTTAAATACTTTCTGAGCACTTTAATACTTAGGTATTTAGTCTATTAAAGAAGAAGAACTGAAGTTGCTCTGTCAAGAGTCTCTGAGCTGCTTGGAGTAATTTGTCTCATTTTACAACATATTTGTTTAGAAAATAAGAGCACGAAGGTGCTCTTTAAAGTAATTGCTTTCACAGAACAACAACAAAAAAAAATGCTCCGAGTAATATTACGAAAGTTTATGATGTAAAGCAAACTGAGATAGCAGTAGAGCAAAAATAACCTAGTTAGTTAGAAGAAATGTCCAGGGAAGTTGTGGAATACAGCTCCAAACTAGCCAAAAGGGAAATCCTGAATGTCTAGAACAGGATAAAAACAGAACAGATAATTTGACTCTCGTGGTTTTTACATCAATTTTTATTTTACTCTTTGTTGATACTATTAATTTTCTGACAATTGTATATCCAGCAAATCTATAGAGAGTTCAAAACAGGTTAAGCTCAAACTGGAACTAAAATGTCTTCCTTCTTGTAGTTTGGATGCTAAGCACTATTTCAAACTCAGTACCAGAAATCTTTCCAATTATGGACCAAATTCTGTAGACAGTAGATAAAATTAAAAAATTTTCTTTCTTTTTTTTATCACAGCATCATCTAATAACCATTAGACTCCCACAGTGCAAACTGATTTCAACCTTTAGCATGTTGATATAGCATAATTAACATTTATGCACTATTGTGGAAAAATATCTGCATAGTGTATAAATTAGGTATGTAAATCTCATGTTTCACATAGGTTGACAGTACAAGAAAAGAAAGCTGATAGTAAAATAGCACTACTGATTAACATGCTGTGAAGATCTCTCCTTTAAATTACAACTTAGAGAAACACAAAATATTGCTTACTTATTTCAGTAAAATAGATGTAAGAGAACCTCTAAAAGGACTGAATATTACTCTAAGGCCTTTTGTTCTGAAATGATTCAGGTCTTTTATTGCTTTTAGTTAAATGCAATGTTAAGTACAATTTAAATATATTTCATTGTACTTACGGTATGCAAATATAAATAAAATTACCACAAATTGGTGAACAATTAATGAGATTCATTTGAAGCACATTTCATCATTAAATGCTGTTTTTCTGCCAACCTAGACATGAAGAATTTAATTCTAAATGACACCACCTGCTCCTACCTCTAAGTGAAATGAAAAAGCTGCCAAAGAGCATGTTGGGAATTAACTTGCAGCCTTCCTTTTAATCAGGCATTCCTCCATAACGTTGGAAGCCAGCAATCTCGTGGAATAAAATATATCACTGTAGTATATGCTGCAATTCAATTTAAAACTCTTATTGTAATGGCTGACTTGAGCCTAAGACATTTTCTTCTTTATTATTTTTACCTAGTTGTCAGGTAGGTCACCAGCTACTTGAAGCAAAGTCACATTACATAAATAGCACTACTATATTTTGATATGGACAGTATAGTTGAAAAAATGTTTATAAATGAAGGCTCTTCTATTTGTTTTTGATTTTGGAGCATATTCTTTCACATTCAGAAATATCACACTAAAAAGATATCCTTGAAAGAGGAAAAAGACTTCAAGAGTTTTTGTTTTGTTTTAAATCACAATTCCAGAGGCAAAGTATCTCGCTCTTACAAATGACTGTTTTGCTTTGCACAGTAAATGTAGCTTTGGGCAATAGCTTGTGAGGTAGATTTTGGGGAACATTTTTGGTATCCTTGAGCTCAGATGCTTCCTTTTACATCTAACAAACTGTTAACAAAAAGGTAAAATACAGTATACTGTCATATTTATGATAATAATTCAGAGTCAATAATTCAGAGTACATTATACTTATGTCCTTGAAGTCACATATGATATTTTGTCAGATTAAGTTATATATCATCATGAACAGCACTGCTTAAGAAAAAAAAAGTCATCATCCAAGCATTTTGCATGGCAGAAAGCAGCAAGATAACAACCCTTTCCCCTTAAGATTGCAAGGAAAGCAACAGTGGGGTTTTGCAGCAAGCCCTCAAAAACTGCTTATAACTGGTCCTCCTTGCAAAAGGGGCTACAAATATTTTAACAGCAACAGAAAGTCATTTGCAGTGTTCAAGTTCCTCATCCAAACGACCTCAACAGGTTTAGCAGGTGTACTGCATGTTTAACCAGCACGTGTCCCTGTTTTTGTGCCCAGTGTTTGTTCATGTACACAGTGTGTGTCTCTGATAAACTCACAGCCTATTGTGCCACAAACATCACACTTTTCTGCATCAAAATAAAAGGGAAGAAGGGCAAAAATATCACCCACTGAGGAATTAAAAGAATGAGATTACAAGCATACTTTTCTTCCCTGAAAATAAAATACACTTTCCTCTGAGAAAATTGGGCTCAGTCACTACCCATGCTGTGCTTTCTAATTCCTGCCATTAAAACTGTGATCTGCTGGCTCAGCCCAGACTCCTGAAAAGCATTTGCTGAAGTCAGTGGCTGTTTTCCCCACGAGCATTAGGGCTACTCAGATTCAGAGACTAAAATTTCACCATTTAGATGCTGTGCAATTTTAGTCACTCTGTATACTTATTTTTATTATGTATTGTCAGGCATTCATAAATATGACTTAGATGTGATGGTTAGGTCTCAGAATTTGCAGTGCTAATTCTTTCACCTAAAATCCTCCAAGCTGTATGGAAGAAAGCAAGGTTCCTAATCTATGATTTCCATCAGTCAACCTGCTGAGCTTTCAAAGTCTCAACTGTCAAACAGGAAAATAGGGTATGCTTGAAAATCTCTCCTGCATGACATCTATTTCATTGCCACAGTTCTAAGAATCAGTGACTAAATTTCTCTATTTTAATGCTATTTTTAAAACACTTCTTCTAATCTCTAATTTTACTATTCTGGCTGCACAGAAGCCCATCTTCAACAGGAGGGAATGGGAGTACCTTTGCTCCTAGCTCAGCAGCTAGGGCACTCACAAGATCTGGAAGTGAAGTGTTCAAATCCTTTCAGGGTGAGGAGAGATCTGAAGTCATGCCATCAATTGCTAAGTGTTCACCTTGAGCTAGACACACTCTGGGTATGGAGAAAATCAGGCTTCTCCAAGCCTTTAGAGCAAAAGAGCTTTTTTTTTTTTTTGGTGAAGATGCCAAAATATACATCTCAGCAAAACCAGGGAAATTGTTGATTATAGGCAACAGCAGAGCTCTGTGTATCCAAAGAAGTTCTTGCATGAAACATCAGGTGCCAGGATGTCCTAGGCATCGTAGCAGTTTAGAGAGAAGTTTCCTAGGGCTTCCTCCTTAAATGAGAAGCCAATATGCTACCTCATTTCCTATTTTGGTATCTAAATATCTTGAATATGCTGCAATGGCCAGAAAATACCTTCAGGACAAGACTAACGTTCACCATTGTGTTAGAGAATCCATCAATACTTTTAGAATTCGACTTCTCAAAGGGACAGATGTAGCATAAACCAGTAATTACTGAAGTGCTACAAGACCTACTTGCAGAACATTTAGGCTAAGGGATGATGCAGATATTTGCAGGTAAAGACCTGTGTTATAATTAATCAGAAGCTGCATGGTCTCCTGAGGTGGTAATTATCCACTGAGCATCTCTCTCCCTTAGTGATGACTGGCAAACCATTTTAGCTGGGCTACAAATAGCAAGACATAAGAATACTACAGTAGCAAGACATAAGAAAACTCAGGGAAGTCAGATACTGAAATTGAGGAAAAATGGTATCAGGTTTGAAAAAGTGGGGGAGTTGAAACTGTTAGCTCATAATTCAGGATCAGACACTTCTTATTTTTAACCTACAGGCTAAAATTCTACTTTATGTCATGGAAAAGATGAATAGTTCCTTCAAGGGGTACCTAAAAATTGTTTACTGTTCTCATCACTTTGCCACATTTAATACTCACAGCATATAATATATTACCTAGCAGCCTAGAATTATTGCTTTGCAGCAATTTAGTAGTGCTTACTTCAAAAGAAAACATGATACATGCCACACAGTGTATAACTGATGATAACGACAAAAAAAGAGATATATTAGTCGTTTTTAGTATTGCAAAAAGTTGCCGTCTACTCTCTTTTGTCCAGCACTGCTTAATAATATATTATAGTCTCTTTAGTGGTTGCTATTTCTAACTCTCTAAGGTATTTATATGGATCCCTAAACACACTTTAAAACTCTGAAATTTTAACTATACCTCTCCTGAAAACATCAATATGAGCAAGAAGAGCATTACTGTACATATTTTGTATACAGAAAATGAACATATAGAAGCAATAACTATGGTTAAATATGAAGTTCAACGAGGGAAACCTTAACAGATTGGGACTTTGGGTGAAGCTTTTCTAGGTCTTGTACTGTAGTCTTATTTCCTCTGTTCGTGACTAGCCTCATTCTCCCACTTCTTACTATTCAAGTTACAACTTACCTTTCTCTGAAAGCAATTATTTAAAGATGCAATTATATGAAATGACTGCAACCAGCATCACAACTTAGAAATGCAGACACTGACATTGTTCTCCCAAAAAAATTCATACATGAATTTCATATATTAAGAGAAAAACTGCATTACAAACTAAAACCCCATTTAGAAGAGCTAAATTATTTTAACTCTTTAAACTCTTTAAAAAGAGCAGTCAAAAAGCAGCTGATATGCAATGTCTTACCTAATTTGAATCTTCATCAACAACATTTGGTGAGCTTTGTGAAAATAACAGTGCATGGAAAGAATTTCATGATGATATTAAGAAAAAGCAATTAATCATCTCCGTATGAAATGTTCTGTAGTCATTCTAATATGCAATTTTATCAGCTGTACTGAAGCCAAAGTACTTTCTAAATCTCCCACTCCAGCACAGGAAGTGGAGATCCTATATAGCTATGTGGATTAAGATGAGCTGTATTCTGATCCTTTGGATTCCAATATGGGGTTTTAAGGTAATATATTTATATAATGCAAGGAAGGACTGATTATGAGTTTCATAGTTTGTTTCTGTTTCAAAAGCATGTGATAAAGAGTAGGAAAACCTAAGAGGGAACTTTCTGGTGGCACTTAGAGTCAGTTTTCGTGCCCTTCTGATCCTTATGTTTTATAGATAAAATTTCGCTTTGGAAAAAATTCTAGGAAAATTAGTAGGATAGGATATTGTCAGACTTGAAAGAAAAATCTATTTAATATCAGAAAAACTGAACTAATATTTGTGATCATCATTACAAGGGCAGTTCATTGTTAGCTCCTTCTTTACTGAAAGACACACAGAGATCTATGAAGAGAAATGACCAGCTTTTAAAATATCTTGTCTATTTATGTACTTACATGAATCATTTGTATCTTGGGTACCTGTGTTACTATGAGCACATTAAATTCAAGTAGCTAATTCACAGTTGGTGAATTCTAGTAGAAAGCTGTGCTTGAGAATTGGTGTTTTGTCATTTACAGGAAAATTACTGATTTTTAGGTAATAGAGGCTTAATTTAGGGATACAATATTCAGCCAAAGAAGAAGTCAAACCTTACCTCCATTGGAGTAATTTACACAAATTTTAAGTACTAATCTGTCTGTCCTAAAGGAGTATGCAAAGCATACTATCCAGCCAAAGGAACAATTCTTTCTTAATGGGGAAATACCCCAAAATACTGAGGGGTTGTGTGGCTGAGAGTGTGAGTTCCTCTTGGTTGGACATCAGCCAAAGGAGATGTTGACTGTAGCTGCAATCAGGTGGGCAGGCAGGGGAGACATCACAACTGGGACTGGTCTCCAAGGACGGTAATTACAGTCCTTAAGGACCTCGGAGTAACTTGAGATTTGGGAATATAAAATGGCTTAGAAATTGCCTTTTCTTAAAGCCTTGAATATTGTGTGGTGCCTTCTAGTTCTGCAATATACATTTCTGCCTGCCTGTTTCATGCAGGCAATTATACTCCAAATGAGGAAATAAATTTTCTCTCTGGAGATGCACAATCCTTATACACATATGGCAGAAGCAATGTTAACCAAATATCTGACCATTTATAGAATCATAGAATCACTGAATGCTTAAGGTTGGAAGGGACTTCTAGAGGTCATCTAGTCCAACTCCCCTGCACACGCAGGGTCACCTAGAGCACGTGGCACAGGACTGCGTCCAAGTGGGTTTTGAAGATCTCCAGAGAAGGAGACTCCACAACCTCTCTGGGCAATGTTCCAGGGCTCTGTCACCCTCACTGTTAAGAAATTTTTCCTTAAGTTCCTGTGGAACTTTTGATGCTTTAGTTTCTGGCTGTTTCCTCTAGTTCTGTCAGTCGCCACCAGTGAAAAGAGGCCAGCACCATCCTCCTCACTGCCTCCCTTGAGGTACTTATATACACTATATCCTAACATTTTTTTTTTTATATATACGTGTTGGGAAGATATCCTTGTCTATACTGTATTTGCAGTGAGGTTTGTTTCATCAAGTATTTTCTATTCTTATTAACTACTTGATGATGCCTTCTTAGTAGCCATAGTGGAAATGCCAGTCTTACAAACGCACTAATGACAGTTAACATTAACAGTTCAGAAGGGTGTTCTTTATGTATAATTCAAAGTCTCTGTGCTTTTAGACTAGCAGACCAGATGAGGGAATTGGTCTTGGAGAACATCATAGCTCACTACCATCCCATTTGCCCACATTTTCAGTCAACAGAAACCAAGGTAGGAGGGCTAGGGATGATGTACATACAGACAGGTCTCATCCAAACATCTTGTTGGGTTGTGGCTGGGCACACACCCAAAGCAATGATCTGGAAGTAGTTGGCATCCCACATTCATTAAGGGACTGCCAGCATTCAGCCCTTCTGCTGTCTAAACCTGTCCACATTATATCTATGTCACGTGGTGCTTAAAATGGCCGTGGCATCGGGAGCGAGGTAGGTTATGCTGGTGCTAATTCCAGTGAGCAACTTCAGAATTACAGTCAAGATGAAACAGCAAGGGCTAGAAAAGACAATAAAAATTCAGAGGAACATAATAAAGATAGGTGAACAAGAAGGTCATGGATAAAATTTATTTTTGACGCAGGCACAATATTTCCCGTTAAGAGGAGCAATGCAAACTATTTGTATATAGTGCCTATTTCTAACAACTGTAATTACTCATTGAAAAGACAATGCAATTGCATTATCTTAAAAGGGAAAAAAAATCTGCTTATGAACTTTTAGTGCTACCAAAGACATAGAAACAAAGCAAGCTATATATCTTTAGAGAATATAGTTTATGTCACAGTACTAATACGAAATGTTTTTAATGGGCAAGCTGAACACATTTGATTTCAAAATTGCTATACAGCAATAAGTAGGAAATGAGACAATTTTACAGATCTATATCTACCCACAACAATATCTGTCCTTTGCTCAGCTACAAGCTAATCAATGCTGATGGCCTAGGTTATAAAAAAATACCTGTATAATGAGAGGACGGTTCTAACCTTATTTAGGACAGTGACATTCCTGTTTGGACCCCTTGCCTATTACCTGCCTTTTCCAATAAGTGAAGAAGGATTATGAAAAATCTGGAAAATATCTACTGATGTCCAAAAAGTAGAATGGTGATAGTGGTAGGCTACCAGAAGATCGGCAGTTTTATTTTTTAATTCAGATTAAACTGAAGATGTATTCATAATGACATACCTGCTAAGAATGAAAAATTGCTCATAGCATTAAGAATATCGCTTGTCAATTCTACAAAATAGGAAATAAAGCAAATAAATAAATAAATAAGGCAGGAAACCAGGAGTGCATCATCTTCATAATGCCTTCTGCATTATTTTCATAGTGCCTTCAAAATGTATTTCCTTCACCTCACAGATACTTTTTCCAACCTTCTGCTGTCCAAGATCTCCAGTGAAATTACACAGCTTCTATGGAATGCACACAGACCTTTCAGCTGACAAAAGGAGGCTTGCCAAATGTGGACCCACAGGATGTAAAGTTTCTGTAAGCTGCCATGAATACCCCTAAAGTTCATAATGTTCTCAAACTCAGGCACATCTCTAGATTTGTGATACTATATATGGACTTTCCTTCAAATTTTATTTTCATTTTAATCTCTTTAATTAGGACAATGTTTAAATATTTCATGTTCTTGCATATGGCTAACAAGCGCACATCCAGGAGAATCCATTTCTCCTACATTTTTAATGGCTATTACTGGAGCATAAGAAGTTACAGCACCATAATTGTTGTAACACAAAGTTTGTTTATAGCCACTTATCAAGTGAATGCACTCAGACAAAATGGCAACCACCAGTGCAACAACAAAATAGGCTTATTAACATAAACACGACTTAGTTTTCAATACAGCAGTATCTGTATGTAGTATTTTCCTGCAGTCATAAAGATAAAGGCAAAGAAACTTCAGTTGTGTCTAGGACATGTCGACTATGGCAGAAAAATCTAGTCCATTGTGTTCAGCCGTCTGTGTTATACAAAAGGATTTCACTTTCTGGTGGGTTGTAATAGCCCACCAGAATTCTAATTGTTACTGCAATTAGAGTTTAGCAAATTTCCAAATGTATAGATGTGATTTGTCTCATCTGCGTGTACCAGTTTAGTGCCTCTCCAAAACTTGTCTGAATTGAGTCTATGGAATCTAACTCTTGAGTGGAAATCTCATGAGTATATTCAACTTTGCAAGGTTTTTGAATTTTCTTGCAGTACACCTATAAAAGTCAAGAATAGCCTCTTCTGTAGGATTTTCAGAACTTCTGGTACTCATTAGAACCTAGGATTTTTGAATCAGAAAACAAAGGTAGCATGCATAAACTCGAACTTTTCTGGCCTATAAGAAAGATTATTATGATTTTATTCTGTATTTGCAAACTTTCAAGTCACTCCTCTTTTCACTGTATTGGTATATATTTACTGAACAAATCTCAATTTTAAGATAAATTCTGACAAACCTATGCATGTCTAGATCAATTATACGTTAATAATAGTATAGGTTAAGTAAATATTTTTCATTTATTTGATAGTCTAAAAAAGAAATCACTTTCTGACTTGGTGATTTCCAGCTCTAACATAATGCAAATTCTATTTTGATGAGAATATGAAATGCTCTTGTGAATTTGAAGGATTACAGCATGAGCAGCCTAACTATGATATTATTGCCAACATTACGTTCAAAACTTATGATTCAGATCTTGAAAATCAATTATTATTATTATTACATGCTTTGCATGTATTATTATTATTAAATATTATTAAA